>NC_080065.1:43925034-44550034 GCF_949987535.1 Balaenoptera acutorostrata | reverse complement strand
TGAAGAGAGTGGGGGAAAAAAGCCACAGAATAGAAGATATTTGCAACACAAAACCAAGTCTGTTGCCAGAATAGATTCAGAACTACTCAAATCAAGAAGGAAAAAAAAAAAATCAACTTAATGGAAAAGTTAGCAAGAGCATTGTGAGATGTTACCATGAGTTAGCACTATCCACTCATCAGAATAGGTACCATTAAAGATAATACCAGGAAAAAGAAAATAAGAAAAAAAAAAAATGTGTTTCAGTCTGGCATGTTAATCACCACTGAAAATTTGTGTCCTGATTCCAAGAAGGAAGTTTGTAGCCTAGTGACTAATCCCCTAGTTTTTGGAGTCAACCAGAACCAGCTAAGAGTTCCGTTCCACTCCTTGTTAGTCACATGACTCTGGAGAAATCATTTAACTGTGTTGTAGTTTCTCTACAGTTGAGGTAATATACCTATTTCAGAGGGCTATCATGAGGAATAGATAATATCATGTGTGGAAAATGCTTCTCGTGGTGCCTGGCACATAGGAAACATTTGATAAATAGTGGCAACTATGATTCCAGGAAGTATATTTGGAGAAATCTTTCCTTTGCATTTCTTAGGTAGAAAGCTCTGTAAGAGCTGAGGGAAGAGGAAGTTCCATAAAAGCCCGTCCTCACCTGGTCACGGAGTCTTTCTAGACTAGGTCAACACACCTCCAGTGACCTCAGTCTTTCGTCATTCAACTGCCCATTCATTCATTTATTCATTCAACAACACTGACTGAGTGTATATTATGTGCAAGGCATTGGGCTATATGTACTGGAGAGAGGTAAAAACCAATTAAAAATATAATCTGTTATAGTGCTCAGAAGTAAATATTTGCTAGTTAAATATTTATTCCTTCAGAAGTCACTGGGATTTTTTCGTACTTTCTGTGTCATCATTAGCTTATAATCACAGAAAGGCATTGCTTATGTGTGTTGCCTTTAACAGCGCTAAATACAGGAAAATTTCATGAATATTGCTGACTGGCTGACAATTTCAAGTTAGAGACGGGTTTTAAGTTTAATACATTATTTTCATAGGGCTGGGATTGTATAAAGGTGACCTTTATCATCAAGGATTTAAAAAGTGACTCACTTTCATTGGGGAACATATAATGATTATATAAAGGAGAAAATAGAACATAACTATAACCCTAGAAAGAATCATAATAATGTTGTGATATGTAACCTTTTAATCTCTTTTCTATAATTTTACAAAATTGGGTCAGACTATGCACGCTGTTTTAGAACATGCTTTTTATTTACTAATATATAAGGAGCATTTTTCCATGTTGTTGGATTTTTTCCTAAAACATGATTTTTAATGGCTGCCTAGCACTTACAAATACCGTTATTTATCTCATTCCCTGTTAGATATTTGGATTTCTGTTTTAAATGTCTTTGTAGTAGAAAATTTGTGTACATTTCCTGATGACTTCCACAGCGAGCAAAATGACAGGGTTTGAAGTAGAATTACAGGGTCAAAAGGCATAAACACTTTTAAGGTTTTAAAACGTGTTCTCAAATTGTCCTCCCAAACTGTATCAATCCACAACTCCAACCAGTGACTACAGGTCGGTTCCTATTTCTCTGTTACCTTGTGAATTGGACTTTTGAATTATTTTAATCTATCCTGCTTGAATAGGTAGAAAATGACATCTTGTTTTAATTTGCTATCGTGATAACTTGCATTTTAGCAAGACTTTAAATAAACAAAACAACTTTGGTCATCACTTTCTGGGGAAGCAGAAGAAGTGACCACTGTTTAATTCTGTTTGCTCAATTGTTTAACTCAAACACTTCCCTTCTACTTATTACATGATGTTGACCACGGGGAAGATATGCAATGTATATTATATATATTTGTGTGGGATGAAAAGATTTATAAAAAAACACCATGTACTTATGATAAGTCCATTGTATAGAAATGTGAAAGGAGGGGCGGGAGGACATAGTAGAGGCACAAAAGAGGCAAGGATTATATGTGTTACTCTCTTGCCCAGAAGGAAAGAACGAAAACACAAATGGAAAGGTAGGTTAAGGTCAGACTGTGGAGGGCCTTGAATGCCAGGGCAAAGAACTTGGGCGAAATCTAGTGGTCATTGGGGAGCCAATGAATGTTTTTAAGAAGAGCAGCATAATCAAAACAGCTATTTAGGAAGAGTAAACTGGGGAGAGTGTGAGTCGGAAGAGGGAGGTTCTAAGATGGTTACAGGTAACATTGTAGGAGAATAAATATGCTAAGATGAAAGATGTAGCAGGAAAACATTTGTCAATGGGAGCAACAAGTAGATTACTGAAGCCAAACTGAGGGCCTGAGGTAATGAAGAGAGAACTATAAAACCAGCCTTCTTACCTGTATTACCTGCTTGTCACCCCAGAACCCCACTGTCCACAACAGTGAAGACAAGATTGGATGCCTCCAAAGGTGGACTCGGTGAATTTCCATGATGCAGATGGATGAGTAGAGGTTCTGCAGCGTGCTGCTCCCACCCAGCCACCCGTGGAAGATTTCCAAAGATCAGAGGAGCTCCACAGGCCACACAGAAAGTGCTTTGCTGAACACACTCAAGTTGCCTCAGATAATAGGGTGTAACCAATAAACTCACCAACAAATCAAGGTGGCGCGGTTCCATTTCTGAGGCTGCATGGCTGGGCTGCTGTGGTAACTGGAACAATGTTTCATCCAATGACAGCTAGATGGCAAAAACTCTATTCTATTCTAGTCCCCATTCAGGTTTCACTTCCCAGGTGTGCAACTAGTGCACTCACACAGGGGCCCTTACTCGGAAGGGCCCTGTGCTTGACTTAATGCCCTGGTCTCACCATCTTGAAATTCTTAATAATCTTTGAACTTGTATTTTGTAAGTGAGGTCCAATGGGATGATGGAGCCTGCGTGTGAGTAGAGGAGATACTGCAATGTGCGTGTCCTTGCCTGCCTGTTCATGTTGTTGTGTTTCTGATGCCCCATTAACATAGAATTCCAATAGACCCACAATGTGTGTGATCTCAAACCAAGTGCAAGGCAAGCATGTTCAGTTCATGACTGAGTGTGAGGGGGTACTGATATTTCTCAGAGGCCATGCTTTCCATCCAAACCTGAGCTTGCTTGAAATACAGGGAGAAGGCAAATGGCCGTCTAAGAAACAGCAGCAATCAAGGAACTCAAAGGAGAGGAATAATAATTTTTTCCCTCTATCTTTCTAGGTTCTTGGCTGAGACTGCCCGTGTAATAAAAGACAGATTAACAGGAGAGAAACAAACAAGGTTAATAACATATATACCTCCTGTATACATGTGAGATACCCAGGAAAACTGAATAACTCCCCTAAATGGCCCAAGCCACCACCTTAAATAACATCTCCAGGTAAAGACAAAAGAAGATGTTGGGGGGCAGTGGGAGGAAAGCCAGTTATGGAAGATTATCAAGCAAAGCACAGTTAACCAAGGGCATGGTTGGTATGCAGATTTTAGTCAGTTGCCTTCTCCAATGATAAAGAGTTTCTGGAGGCTTAGTAATCCTGCTCCTTCTGGTACAGAGATGGAGACACCCTTCCTTAACGGACATTTTTCTTCTAAATGCAAATTTCTCTTACAAAAGGGTAACTTCTCACTTTTCAGACCTTCTCCTGTATCTGCTATTTCTTAAAAATAACCAACCTAAAATAATCCTTATGCTGAAGAGATATATTTGGGGTGGCAAATTCTGCTCCCCTTCAAACCTTGTCATGTTTTTTCTTACCTGTGTTACTTTCATGTCTTAGCCAACCAGTTACACTGAAAATAATGACACAGAAGGAAGAGGAAGACAGGGCAACCCATAGTCCCAGTTCTTTTCAGTCCTCTCTTGCTACTCATCAGTAGCAAAAGGTACAAAGTTGGTGGAATGTGTGTGTATCAAGAAGTGACATAAAAACAGGTGAGTTCATTTTGTGTAAAGCACAAGTGCATCGTCTGAACTATGAAATACAAATTGTGTAATTTCAGTGATTCTGCAAACAAGTTAAAACTGGCACTCAAAGCTGGCATTGCATAATATAAAAATGCATGGTAAAATTTACATTAATAATTTTAATTTTTAATTTTTGTTGACTTAGAATGACATTAAATGACGAATACAGATCACCATGGCCAGTCAACATCAGGACCTTGGAAGAAAGGAAAAAGCTTATATTAATGACATATTTCCCTACTCTTTGAACAAGGGGCCCTATATATTCATATTGCATTGGGCTCTCCAAGTTATGTAACCAGCCCTACCCTCAATACACATATAAGCTCTGAAATTAACTGGGTTTGAATTCCAATGTTGATACTTGCTGACCTCGGGCAAGTTGTTAATCCTTCTAAGGTTCAGTTTCCTCATCTGTAAAATGGGAATAATAACAGTTCATGTCATATAACCATAGGATCTTTATAAGGATGAAATGAAATACTATAAATAAAAAAATTAGCACCTTGCCTGCCACATAGCAGATGCTTAATAAATGTTAGCTCTTACAGGATAAATTGTTAGTTACTGCAGTCACTCTTGTGCTCCACCATGTGGTGATGCTGATGGAGACTTACTCTGTGTGCTTTATTTGACCAGCCTCCACCTAGCTGACCCCCTTTCTCTGTGGCACATGCAAACTCCTCGAGGAAGCTTATGCCAGTCATTCCTGAGTGGAAGACACTCTTATGAGGCTGAGTGCTGGTGAGTCACTGCCGTCTTTTGGATGGCTGACCCCAGATAGGGCTCCCATCCTTAATCCCATTAACTATAGCCAGGATAGCAGGGTTACATGCTACAAAGCATAAGAAACTCCTAGAAGAAGACCATGGGGTGCAACAGTCTCTTTGACGCTGCCAAGGAGGGGGCAATGTAATGAGTAGGCACCTCGAGTTGTTCATCCAGGAAAAGGTCTGGCTGCCTTCTAATGTGGTCTTTGAAATGTTTGAAAGCCAAAAAAATAGGTCTTTTTGATCATTTGGTTATCTACTAGGGATCAGATAGATTCATAGGTACATTTCCTTTGACAGAACACAGCCCTGAAATCATAATCCTACCTTTGAATGCACAGAAAAAAATTATATACTTATATTGACATGACAGTCTACAACACTGAAAGCTTTACTCCAGCAGACATCCAACAGGGCTTCTGAGGGCATGCTCTACAGACTGGTATAAAAATAAACCAGAAAAAAAAAAAAAGAAACCAGAATAGTCGTACAAATGCAGATTCCTGGGCCGTGCTCCTAGATCAATTACAATCAGAATATCTATGAGTCGTGAATCTGCCTTTGAGTGTTTGTGGGCAGCAGAGGGCAGAAGAGGGTGAACAATGATAAAAAATGAATTAGGAATAAGGACATTTATTTGTCCCGGAGCTGTTAAACTCAACCTACATCAGGCATGTTCTTCCTAAAGTTGTGGTTGGCCGTTGCCCTGGAATATAAGCTTACAGGTTCTTTGTAGTCTGGGGGTTCTGAGTACCGAGTTACTGTGTCATCCTCTGTTGAGATATGAAGGAGCCTTCTAGAAGTGGGATGAGGTTCTGGATCTGAGAAAAAGGAGCAGGGTCAAAACTGAGGACTCTGAAGAAACCATTTGAAGACGTGTGAGGGAAGGTTTTGGTACGTTCTACACCAGCAGGCATCAAGCTACATTACACCTACACTTGGGTTATAGGAAGATGTTCCAGTGAGTACACAGCAGGGGAGTTTTATGGAAACCAATTTCCAGATCCTCATCTTACACAGGTGTTCGTTCCTAAAGCTGGTCTGCCTTAAATTGAGTCAGCTTCTGCTGCTTCACCTTCCCTTCCTTTTCACAGCACCCCTTCTCCCACTTTAGAAAAGAAAGGCAGACCTCTCATCATCTGGGACAGTTGGTTAGGCTTCCAGTGACCCAAGAGCTGAAAGGTGGGCAGGGTTAGAGAAGGAAAAGCAACTGGAGAAATGACTGCCGTGAAAAGAAATCAGTGCTTTAACCAAATGCCATGATGCACTGCAACAGCCTCCCAAACTTATCTTGCCTCCGAAGACCCCTGGTAAACATGCCTTCTGCACTTACTCTGGCCAAATGATCCAAGTTGTCTGATCATCAAATAAAATCAAAGAACAAGGGATCAGAACTTTGAAATGCATTCCCTTTAGAATGCATCCATGACCCCACCTCCCTGCACTCTGCAGACGCTTGTCTCCTTAGCAGGGGTAAGGGCTGCTACCCCCCTTCAATACAGTACCTACAGTATGGGGCTGGAAAAGTCATCAAAAGCATTAAAGGTATTAGGGGTGTTTACTCCACATTCCTATCTAGTTGCTGCCCAATTAACATGATTTGCAGCTGAGAAAATAATACTCTCTTCCGTCAGAGATAAATTGGCTCCCCAAACTGTGAAACAAAGGGAAGAGAGCCGCTGATGTTTATAGAAGTTATTGCAAACAAATGCACTTCAAAAGGAACTGTGGTGACAGATTCTGTTTCACAGGGTCCTCCCAATTCTTCTCAGCCTCCCGAGACCCTTCCTCAGACTCTGCCGGGTATTTTCACCACTGGCCTGCTGCTTTAAGATATAGTGCACTGTGTGCAATTACCCTAGTCTAGAGTCTAGACCTGTCCTGCCCAATACAGTAGCGACTGGGTACTTGAAAGGTGGCTGGTTTCAATCTAGGTGTGCTGTAAACATAAAACACACACCAAATTTCAAAGACTTAGTACCCCCAAAATGTAAACTATCGTTGATAATTTTTATATTGATAACATGTTGAAACGATAATTTGGGGGATGTATTGGGTTAAAACATTATTAAAAGTCATTTCACCTGTTTCTATTTGTTTATTTAGTGTGACTATCAGAAAATTTAAAATGACATATGTGCCTCACATTTGTGACTTGAATTACATTTCCAACAGACAGCATGTCTGTCTAGACTGTGGGTTCAGCAGCCTTGGGCGAAGGTTGATGGGAATGTAAAAGTCCAGTTCTGAATGGTAAATGAAGTTGGGGAGATTTTGGGCTGGCAGTGACCCCTCTTGCCGAAAAGAGGTATATTTGTGACAACTGCAGCATGTGGAGCCCAGGCTAACAGATTGTAAACCTGCCTCCCTTCTGGTTCTAATACTTACTTAACCTCAAAGGAACTTTAAATTTAAACCAAATGGCATGTGAGATTTTAGTAGGCTGATGTACTGCTCTCCGTTCAGCCATTTGAGAAATCCTACTGAGGTCTCCGTGCAGCTGAGTTCCAGTCACCACCATATCCCAATGGAAGTCTGGCACAGCACTAATGAGCTGATGAGATTTTTTCTCACTTGTTTGATACTAAATAGGAAAGCCTTTGAATTAAACGTTTACAGATAGTGTGAAAATTGGAAATGCGGGTTTTAGCTGAGCCAACGACAACAGATCCAAGACTGCAGTTGCCTGATGGTAAGAGAACAGTGCTTCTGGCTCCCATCACTAGCTCAATCACCAGCTTGGGTAAGTGGTGAATTACTTTTTTCCAGTGGTGAATTATTCAACACACGGGGTTCACTGGGTTTGTTCTACTGTGGGTACAGCTCTGTCCTAAACACCATTATTTAAGATAACAACTTACTGCTCTAAGCCAAGAATTTAAAGCTTTTGGATTGTGAGGCTGATTCCATTTGTTTTGCTCAGAGGCTGTTGCCAGACCTTGGCATGGGTCCCTCAAATAACAACAGCAGCAGCAACAATAATAACAGCAAATATTTATTGAACACTTACTATGTGCTCTAAATATGTTAGGTCACTTAATCTTCAGCCCTATGTGACATAAAAGGTTTTTTGGTTTTGTTCTGGGGTTTTTTTTCATTTTTTAAGTTGCCCAAGGTTACATAGTAAGTGGTAGACCCAGTCTATTTGACCAGAGCCCACACTTAGAACCACTCTGCTATTCTTATGGAGAATAAATATTAAAATCTCAATAGCATCCTTCAGAAATAGCAAAATGATGAACCAGAACTTCTCCAGTCATTCAGGGGGCCGGGAACATATGTGTGAGCCAATGACCACAATGTAATTGCTTTCTATTACCATGATGCTTTTTGGATAAAAAGATGCTTCGTAAGAATTTAGTTCACACAGGACTACCTGAGAATAGCTTCCAGATTTTACTTTAGTAAAATCTTCCAAAATTGGAGATAACATGGTGTAGACAAGACAAACTTTCTTTCACTGTGAAAGTCTTTCTTCAAATAAAATCTTACCCTTAGATTAAATTTTAAAATACCAATAAAAAGGGAACTGCTCAGACCTCCACAAGCTCATCCATCTGTACTGCACAATATGGCCCCAGGGCACCCACACAGCCTGTTAGGTGTGCAGAGCAATGTGGAACTACTGGAGAACCAGGTTAGGAGATCTGGATTTGAATTCTAGTTTTGCCACTTTCTACTCCTGTGAGCCTCTCTGAGCCTCCGGACAATTGTTGCTCCCATCAGGTAGCTGTGATTCTCCACAGTTCTCTAGAAAAAGAAAGTCGATCAGGTTGAGCTTTCCTAAAAAGAATCTTATCTCCATGGGTGCAGAAGGGAAGGTCTTGCCTTCCCAGGCTTCTCACCACACCTCCCTTTCTTGAATTGGTGCAAAGAGCCAATCCCTAAATTGAGTTTTCACCTCTGAAAGTGGCCTCACCAATTCCCCATGAGGCTGAGGTAGACCATGGCAAAGTTTCTCCAAATGACTCTTTCCTGATGGGAGGCACAGAACATCGGGAAGAGAATGGGGAAATCAGAGGCTGAGCAAGGATCTTAGAGATTTAAGAGGGACCTGTGCACGGACCAAATGCACCATGGAGCTACACGCCATCCAAAGCTTTTGCAGCAAAGCACAGGAATTTCTTTGGCTCTCTTCCCCAGCCCCATACCTCCATTTCTTTCCTCAGATTCTCATGAGGCTATACCAGGAAAGGGATACTATGAAGTTTGGGGCTCCATGGAGAAAAGACACTTTTCTGAAAATCAGTGTTTCAATAGAAAGCACCTATGGATGGATGGTGAGTGAAAACAACATTTGAGAAGGCTTTTGAATCGCAGAGTATCTTCTCCTTAGCTGAGGAGCTTGTCGAAGAGAATGATTAGAGTAATCACAGGATTATCATTCTACTTCTCTTGTCCCTGTACAGCGTTGTCATATCTCGTCCGAACTAGGACAAGAAGGATTTGCTACAAAGTGCCTTCCAAGTGGCATCATGCACAAGGCTGTCAGTGCTGCAAAAATAAGCAAGTAAAATCCAAAGACACGGCTCCTGATTTGAAGGGCTTTTTGGGAATTTAGACATAGAAAACTGAAACCATTCCGGGCAGTCAGAAAAGCTACTGATCAATCCCTAGGGTGGCTGTGCTATCATTCAGACGGGTCACATGCTCTGTTCTTCAGAAGGTTATCAGACTCTGGTAAAGAGATAAAGAGTTGTGTGGTGTGCATTAGGGGTACCAGAAGCATCTGTCTTCTTAGGGTACACATGCTGACCCCTTCGTGGATCCCCCTAGTTTCCCCTGGACTGGTCATCCTTTTTATGGATCTCATTAACCCTCCTGGGCCTGTCACATCTTCCTTTTCAAAGAATTGCTGATGGCCTTAGTACATATCTGTCTGGATGTGTTTTCATTAACTTACCTAAACCCGGAAGCTTTAACTTTCCAATAACTTACTAGGCTTGATGCAAATAGGGGGAAGGAAACTGTGTTAGCCTGTTGTCAATATGCCATGCTGAAAGCATTCCCCAACACGTGTCAGCTCTGCAGCTCACTTAACTTTTCCAGATGTGGCTGGATGGGCTGCCGAGTTGGTGACATTGCAGATGAATGGCCACAGTCCATATAGGCGGATGAACATGGGTACCTTTGATGTGATGGGGCGACTCTTCTCATCTATTAGCCAGAAGGAAAAGCCATTTTCTCCTGTTGAGCCCTCAGTTTATTCCCACCTCAAGGAGACCGTATAATTAGCGTATATCAACACTCAGAACCGGGGTCTGGGGCTCTCATTCCAACCCGCTGAAAGTGTAGCCAGCAGCCCCAGGGGAGTCAAAATAAAACTTATGCCAAGGAGATCTGTAGGCTGTTCTTTTACCAGGCATGATGTCCATATATGTAGGAAAAGGGTTACAGTTAACCTGTTTATCCAAACTTTCATCCCCAGCACACAAAGCAAGGCACCTATGTCCCTTACTCTCAGATACGGTTCATCCTCTCACAACCTGCATATAGAAATTTCAGAATATAATAGCTCTCATCCTCCAGGGAGGAAAACAATGATTGGAAATGCAAAGAAGAAAAAGAGCTGTTTAGCCTTCTATCTTCCTGGCAGAGGTAGTAAAAGAACTTTCTGGTTTTCTTCTTCAGCAGGATGCACTGAACTTTGGCATCACAGTAGCACTGGTTTAAAATATGCTTTGTTTTGAAGTATTTAGGCAAGTCATTGAACCTCCAGGAGCCTTGGTTTGCTCATCTGGAAAATTGAAGTAATACCTTGCAGAGATATGGCAAGGGCAAAGACCACAAATGTAAAACCACAACATAATACTTGCCACATCATAGGTCTGAGTATTTACAGCCATTTGTAACAGTACAGTGGAAATCATTTTTTTCTTCTAGTTGGTACACAGTACATGAGGCTGGTAATTAATGAGCCCGTAGGAGCCTGGACATTTAGAAGTTACATTTGGAGGCTGACAATAGACTTAACACAGAATTTGATAGGTCTAGTGACCAGCTTATTTGAGGAAAGTTATCTTGTCCCAGTCCTTTTCCAAGGTTGACAGCAAATTAAAATCTATATTTGCAAGCAATTGATTATGGAAGGTCAGTTGTTGAAAACAACTTTGTACCTTTTTAAAAGATTCACTAAAGAGTTTTGGTTTTCTTTTTTCAGTTGGGTTTTTGGTTTTTTTTAAATTTATTTATTTATTATTTTTGGCTGTGTTGGGTCTTCGTTTCTGTGCGAGGACTTTCTCTAGTTGCGGCAAGCGGGGGCCACTCTTCATCGCGGTGTGCGGGCCTCTCACTGTCGCGGCCTCTCTTGTTGCGGAGCACAGGCTCCAGACGCGCAGGCTCAGTAGTTGTGGCTCACGGGCCTAGTGGCTCTGCGGCATGTGGGATCTTCCCAGATCAGGGCTCGAACCCGTGTCCCCTGCACAACTACTGCGCCACCAGGGAAGCCCTCAGTTGGGTTTTTTTTAAGTGACAATCTCTTCCCCCAAAGTGCATTACAATCTGAATATTATTTTATTTAGGGAATGTCAAGGGGTCCATGCAGTTCTTAGGACCTACCTGTCATCTTTGAAAGCTGTGACTGGGTGAAGTTCATAAAGACCTAAAGGGTCAAAGTGGGAAAACAGTTTCAGAGGCAGGTGTAGTAAAATTACTTTTATCCTTGTGTTTCCCTGCAGAGGAGTGACTGGGCTTACCAGGTAATATAGGTCCATGTCCAAAGCATTTCGTGTTTAACGTGGTGCTCTGGCAACATGGCTCCCAGACCCTTCAATCAGGTAATGATAGTTAATAGTTATACTTCTCTCCCTTAAATCATAGAATTACCGAATATAGAGTTGGAAGGAAATAGAGAACTGTAGCCTAACATCTTCATTTTATAAATTAGAAAGCTGACAGTGAGAGATTATGTTCTTGGCTCATCATTATTTGTTTCCTTCCAACCCTCACCCCACCCCATTGCCTGTGGGCTTGGCCACATGACCTGTGTTGGCCAACGGAATGTGGGTGGATGTGGCATTTGCTTCAGAGCAGAAATGTTAGATGCAATTGCATGGCTTGGCTGGGGTCCTCTTATTTCAGTCCCCCCCGCCCATGAGAAGAGCATCTCCTGGCTGCACCTTCAGTCTGGGTTTTGGAATGAAGCAGAGTTGCCACCAATCTACATGAGCAAGAAATAAATGTTTGACTAAGTCTGTGAGTTATTAGCGTTGTTTGGTTTATAGCATAACTTAGTGAGAGCTGACTAATACAATGGCCCAGGAGGTTGAAGTGATTCGGCCAAAATCACACAGACACTTTGTTACACAGCCTGGGCTAAAAGACAAGTATTCTGTTTAGAAGTCTACTACACTTCGGCTTACCAAGTGCATGCCCAGAACCTGCTAGTGTTTGGCACAAGGTAAGTACTCAATAAATATTTTTCCATAGAAATGAATCAATGAATGAAAGAAGGAAATAACTGAAAGTTCTGTTGAACTGTTTCACTAGGTAGAATGGTATAAAGTTTAGTACTTCTATTACTATTAATACCAAGTATTGGGGGGCGCCAGCTGAGGGTCTTTTGTGTATTATGTGCTCCAAAAGCATTACCTCTAGATATGATGCATTCCTATCAGGCAGGTTTTTTGTTTTTTTTTTAAAGTAGAGGGAAGGATTATTTATTTATTTATTTATTTATTTTTGGCTGTGTTGGGTCTTCGTTTCGTGCGAGGGCTTTCTCTAGTTGCGGCAAGCGGGGGCCACTCTTCATCGCGGTGCGCGGGCCTCTCACTATCGCGGCCTCTCTTGTTGCGGAGCACGGGCTCCAGACGCGCAGGCTCAGTAGTTGTGGCTCATGGGCCTAGTTGCTCCGTGGCATGTGGGATCCTCCCAGACCAGGGCTCAAACCCCTGTCCCCTTCATTGGCAGGCACATTCTCAACCACTGCGCCACCAGGGAAGCCCAGGCAGGTATTTTTAGTCTTATTAATAGACAAGTAAACTGAGGCACAGAGAGATTAAGTAACTTGTCCAGTCACAGAACTAGTGACAGAAAGAGAAACAACTCCATTTGTTCTAACTCCAAAGCCCTAGTGTTTTCCATTGCTTCACAGTTTCTTTGCTGGAGATAGAAATTGTAATTTGGGTCATTTACAAACAATTGAAATAGGCAGCGTGTGTTATAGCATGGCCCCTGTAAGGGGGTAAGTTGGCAGAGCTTCTCACGCAGTGTGTGGCAGCCACTGGCCTGCCAGTAGCAGGTCACACTGAGGCCTGAGAGGCAGGTTCCCTCAGTCCGCAGGGTATGGGGATGGTGTGTGGTCTGGGGCCAGCCCCCTTTGATGGAGAGCAGCCTCATTACTTTACCCCTGTAGGCCATGCAAATATGATTGTTTTCTATATGTGCCAGGACACAAAAAAGTTAGAAAAGCCCTGGGTGAGAATCGGTGGTTCCAGGTCAATCTAGCCACATTGTGAGTGCATAGTTTTTAGAAAATTTTGTCAGCCAAATTTCGAATGGGACCTGCTTTACTATTCTGTCACCCACATTTTCCATTTGTCCTAAATCTCTCTCTTTTCTTTTCTTTTCTTTAATTGGAATTGTCTGGGAATCACCTTAAATCCTTTGTGGAATAAGTCAAAGAATCGGTGGATAGATGGATGGATTAAGCAACAAGGCCAAAAGCAATTGAGGCAAGTTTTGATTGCAATTAAAATGAGCTTCTTTAGGTGGAAGCAACCCAACTGTCCATTGACAGATGAGTGGAGAAACAAAATGTGGTATACACACACAAAGGAATAGTATTCAGCCTTAAAAAATAAGGAAATCTTGTCACCTGCTACAACATGGATGAACATTGAGGACTTTGTGTTCAGTGAAATAAGCCAGTCACAGAAAGATAAATATGCAAGATTCCACTTATATGACGTATCTAGAGTAAAGTCACAGAGACAGGAAGTAGAATAGTGGTTGCCAAGGGCTGGTGGGCAAGAGGGAGTGAGAGTTATTGTGTGATGGATTCAGAGTTTCAGTTTTGCAAGATGCAAAAGTTCAGGAGGTTGGTTGCACAACAATGTGAATATACTTAACACTACCGAACTGCACACTTAAAAATAGTTAAGAAGGTAGGGGGCTTCCCTGGTGGCGCAGTGGTTGAGAATCTGCCTGCTAATGCAGGGGACACGGGTTCGAGCCCTGGTCTGGGAAGATCCCACATGCCACGGAGCAGCTGGGCCCGTGAGCCACAATTGCTGAGCCTGCGCGTCTGGAGCCTGTGCCCCGCGACGGGAGGGGCCGCGATAGAGAAAGGCCCGCGCACCGCGATGAAGAGCGGTCCCCGCACCGCGATGAAGAGTGGCCCCCACTTGCCGCAACTGGAGAAAGCCCTCGCACGAACCGAAGACCCAACACAGCCAAAAATAAATAAATAAATAAATAAATAAATAAAATCAAGTAAAACTTTAAAAAAAAAAAAAAAAAAAAAAAAATAGTTAAGAAGGTAAATTTTATGTTATGTGTATTTTACCACAATTAAAAAAAAAAGAGCGTACAGTAAAAATGAGCCTCTTTATTCTGCACAGAGGCTTTGGTTATGCTGTTGCCTGATGTGGTGCTGCTGCGGTCTGGAAGTGTAGGAGGAGATACTATCTGACCACTAACTTGCTTCTTATGGAGTCATAAAATCCTGCTGGTTCTTTGTACATTATGTCCTCTGGTCAGGGCTGGCTACGTAATTTACGGAGCCCAGTGCAAAAGGAAAATCCAGGCCTCTTTGCTCAAAGTGCAGTGCTGTTAATGGTACTAAAATATGAAGATTTTCCTTTCTTCTGTGAACTCTCAAATTGTTATAGGGGTTGTTTTTTGTGTTTTTTGCTTGTTACGTTTTTTTGTTTCTGCTATTTTCTGTCATACTAAGTAAAGAAAAATTACAAATTAAAATATGACCATGAATTTTATACTGTGCAATGCCAGTTTTAAATGCAAATATGGGAGCATTTAACTTGCATGCAGAATCGCCAAAATTACACTTCAATTTCCATAGCTCACCCATACACTCACATTTCATTCTCACCAGAACCATGGAAACTACACAAAACTAATTCACCTGTTTTTATTTCACTTTCTGATATGCACACATTCTACCAACCCTCTGCTTTCATCTCACTGATGAGTAAAGGATTTTAAAAGACTATTAAAGAAGGATATGGATGAGTAAAGGAGACAAAACTATGGGTTGCCCTACCTTTCTCTGTCCTTCTATGTCATCATTTTCAGCATAAGATGTTGGCTAATACAGGGGAGTAACACGGGTAAGAAAGGATATGATAAAATTCCTTGGTCATGTTTCTTAGACGTGATTTCCTTCCTTCTGCGTTCTAACCCAGTTTCCACAGGAGGCCTGGCCTCTTGGGTTGTTAGTGCCTCCACTTACTCAGTTACAGAAGTAACACACTTCACCTGTATTCCGTTTACCTCTCACTGGACTCCCATGCATTTTGGTCCTCCTGGAATTCTGTGCTCATGAAGCATCTTGAATGTTCTATGCACATGGTAGCAAGGGCAGTGGACAAAGATTGCATATATATGCATACGTCCTCCACTCATGCATGTGGTCCATTGCCCCACTGGACTTCACTTATGAAACACAAGTTCAAATATAAAATTATTAGAAATTTCAAGACAGTGATAGCCAAGCACAAACCAAGTGCAGAACCCGTCAGCTTGTCGAGCCTTGTGTGACCACAGAGTTCACATGCCCGTGAAGCCAGCCTTGTCTCTGAGTCCATCCCTTCCCTCCCAGCCCCACAGCCACCATTCTAATTCCAACTCCCCTTACTCACAAGGATCGAGGAATTTTAAAACTGTTTTCCTGCCTTCTCTTCTAACTCATATTCTTCTCTTCTAACTCATCCCTTAAATTATTGCCAGTTTAACTTCCTGAAAGCGATACTTCCACACATCACCTCCCTGCTTCAGTCCTTCGGTGGAGCCTTATTGTCTATGAGGCTCAAGTCCTTCATAAAAAATTCAGGGCCTTCCACATTCTAGCCTTAAGAGAAATGTTGACTCTCTTTTTTATTTATTTATTTATTTATTTATTTATTTATTTATTTATTTATTTATGGCTGTGTTGGGTCTTCGTTTCTGTGCGAGGGCTTTCTCTAGTTGTGGCAAGTGGAGGCCACTCTTCATCACGGTGCGTGGGCCTCTCACTATCGTGGCCTCTCTTGTTGCGGAGCACAGGCTCCAGACGGCACAGGCTCAGTAATTGTGGCTCACGGGCCTAGTTGCTCCACGGCATGTGGGATCCTCCCAGACCAGGGCTCGAACCCGTGTCCCCCGCATTGGCAGGCAGACCCTCAACCACTGCGCCACCAGGGAAGCCCTTGACTCTCTTTTAAACATTACTTTGGGGAATTCCCTGGCAGTCCACTGGTTAGGACTCCGTGCTTCCACTGCAGGGGGCGTGGGTTCAATCCCTGGTGGAGGAACTAAGATCCCACATGCGGCTTGGAGCAGCCAAAAAAATAAAATTAAAAATTAAAAAAAAAAATTACTTTTGTTCTTCTACCAAAAAAAAATAAATCCCTCAGAGCACAAAGGTTGCATCTGTAATTTATTGGCTTTTCTATACTACCCTACATAGCACACTGCATTCGTTGCTCAGCGAATGCTTTTTATTGGTTAGGTTTATTGAGGTATAATTTACATATTTTAATATTCACTCTTTTAAGTGTACAGTTCAGCGAGTTTTGTAAATGCATATACTTATGAAACTGCCACCACAGTCAAGATCTAGAACACTGCCTTCACCACAGAGGGTTCCTTTGTGCCCCTTTGCAGTTCATTTCTTGCCCTACCCCTAGCTCCTTCCTGACAACCGCTGATCTGATTTCTGTCCCTGTAGTTTCGCCTTTACCGGAATGTCATCTAAATGGAATCAAACAAAATGTAGGCTTTTGTGTCTGGCATCTTTCACTTAGCATAATGCAAAATTCATCCATATTGTTGTATATATCAGTAATGTGTTTCCATTGTGTGGATGTACCACAGTTTATTTATCAATTCACTAGTTGATGGGTATTTAGGTATTTCCAGTTTGGAGCTATTAACAAGGCTGATAGAAGCATTCATGAATAGGTCTTTGCTATAAATGTTAGCATATAGGTTATATGGACACATGTTTTTCTTGGATAAATGCCCAGGAGTAGGATTGCTGGGTTGTATGGTGAGTGTGTGTTTAACTTTATAAGAAACTGCTTAACTGTTTTGCAAAGTAGCTGTATCATTTTGGCATTCCCACCAACAAACTAGATTTCTAGTTGCTCTGCATCCTTGACAGAACCTGGTATTATCAGTCTTTTTAATTTAATTTAACTATTCCAGTAGGTATGTTGTGGTATCTCATTGTGGTTTAAATTTGCATTTCTCTTCCAACAAACATTAAGCATCTCTTGTGCTTACTTGCCATGCGAATGTCCTCATTGGTAAAACGTCCAATTCTTTTACCTATTTTTTAAACATTGGGTTTTTCTTATTATTGAGCATATAGGTGTATATTTGTATGTATGTATAATATATATATGTATGTATGTGTAATATATATATGTATGTATGTATACACACACACACACACAGAGACAGAGAGAGACAGAGACAGTCTCTGGAATGCATACATATTCCAGATATATCCTTTATCAACTATGTTTTGCAAATATTTTCTTCCAGTCTCTGGCTTATCTTTTCATTTTCTCAACAGTATGTTTTAAAGAGCAGAATTTTTAAATTTTGGTGAAGTCCAATTTATCAATATTTTCTTTTCTGACCCATGCTTTCTTTTACTTATTCAAGAAACTTTTGCCTGACCCACAGTCATAAGGATTTTTCTCCTATATGTTCTTCTAGAAAGTTTATAATGTTAGCTCTAGCATTTAGATCTGTGATCCATTTCTAGTTAATTTTTGAAGGAAACATTTATTATTTGATGTGTAACTATGTTGCCCAGAATACAACCACTGAAAATCTAACTCAGGAATGAAAAGACATAAGTCATAGAATGAAGACCAGGGCCCTGTAAGAAAGCTCGGAATTGTTTCTTACAGGCCCTGAATAAGAACATTTTATATATACTTTTTTTTTTAATTAATTTATTTATTTTTAGCTGTGTTGGGTCTTCGTTTCTGTGCGAGGGCTTTCTCTAGTTGCGGCGAGCGGGGGCCACTCTTCATCGCGGTGCGCGGGCCTCTCACTATCGTGGCCTCTCTTGTTGCGGAGCACAGGCTCCAGACGCACAGGCTCAGTAGTTGTGGCTCACGGGCCTAGTTGCTCCGCGGCATGTGGGATCTTCCCAGGCCAGGGCTCAAACCCGTGTCCCCTGCATTGGCAGGCAGATTCTCAACCACTGTGCCACCAGGGAAGCCCATATATATACTTTTTAAATTAGCACAGCTTTGCTATTTAAAGATTTGTGTTTCAATAAATTTTGAAATTCCAGGTCACAGATGCTATCAAGAGCAAAATCCTCAAGTGGGCTGGCAGATGAAGGACACCCCTCTGGATATTCGTGATTCACCTGCTGGATGTTGAGAAAACTCCAAACCTATTTTATTAGCTGTGAAATGGGTATGATCATACTTGACATGAAGTTACATTATAGGCCCGCATAATCTGAGTCAGAAACCGTGTAGAGGGTCCACAGGGATCCCAGATTTAATTGTGATTATTGCTAATTATACTAATTCTCAATGAAAACTGCTACCAGCAAGCTTGCCCATGACATCACTAATAAGGGGTCCATTGACTTGCATGTGTTGTGAGCATATTAATTGTAATTATTGCTTTGGCAGCTGCAACGTCTAACTCCATAGGTGTTTGTTCCATTAGTGATTCATTATTTCAAAGTATTCTGGCAATGATGAGTCTGTGTTACTGACCAAGGCCCTCCTGTGATGAAATGTGATTATTCTGTGGGATTTGTGACTCTTCTTTCATGACTCAACTCATTCTGCCCTCAACCCATGGCACAATGGTTTAAAACTGGAATGGGAGAAAATGATTTCAGTTCAACCACTGGGGTTTTTTCTTTTTTTTAACCCCGGGAGCAGGTGCCTTCCCATAAATATTTTTCTGAACTGGAAGTTACCATGGGAAGTAGGTGGGTGGTCTAGATATCAGACTAAGGGCCTGGCAGTCAGTGGTCTGGATCTATCTTTGTGTCTAAAGGCCCTGGGCAATGGCAATAAATACAGAAGTCCGAAGGAGTGATGCGGCCCTGAGCCTGAGCTCAGCAAAAAGATAAAGAGAACTGCCTTCCAACAACTATTGTTAAACACTTAGCACTTTGTATTTGACATGCTTTCAACCTTTACTTACTCTCCACTGCAGCCCTGTGAGTTAGGGCAGGACTCTCACAGGGAGAAAAGGAGAAACCGGGAGGAGGTGATCAGGGCTTCCCTGTCTGCTGGGCCTTTTCAGCCGGTCTTTGATAACATTTTGAATTATGAGTTTTTAGGGGTTGGAAGCCCTTGCTCTTTCAGTAAAGTTTTCTCCCCTTAACCTTTTAGCATTAAAAACATTCAAAAGTAGAAAGAAACGTATAATAAACTCCCATGACTTCATCTTCAACTATCATAAAGTCATGACCAGTCTAATTTTATTATAAAGTCATGACCAGTCTAATTTCATCTATCTCCCACCCCATCTCCCCACCCTGCTGAATTATTTTAGAGCAGATCCCAGATCTATCTTTTGATCTATAAATATTTTGATACCTGTCTCTAAAAGATAAGGATTTTCTTAAGACATAAATTATCACACCTAAAAGAAATTGTTAATATTTCCTTTATATCCAGTCAATTTCCCCAACTATCTCATAAATATTTTTTCTTCAGTTTTTTTTTTTTATTATAACCAGAATTCAAATTAAATTCCATGAACTACAATTAGTTGGTGTCTCTAAAGCGTCTTTTAATCTAGGGGTTTCCTGACTGTCTTGCTTTTGTTTTTTCTTGTAATTTATTTGTTTAAGAGACCAAATCATTTTTCTTGTAGGATTTTGTCTTTCATTTTGCTGATTGCATCACCATACTATTTTTTTTAAAAAACTTTGTTTCTTGTATTGTCTGCAAATGGTGGTTGGATCTAGAGATTTGATCAGATTAGAATTTTTTTTCTAAGAGCACATCATAGTGCTGTATGTTTCTATCAAAAACTCATGATTGTCTCTCTTTTCATTGGTAGCCATTGATGATTGTTGTCTGGACCCATTCATTCATTAGGAGTATCAAAATGGTGAGCTTCTATCACATATTAGCTAGAATACTTCCATAAAGAGAAAATTCCCCTCGCATACTTTTTGGTTACCCAGTGATATAGTTTGTATAGGAGAGGCAGAATGAATGCTTCATTTCTCCTATATATTATCAAAATATTGAGTTAGTTCTCTTATAGCTTCCCAAGCTATGCAGTTAAGTTTTTTAATTTTCCAAATTTCAATGTGATTTTATGGATTTAAACATGTTTATTTGTTTTACTTTATTGGATCTATTATCATTGTGGTTGCTCAAATGGGCCCGTATTTGACCAGTGGCACCCCTTTCAAATTGGCTTCTGAGTCTTTCTGACGTAGCCCCTGTATTGTTTCCTAGGGCTGCTATAACAAAGTATCACACACTGCGTGGCTTAAAACAATAGAAGCTTATTATATAGTTCTGAAGGTTAGAAGTCTGAAATAAAGATGTTAGCAGGATTGGTTTCTTCTGAAGGGAAAATCTGTTCCATGCCTCTTTCCTGGCTGCTGGCACTTGCCAGCAATCCTTGCTTTTCCTTGGTTTGCAGAAGTATCCCTCCAGTCTCTGCCTCCGCCATCACGTAGTGTTCTCTCCCTGTCTGTAGCTATGTCTAAACTTCCCACTTTTATACAGATACCAGTCATTGGATTAGGGGTCACCCTAATCCAGTATCACCTCATTTTAAGTTGATTACATCTGCAAAGATCCTATTTCCAAATAAGGTCATATTCACAGGTACCAGAGGTTAGGCTTTGAACATACCTTTTGGGGGACAAAATTCAACACCCAATAACACCAATAGTCTTTGATAACTTTATTGCTTTCTGGTAAGACAAAATGTTGCAGACTCATTTTTTTACATTTCCCGTTGCAGGCCCAGAATCAGCTCTCACTCTTATAAGCTGGAAGTGATGTTTAAGGACTACAATCTGAGTACTAGGAGTGTTCATTTTTACTGAGTTAGTCATTACTTCTAGGCCTTTTTAAAGGACAGAAATTGGAAATGCTTTTATATTTTTAAAAATAAAACACATTATAAATTTATAACTCTCACTTCCAATCCAATTTCCAGACTCCAAGATTTAACCCCATCAAACTATCACCTACTACTCCTTTTTCCCATGGGAAAGTCCTCATTTTCAATGACACAATATAATTACTCTTTTACTTTATCCCATAATACACACACAGCTGTCTCAAAATAAAACTAACACTGCCACCAACAATGTGATCACTGAAACCGGTTTATGATTTTTAAAATTATTCTTGCAATTTTTTTTGTCCTCAGAGTACATTCCACTCAGGATGGATAGTGAATTTATTGCATTTTATTGTCATGTGAAACAGTTTTTCTATGTGTAGTCATGCCACCAACGTGGTGCCCAGTTAGGTTCATTTATATCCATTTATTTTCAGTGCTTAAGAGCTGTCTTTTTAAATTAAATTTTGTTCTTATAAGTATGTAGAATATTTTCAGAGCTTCAGATTGTCTAATCTACAATGCAAAGTATAATCGCAGAAATCTACCTCTGTGCCTGTTCTTTCTACCTTGTCTCCTCCTCCTTCAGAAGTAATCATTTAGGGACTTCCCTGGTGGTCCAGTGGTTAAGATGCCGCACTTCCAATGCGGGGGGTGTGGGTTCAAACCCTGGTCAGGGAACTAAAATCCCACATGCCGCAAGGCCAAAAAAAAAAGAAAAAGAATAAAAAGAAGTAATCATTTAGACATTTTTATCCTTGCATTTTTGCATGTTGATCTTGTATTTTGCAAGCTTGTTGAATTCATTTATTAGTTCTGATAGTTTTTTAGTAGATTCCTTAGGATTTTCTAGGTATAAGATCATGCCATCTGTGAATAGAGATAGTTTTCATTGTTCCTTTCCAATCTGGATGATTTTTGTTTCTGTTTCTTACCTAATTGCCCTGGCTAGAATCTCCAGTACAATGTTGAATGAAAGTGGCAAGAGAGGACATTCTTGTCTTGTTCCTCATTTTAGGGGAAAAAGCTTCATTCTTTCACTATTAAGTATGATGCTAGCTGCAGGTTTTTCATAGATGCTCTTTATCAGGTTGAGGAAGTTTCCTTCTGTTTCTAGTTTGTTGAATGTTTTTATCATGAAATAGTGTTGGATTTTGTCAAATGCTTTTCTACATCTATTGAGACGGTAATATGTTTTTTGTGTGTTTTATATTCTGTGGATATGATATATTACATTAATTTGTTTTCAGATGTTAAGCCAACCTTGCATTCCTGGGTTAAATTCCACTTGGTCATGGTGAATAATTCTTTTTATATGTTGTTGGGTTGGTTTGCTACTACTTGTTGAGGATTTTTGTGTCTATATTCATAAGAGATACTTTTCTGCAGTGTTCTTTTCTTATGTCTTTGTATGGTTTTCATAGCATAGAATGAGTTGAAAAGTGTTCCTTCTAATTTTTTGGAATAGTAGTTCATTTTTTACTATACAAAAATATGTGCATATATATTTTGTGTGTGTTCTCATTATATTTTATACCTTTATAGTAGCCCACTGAGTGGATATACCAATGTTTTTTCAACCAGCTCCTTATTGATAGACATCTGAATTGTTTTCAGTCCTTTGCTATTACAGCTCATATGGCACTGAATTACTCTAGTAATATGTCTTTTCATATGCCTCTCCATGTATGGTATGGATTCTCAGCAGTAAGATTGATGAGTCAAAGAGTAAACATGTGTGAACTTCGCTAGATATTGCCAAATTCCTTTCCTTAGAGCTTGAACCATTTTGCTTTATTTTTTCTCCACACTGCGCGGCTTGTGGGATCTTAGTTCCCCAACCAGGGACCAAACCTGGGCCCTCAGCAGTGACAGTGCAGAGTCCCAACAACTGGACCACCAGGGAGTTCCCAGATTTTGTTACAAAAAAAGAATGACTATGCACAGCTTTACCAACAAAGTGGTTTTTTTTTTTTTTTTGCCATTCTGGTAGATAAGGAATAGTAACACCATAGAGTTTTAATTTGCATTTATTTTATTATGAGTGAGTTTAAGCAACTTTTCATGTGGCTAGGGGCCATTTGTACATCTTTCTTTATGAACACTCTGTTCATATCTCTAGCCTATTTATCTATAAAGTAGTTGAACGTTTTCTTCTGTTTTTAGAAACTTTTTTATATTAGAATATTGAAATTTTTGCCTGTAGTTTAAATTGCAATTTTTTCCCTGAATAACACTTGTCTTTTTACTGTGCTTATGGTATTTTCTTCTCCCATGCAAAAGTTTTGATTTTCAGTGTTTATAATCAATCCTCTAGCTTTTATTTCTGAACCAAGCAGCAGCATAGGAACAATTTAGGGAGAAAGAACCCTGATCTGAGCAGCCCAAGTCCAAAGAAATCACTGGCTGAATGCCCAGAGACCTCAACCTAATGATTCCCCTCAGAGCCACTGATGTCCATGTTCCTCCTCCTACCATTTTAATGCAGTTATTACCAGATAAACCTTAGGTTTCTGAGTAACGCTCCCTCTTCTAACCTAGAATCTGTTTTCCTCACAGAGCTTTTGTGGACTTGGACGGATGAGAGCGATAATGTGGGTGTGTGGACTGGGAGGAGGATCCCAAGAGCACGAAAGCTCTGGATGAAGCTGAGGGGCCCCAAACAGTGCAAAACGTGGCTGACAAATGTATTTCCCTCTAAGGCCGCTGCCACGAGAACAGAGAGATGTTTTCTTAAACTCATATTCCTCTTCTTGGAAGCTAATTGTGGCTTTTGCCAGGGCTTCTTTTGCAGGATAAAACAAACACTTCAGGTCTTGAAAGTGTCTGGGAAAGACTTTCACAGTTTTGTGGATAATGCTGTACTTCTATCATTTTTACAGACTTACAGGCAGTAGGCATGGTAACTATTCATCATGTAAAGGTAACAGCCTAATAGTCTGCATTTCCGTCTTTTCCTGTGTCATTCCCTTGGCAGGTGAGTTCTGCCAAACTGATTGCACTCGTTTCACACATTTGGTTCATGGCTTTATTTTTGCCTATCTTAAAATTTTTAAAATTCTTAAGTATTTGAAATATGATTTAAAAAAAAAAAACCCCAGAAAGTGACGTAACAGTCACCACATACCTACCACCCATTCTTCAACCTGAATTCCTACATGAAGCATTTTTTAAAAATTAAACTTCAAATACTGGATTTGAACAACTCTCTGCATTACAAAAAGTTATATACATTTACATAAAATGTGACTATGCATGTAAACATGTAAATATACTCTTTGTTTTCACCTGGGTTTGAATAAAGTTGGGGCAGGGGTTGTTTTTAGGCTGCTCTTTCTACTCTGCTCCTGATAATTCGTTCCTGTCTTATATCCCTATAGAGCTTGTCCTTTCTCCTTCTTTTCATGACTTGCAATAGGGGATACACTGGACCTAATTTCTTTCTTTAACTGTCCCCAAACTTGCAGTTGGTTTAGGAACTGGGCAGTCCTCAACACAGAACACAAAGAAAGGGTCCTGTATCTGGTTATAACTTAGAAGTGGTCCCATTAACTTTAATATACCCCTTGCTACTGGGTTGTGTTGAACTTCCAGGAATCTGAGCTTTATCTCTAGATAGGAATTTAGATAGATAGTGTGCAAAAGTTAAGAGCACGTTACAATTCTGACAAATTAGTTCCTAATTATTTGGCTCCAGTCTCTGCCCATATTGCGTGCAGAGCAGGCCTTTACCAGGACACTTGGAGAGTTTTGTAGCTTAAACTGATTTAATTTAAAACAAGTGGATCCATGTGATTATCTTCAACCACAAATACGTAACATAATGTGTAATATATTTAAAAGGCAAGAGGAAATTTAGTAATGGAATTTCAAAACTGTTTGAAAGAAAGGGACTTTGAGGGGAAAGAAAGGAAGAAGTGAATTGGTGACGCCAGCTTGATTATTTTCAAATACCACAGCTGGACTTGGATTTGTACAATAAGAGTTGTGGTGTTGTAAAGGACACCAGCAGGAATCTAAGTGCTGATGGAGGAACAAATAACAAGGAATAAATGACAAGGCTTCAGATACCCAAAACACTGCAAAGTGTGTGCACTCTTAATTTATTTTCTATAGGAAAACTTCCTGATTTACATACTCTATCAGGGAAATATCTAGGTAGAAATACAGTCTTTGTTGTGATCATTTTACTCATTTATTTAATTTTGATTACTGGCTACTCATGCACTCTATTGCTATTCCAACACATGTGCCTTCCACATAGACCAATTCTATAGTAGTTATAATAACAGCAAATACTCACTGAGCTCTGAATATGTCCTGAACATTGTTCTAAGCATTACCTCATTTAGTTCCTACAACAACCATATGGGGCTGATACTATTATGATCTTGCTCTTGCAAATTAGGAAGGAGCAGAGACGTTCACTTGCCTAAGATGACACCTAGAATGTCATTCTTAACCATAATATAATACTGCCCTCCTAAGCATACCAAACATCTGGTGACAAATGCCTTGTGTAATGAAAGAACTTCTCAAGACCGGATGATTTTGAGTAAATATGCAGGACTAAATATTTCAGAACTACAAAAATAAATGAGATTCTCAATAAAGTGTGACAATAGGCTTTGAAAGCATTAGGTGTGTGAATTTTAGTACATCTGTTTGAAAACCAACCACATTTCTTCATAATCACACCCAGTGTAATAGATTATTAGGTTGAACTATACGAAAGTGCCTACAGTTGACTCTTTCTGACCTAGAAAAAATTGCTGAATTTCAAATGGTTCAATCTAATACTTTTGACACTATCGAAAAGATGATACTTCTTAGGGATCTGATCTGTTTGTCCATCCATCAGCAATAGTTATTGAGGGTTAACTGTGCCAAACACCATGTCACATGGATCTTGCCCCCAAGAAATTCTCAGTTTTCAACAGGAGATGGACATGTATACAAATAATTACAATGAAAATAAGATTATTGTGATCCTGAAGTTCTGCATAAAATGTCTTGGGGATATTCAGACAAGGACATGCACGTGAGCCTAGAGAAGGTAGGGAGGTCTTCACACAGAAGAGGAGGTCTGATTGGGATGTAATGGAGGAATAGAAGTTTACCACTACTGCTGAAAAGGACATTAAAAACAACCAACAGATTTTAGCTTTCAATGATGAATCATATTCCTTTAGAATCGTTGGGTTTTCTTAGGGGCAGTATTGTAGATATGCCTGACCTACCTGCTTTCAAATCTGGGCTATGCCTCTTCAAAGCTTTATGTCTTGGGACAAGTTATTTCTTGCCTATAAGGTGGAAATATTAATACCTGCCTCATGAAATTATTTTGATCAATTGCATAGCGTATGCTAAAAGCTCAGCCAAGTCATACATGCACAGTACATAACCAATGGTGACTATTTTTATAATTGTTGCCTAGTTTACTTCTTTGTTAACCAGCACATCACTGGACCTACGTCAGGGAGATGTCAGTAATATTTTCCATGAAAGCCATTGACCGTGTGGTTGGGGGATGGGTGCAGGTTTTGCTTTGGGTGGGTGATATATGACCTTGGAGAACTTGTGGCTTCTCATTAGGTCACAGTTTGGTGCAGAATTTACCCAGAAGTCCATGGTATCTGCTTGTCATCTTGCAAGTGTTTGTGTGAGCTTCAAGAGTAAACTTGTCAGCACACAAAAGTTCCCAGATGGCTTTTTCAAGGACTTATGATCTCTGCTGTCTTTGATTTGAATGCTCCCCAGAAATCTGAAAGCAGATTTCTTGTTGCATCCTTAAACATAGCTGTGCAAAATTGAGCAAATTATTGCGCAGTCAGCCTATCTTGTTTAACTACAGATGGACCCATGGCCAGAAGAGCAACTTCACATCTGATACCATTGACTGAGCCATGATCCACTGGCCTTGGGAGCTCTGCAAACCTCTCAGAAGAGCCTTGGAGGTGCTAGCCAGGTGTCCACCTGTGGTCAGTGGGAAGAAAAGTTCTAATTGCAGAATCTTGCCTGTGAAGTGGCTGCCAGATTTTGTCCTGCCGTGGTCAACTGTCTTGATTTTCGGGTAGTTTTATTAGCTTCACCCACAAGCTGTAATGGATTTGAGATGGCAGTTTAAGAGCTGCAAATATTGAGGTCCTGGAACACAAGCCCACAGTAAAGTCAGCTACGGTCAAACAAGGCTTAGTGCAACCTGCCTCCCTGGGCTGGCTTCCTGCAGAGAGTAGGAGTTAAAAGGAAGACTACCCAAGCCTCTGCATGGCGGGCCCTTAGCCACAGGAGGGAAAGAAAGGTCTGCATCTTAAGACCTGGGGTACAACAAAGAGTAGGGCTTGGCTATTAGAGACCCTGTTGTCTACGAAACATAAGTGGAGCCTCAATTCAGTCCATAAAATTCCTCATATTTTTTAATCTTGTCTCAGTATTTTGCAAGCAGTATGCAAGAGTCATTGCTTACACCATACAAAGGGTTAAATACAGATTTACTTGTGTTTTAGTTGTTCCAAAGCCTCTTCCCCTTATGGCTGTGTTCTGATATAAACTTGGTGCCATCCAAGGCAATAAATAGCAGAGGAGTTGGGGTAAATCCAGTGATTTTTCCACAGCATCTTTCAATGTAAGTATGTCAGATTTTTAAAAATAAAACTCCATAAACCACATCATCAGGGTCCTGGTGCCGTCCCTGGAGGTTTCAGAGTTCCAAACGCTTGCCTTTTTGGACATTGTGCTGCTGTCGCCCTGGGGACTGGTTAGAGTGACTGAAAACACTCCTGGCACTGGATCACCTTGTGGCCGAGGTGAAATGGGGGATCTTGTTTTCAAGAGGTTGGAGGAGAAGAACTCAGGGGAAAGGGCCCAACGGGGGGTGACTCGCTCTTTGGGACTTAGGAGAGATTGACCCTTGACCTTCCCAATCTTCAGACCTCAGAAGCTCCTTGCTGGTCACACACGTTCACATCCGTCCTGGCAGCCTGAACCCCCATGTCCTTGGAAATTCCTAGAAGTGTAAAGACAAAAATCAGCCCCAGGATGTTGGCAGGGTTCAACATGTTACTAAAAATGGGCCTTTGTGGATGGAGACTTAGGAGTTTTAAGTGAAAAAAGAAAATTTATGTAATTATCAGTGACTCCAGTGACTTCAGTTGTTCTGAAATGGTTCATTACCAAAGATTGCAATCAGGTAACAGGAACATTGTTTCCCAGCGAGGGAGAAGGGTATCTCTCTGCAGCCCCTACTCCTCCCTCCCATCTCAGCCAAGAGTGTCACTTGGGAATTCCTCAGGAAACTATTCGTGGGGTTTTGCATTTACAAGCTCCATAACTGTTCTCTGAATGCCACAACCCACATTCACAGAGATTCCCAGCTCCCTGTCTCCTTGCTGACTCTGGGTCCTTTCCCAAACACTGCATAATGGAATGGGGATGGAAGACAGTTTCTCTTCCAAAGTGCAGAGGCGGAAGGCTGGGTGACTGTGTTCCCTGAGCCTGGGTCTAACTCCAGCCCCCTGGCTGATACCTACGCTGGGTCAGCGTGCGAAGGCTAAGGTCTGGATGGGTCTGGGAGGCGGGGGCAGCTTTCTGTGACAGCCTCCCTTATTCATGGCCGGCCTTCTCTCGGCCAAAACTGTATTTCCTGGTACCTCTCTCGGGGCTGCAAAGGAGGAGCAGTTGGATCATTTGATTAGCTTTTTCCCAGAACAGGGACCCTCCCATCTCTGTTTACTTCCCTGTGAGTGAAGGAGGAGGCCCAAGAATGGGGCGCCTGCTAGGGCTGCTCCTGAAACTGAAACAGCCCCGGAGTCAGCCTTGGTTTTGCTAAATGCATCAGTTCTCTCACATCAGGTAGACACCTGCTGACGCTTTCCCCCTCTCTACTCCCGGGGAAAACTACTTCCGGTGGTCCCACTGCAGCTCTCCCCACAGACAAAGGAAACTCTCCTTGCTCCTCATGGACCACCTATCTGGGTTTTTTTTTTTTTCCAATTGTGGTTAAAAGAAAAACACACATCGCACACAATTTAGCATCTTAACCATGTTTCATTGTACAGTTCAGTAGTGTTAACTGTATTCACATTGTGTGTACCAGACTTCTAGGACATTTTCATCTTGCAAAATTGAAACGCTCCTCATTGAACAACTCTCCATCTCTCCTTCCCCCAGACTCTGGCAGCCATCGTTCCACTCCCTCTGAGTTTACCAACTTTAGATATCTTACATAAGTGGAAACATACAATATTTGTCTTTTGGTGAGTAGTTTATTTTACTTATTAGAATGTCCTCAAAGTTTATATATGCAGCATGTGACAGGATTTCCTTCTTTTTCAGGGCTTAATAATATTCCATTTGCTTATCCATTCAGCTGTCAATGGACATCTCAGGTGCTTCCACCTTTTGGCCATTGTGAGTAATGCTGCAATGAACATGGGGGTGCAAATATCTCTTTGAGATCTTACTTTCAATTCTTTCAGATGTATACCTGGAAGTGGGATTGCCGGATCAAAGACTTCAGTCTCCTGCCCTTGGATGCACTCCTTTCCATACAACCACCTTACATCCTTTCCATACCAACCACCTATGTCCATAAGTTGTAGAATGTTCTTTTCCCTCCAAATCAATCCCACTGGGCAAAGAACAAGCAGGCTGGCCCTTGCCCCAGTTCCAAGTCAAAGAAGAATGCGGACTTTTCATTTTCAGTGTCTGATGCCCCACTCGGGTCTTGACATCAACAGGCAGATGCACTCCCTTAGCTCAACCACCTTCCACCCTCATAGACCTTTCTGGCATCTCAGCGTGCCCAGCCATGAAGGCCAAGGTTTCCCTGCTCTCTAGACAGTCACTGTCATTCTCCTAGGACTGATCCCGGCTCCCCATCCTCATGCTTATGTTAAAGCCAGGCAGGCTCTCTTCCCTGTGGGGTGGTGGCTTGTTAAGTGCAGTTTGATCACTTCTGCTAGACAGGCTGGTAGTGGAGGAGGGATAGTGGTTTGGCCACCCACCCCGGCTGAAGAGCTCTGATCTTCTGCAAGGAGATCCCATCTCCTTAATGCTGCAGAAGAGGGAGGAAGACCTGCAGGGAAGCTGTAGGACTGTCCTTTACCCAACCCTAACACACACAAACACGTGCACACGCATGCACACACACAGGCATCAAGTGTTTCTGGCCACTCCAGCCTATGGTTCCCATTCCAATCATTTTTTTCCATTTCCAGCTTCAAACTTGAAATTTTGGGCTCCAGAAAGGAAGTGAAAGGTAACATTCCTTAAGAATGATGACTAAAAAAGTGTTCCAAATTTTGTCACTCTATTTTGTATTCACCTAATTTATTAAGGTCACTGCAGGCTTTATACGTAAGTAGAGAAGATTTCAGAACAACTAGAAACCCCTGAAATAGCTCCTCTACCAGTTTGCATTGGAGCAAAAGAATCATTTCTTTGGTTTCGTATTGCCCTCACTAGACTTTTTTAAAATGCAAATATGCTTAATAGGTGTAACAAATTGTCACTAACACTTTACTATAATTTAGTTTGTCAGATGGCTTTCCTCTGGGGGATGTGGAGGAGGCAAGAATGGGAGAAAAACACAGAAAGCAGAGTTGGGGAAACAGTGACAAATTTCATTTATTTCCCAAATTTTCCCCAGTATCAGCTCTGTGTATATTTCAGCCAGAATTTCACGAAGCTTTGTGTTTCAGCACTTGTCCACCTTAGGAAAAACTGAGTGAGCAAGTGAGCCAAATCATGTTTGACATCTCAATTTTACATGCTGGTACCATGTTATGAAATAGTGTATGGAAAGGAGGCATCCGCAAATGTTTATCTGTTTGTCTCTGGTCCTAATTAAGTCCGTGTGGATCCCATGTGCCTTCAGAGTATGGGGACCATGTTTCCATTATTATTTTCTTTTGTTCTGTTTTGTATTTTCCTTTAATGTGCTGCTTCAACTAGAGAAGGAACAAATCAATATTTGGATTTGGAGGTAAGTTACTGAGAGAGAATTGTTTGGGCCGTAAACTGATGAGGGATTATATGAGCTCTTAAGTCATCAAAAAGAAATTTCCTGGTATTAGTTAAGACACTGTTGGATGAAAGAAGTAGAAATCAATTTGAACTAGCTGAAGCACAATGTAGGGGTTGTGGCTTAAGGATAAGGGGTGTCTCATGGAGCCCAAGGGCAGGAATGTAGCCCAACCTGAGGAACTGAGGTCTGAGAAACTTGTCGGCAACCCTGGAACAAACTCTGCCTCTCATTTCTGCTGCCCTCTGAACATCTGCTTCTCCTTTTCTCTCCCACTGCAGACCAGCTTTCTCTGCTTCTCCAGCCACATTGCGATATGGCTGCCCACAGCTTCCCATCACCATATTATCCTCCCACACACATAAAGACTGACGAGCTATTAATTAGCCCCGGTTCTGGGGAGGGAAAGCCTGACTGGTCCAACTTGAATCAGAGTCTACGGTGGCCTAATGAACTACAGAAAAAGGGACAGGGTCACACGCTACGAATGCAGCTGCTGGGGCTCACCCCGCGCATGAGAGCTACTTTCTCAGAGCAAGGAGTGTGGTACACATCCTGAGCAGTCAGCCCCTGTTCAAAAAACAAGCTATCCAGATTTTCTGGTTTTCCTGTTTGTAATCTGAAGGTCCCCAGGTCTCATCAGCTATGGACACAAATAGGAGTCATGTTCACAGTACCAAAAACATATAGGACCTCAAACTTGCACAAGTGCCACCGAGGGTTTTCCTGAGTGTCCATCTGAGCTTATGAAGGGTCCGCTCCAGCTGTGCCCCCCACTGCTCCCTAGGCACCTCAGTTCTCCATCAAGCATATGGTCTCTGCCGCTGTCTGCCGGGAACGTGACCAAAGCAGATGCACCAGACTGGATCCTTCACTGGGACGCCCATAAATTCCTAGCTTATGGCTATTGCCCTGGTGTCACTGTTAATAGCACTTCCGTTTATTCTTTAAAGTGTCCCGGTTTGTATGATAAATTGTATGTCCTACCTGTTCCCTAATGCACAGGCTTTACAAGGCTCCAAGGCAAGGAGGGCTCTGTGAATCCTCAGTTAGAGAAGCTTCCAAACAGTGCAGTTTGTGTCCCCAACATTTTCTAGAGCGGCAGAGAAACCCAATTTGACCTAACTTAACCAAAGGCAGGGGGATGTTTTTGACTGACATAATCAAACTAGGGAAAGGGCAGGGGGTAGAGTCTGCCTCAGCAGCCACTACACTCAGAACCCCAAACCTCAGGGAACTCCTTCCTTCTCTTGCCATTTCTTGACTCTACTTCTTTTGATGTGTTAACTTTACTTCCTCAGATTTGTCCCCATGAGGTTGGAAACTTAGACACTGTCATCAGCTCTGGGCTTGTTTCCTCAAATCATCACAACCACAGAGAGGTCTGGTTGGGAAGATCCTGGGAAAGAGCCTTTGACTATGGTTGGGTCACATGCCCATCACTGGACCAATCACCGTGGCCAAGGGTGAGGAACTGTGGTTGGCAGCCCCTACCAGAATCCTACTAAAAGGATGGGAATCCTGTCCCAAGCAGGCAAAACAAGCGATGCCTACCCATAGATCTCTTTCAGTGTTTAATACCAGCCTACTTTCACCAGAACTGAGACCTGAGTCCAACGTGGGCAGACCATGAAATAAACGTAGGTGGCCCCATATCCCTCCCTTTTGACACCTAAGATTTTCTGACAGAGGCCAGCTCCTCCGGATCCTTGTCCTCTTTACACACCCAGGAGGGTCCACAGTCCTTATGCATGTGGTTTGGTTAGGCTGCCCTGACTGTGGACATAGAACCCCAGCAGTGGACACAGCTGAGGCAGGAGCCTAAGGATATCATTATATATATTAGCAAAATCAAACAGGATTAGGGAAACACATACATGCATACCAGCCCAACCCTGATAAGTTCTTGAAATTAAACCATACAACTTCATAGACCTACAGCTTAGAAGCTTGGGTCCTGAAGACAACCCAGTGGGATTCATGGGAAAGAAGTCTCTTCCCCTCCCCCTCGTCCCACCCCACCTTCTCTCTGTGTACATGTGTGTGTTTCAGATACATCAAGGTGTTTATAAACCAGGACTTATATGGTACATTTACTGGCTTCAGGCCCAAATGTCATTCACGGAAGAGAAAAACAGATTTCTGCTCTGATAAGAATTTGAATATTATTTTCTCTGATCATGGGAAATTCCACTTTTTTTTTAGTATTGCTAATCAACCAAGAGACTCTGCCCCCATCCCCCAATTTGCATCAGTGCTTTGAATGATTCTCAGCAAAGTTGGGCAATTTCAGACTTGTTCAAGAACGGGTTGCATGACCATGTGTGTTTCCATACCTGCAATGGATCTACAGCCGGGTCTTTGTTCTGGTTGACCTTTAGGGTCCTTTCAACCCTCTGGTGCTGAGATTCGTGAGTACACAGATAAAGCCCATTCAGTTTGTATGTGAGATCCTCCTAGTTTTATCACCTCTCAAACACATTTGGGAAAGTCTTTACAAGTTAAGAGACTGATGTGAAACTTAGTGACATACCTTAAGAGAAAGTTTAAGTCTAAGACAGATAACCGAGGTGAACTGCTGAGTATCCGGAAGTTTTTAGAGGGGCGAGCATGATAGGTCTTCTATGTTTGGGAAACAGCCATCTATACAAGTTTGTGGGCAGGTGGGGTGTCCCCACAATGGGGAGCAGTGAGCCCCCATCAGCAAGGCCACCTGCATGCTCTGTACCCTTCTGGTCCAGACCCCAATGCCGAATCCAAAATGAGTCAGTGGACTGATTGGATGCACCATATGGGAAATCTCTTGGAAAACCATCCCTCTCCTGAAGGACACACACCAGGGCACAGCTGGTCTAAGGCTACACAGCTTCTGCCAAAAGATGATTTTGCCCCAGCTTTTTTTTTTTTTTTAATTTATTTTTATTTATTTATGACTGTGTTGGGTCTTCGTTTCTGTGCGAGGGCTTTCTCTAGTTGTGGCAAGCGGGGGCCACTCTTCATCGCGGTGCGCGGGCCTCTCACTATCACAGCCTCTCTTGTTGCGGAGCACAGGCTCCAGACGCGCAGGCTCAGTAGTTGTGGCTCACGGGCCTAGTTGCTCCGCGGCATGTGGGATCTTCCCAGACCAGGGCTCGAACCCGTGTCCCCTGCATTGGCAGGCAGATTCTCAACCACTGCACCACCAGGGAAGCCCTTTGCCACAGCTTTTAAACATACGATGCAAGATATGTGCTTGAAAAGTCCCCGCTTACAATTTAAGTATTTTTGTTCAGAGGGATACAAGGAAAGAAAACAAACACATAAGCCCTAACATAGGTCCTGTTTACAGCAATGGATTGGGAAGGTCTCACTCCTTTTACTACATCCCTGACCACTTGTAACCAGATCAATGACCTTAAAGGGGCTCTAGGTCTGCTTGATAATGAAAACAGTACTATCTCCTATAATCAATTATACACAACAGTTATCCAACCTCCATTTTTCTGCACCATTCATCGTACTGACCTTGCACTTTTTAGTTTGCATTTTGAGAAGATGAATTTTTATGAAACTTACACCTATTGACTTTAAGGATGCTTCTAGGAAATCATTAAATATTTTAAAAACCAGAGAGGTCACTATACTTTGGCTCATTTTCCAAAGAGGAGCCCAAGTCTGAGAGAGACAGAAACCCAAGTCTAATTATATCTGTGGTGCCTGGGAGACATCCCCAGCTTAGATGAGTAAATGTGAAAAAAAAACAATCATGAGCAATTAGCTGGGTCTTGGCTAAACGTCAGCAGTGATTCTACTGTGAACACCCCGCCCTGCCTCCCCCCATCCCCTCGGCCACATTTCCAGTCAGGAAAGCAAAGAGGGCCTCTGATTCACGTTGTTTCTCTGGAATTAGTCTCGGCAGTCTTCTCCAGTGACTTCTTAAAAACCTGTCCCTTCTCTGGTCATTATTGTCTTTTCTCCCATTATTTTTAAAACCATTTTACTTGAAAACTGCTTGGCACTGGCATCCCTTCTTTCAGTTAGAGCAGCTTCAAGTCCCCATTGGCCCACACACAATGCTGCCGGCTGAGCGTGAGTGAGTGTGAGGGGAAGATATTTCTTTTATTTTCTTTTAAAACACTCCACATTTCTACTGCAAATGGGAACCAGCAGAGCTCTCCCCAAGCCCGTCACATCTGGTGAAACCCTGTCAGAACGGACCGATGGGACAATCTGGGCGACTTCATGAGGGATTCTGGCTCTGCTGGAATCCTGGGCAGAGAAAAGAACCACAGCAGTGAGGGAGCTTGTCTGACTGCTTGTTTGAGTGCTGGCTTTTCCCGAAGGCCAGTGAGGATTGGCAACCCTGAAAATTACCTCTGAGGAACTCTGGGCACCAGGCCGCTGCCCGGGGGCAGTCTCTTCTGTAGTTCCCATCTTGGCCCCAAAGGAGGACATTTTGCATGTTGGGAAGAGACCTTCTCTCTTCTCATCCCCCTTCTCTGATTGGTGAGCTGGGATGGAGAACAGGACACGTGTACTGCAACCCCTTCCTCTCTCACCTTCTTGAAAAGCCTCTTCAAGACCCGAGCTTTCTCTATTCTCCAGAAGATTCCTGGGGCTGGACTTCGCTTCGCAGAGGTGAGGCCTGCAGTTCCGGGTGGGAAATGTCAGGCAGGGTGGTGGGAGGAGTCTTAGGACCCCACTGGGGCCTCCTCCTAGCTGTGCTTACCAGTCTAGACAAGATTTACCAGCAATAGGGCAGACGGTCTTGTCTCCAGCTCTGGGCCTCCTTTGTCTCTGTCTCAATTGCCTTGGAGCTTGGCATGGAAAAGAAGGGAGGTGATTAATGGTCACTCCCAAACTCCAGCACTGCCCTCAGGAGTGAAAAGGAGGGGAGCCAGGGGACTCCTACAGGCATTCCCTGAAGAGACCAGGAGCACCTAAAAGGCCATGAAGTGCTGTGGGAAAGGAGTTGAGGACAAGTGTGAGGACTGAGGAAGGGGCACAGAAGGATACAGGAAAGCCAACTCATGTTTTCCTCCTAGGGAATTCCAATCAAAGAGTGAAGCAGAAAAACCTTGATAGGTGGGACCAGCACCCCTCTTGAACTTTTTGAAAGAATGTTTTCAGGATTTGCTTCATGGCAAAGGTTGTGAAGAAGAATCCTCAGTCAGTGCACCCTCGAGTCATTACTAGAGGTTCCTGAGAAGGTCCTCGAAGTGGAATTTGGAATTTAACTAAAGTCTTCCAGATAAGACCTGCAGGAGAAGGAAGAGAATTTGGTGGAAAGTAGGCACAGGGAGCACTCTCATTCATTATAGGAGCTCATCCTCGGCCAGTAGTTCTTGATCCATTAGAATCACCTAGGGAGCTTCTAAGCGATCTAAATGCTTGAGTCTCTTCCCATATTATTCAAATCAGACACTCTGGGCATGTATCGCCCAAAACGTCCCAGATGATTCCGGTGTGCAGCTGGGGCTGGGAAAGGGTGTTCTAGTCTAAGGGAGCACCAGTAGTCTGTGCTCTGCCTTTGGAACAACCACAGGTGATGGGCAGGGGTGGGCATTATACACTCACTCTTCCCTATTGAATCTAAAGCTTTGCTACTCAAAGGGTGGCCCCTGGACCAGCTGCATCATCATTACCTAGGACCTCATTCAAAAATGCAGAATCTTAGACCCCACCCTTGATCTAGACCTACTGAATCAGAATGGTAGTGGGGAAATGTTTCTTAAACTTAAATGTGCAGAGGAAACACCTGGAATCTGGTTAAAATCCAGAATCTGTTTTAGTAGGCCTGGGGTGCAGTCCAAGATCCTGCCTTTCTAACAAGCTCCCAAGTGATTCCAATGCTGCTGACCCATGGACCACACTTTGAGTAGCAAGGCGGTAGAGGACTTGGAGCAGCAACAAATGGAAGATGCTCAAAGAGCAGTGCTCCAGCTTTGCACCGCTCTGTAGGAATGGTGCTGACAAAGTAGCATGGAGCATCTCCAGGGACATAAAAGAGACTGGGGAGTTTACAGCAGTGGCTGCCATTCCCAGGGCAGCCAACTGGTAATTGCCACCCTCAGGGGATGCCATTGCTGGGAACTTCCAGGAACCACCAATTGGAGCTGGCGTGAAAGGAAACTACAAGGGAAAGAGTCAAATTAACAAGACTGCTGAGCAAGTTGGAACTCTCTCCACATCCCAGCCCAAGTCACACTTGAGAATGAGGAAACTGGCCATTTTTATCACTTGCTGTCTGGAGGAGAGAACCAGTTTTTCCATACACTTCATGCTGAAATTAGAAAATAAGAATTTCCCATCAGGATCCCTTGTGGGGCTTGAGTATTCCTTTATGATACAAATATTTATTGAGCACATACTTTGTACCAGGCACTGTACTAAGACTTCGATTTGGAAATCTAGAAACTGAGTGAGGCTCCAGCCAGCTGTAGAGACCTAGCATTGCAACCCAGGCCCTCACTGGAGAGGACTCTGTGGCCTGAGAGAAGAAAGCTATGCTGGGATGGTGCCCATAAACATCTTAGCTATTATATAAATCCCAGGCCTAACATCAATTGATGTTAATTTCAGAAATAAGACCATATATGATTCATTTGGAATCTGCAATGGAAAAGCCAATGCTATTACTGGAAGGAATTGGACATCACTGAGCAGCTCTAGGATAAAGTCTAAGTATGCAACATTTGGGAAGGAAATGGTGCCACGGAAGATACTGTATGACTGCAATGACTGTACTGGGGCCGCAATACTAGAACCAATGGGAGAGTTTGGAAAGGGTTCAGTTCTGGGCAGAGAATGTAAGTGGGAGCTGAACCCTGGGCTGTCACCTCCTCCGACACACACACACACACACACACACACACACACAAAGAAAGGCTTTGCCTGTGTCATTTGGGAGGTCCCTTCCAGTCCCACCCTTTGAACCAGCGTGCTCAGAGGAGGTATGGCTGGCCTCTGGAGCTCTCAGACACCCTGTGAACAATGTTCCTTGTGACTCGTGTCAGGCCCAGGGACCTCCTCTTTGAAGAGCTGTGCCCACCTGTTGTCAGGGCAGGATGACGTCTCAGTCAATGTGTACTCGAATGGCCCAGGGGCGGGGGCATATTGAAAAACATCAGCTCTGACAACTCTGCAGGGATAGGAGCACAACGGGGGCTTGTTATTAGCAGCAGCAATCACAAGCCCTGTGGGAAAGCCACTCTAATTTTCCCCCTTGCAAGACACCCTGGAGCCCATGGCTCACTGATGATAAATGACCTGCAGAGAGTTACAAGGTAGTGGATGTGGGTGGAGGAGAACAGAGTGTCTCTGACTTCAAGGACCCAAACTCTATTCAAAGCCTTGTGGAAGTGAAGTTGACGGGGAGGGAAATGAGAAGCGATTACGAAACAGAGAGAAACTACAGGGGAAAAAATTCTGTCATTATACTCGGGTGTGTGTATGCAAAAGGAAACGTGCAATCCTCTCCGTTTGAGGGGCCTCCGTGTGTGGGACCCACACAAGAGACTGAGAAATTACAAAGGCAATGGAAGATTGGGTCCCCCGGCCAAAGGAGTGGGCAGTATCATTGTGGAAACAGGACAATTATAATGGATCTACACAATAAGGCAAGTAACATAAGCAGGGAGGAGAGAAGAAGGCTCGGAGGTGCTTGGAAAAGGATGTGGGTCGAAAGGAAGTTGATAGAAAGCCTCAGTAGGAGCATCAAGCCCAGAAAGGCACTCCTGCTGAGGCTGATTTAGGCAACTTCACTGGGGCCAAGACAGAGCCCTCTGAAGGACCCCAAGGTCCTAGGACTAGAGAAAGTCGAGCATGAAATCCTCCCAGGCAAATCTGAATGGAAAGGGGAGAGGAGGAATAAGGGAAAGCTCCACTGTAAGATACAACGAGAAAGGAAAAGACAAGCAAAAGGACTGGGCCGAAACCAGGTGCATATATTGGAGCACAGTTGTGGGAACAATTGGGTAAAACGAGTTGAATTCCTTACCTTCAGTTACTCCCCCTTTCCAAAGCATCCTACATCCCATTTCAGATTGTTCATGAGAAAACGTTTGGTTCCTGTCGGATACGCTCTCTAGCCAGTAGCAATTGCCTCTCTAAGCTTCCAAGTTGACTAACATATCTGTGAAGGATCAAGCAAGGATGAAAATGCACAGAATAAGATTCTTCTTATTCAACAAGCAAACAAAACAAACCCTACTGCTGGAAGCTGAAACCGACTTTTAATATGGCCGATGGATCCAAAGTGGAAGGGAAATAATCCAGCAACGTATCCATGCGTGAACCGTGCTCCTTTTTGTGACATAAAGCAGCTCCGCACCTGAGAGAGAAGAGGGACATCCCGTTGTTGTCCTCTCCCTCCCTGGTCCTCTTTGTTCAGAGACACAAGCTGCGTGCCCCCTGCAGAGCACGGAACCCACGTTCCTTCCATAGATGTGGGCTCCCTCCCCACAGTGACCTGCGTTCATTCAGGTAGGGCCCCCTGGGGGCTGATGCTGGAGCATTGCTGAGCATTGCTGATTTAGGTCCCTCTCATACAGCACTGTAGTTGAGAAGAGAAAAAAGCTCAGGTAGCATGCTTGCAGGGGACCAGAGTTATTAATGTATTTAACTGGTTCAACATGTCAGAGATTAAGGCCTTGGAAGTAGGCAAAATATTTACACCTCTTTCCAGGAAAGCCAACATGACAAACACCTATGAGTGACCAGGAATTGCGCTGTATGCTGTGCATATCTGTCTCCTTTCTGGTCACAGGCCAAAGGACCCACTTGAGTCTGGACACAGCCTGGACCAGCATAGCCTGCTAAATCTCTCAGGATGGAGCCAGAAGCCAGCTCCACAAGTTCCCCAGATAATTCTGATACCTTAAGAACTAATGATTTAGAGAGACTGCATAATAACATTTAGAAATGACTTACTGTAAGAATAAATTTTTAGAAAATTGTTAACATCCTCAATAAACGTGACCTTAATGAAATAAGATCAGAAAGTTATAGATGAATCCATTCTGAAGCGAGGGGCTCACAAGATGCAACCACCATATCACACACAACAACATAAAACAAAAATGCTGAGAAGAAAAGGGAGCTGGGAGTGGTTTTTTTAAAAAGCCCCGCAAGGAAGCAATACTTGGAATAGCACAATTAAAATCTACATCAGAGCTGTAAATAGCAGACCTGACAGGGTAGAATTTAAATCAGTGACTCCTCCAGAAGATAAAGACAAAAAAAAAAGAAAAAGAAAAATGTTTTTAAATGAGACAAAGACGTGAATAAGAAGGTATTATTATTGGGAGGACAGAGAACCAATCTAAGAACCACAGATTTCCTGAAAAAGTAATTAGAGGAGCTAGAACAGAAGTGATAATCCAAATCATGATGAAAAAGAAAACTTTTCAGAGAAGAAAAGTGTCCTGAATTTGCAGATGGAAAAGACCCCTTGGTTCAGCCAAAAAGTATTCTAAAAAATATTCTCTCAAAACCCTGAATTTCAAGGGTAAGTGGATAAATGTGCATGCAGCTAGCCAGAAAAACATACCCACAAAGGAACAAAACCAGACAAGATTTCAACTTGCTTCTGCAACTGAAAATGCCAGAAAAACAATGGTGCTGTGTTTACAAGATTTTGAAGTGAAAATTTATAAACTAGGAATACTGTACTCATATTGTTTTTCATGTGTGAAAACAACAGAAATGAATTTCTAGACATAGACAGATTCCAAAAATATACTTCCTATGTATTGCAGCTTGAGAAAGTTATTTGAAGAGGGACTCTGGCTGACTAAATGATGAATCAAAATTAATATCCGAGGAACAAAGTAAATCATAGTATAAAAGACTGGCAGGGAGAATTTAAATGGCAAAGAGTTAATCCTAAAAAATTATAAGTGTGTACCTGGATATTAATGTCAACAATAATTATTAACAATTCTGAAATCCTTAAAATGGAACACAGATATTACAATGGGAGAGAAGAACAATGACAAAGAAGGAACTTGGATGGAACAAAAATCAGGGAGCAAAAGAAAATTAATATATAAATTCTTAAGTGCTGTGATTAATTTTCATAGAAGATAAAAGAAAATATTCTGAGTATAATAGGGTGTTATAAAAATACGGAAAGCTCCTGGAAATTAAAAAAGGATAGCTGAAATGAAAAACTCAGTAGAAGGAGTGAATAAAATTAATGAAAGCTCCCAGAAAGTAGACTCAAAAGAAGATGTGGAAAATAGCAAAAGATAACAAGTTCTGGACATTTGATTTATAACTAATAGGAGTTCCAGAAATCTTTTTTAAATGTAGAAAACATGGGGATAAAATATCCAAAGACATAAAGTAAGAAATGTTCCCAGAAATGAAAGACACAAGGCTCCAGATTAAAGGGCTCATACAGTAAATGAAAAAGAATCCACACTAGGGCAATCACAGTGAAATTTCAGAACAGCAGAGCTAAAGAAGACATCCTAAGACTGCTGGAGAGCAAAAACAGGCCACATGCAATATCAGAATGGGAGTGAGAATGATATCAGAATGTGCCAGAAGTAACATTGGAAACTGAGCAAAAAGGAAGCATCCCTTATAATGTAGAGGGGGCTTAACTTTCATCCTACAATTCTCTGCCCATTTTTTGTTTCCTCTGAGTTCCCATCCCTCTCTGTTGTAATATCTGTGTTTCATTTTAAATGAAACACCAGTCTCAGCTCTACAGCAGCTTAAGAATTGTTATGAATTATTGTTGACACATATCCAGTTATACATTTACAACTATTTAGATTTAATTCTTGGCATCACCATTTTCAATTCTCCCTGCCAGTCTTTCATACTCAGATTTATTTGTTCTTGGGATGAAGATAGATTAATGCTATTTTCAAAGACTCAAAAAATTCACCACACTGCACCCTTTCTCAGGAAGCGTCTATAAAAGAATGTGCTCTACTAAAATGAGGAAGTAAGTCTATATTGAATAGTGCTTCCAGAAAACAAAAAGTGATTGCCCAAGTACAGATGACTAGGGATTAGTGAAGCCAGCCTTAGAGCACAGATCTTACAATTCCTAGTCCGATGGTGTTTCAACTATATTGGGATAACAGTAACTGGTACCACCACTACCCTATGTCTCCACCATCTACCCATATAGCATCACTGTGGACCAAGGAGCCCAGAGGCAGTCATGGAAATGTCAGCTCCGTGCTCTCCCTTGATTGTCACTGACCTGTGTGTTGAACCCTATTGGTCAGCTCCACTCCGCCCAATGCTGACTCTCGGTGCAAAGGCTCTGGTATACTAAAGGATGCATGCTGGGAGACAGCAAGGACCACACCAGCTTACTCACCACTTTGTGTCCAGTATCTAGTCACAGCTTTTGGTGGTGCTCAGTCAACATGTATTGGACTTTCTGGAAGGGTATGCATTGAAATTGTGGTCATCGTTTTGACTGCAAGTATTTATTTACTTTTTTATTCATTCATTCATTTAATCTTTTCTTACGAATTCATAGGCTTATGAATTCTAGCATTCTGGCTGAGAGATGGAGGATTTCGGATGTAAACTTTTAGTGAATGGGAGCAAACTCGCCAACTGAGCCAAGCTGTCTTGCTCTCTTCTTTCCCCATCTAGGAAAGAAGCAGCAGCTCTGAGAGACGCGCGTTAAAGGAAGTGAGCTGATGACAGAGCAGAGGAGGGGGACGGCTGGACCCAGCCTGGGAGCAGGTTCATATTGTCTCACTAAAGGCACACCTGATTTCACCTCTTCAGGACAAGTAGCTTCACTGAAGCAGGGATGTGGGTGGAAGGGAATAAACTTGACAAGGTGTGTCCAACCTGAGGAGGCCCTGGAGACAGACATGCGGGGGACGCATGGAAAGGTTAGAAAGTGATCCCCCCAGAGCTGAGAAACCTGGGCAAGTGAGTCAAGGCATGGAGATGTAATGAGGTTTGGCTTCTGGGGACTCAAAGCAGATGAGGTCACATAGAAAACTGACAGAAATCTGAGCATTGGCAGCTTGAAGGAGCTTAGAAGGGTGGGAAAGTCGGGCTCAACTGAGGTACCAAGGGACCCCCTCTGCACACTCTAATCCTTCCAGTGACCACTGCTATCTATCTTTGGAAAGTAACACAGATTTAACATCCTTGTTAAAGCTAAGCTTCAGCCTAGAAACGGAAGTTTGATATTGCGAATTAATGCTACTTAGTACATTATTCAGCCATAAAAAGAATGAAACTGCCATTTGCAGCAACATGGATGGACCGAGAGATTATCATACTAAGTAAGCCAGACAGAGAAAGACAAATATGATATCGCTTATATGTGGAATCTAAAAGAAAAATAAAATGATACTAATGCTATTTAGTACAGTAGTTCTCAACCCTGGAGGCACATTGGAATAATCTGGAACATTAAAAAGAAAACAAAACAAGTCACAGACCCAGGGCCCACCCAAGACCAATTAAATCAGGATTTCTGGGTATGCAGACCCGGCATTCGTGTAGGTTTAAAACCCACCCCAGCTGATCCTAATCCCCACTAATCTAATGGAAGGGAATTTGGAGGCAAGTTGGGGCCTTGCTACGAAAGTGTGGCATCTACAGACTGGAAGCTTGTTGGAAACACAGCATCTCAGGCCCCACCCCAGGCCTACGGGAACGGAATCTGCATCTTAGTAAGGTCCTCAGAGCATTTGTGGGCACTTTAAAGTTTGAGTATCATCGATAGAGGGAACAAACCATGCAAGTTCTCAGCTGTGACTTGTTAAAACAGCCAAAGAGTCAGAGAGCTAGAAGAGATCTTAGTCACTTAATTCAGAGATCCTAATCTCCCTACAGGTGCCAGAAAGAAAGGTGAAAGAGTCAGGGAAGTCTGTTACCCCAAGAGATCATACAGGCCTTGAAGACTCTAAACAAGGTAAGAGACGATAGGGAGTAGTGAGGACTGAGGGGAAGGGCACACAGCCTCACTAAGGAGGGAATCTGTGACTCAGCTCCAGCTGCCGTTCTGCCGCAGTGGCGACTTGACCCCAGCTGCAATTGCTCTGTGAAAATGTAGGCACCACGTTGCCAGATCTTCCAATTTTTCAGGAAAAGATGAAATGTAGATTTTAACATTATATCTCTTGATTTTTAAGTGTTGGCAACTAATTCATGTTAAAAAAATTTTTTTTCAACGTGCAAAGTACAACACACTGTAGGGCAGGCTATACCAGTGGAACACCACAAATCTAATCAAACCCTTTCGTGTTACAGATAAAGGAATTGAGTCTGGTTTTCTCATCCTCAAGTTCCAGGACAGAGTAACTCCATTTAAAAAATCATCTTAATTTCCCACTTTCGTTTTGTTTTGTTTTGTTTTGCTTTGTTTTAGGAAGTAGGGAGCTGCTGTCTTGGAGGGTTTTAGGGCCACTGCAGGTGGAAATGGCTCTGAGGGGGGCCAGGAGAAGTTTCTCTGGAAAGGCAATGAAGAAGCTCAGATTCAATCTCCAGACGCACTAAGTGTTTTGTAAGCCCTGTGAAATCTGCCAGGGGGTGCAACCAAAACCTTTCCATTGACATTTCCTTCAACACCGGGCTTGTTTGGGGAGTCTGGGCCAGGTGACAATGACGGCACCAAGAGCTTGTGTTCCCAATTGGAGTCAAAACATTTGCTGAGCAACCCCATAAATCGGCTAGACGAGAAAGTAAATAGGAAGGAGACACATGGGAAAGGTGCGGTGACCACCCGCCCTGGGTAAAAATAGCGTTGGAGGGAAGCAGGCTACAAAGAGAAGGCACAGAGGATGCAGGATGGCTGAGCCAGCCAGGCTGTTATTGTGCACCATTCATTCTTTCATTCTTCAACAGATATTTAGCGCCTACTATGTGCCAGGCACAGCTCTAGATGCTGAGAATACAATCGTGAGCTAGACCAAACACGTCCCTGCCCTCACAGAGCTCGCACCGTTTTTCACATCACACGTCCTCCATCCGTGCATCTTTTTTTTTTTTTTTTAATATTTTATTTATTTATTTATTTATTTATTTATTTATGGCTGTGTTGGGTCTTCGCCTCTGTGCGAGGGCCCCCTCCAGCTGCGGCAAGCGGGGGCCACTCCTCACCGCGGTGCGCGGGCCTCTCACCATCGCGGCCTCTCTCGCTGCGGAGCACAGGCCCCAGACGCGCAGGCCCAGCAACTGTGGCCCACGGGCCCAGCCGCTCCGCGGCACGCGGGATCCTCCCAGACCAGGGCGTGAACCCGCGTCCCCTGCATTGGCAGGCAGACTGCCAACCACTGCGCCACCAGGGAAGCCCCATCCGTGCATCTTAATACCATTGCCTCCCATCTCCAGTCACAGCCAACAGCTTATTTTTTTTCCAACAGCCTATTTTTAAATCCTATCATTACAACATAGTCACATCTTGCGTCACGTTCACATAAAACCATCCTGGCTTTAGGGATCCTGACAGGCTTTGATCTTTTCAGAAGCTTGGGAAATTCAGAGGCCCTAATACCATCACTGGCATCATTAGACCACACATGATCTGTGGGGTGGGAGTCTACTATGATCGGCATTTGCTTCAGATCGTAGACCCAGGAAAGGTGGAATATATCAAGGAATTTACTGTCTTGTCTCCATCATTTTAAATGGAAATTGTTGTTAGGTGTTTCATTCCAAATCTTCACCCTCTATGATTTTTAAATTTAACTCTGAAATTTTCTTGGAGTAGAAGTGGTTCTCTTTAGTCTTTGAACCTTCTCTTGGTTGGAGGTCTCATTTCACAGACATATTAAAACATATTCATATGGTACATAATAACTTCATCCCAACTGCATAAACTCTTTAGCTTGTTAAAAAGGACAATAGCAGTTCCCACAAGAACTGGTATAATTATTGGTTTGTGTGATAGAATCTTTGTTGGGTTCATTTTCTTTATCAAGAAAGAATATGAAAAAAAAAAGAAAGAAAGAATATGGAGAAATGGTGATTTGTGACTGACTGGAAGCCTTGGTAAATTCCCATTGTTTACATCTGCAGAGGTAAATTTCTTTGGACAATGCTATTACTTATCATTGCATGGGTAAATATCCACATCTATACGGGCAGCAGTAAATTACTGAAATAATTCACCCACTGGGCATTAATAATAGATGTGGTTATTTTTTTCTGGAAATTTGCTTTATTTTTCCCTTTAGTATTTGATTTATTCAAATTACTTTTAACCATAGTGCCAATAACAAAATTCTACCCTGTCTGCTGAATCTAATGTACCCACAAGGCCCAAAATGTCTATTAAATAAGGACTCATGATGTCAGCACATTGCTTCTCAAAGGGTTTGAGGTCTTGGAATTCATTCTTTATATGTTACCATTGCCTTACAAGGGAGATCAGTGCAAGCCTTTTCATTGCATGCCCCACTCCCGATCCTGTGCTTTCCCACATAAAACAGCGCTCACTCCTTCCTGGATCTCTGCCCACTCCCCTTCAATCTCTTACCCAGCTTATTTCTTGCCCTCTTTTAGGGCTTTCTTATATGGAGATTATCCCAAAGAAATGCTACCAGTGCTTTGTTGGAGAGCAGAGATTTGGACCCAACCCATAGTTGTAGAACAGGTCAGGCACTGCTGGCCTTGTCTGCTGACAAGAACCACGGACCCAGGGATTGAAACAAGGTACATGCACCCACCAGGGCCTGGTCAGCTAAAGGGACAGGTATGAGACTACCTTCTGTCTCTGGCTCCGCTGGTGGCAGACTGGCCATGCTCAGTGTCTCGGCAGCCAGAAGCCGAGACCATCTGGACAGCCTTGGTTGGATTCCCTGACGACTGGCTGAGTCTACCGCTCACAACAGTGTCTCCAGGCAAAGTCAGGAGGCTGACGGTGGATTCCCAGGGGGCAGAGACGATCCCCTTGGTATCCTGCTTGGCGCAGAGCCTGTCCCATCAAGAGCCCTTAATGGGGATTTGCTGAACCTTTAACTGATTAAGCTCTCTGGTGCTTTTCCGTTTCTCCTGTCCACTCACACCTCTTCCTTCTAGCAACTTTTTGTTGTTGTTGTTTCTGAAGAGGAATAAAAATATTTAAGTAAGCAAGACTATCATTTTTTAAAACACAAGACAGATAACTGCCAGAGGGACCAGACCACTGAACTCTTTATCAATGCATCTTTCCCTGCAGGAAATGTTCCTGGTGCGGCAGAAACTTCTGATTGTATTGGGTATGCAACAGACATGCCCCAGGTTTTTCTTGTAAATAGACGTCTAACATGTTCACGTGTGACCCTGTGCTTTAAGAAAGCTGGGCCCACCCTCATTCTTGATTAGTTTAAGTCGATCATGGTGAATCCATTCCCTTTGCCTATTGGTTTAGAAAAGGGCATGGTAACAACGATAGCCAATAAGATACAAAGGAAAGGTTTTTGAGAAGCGTGGGGAGGGGCTTGAGGAAGTCTTCCTTTCTACAAAGCCAGATCGGCCTCGCTGTGGTCTTCACGTTTTGTTGTGTGAGGATGTTACGGACAGGGCTGTTGCCACCATCTTTTAACCATAATAAGGAGATGGGCTAGAGGACCAGAGCCAGCACCCCGAGGACGGCAGAACAGAATTACGAGAAGAATCTGGTATCCTTGCTGACGGTGTGGAGCCACTAGATGAACCGACCCTGCACCTGCCACTCCTCGGACCGCTCCTCCTTTGAGAAAATAACACCCTTATTATGGAAGCCAGTTTCAGTCAAGTCTTTTGTTAATTACAGCCAAAAAACTAAACACGAGAAAGCCAGCTCTGATCAGAAGGTTGCCAAGGGTGCAAGGACCGCAGAGTGAGGTGAGTCGATTGAATTCTTTAAATGGCAAACAGTCCCGTGTCTGAGCATCTATTTTCCCCTGGGGACCAGACAAGCGAGTCCTCCAGCAAGCCGTCCCTTTCCCTAAACTCTGTGAGGTGAACACTGCCAAATTTTAACTCCCTTGTGGGGGGACTGAGGAATCTTTTGAGGTGGATTTAAGCCCTGGGAATAGAATAATTTCTCCCAGGCTTCTAAAGCCACAGTCTGTTGGGGACTCCCTCCTCGTCCAGTGGCGCCTGTGGTCTGGGTTCCCACAGACCTGTCCTCCCAGCTTTCCACACGGTGGGGTGGGAAGGGGGGGAAGGAGAGGTAGGTGGCAGGGGGGGGGGCACTCAGGAGGCTGGCGGAGAAGCCCCCTCCCCACCCCAGGTCCGCCGTCGTGCTCTGTGCCTTGTACTGTCAGTAGCAACTTTACTTGCAAGAGGAAGCTCTCTTTGGGGAAAATCACTTCTTTTCTTTTGCTCTCTGACAAACTTCCTTCAAATTGGTCTCAGTGTGTTTAAAATTTTCATCACTACTATAAAGGAATCTGGTGGTTTCAGACCCTCTATCTGCAGTTCTAACTACCTCTGCATGCCTTCCTCCATATACTATGCTTTTCAGGGTCATTTATGAGTTGCAGATGGGATAAGAGTAAACTAGCCTTCCCAGGTGAATCTTGGTTGATGAATAACAGCTAACAGAAGACCAGGTAGGAAACAGGCTTAGGTGTCAGGATCTGAACGTGAGGGTGGCAGCACTTCTGGTGATGGGGTTGGTTTTTGAGCCTCCAGGTGGAGATGGCCCACCTAGACGTGAAGAATGGAGTCAGCATATCACGCAGCAAGCAAAGACATGTATGTAAAGGCACCCAAAGAGGCAAAAAGAGTCCCCAGGTAATTACGTGTAGGCTCTACAAGGCACAATAAAGAAGGGTCCCTCAGAAGCCGGCTGGTCAGTTATGGAAGTGGATACGGTAGGGAGCGATACCAGCCCTGGGAGGTCACTGCTTTCTGGGCAGCAGTGATTAGCTTTTTTATCTGTCCTGTTCAGGGGGAGGGCAGAGATAGTTCAAGACAAAGGAGTCACTGCTCAGTGCTGAGTTTCAAAATAGAGCTCTTAAGTCTACAGAGGAGATAGTAGGGTAAAAGCCAAAGTGATTTTGATGTTTGATTCTCAGGAGGCAGCCTTTGTTGGGACTATTTCTGCTGGCATTCCAAAGTCTAGCTTTTTATATCGAGAGCAAAGGTAGAGAACTGATCGTGTAGCATTCATCAAACTTGGAGTAGGGAAGAATGCACGCTGACTGAAGGACAGGTGTTTGGTTTACACAAAAGAGGATAAAACCCCTCTCAGGGCAGGTGAAGAAGTAGGGGGAGGATGGAAAGAAGAGAGAAAATTTAGATGCTGGTTAACACCAGTATCTGCTCCCCGTCAACCACCTGATCCAACACACCCCAGGTGAAACCCTAGGGGTGAAAATAGAAACCATGGCAAATACTAGATTCCAGATATACTCACTCGACATACATTTATTGAGTGCCTTTGAAGCGCCTGGCACTGTTCTGGGTGCTTGAGATACATCATTAAACAAAACAGACAGATGCCTGCCCTCCTGGAGCTTATATTCTAACCGAGGAAGACAGATGTAACCAACAGACATAATAAATTATCTTGTGTGATCTGGTGATAAAAAGAAAAGTAAAGGAAGGTAAGGATTCAAAGCCAGATTGAAATTCAAAGCCTGGGCTTTTAGCCACTTCTTCATAATAGTTTTCTATTATAGTTTTTTGACCATGGGAAATCTGCAAAGAACCTGTTTTCATTAGTGATAATAAGCAACTGGGTCCAAACCCTTCCTGAGGCAAGGGAAACACGCGTGGGTAATGTCTTGAACATAATGAGAATTATCCATGAAAATACTTAAAGCAGGGGAACAGGCCCCAGAGGAGGTCACAACTCAACAGTGCATCCTGGAGCCATCAATTCCCTCTATGGTCTAAACTCTGCTTTGGGAAAAGAAAAAGATACCCACAAATTAAATGCAAACTTCTGACAAAACAGCCTGAAGAATGAGCAATGGTATGCATCTGATTTACACCCATGCCAGCTCCCTAGTGGGAGCCAACCCTCAGCTAGACCCAAGCTCCACTCGGCGGGGGGTTTGGGCATTTGCAAATGCAAACCCGCCAATGGCCTCTTGCCATCAGTCACTGCCTAGCACCGTAGGGGCTTCCCGAAACATTCATTTGTGTTTTCTTGTTCTCTTTTCTAAACTCACAACCAAGAAAATATTCAATAAGTAAAATTACCCATGACATATAATTTCATCCACATTTCTTACAAAGGTTGTCTCCTCCAGACTTCAACAACTAGTTGAAGCCGTCAGGAAGGGATTACTGTTGTATGAAATGTGTAAACAATTGATTATATGAGAGTCTCATTAGTCTTGGCATGTGGCAGGCTCCCTTTGTGTCCCAGGGTTCATGCACACATGTGTGTGAGCATACACACACACACACAGAATGTGGAAAAAGGGATCAGTAGATAGACAAGTGCCCCACATGGAGTATGGATCATTGAAGGTATAATTGCAGAATTGAGATGTAAAATTTTTTCTACCTTTCTCAACTTTTGGGTGCCTCTATGTTGCTTTTCTTGACTGTACTTTTTTGTGATAAATACTCTTTTATATTGAGCGTTTTAGAATCAGTTCCATATAATTTGGGGATCAATTCTGCTGATTTTTCCCCTTTTATTTTGAAACTTGAAACTCCGTACTGAGATTGCATTCTACTTTTTGTTTATATTTGGTAATTCCATGTAAGTAAATATTTCCTTTCCAATCTGTATATCTTTTCTCTCTTCTTCTTGCTTCACTCCTCTGGTTAAAACTCCTAGTGCTATGTCAAATAAGAGTGGTAAGAGTGGACATCTTTGCCTTGTTCTTGATTTTAGGGGAAAAGTATTCAGTCTTTTACCATTAATTATAATGTTAGCTAAAAGGTTTTTTGTAGATTTTATCAAGATGAGGAAGTTCCCCTCTATTCTTTGTTTTCTGAGAGTTTTTGTCATGAATGGGTACTGGATTTTGTGATTTGTTTTTTCTGCATCAATTGATAGGATAATATGATTCTTCTTCTTTAGACGGTTGGTATGGTAGATTACATTGATTGGCTTTTTAAGATATAATAAACATGCAATATAATTCACATATTTAAAGCATATAATTCCATGGATAACTTAATACATTTACAAGGTTTTGAGCCATCACCACTAATTCCAGAACATTTTAATTACTCCAAAAATAAACTCCATACACTTCAACAGTCACTCCCTTTCTCCTCATTCCCTAGTCCCTGGCAGCCACTAATCTGCTTTCTGATTTTATGTATTTGTGTATTCTGGATATTCATATAAATGGAATTACACAGTATGTGGTAAATGGCACTTCTTTGCAATGGGCTGTCCTTCCTGTGTACATGTTACTCTGACCAAAATAGGCCCTATTAAATCAGTATTCCATAAGGAGACAGCTTTCCTGGGAACCTACTCCAAGTATAGTATAACTGCAATAATCAAGTAAGCTCACTGGGTACACACCACCATCACTTACAACAGCTGCAGAGATTCTTTCTTTCAGGACTTTGTGACGATACAAAAGGATTAAATGAGAATGACTAAACAGTGTATGAAATAAGACCTATGTGCAGTTTACTATAGAGTAAGCTTAAACATGTACAGTACGTTTATACAATAGGCTATAAATGATATACAGAGGGTTCTGGTAAGAGTTTCCAATTCTTCCTTGCTAGTTACTGGTGAAATCTTATCAAGCATGGCTGAGAAATAATCTCTTTTCTGGACAAGTCGGGATTGTGACGATCTTCTTGGTTCCCCACACTGTCCTCATAACCCATCAATCTGCATTTGGAGTGTAGCTTCCTCCAATCAGGGCTTTTGATACCATGCAGGAAGACTTCTAATCCAATAGTTAGGATGAGGGCTAATCATATAACTTTTTAAAATGGGTTCAAGATATCTCTTTGACATTATATTGATTATCTTTAGTCGACATAAGATAAGGATATGAAATTGCTGCTATTCAACTATTTCTGACATTTAAAATCGTGTTTTCATAGGGTACAACTCAAAACAGGTATTCAGTTGAATGTGTGTCTTCTGATCAGGGTTCCAAACCATTTTTCTTGCATTAGCTGCACCCATAATGTATCACCTACAATTTTTGTTTTATTGAAACAGACCAAAACTTGAAGGCTCTGGAATCTGAGTACAGAATATATTTCTAGTTTGTTTTTTTTTCTCTCCCCACCACTCAGCTTGCAGGATCCTAGTTCCCCAGTCAGGGATCAAACCCTGGCAGTGAAAGCGCCAAGTCCTAACCACTGGACCGCCAGGGAATTCCCGAGCAATTTTTTCTTTACAGACCTACTTTTGTTAAAGACTTCCAAGCTTCCAACCTGATTTTCATTGAAACAACTCATCTTGCTCTGATATTTCACTTGCATAATATTATTACAATAACAAGGACAAGACATAGAACTAGTCTAAAAATGGACTCTTAGTAAGCCTACAGCTCAGTTGGTACACCCAGAAGTAGAGATGTAGTAGAAAGAAGCCTACTAGCTGCTGGAGTTAAGAGAAGGAATGGAATATATATATTCCATATATTCCATATATATATGGTGTCATATACAGAGCTTTGACTTTTATACATATGTACAGCTACTCTACGGAGCTATGTAATCAGTAGGTTTCTGAATGGGTACATGTAAATTAAAATTCACAAGTCATTTTATATTTGAACTGTATACAAGATCTCCTTTTAAAGGAAGGCTTTGCAGAATTCTTTTCTACTGTAACTAAGTTTCTCATCTCATAACTAGAAGAACTTTTACATACAGATTTTCTGAAGCAAATACCTAGAACTAATTCCAGGCAAAATTATGAAGTTGGCCAAAGTTAGGTACAGTTCATTTCTTCCTAATTACCCTCCTCCCTTTCCACTGGCCCTACTGGTCAGACCTGTCTCAGATGGATTTGCCAAGCCCCATCTTCTAAGGATAGAATGTGGTCCTCACAGAACCCTCTTTCTGCCTCTGCCCTGTCTCAGGGCCCTAAATATCTCCACTGTAAATTTGTCTACAGGTGTTAGGATATGCTGGCTTCTCTCCAGTCTCACCACCACCGCTTTGGTCCAGTCTTCCATTGTGTCCCATTTGGACTTTGGCAACAGCTTGCTACCCGTTTCTTGGAATCCTCTCTCACTCTGTCCAACGTTTTCTTCACAAAGCAGTCACAGTGGGTCTTCCTGAAGTACAGATATGATCATGTCCCTCTCCTTTTAAAGTCCTTCAGTGGCTTCCCATTCTCTTCCAATAGAGACCAACTTTTTACCAGTACCCTCAAGGCCTTGCTACCCTTCCACTCGTCTGTGCCTCACCACTCTTCCCTTGCTTTCTGTGTTCTAGGAACTTTGTCTTCTTTCAGTTCCTCATGCATGATATGCTCTTCCCTCCCCCCAGGTCTTCTGTTCCTTCTTCCTGGAACATCACTAGCATCATCACTCAGCTGTATCCAGGGAGACCTTCTCTGACCCCCTGGCGCAAACTCCCACTGCACCCGGTAGCACCCCTTGTCGAATGTTCTTCAGACTTTAATTCCTAGTCCAACTCTGACACCCTCGCTAAGTTTCAAGATCCATGAGGGCAGGAACCGTGTTTGTTATGATCATTGCTGTATCCTCAGTACAGTATCTGGCACTCAGTGGATGCTAAGAATTATTTGTTGAATCAGTACATATATGTGGCACCCTTTTGAGGGTTATTTGTGTTTGCATGAGGACTCTGGATAACACAGAACCTTAACTTCAAAGCACCCAAGTAGGCCAGCTGGTAAGGTATTTACAGGCAGGGGAGCCTTTTTCATGAGCCTTTTTTCAGCCTACCAGATGACGTCATGTTGGGGAACTAAGAGCCTTATAGGCCACCAACCACACATTTTGAAGCCATCTCTTCTCCGTTATATGTCCCATCATATTTATTTCTCAGACTTGTCTCAAGATTCCTGATTCATTCTCTTGAGAAGGTTCTGGAGGATCTCATAATTTAAACTACTTTTGCATTTGCTACCTGTAGGGCCAATTGACAATAAAACGATGTGGCAAAAACACTGCTGTGGAGAAACCTCTCGAAGTCTGCCAGCAATTACTGCCACGGAGTGACTTCACTGTGTTTTCCATTTGGATCTCTTGACTCTTCATGAGTGTGGGAACCTTCACCTTTCATTCCAAAGGTGCCTTAGAACTTGGGTTTCCTGTTCTGTAGGCTCATCTTGTTCTTGTCCATAGCTGCACACCTGCTTCCACCCTCCCCCCAGAAGAGAGAAGGCCTTGTTTCAGAGATCTCAAACAAGAGGACTGAAAAATGTCCACCACCAATCTCCAGAAAAATGACCTTTTCTGTCTAGTTGTCTCTCTCATTTCAGTTCCTTGTGTTTATACATGAATTTCCTTCCTTCCTGACATTCTTGAAACTTGCACCCAATACCCTTCTGTCCCCTCTGGCCAACTACATCCCAGTCCCCTGAGAGCGCAGCCATTCTTGGAAAGGATAAGGAAACACTGGTTTCCCATCTCCTCCCTTGGCACACAGACTGGCCTTCAATCCCAGGATCATTTCAGGCAGCTTTCGCCTTATGCTTTGACACTATGTCAGGCTGTGTCTTTAAAAGAGAAAGAAACTCACAAATAAAATGCAACCTCATCTTTGAAATGATTGTTGAAATGAGGTTGCTTTGGTATGCTGAAGACATTTTCCACTTCATTTTCCATTTTAGGTCTCATCTGTAACTTCCTGTAACGTTTTTTTAAGCAGACACCCTTGGCCAGAGAGGAGAAGCTGGTAACTTAAAAATAGCCAGATATCTGGTGATATTTCAAAGGCATAATGGAGGACTATGACACATTGCTGTGGTGTTGGGCTCAGTTTATGTCTTCCATCTTCCTCAGGCGGACAGAAGAATTAGTCTGGTTTATGATGAGTTTTGTGTATGTTTATTGGAAAATGTTCTGCTTTAAAGAGACCTTTCACCCTAGCCAAATGCACATTGCAGGGAAGACACTCTGCATAGACCTGTGTGTGCTTGTAATGTGGCAAATGTCAGACATGGGAGTTTCATTTGTTCCCAGATGCCAGGCTGAGGACAATTAATATATAGTCTGTTGGCTTCAGTCAACCCTGGGCTATTCATCACTTACTCTTGACGATACACTTAGCCACGCTCATGGGTTTAGAAAACTCAGAACGTGATGAAAGGGTAAGGGCAAATATCTGAAATACACCAACAGAAGCCCAGTTCTGATTGGAGCTATTGTTTAGGTTTACGACAAGCTCCTCATAAACCATTATGTTCAGAGTTTAATGTGTGTAAGTCTCATCAGAGGCTTCTTGCACAAGACCCAACCAGACCAGACACAGTTATTTCACACAGTAACCACAAAAACATTCCTATCTTTTAAATATAAGAAGCCAACCTATTGTAACCTCCTCAGTCGTTTTACTTATTCATTCTCCTTTGATGCTTGTACTTAACCTGAATGGCTTTTTTTTTTTTTTCTCATGTGTTCAGTTTGACAAAACAGGAAGTAGAAAGCATCATTTGATCTTAAATCTCTTTTCCTGGCTAGAGACTTTAGATCTAGAACAACAGTTAAGCCCTATTTGTTTGGGACATGTAAGCAGGTTATTTGGTGCATTTAGGGATTATTAGCCCCCTTGCTTTTCCCTGTGCACATGTCTGCTGATAGAACTATGTCTCTGGAGATCCATTAGCTTAGCCATCAGATCAAGCAGGCACCCATGGTTTACGATTAGTAAGCAAGACCATGTAGGAAAAAAATCATGAAGAGCATGAAGGTGGTGCGTGTCTGCACTGAGTAGAACAGAACAGGACAGCCTGGCCAGGGAAGTCATAGCCGCCCTGGGTGTGGTGGGACTGCTTATTTTGCGGCCAGAAAGTTCCCGGTGAAAAGCTTAAAGGAGAAATTCGATGCAGTTTCCTTTTGTCTGCCTCTCCAGTTGATGTCTACACAGAGCAAGCAGGGCTCCTCAAACATGCCAGTCCGTTTCAGATACACAAGATTAAGTAGCTAGTGACATTCAAGACCAGTCGGCCCACCCGGGAGGACTGAAGCCAGCGGAAAAGCTGTCAGATGTCTCCTTTTCTCCATTAATCTGGAAGCTTTTCAGTGGTGCCAGGTCGCATCTCCATCACACAAGCTGGGAAGAGTGTCCGGCAACTTTCTACACCCTGACCCCCGGCACCCAGAAGAGTAACCCCTTCACTGCTGAACTGGTCTCTCAGGACTTAGGGCTTTCTCTTCCGGGTCGGGAAGGGATCCTCCCCAGCCCCATCGCCTCCAGCACTGCGGGGACCTGGAAGCGATGGTGGGGTCCTTCTTCCTCCCGTGTGTGCAGCTGTGTGGCGGTGACACACGGTCTGTGCCGTCCCCAGAGGAGACGGGGCTCGGGGCAACTGCGGGAGGACTGAGGAAATGGGTGTCCCCTCGGTAGTCTGGAGGCTTGGCCTACTGGGCATGAAGGTCGTGGAAGGTGAAGAGAGGAAGCAGAGGGACCGAACGCAGGGAAAGATGAGAGGAAAGAAGAAGAAAGACAGTGGAAATAAAGGGAAGCGAGGTCTGGATCTGTAACACTCCCTTCCCACGCCTCACTTCAAATCCCTTTGGAAGCAGGTGATGACCTGGGCAAGAGGTCACTAGCAAGGAGCAAAGGGAACCGTCTACCACACTGAAGCACAAGCTGATTCGGGGTTCCCAGAGCTGGCCGCTGGGGAGGACCGGGTGCTGTGCAGAGGCCACGAGGCGGGAGACCCAGACCCGGGAAGGGATCCCTGAGCACGGTGGGGTGGGCCTTGCCTCTGGCTTCCAGAGACCCGCCCTTGCCTTGGGAGATGGAACTCAGAGAACTGCTGGCTGCAGAGGGCCAGGGTCTTTTTTTTTTTTTTTTTTTTAATTGAAGTATAGTTGATTTACAAGGTTGCTAGCTTCAGGGGTAGAGCAAAGTGATTCAGTTATACATATATGTATATTCATTCTTTTTCAGATTCCCTTCTCACGTAGGTTATCACAGAGCCTTTCCTGTGGTGTTTATCTCACTGTCGGCCCCAGTGTGCCCCCAGCAACAATAGGTGTCCGAGAAAGCTGTGGGTCCAGCTCCTTCAGCTGGGGGTGATTTACACCAGCAGGTATAGACTGATCTGTCTCAGAGACGAAACTCTGGCCTCCTCCGGGATCTTTCACAGCTCACATACTGGGTTGGCCTAAAAGTTCGCTTGGGTTTTTCCGTGGCCGTTTTGGCCAACCCAATTGTTTTAACACACACGCAGTCTGAGTCGCAAAAACCCCTTTCTTGAGCAGTGTAGCTCATGCTCCGGATGGGTTATCTTGTCCCCATTAGTAGGTATATGCTTCCCCCAGCTCCCACCCTGCCCCGGATGGCTGCTGGCAGCAAGGGCTCAGCCTTGTTCCCCGTGTGCGGGGATTAGAAACGAGACCTCTGGATGACTTGCTTTAGGGCAACTTCCCACGCAGCCCCTGGACGCGTTTAAGTAACTTTTGTTACGTCAAAGAAGTCACCCTCCGCATCAGTCCTGGCGAACCAGGCTGTCACCCAGAGTTAATAGCACTTCTTAATTAGATTAAAATGTTAAGGAGCATAAAACTATGCTAAGGTGGACTTGTGTTGTTATCAGTCTCACGGCAGCTGGAGAGAACAGATGTGCCATTGTTGTGTGTATTAATCTCTCATCTCAAAGGGACATTAACCTCCTCCAAGGAAGCAAACCACGGGTGTAATCATATCTGCGCAGAAGAGCATGCGTATTGAGCACTACCTTTGTCAGTAGCGTGCAAATACATTTATCCTAATTGACTGTGATTAAACAATTTGACAAAGGAACACCCACCAATAAAGAGTGCCCAGCATAGCACCATGCATGGGGCTGGCGCTCAGTAATTTGTAAATTTATTATGTGCCTGTTCTAACTAATGCATCTGGTATACAAAGCACTTAGGTATTTGTATCGAATGCAAATTCCTAGCACCAGCATGATCCGACCTCTAATATTACAGTTAAGAAAAAGATAAGGACTCCCAAGAAGGGAACTTAAGCCCCTGAGGGCAGGTGTTCTGTCTAGGAATTTAACAAACAGAGGCTTTGTGTGATCAGAGTCTCTCAAGGAAGGGCCAGCACTCAAGATTGTAATCACCCTGTCCGTCCAGGGTCCAGCCTGGGTAGCTGGGCCAGCAACTCATGCTTCTCGCCACCCCTCCTTAGCACCTGCCGAACTCTGAGGATGAGGAGGTCCCGAATAGGGAACTGGTGATGAATTGCATGAGAGCCTGGGAAGGGGGTGGCTTCCGGCCGCAGACGGCCAGCATGATAGGTGCTTTGGAGCAGCCTCCAGTGCTTTCTGCTTCCTTTAAGACTGTCAGCACGAATATTGCTCATGAGTTTTATTTCTGTTGTTGCGTTGTTGCTCGTAGCAATGCTCACTTATTTTTACTGTCTTTTATGTTTTATTATATAAATGCAAAATATATTCTAAAAAAAAAAAAAAAGGAACTGACCACAGAGTCTTTGCACAGAATTTTAAGCCCAGACTGAAAATGGCATATTCTATTACCAATTTTTTTAAATATTTAAAAAATTTTCCGGCTTCAGTGAGGAATGGTCGACAAATTAAAAATTATATATACTTAAAAAAAAAAAGAAAAAACTGTCAGCACATCTTTGCGCTCCCGCAGAATGAATTGGGTGAGCACTATGGAGAGGGGAATTGGAGAGGACTCCTTGGCTGTTCATCCTTGGGGCAGCTATGGGGCCTGAAGTCTGCCTTGTGCAGAACTCCCAGCCCAGGGCCCCCTCGCACATTGTGCAGTGAGGACAATTGCGTCCTAACTGTACAGAGGAAAGAGAGAGCCCAGCTATTCCCTTCTAGAGTCCCCTGCCTCATCACAGGCCCACCTGGAAAGGCTGAGGTGTCACTCAGACTTGGAGCCCTTAGACTAGCTGTTGGTTTGTGGGTCTCCCACACACCATCCACTACAGGCCCCGTGAACATTGTCAGGCCCTTAGGATGGAAACTGGAAGAAAACGATGCTTTGCCTTGGAATCTTACTGTCATGGACAGTTTAGCTGCTGTTTCTTTATTATTATTATTATTATTTTAAATCTGCTATTAGGACTAAGTAGATCTAGGTAAAAACACACTGTGGGGACTTCCCTGGTGGTGCAGTGGTTAGGAATCCACCTGCCAATGCAGGGGACACGGGTTCGAAGTCTGGTCCGGGAAGATCCCATATGCCGTGGAGCAACTAAGCCTGTGCACCTTGAGCCCGTGCTCCGCAGCAAGAGAAGCCACTGCAATGAGAAGCCCGCGCACCGCAACAAAGAGTAGCCCCCGCTCGCCGCAACGAGAGAAAGCCTGCGCGCAGCAACAAAGACCCAACGCAGCCAAAAATAAATGAATAAATAAGTAAATTTTTTTAAAAAGCACACTGTGTCTTCATTTCATCAAAAGGTAGATTTTCTTTGACAGATGGAAACAATTCTCACCTTTGAACTCTAGCACCTCCTCCCTTCTTTTCTGTAGAGTCTTCTGGAGCAAAACCATAACAACATAAGAAGCGCAGTTATACTTTATAAAAGATAAGAAATTCTTATTACTGTTCCTTGATCACTCAGTATAGAATTTGTACATTGTCTGGACTCATGGGGATTTAAAATCAGTAAATCAGTGTTGTAGATTTCTCAGTGAATCACAAATTTATAATTTAACTTTATATCATGGAAGAGAAAAAAGTTGTAAGCAATTTAGGCTTGGAAATAAAGTGGAAAATTCAGCAGCCTGGCATCACTTGTTTAAAACTCTTTCTATGATTGTAAAGAACCTGGACTTTTTTGAAACTTAACTCCCTACTCTCCATCCTATCTTGTTTTATTGTTCTTTCTTTCCTTTTTTCAACGGAGTATCATTGACATATAACATGTTCGTTTCAGGTGTACAACATGATGATTCGATATTTGTACATATTGCAAGATGATCTCCACAATAAGTCTAGTTAATGTCCATCACCATACATAGTTACCATTTTTTTCTTCTTTTCCTTGTAATGAAAACTTTTAAGATAAACTCTTAGCAACTTTCAAATATGCAATATACTATACAATAACTACAGCCTCCATGCTGTCCATTACATCCCCAGGACTTATTTATTTTATAACGGAAGTTTGTACCTTTTGACCCCCTTCACCGATTTTGCCCACCCCCACTTCCTGCCTCTGGCAACCACCAATCTGTTCTCTGCATCTATCAGTTCTTTTTCTTAGATTCCACATATAAGTGAGATGATACAATATTTGTCTTTCTCTCTCTGACTTATTTCACTTAGTGTAATGCCCTCAGAGTCCATCCATGTTGTCCCAAATGGCAAGATCTCCTTTTTTATGGCTAAATAATATTCCATTTTGTGTATATACCACATCTTCTTTATCCATTCATCCGTTGATGGACACTTAGATTGTTTCCATATATCTTGGCTATTGTAAATAATGCTGCAATGAACATAGGGGCGCAGATATCTTTTTGAGTTAGTGTTCTTGTTTTCTTTGGATAAATACCCAGAAGTGGAATTGCTGAATCATATAGTGGTTTTGTTTTTAATTTTTTGAGGTACCTACATACTGTTTTCCACAGTGGCTGTACCAATTTGCATTCCCACCAACAGTGCATGAGAGTTCCCTTTTCTCCACATCTTCCTGTGCTTTCAATAATAACCATTCTACTAGGTGTGAGGTGGTATCTCATTGTGGTTTTGATTTGCATTTCCCTGATGATTAGTGATGTTGAGCACCTTTTGTGTTTCTGTCGGCCATCTGTTTGTCTTCTTTGGGAAGATGTCTATTCAGACCCTCTGGCCATATTTTTTTTCATAAATTTTATTTATTTATTTGGCTGCATTGGGTCTTCATTGCTGCACACAGGCTTTCTCTAGCTGTGGCGAGCAGGGGCTACTCTTCGTTGCGGTGCACGTGTTTCTCATTACGGTGGCTTCTCTTGTTGCAGAGCATGGGCTCTAGGCACACAGGCTTCAGTAGTTGTGGCACAAGGGCTCCATAGTTGTGACTCATGGGCTCTAGAGCACAGGCTCAGTAGTTGTGGCACATAGGCTTAGTTGCTCCGCGGCATGTTGGATCTTCCCGGACCAGGGATCAAACTTGTGTCCCCTGCATTGGCAGGCAGATTCTTAACCACTGCACCACCAGGGAAGTCCCCTTTGGCCATTTTTTAATAAGATTGATTTTTTTTTTTTTTTTTGCTATTGAGTTGTATATGTTCTTTATATTTTTTGGATATTAACCCCTTATCAGATATATGATTGCAAATATTTTCTTCCATTTGATAGGCTGCCTTTTCATTTTGTTGATGGTTTCTTTTGCTGTGCAGAAGCATTTTTAGTTGGATGTAGCTCTACTTGTTTATTTTCACTTTTCTTGACTTTGCTTTTGGTGTCAGATCCAAAAAGTCATCACCAAGACTGATGTCAAGGAGCTTAATGCCTATATTTTCTTCTAGGGTTTTTATGGTTTCAGGTCTTACATTCAAGTCTTTAATCCATTTTGGGTTAATGTTTGTACATGGTGTAATACTGTAGCCCAGTTTCAATTTTTTGCATGTGACTGTCCAATTTTCCTAACACCTATTCTTTCCCCATTGTGTGTTCTTGGCTCCTTTGTTGTAAATTGATTGTCTATATATGTGTGGGTTTACTTCTAGGGCCTCTATTCTGTGTCATTGATCTATTTGTTTTTATGCCAATACCATTCTGTTTTGTTTACTATAGCTTTGTAATATAGTTTGAAATCAGGATGCATGATGATTTCAGTTCTTCTTTCTCAAGATTGCTTTGGCTCTTCAGGGTTTTTTGTGATTCCATACAAGTTTTAGCATTGTTCATTCTAGTTCTGTGAAAAATGCCATTGGAATGTTGAAAGAGATTGCATTGAATCTGTAGATTGCTTTGGACAATATGGACACTTTAACAATATTAATTATTCCAACCCATAAGCATGGAATATCTTCCCATTTGTTTGTGTCTTCAAGTTCTTTCATCAGTGTCTCATCGTTTTCAATGTATAGGTCTTTTACCTCCTTGGTTAAATTAATTCTCAGGTATTTCATTCTTTTTTTTTAAATTAATTTATTTATTTATCTATGGCTGTGTTGGGTCCTCGTTTCTGTGCAAGGGCTTTCCCTAGTTGTGGCAAGCGGGGGCCACTCTTCATCGTGGCGCGCGGGCCTCTCACTATCATGGCCTCTCCTGCTGCGGAGCACAGGCTCCAGACGTGCAGGCTCAGTAATTGTGGCTCACGGGCCTAGTTGCTCCACGGCATGCGGGATCCTCCCAGACCAGGGCTCGAACCCGTGTCCCCTGCACTGGCAGGCAGACTCTCAACCACTGTGCCACCAGGGAAGCCCTATTTCATTCTTTTTGAAGCAATTGTAAATGGGATAGTTTTCTAATTTTTCTTTCTTTCTCATTACACCTTACACCCTTCCTATAGTCTATCTTGTATGAGTAGAGACCCATTTTGCCAGATCCAGAGTCACCTTGATCCTTTATTTTATTTGCTGTCTTCATTCTTTATGTTATTTCTAGTGTGTGTCACTACCTAGCTACCCTTTCCACCTTCTCCTGATTGTAGTCACAGAGCTATCATTGTCAGGAAGAGCACCTAAGTTTTAATTACATTGAAACATGCAATAACATCCGGTTGGATAATACTCAATGAATCTCTACTATGAGTGGAGTTATTTTGCACTCATCTTTCCTGGTGGGCTCATTGGATAAATAGTGCCATTTAAAATAAAATGTGTTGGGGGCATTTGGAAACCATCCCTGCCCTCAGCATCTTCCAGGTCAGGCTTTGACTTCCATGATTTATCATATATAAGTCAAGAGTTTCAACTGATGACTTGTTGGAACAGGAACAGATTAGGCAAGGCTTCCAGAAAAAGGCTCTGAGCACCCTGGAGGCTGGGGGCTACATCTGGGGTCCTCTGTGAGGGCAGGTATAGAACTTAGATTCTTCATGGCTCACATGAAACATCACCTTTGTAGCCTGCACACCTGTGTCTGCAATAGTGGATCTTCAATTAAGAACCCAAGTTTGTTCAGGTGTTTGTTAGGTACCTCAAGTTTACATGTCTGCCAAAAGGGCTTCTGCCAAAAATCAGGATGAGGAACGGATATTTTTGAGAGATGCTTTAAGGCAATGAAGGCTATTTTCAACATTCCAAAAAGTGTGTTGGAAATGAAACATTCGTGATAAGGCTGCCTAGGCCATTACTCAATAAAAGTATATTTACTTAATTTTCAGAAATCTTTCAAAATAACTGACTCAAGTGGGATCTGGAAAAGTTAATAAAAGGGGTTGTGAGTGGTGAACAGCTTGAGAGGCCCAATCTGAAACACAGGCTGACTATGAGTCTGCAAGCGCCATCCCTGTATTAAGCAGCTAGATCACCAGAAGACTATATTCTTGGATTATATTTCTCCCAGAGAATCACCTTTACAGAATCAGGCTTTAAAAAAACTTCAGGCCCTTGGCAGTTCCCCAGAGCGCTCCAGGTTGGCTTTCAGGTGCCAGAGACCGAGCAGTGATGTCATCTCCTGTTCCCTGTGAGCCCCTTGAGTCCCCACTGCAGTGGTGCTTCCACTAAAACATTGAAGTGATAAGGAGTAACAGACTCTACCAGCCAGGAAATGCCTCCAGTGGACATTTTCTAACAACAACAGACTGAGCAAAAAGGGAGAGAAACAAAAACAAGGCCCTGGAATGAAGTGGCCCCTTGGAGCTAACTCCCATCTTCCCCATCACTCCCAGCCTTTGTTGAGGAGCCTCTGGCACCACTGAGCCTTCATATCAAAGGTGGGTCTTTTCGTCCCTGATCTGTACCTGAAGTTCACTTCTTTTCCTGAGAGGGGAAGCAAAACCTGTTCCAGGAGCACAAGAGCCATCATTTCTGGCTGAATTAGGACCTCAAGGGGGAACCTCGGAAGAGCCAGCACACACGTGAGCCACAGCTGCCCCCAGCCTCTGGAGGAGACCCTCCAATACCAATGGCTGACACGGCTCTTGGCACCGATGATGTGTATTATGACAAAGGATGCCAGTGGGACGTGTCCATGAAGGACCTCACCCCACCACTGAAAGCTGTCATTTGGGTGATCAGGTCCCCACAGTGAGCCACAGCCACCCCCCACCTCTGCAGGAGACCCTCCAACACTAGCAGGGTCTTGGTGCTCCAGCTGGGTGTCAGGCCTGAGCCTCTTGGGTGGGAGAGCCGAGTTCAGGACATTGGTCTGCCAGAGACCTCCTGGCCCCATGTAATATCAAATGATGAAAGCTCTCCCAGAGATCTCCATCTCAACACTAAGACCCAGCTCTACTCAATGACCAGCAAGCTACAGTGCTGGACACCCCATGCCAAACAACTAGCAAGACAGGAACACAACCCCACCCATTAGCAGAGAGGCTACCTAAAACAATAATAAGTTCACAGACACCCCAAAACACACCAGTGGACATGGTCCTGCCCACCGGAAAGACAAGATCCAGCCTCATCCACCAGAACACAGGCACCAGTCCCCTCAACCAGGAAGCCTACACAACCCACTGAACCAACCTTACCCACTGGGGGAAGACACCAAAAACAATGGTAACTACGAACCTGCAGCTGGGGGAAAGGAGATGCCAAACACAGTAAGTTAAGCAAAGTAAGAAGACAGAGAAATACAGCAGATGAAGGAGCAAGGTAAAAACCCGCCAGACCAAACAAATGAAGAGGAAATAGTCTACCTGCAAAAGAAGTCAGAGTAATGATAGTAAAGATGATCCAAAATCTTGGAAATAGGATGGAGAAAATACAAGAAATGTTTAACAAGGGCCTAGAAGAACTAAAGAGCAAACAAACAATGATGAATGACACAATAAATGAAATTTAAAATTCTCTAGAAGGAATCAATGGCAGAATAACAAAGGCAACAGAATGGATAAGTGACCTGGAAGATAAAATAGGGGAAATAACTACCACAGAGCAGAATAAAGAAAAAAGAAAGAAAAGAATTGAGGACAGTCTCAGAGACCTCTGGGACAACATTAAGCGCACCAACCAACATTCGAGTTATAGGGGTCCCAGAAGAAGAGAAAAAGAAAGGGACTGAGAAAATATTTGAAGAGATTATAGTTGAAAACTTCCCTAATATGGGAAAGGAAATAGCCAATCAAGTCCAGGAAGCACAGAGAGTCCCATACAGGATAAATCCAAGGACAAACATGCCAAGACACATATTAATCAAACTATCAAAAATTAAATACAAAGAAAAAATATTAAAAGCAACAAGGGAAAAGCAACAAATAACGTACAAGGGAATCTCCATAAGGTTAACAGAGGATTTCTCAGTGGAAACTCTGCAAGCCAGAAGGGTGTGGCAGGACATATTTAAAGTGATGAAAGGGAAAACCTACAACCAAGATTACTCTACCCAGCAAGGATCTCATTCAGATTCGACAGAGAAATTAAAACCTTTACAGACAAACAAGAACTAAGAGAATTCAGCACCACCAAACCAGCTTTACAACAAATGCTAAAGGAACTTCTCTAGGCAGGAAACACAGGAGAAGGAAAAGACAATAACAAACCCCAAACGATTAAGAAAATGTAATAGGAACATACATATTGATGATTACCTTAAATGTAAATGGATTAAATGATCCAACCAAAAGACATAGACTGGCTGAATGGATACAAAAAAGACCCCATCTATATGCTGTCTACAAGAGACCCACTTCAGACCTAGGGACACATACAGACTGAAAGTGAGGGGATGGAAAAAGATATTGCATGGAAATGGAAATCAAAAGAAAGCTGGAGTACCAATTCTCATATCAGACAAAATAGACTTTAAAATAAAGACTATCAAGGGATCAATCCCAGAAGAAGATGTAACAATCGTAAATATTTATGCACCCAACATAGGAGCACCTCAGTATATAAGGCAAATGCTAACAGCCATAAAGAGGGAAATCAACAGTAACACAATTACAGAAGGGGACATTAACACCCCACTTTCACCAATGGACAGATCATCCAAAATGAAAATATATAAGGAAACACAAGCTTTAAATGATACATTGAACAAGATGGACTTCATTGATATTTATAGGACATTCCATCCAAAAACAACAGAATACACTTTCTTCTCAAGTGCTCATGGAACATTCTCCATATCTTGGGTCACAAATCAAGCCTTGGTAAATTTAAGAAAATTGAAATCATATCAAGTGTCTTTTCTGACTACAATGCTGTAAGTCTAGATATCAATTACAGGAAAAAAAATCTGTAAAAAATACAAACACATTGAGGCTAAACCATACACTACTAAATAACCAAGAGATCACTGAAGAAATCAAAGAGGAAATTAAAAAATACCTAGAAACAAGTGACAATGAAAACACGACAACCCAAAACCTATGGGATGCAGCAAAAGCAGTTCGAAGAGGGAAGTTTATAGCAATACAATCCCACCTCAAGAAACAAGAAACATTTCAAATAAACAACCTAACTTACACCTAAAGCAATTAGAGAAAGATAACAAAAAAAACCCCAAAGTTAACAGAAGGAAAGAAATCATAAAGATCAGATCAGAAATAAATGAAAAAGAACTGAAGGAAACAATAGCCAAGATGAATAAAACTAAAAGCTGGTTCTTTGAGAAGATAAACAAAATGGATAAACCATTAGCCAGACTCCTCAAGAAAAAAAGGGAGAAGACTCAAATCAACAGAATTAGAAATGAAAAAGGAGAAGTAACAACTGACACTGCAGAAATACAAAGGATCATGAGAGATTACTACAAACAACTGTATGCCAATAAACTGGACAACCTGGAAGAAATGGACACATTCTTAGAAAAGCACAACCTTCTGAAACTGAACCAGGAAGATATAGAAAACATAAACAGACAAATCACAAGCACTGAAATTGAAACTGTGATTAAAAATCTTCCAACAAACAAAAGCCCAGGACCAGATGGCTTCACAGGTGAATTTTATCAAACATTTAGAGAAAAGCTAACACCTATCCTACTCAACTCTTCCAAAATATAGCAAAGGGAGGAACACTCCCAAACTCATTCTACGAAGCCACCATCACCCTGATACCAGAACCAGGCAAAGTTGTCACAATAAAAGAAAACTACAGGCCAGTATCACTGATGAACATAGATGTAAAAATCCTCAACAAAATACTAACAAACACAATTCAGCAGCACATTAAAAGGATCATACACCATGATCAACTGGAGTCTATCCCAGGAATGCAAGGATTCTTCAATATATGCAAATCAATCAGTGTGATAAACCATATTAACAAATCGAAGGATAAAAACCATATGATCATCTCAATAGATGCAGAAAAAGCTTTCAACAAAGTTCAACACCCATTTACGATAAAAACCCTCCAGAAAGTAGACACAGAGGGAACTTACCTCAACATAATAAAGGCCATATATGACAAACCCACAGCCAACATCGTTCTCAATAGTGAAAAACTGAAACCATTTCCACTAAGATCAGGACCAAGACAAGGTTGTCCAGGCTCACCACTATTATTAAACATAGTTTTGGAAGTTTTAGCCACAGCAATCAGAGAAGAGAAAGAAACAAAAGGAATCCAAATCAGAAAAGAAGAAGTAAAACTGTCACTCTTTGCAGATGACATGATACTATACATAGAGAATCCTAAAGATGCTACCAGAAAACTACTAGAGCTAATCAATGAATTTGGTGAAGTAGCAGGATACAAAACTAATGCACAGAAATCTCTTGCATTCCTATACACTAATGATGAAAAATCTGAAAGAGAAATTAAGGAAACACTCCCATTTACCATTATAACAAAAAGAATGAAATACCTAGGAATAAACCTACCTAAGGAGACAAAAGACCTGTATGCAGAAAACTATATGGTACTGATGAAAGAAATTAAAGGTGATACAAACAGATGGAGAGATATACTATATTATTGGATTGGAAGAATCAATATTGTGAAAATGATTATACTACCTAAAGCAATCTACACATTCAGTGCAATCCCTATCAAACTACCAATGGCATTTTTCACAGAAGTAGAACAAAAAATTTCACAATTTGTATAGAAACACAAAAGACCCCGAATAGCCAAAGCCATCTTGAGAAAGAAAAACGGAGCTGGAAGAATCAGGCTCCCAGACTTCAGACTAAACTACAAAGCTACAGTAATCAAGACAGTATGGTACTGGCACAAAAACAGAAATATAGATCAATGGAACAGTATAGAAAGCCCAGAGATAAACCCACGCACATATGGTCACCTTATCTTTGATAAAGGAGGCAAGAATATACAGTGGAGAAAAGACAGCCTCTTCAATAAGTGGTGCTGAGAAAACTGGACAGCTTCATGTAAAAGAATTAAATTAGAACACTTCCTAACACCATACACAAAAATAAACCCAAAATGGATTAAAGACCTAAATGTAAGGCCAGACACTATCAAGCTCTTAGAGGAAAACAGGCAGAACACTCTATGACATAAATCACAGCAAGGGGGCTTCCCTGGTGGCGCAGTGGTTGAGAATCTGCCTGCTAATGCAGGGGACACGGGTTCGAGCCCTGGTCTGGGAAGATCCCACATGCCACGGAGCAGCTGGGCCCGTGAGCCACAACTACTGAGCCTGCGCGTCTGGAGCCTATGCCCCACAACGGGAGGGGCCGCGATAGTGAGAGGCCCGCGCACCGCGATGAAAAGCGGTCCCTGCACCGCGATGAAGAGTGGCCCCCACTTTCCGTAACTAGAGAAAGCCCTCGCACGAACTGAAGACCCAACACAGCCAAAAATAAATAAATAAATAAAGTAGCTATAAAAAAAAAAATTTAAAAAATCACAGCAAGATCCTTTTTGACCCACCTCCTAGAGAAATGGAAATAAAAACAAAAATAAACAAATGGGACCTAATGAAACTTAAAAGCTTTTGCACAGCAAAGGAAACCATAAACAAGATGAAAGGACCACCCTCGGACTGGGAGAAAACATTTGCAAATGAAGCAACTGGCAAAGGTTTAATCTCTAAAATATACAAGCAGCACATGCAGCTCAATATGAAAAAAACAAACAACCCAATCCAAAAATGGGCAGAAGACCTAAATAGACATTTCTCCAAAGAAGATATACAGATGCCAACAAACACATGAAAGGATGCTCAACATCACTAATCATTAGAGAAATGCAAATCAAAACTACAATGAGGTATCACCTCACACCGGTCAGAATGGCCACCATCAAAAAATCTACAAACAGTAATTCTGGAAAGGGTGTGGAGAAAAGGGAACCCTTTTGTATTGTTGGTGGGAAAGTAAATTGATACAACCACTATGGAGAACAGTATGGAGGTTCCTTAAAAAACTAAAAATAGAACTACCATCTGACCCAGCAATCTCACTACTGGGCATATACCCTGAGAAAACCATAATTCAAAAAGAGTCATGTACCACAGTGTTCATTGCAGCACTATTTACAATAACCAGGACATGGAAGCAACCTAAGTGTCCATTGACAGATGAATGGATAAAGAAGATGTGGCACATATATGCAATGGAATATTACTCAGCGATAAAAAGAAATGAAATTGAGTTATTTGTAGTGAGGTGGATGGACCTAGAGACTGTCATACAGAGTGAGGTAAGAAAGAAAAGCAAATACTGTATGCTAACACATATATATGGAATCTAAAAAAAAAAAATAATAAGGTTCTGAAGAACCTAGGGGCAGGACAAGAATAAAGATGCAGGCATAGAGAATGGACTTGAGGATGTGGGGAGTGGGAAGGGCAAGCTGAGAGGAAGTAAGAGAGTGACGTCGACATATATACACTACCAAATGTAAAAGAGCTAGCTAGTGGGAAGCATCCGCGTAGCACAGGGAGATCAGCTTGGTTCTTTGAGACCACCTAGAGGGGTGGGATGGGGGGGTGGGAGGGACATGCAAGACGGAGGGGATACGGGGATATATGTATGCATATAGCTGATTCACTTTGTTATACAGCAGAAACTAACACATCATTGTAAAGCAATTATACTCCAATAAAGATGTTAAAAAATTTTTTTTTAAACTTCAGATAAGCTGCTGGTGTGGCAGGGAGGCGATACAAGAAAGCCATCGCCCTCTCTTCCTATATACGTTAGTGTGTGTATGTATTCAGAACTTCTGTGATCATATCGCTACTGCATCTGTCATACACAGACTGGTGATAAATTTCAGGTTTAGTTCAGGGGCAAGAAAAAGTTTGTCTAGTCTCATAAGCCGATTGCTATGTTCCTTCTAGCTAGCAAGAATTCTGTAACCCACTGGATTTCCCCTTAGATTTGAGCCCATTAACATCCAAGACCAAGATCTGGGCTTCGTTACTGTTTTCTTTTTTTTTTTTTTTTGGCCAGAGCTTCTTGGTATGATTTTTTCCCCTTTAAACTTGCTATTTGTTTTTTTCCTGTGTTTATAGTTTTTGGTTTTACTGCACCTAAGCGTTTATCCTAAGCAATCTCAAATCCTTTCAGGAAGTAGGTGAATTTAAAAATTATGTGAAGTAGCTTGATATCATTTTGGTCGTGAGCTCCAAAGTCATGCCCAGGTACTGACATATTTGTTCCAGTGCTTGAAGTGACCTTACCAATAGACATCATACTGTCTCTCATGTAAGTGGAGTGAATGTACAGGAAGTATCTGGATGAAAATGGAAACATGTTGAAACCACTTCTTTTGCTTTAATTCCCCCCCACCAAAAAAAAAATCTAAGACAACATGACCCTGTCCTGTGTGCATTAGGTGACCCAGACAGCCTTCCACAGGAGGCCCACACACAGGAGGGCCTTTGGTTTAGTCCTGGAACTGCTGCCAGCCGATGACGGGCCTTACCTCCTTTGGCAATTCTGCTTCTCTGTCTCACTTCCTGACCCAGACTTCTGTTCAGAAAGGAATCCCTTATTCCTGCTTGCTTCCCAACAGGCTGCTCTGCCTGCTCAACTGTTGAAAGATGTAGGGCTTTGTGATTTGCTGCATCTCAGGGCATCTCTGAGGCAGTTCTTCTGACCACCCTGCTTGCAGCTGCCCCGCTTGCCCTGCTTCCTCTCCCCTCCAGCCGCTGTTCTGCTGTCCTGCTGTCATCCCCGCCGTACACAGCCAGACGAGCAGTCTCTTTGCAGTGAGCGTCCATCCTTTCAGTGTCGGTAAGCTGGCTGCATTCCAGGACCTGGGTAGAGCGATACAAGAGAGCAAGCTTGGGAACCGAATGTTGGCAGCGGGATGGCATCAACACAGAGCCCTTCACTAGTGACCATCAAGGGAGGGTGATAGGAGCATCTCCCTCCATGGATGACCTTTTAATTCTCAGTCTCTGTAAGTGCTTTGCCATCGGGGAGCCTTGTGTGACAGTGTCCTCTAAAGGCACATGTTTTCTTCAAGAGTCTGTTGTTTGCAGGCTCAGAATGTTCTTACTAGCCCTACAAGCCTGTGGCTCCTGGGAACCTGGACCCAGACCCTAGATATTCCAAAAACAGCGATTACAGAACTAAGAAAGCAAAGAAGCTGATACCGACAAAGCAGACAGTTTGAGGCACGTGTTAAGCTTCAGAGTAAGGAATGTGGATAGCAGAGAAGAAAGATGGCAACTTAAGCTTTCCTAGCCTGTCTGTCAGGATGAACTGAGAGTGATGACATTCCTTTCTTTACGAAACTGGCACAAGGAAAATTTTGGAGGGGAAACTGGAAGCTACGTCACAGATCCTGGGCTGGAGTAGGAGCTCAGAGCCTGTAATCCCAGGACTTTCCGCAAGTGAGAGGCAGAGAAGGCATTTTGGTAGTGCCTGTTTGCAGAAGACAGGAATGAGGAACAGAACAGGGCATGGTGAGATACATGCAATTGACGCTTGTCATTTTTTGGCTACTGTAGGACATGAACCACCTTTCTGTGTTTGAGGAATTCGCTTCCTGAAGGCTGGAAAACCCCATTTGCGAGCCCCCTTTGCAGCAGGAGTTTGGGTGTGTGACCTGAGGTAGGTTCCTCAAATGCATCCTCCCACCTTCTGAACAGAAAACCAGAGTCACAAAGAAGCAGAAGCAGGAGAGACACCATTTGGTGACGGTGGTAGCAGTAGCGCCAGCATCCACTTTCTGCGTTCCCTGGGGGCGGCAGGAGGGTCTCGGTGGACCGAGTTTATGCTCCTGCCTGCTCCGAGCCCAGCGTTCTTGACGAGGTTGTCGGTTCCCTCGTATCCTTTGAAAACAGTTCCTTTTCTGCTTAAGTCAGCCATAGTTCCTGTCGCTTGCAAAGTGAGGCTTTGGGTGAGGTGACACCAGCACTCCTCACCTCACATATACAACGGTTTGAATCAAATTCTGATTTACAACATTGGGCTCTTGATGTGCACATCCCGGCTCTGAGGTCCAGCCTGGTCTGTTTGAAGGGAAAGAGAGAGGGGTGAAGCAGAAGACTGGGTGGAGGCGGGGACACGTGTTCTGGTCAGAGAACAAGAAAGTGGCAGGACTACTCAGGGTCCAACCCAGGGAGGGCTTGAGAAAGTTGGGGGGTGTGGGCATGGTTGGGGGGCAAGTTCCTGGCTGTCAGATTCGGGAGACTGGGGGTGAGGGATTACCCTCAGGAGGCCCACACTGGTTGAATGGGCCAACCCTGGGTTAATAGAGAAAAGCAGACCACTTCTCCAGATGAAGAAAGAAATGTGTTAAAATCTTTCACCCTAGTGGAGAAAGGCAAAACTCTATAAAAGAACATATTCTCTTCTTCCCTCCACTTAAGGGATTAAAATTGGTGACTGGGGTTTAGCACATTAACGCAGAAGTCATGCAATCCTCCACTGAGAGAATCTTCTCAACTCCCCTTCAATCCAGAGCTGCCTGGGCGCACACATTGGGACCTAAACAATCTAATAGTGCCAGATGACTCCCAGAGAGGCAAATCAATTAGACATTTCTCCAAAGGTATTATATTCCAGTTGGGGTTAAAAGTCAGGGCAGTTCTCTGGCATAGTAGGGAGCCAAGGAGGCAAGGTTTTGTTGAATTGGGAACCGGCTCAAATCATGGCACAGCCTGTAGGCTGAGCTACATTTGGGAGTTTGGTTTTAGACTAGGGGTAGGCGCTTGGCTACCCAGTAACTTGAATGAATCCTCTAGCTACATATTCAGCCCTCCCGTATTTAGAAGAGTGGCCCAGGCTTTAGGGAGAGCATGACAGGGACTTATGGCTTTTCTAGAGGAGGGTAGATGAATTCGTTCATCCCTTCATCCATTCATCTACTCATCAAATAAATATTAAACACTTTATGTGCCAGGCACTGTGCCCGGACCTTTCTCCCTGTGATAATTGAGATCATTTTCTTATTTAACCCACACAATAACCCTGAGATAGGTACGTTGGCTATCCCCATTTTACAGATAAGGAAATGGAAGCAATTTGTCCAAATAGAGGGTATCAAGAGGCATAAGCTGTTGCTGGCACTGTCAGTGCTTCTTTGTGGGAGATCTCTGCCTCACAAGAGGGAGTTTGACTGGTGGAAAAAGAAGGCCCCCCTATATACTTCCTTGGTCATCAGTAAGGATCGGGGTTGGTTTTGCATTCCTAAAAAGTCACATGAAGTTCTTGGGCACTTCCAAAGAGGCAGCCTGTCAAGTAAAAGAGAAGATGTGGGGTTGTGTGGAGTACGGATGGAGTAATCTTCACCCAACGATGGGAATATACCAGCTCATAAGGATTTGCCCGCTGAGCTTCAAGTCTACCTGAATACCTTTCCCCCTCTCTAAAGGGATGAAAACATATAAATGGAACTCTCTTGATGTTCTTAAGTGAAATAAATGATGCTATGAAACAGCAGATGTATATGAGCATTTTCTTTCCAGTGAAGAGCTCCAGAAATATTGTCTTCACTTAACATAGTTGTATAAATATGTGCTGGTAGAATTTTTTTCTAAGCCAGATACCCTGAAGTATTTTAGTTGTCCATCTCCAACTTCCTTGCTCCTGGACAATGTTGACCTCTGGGTTACTTTGGCTGTTTATATTCACCTGAAATTATGTTTTTGCAGTTTCTTTTATTATAGTTTGGCTGCATTGCCTGTCCAGTGATAGACGTGATGTTCTTACTGGAACTAATATAAGTTATGGCCCTAGGACCAGCAAAATCCACTCCTGTTTTTTTCCCCACACACTTCTTCCTGCAGGAGAGAAAGGAATTGTTGTTGTAGTTTGTTTGTGTTTAACGACCAATGCTTGTTCACATATACTTAGGTTCATAAATTTGTTCATCATTACTACCTGCTCCTTCCTCCTTGGTTCAATTTCCTTCTTAGAGAAAGACATGCATTAGTAGTTCTTTTGGAAAACAGTTCTCAAACTTTGCCTGAAAGTGTATTCATTTCACTTCAGTCTTGAATGAAAATGTATTCATTTCACTTCAGTCAGAATTTTTAGATTCATATATTTCATCAGCATTTTAAAGATATTATTACCTTATCTCCTGGCTTTTCATTATTAGCACATCCATATCAGTGATCTGTGGTGTGTGTGTGTGTGTTTGTGTATAGAAATTCACCATGCCTAGGTTGTAGAAATATTGCTACAACAGGAGTTTCAGTTTCCAGGACTCCTTTTAACAATAACTTCTCATGGAAGCTCTCCCCTAGATCCTTAGGCAAATTTCTTGCTACTTCTCTAGGTTAGTGGATAGACCTCTTCTGATCATTCTTTGCCAGAGAAGGCAGCCTTTCCAGGGTTGAAGGGTTTCAGTTCTAGACCTCTATCATTTGCAAGTTCATGGTCCCAGGTATTCCCACATGGGCATTAACACCACCTCATCCCAGCCATGGCCAACAACTCTAGCTAAGTTCCTCTTTCATTTCTGGCTCAGAATTTACTTTGCTCCTCTTCACTCAACTATGTAGTTAATATTTTTGTTTTCTGGTTTTGTTTTTTTTTTTGGCTTGATTATATGTTTATAGTTGAAGAGGAGTTTATATTACCTCAATCCATATGTTGTGAAAACTGAAAATTCCATAATTGAGTTTGTATGAGTCTTACCTCTTCCTCATACCTATTATCCAAACTATTCCTGAAATTCCTAAATCTCTATGAAGTATTTCTAGGTTGTTCAAAGGGGACATAATAAGTCACTAATATTTAGTGAGCATTATGGACCAGGCCCTAGTCTAAGCACTATACGTAGTCCATGTAAAAAAATTCTACCAGAGAATTAAAAATTCTCTTAATTCATACTGTTATTATCCTGTTTTTCAGATGAAGACAGTGAGTCAATGGGAGGACAGACAACTTTTCCAGGGTCGCACAGCTACTGAGTGATGGCGGCTGGTGTTCAAATCCAGGTCTGTGTGATGCCAGAGCTTGTGATCTTAACCATGGGGCTTTGTTGCCTGGTGCCCTGTCTATGCCTTGTTAGACTGGCCATAGCTTTTCTCCCTTCTCTCAGCCAACTCACCCTTGCTCTACTCTATGCTCCTATGATCCCCTATGGTCATTGCTCCACTCCATGATCTCCACAGAGGAGATTCCTAGTGTGCTTTTGTGTTTGCTTTTTTTCTCTTTGATAAAAATGAGAAAATTAGAGATGATCTTTAACGTTCTTTCCAACTCGGACACTCTATATTGTGGTTTATCATCCATCTACTTGCTCACTTAAAATTTTTCCCACTTATCCTTAGTGTGATTGCCTTTTTTTTCTTTTCTTTTTTGCTTCTTGGATTGTAAACTTATGAGGTGCTGGGATGACAGGGAAAAGCTGGGAAAGTTCTGCACTCATGAGAGCATGATAACTAGGGCTGAGCAAGACTGCAAGCCCATTGATGAGATAAATGAAATGGGTTGAAGTTGAAGTTCTTATTTAAGCCACATCCGCCCTTAAAGTTCTAAGCAAAGTTGGATACTCTTTATGGGTGGGGTTGAAGATGAAGATGAGAGTAGAAGAAACTTCAAAGAGCGTATGCCTTTTTCTAAGCACTTCTTCCCAGTAAGTGTTTAAGCACAACAGAGAAGGCAGCTTAGAAAATCTTGGGAAACAATAGGTTTATGGGGAAATAATTTGGAAGTTATTTTTTATGTATGTATTATTATTTTATTAATAATTATAATTATTATTATTATGTATTATTTTTATGTATAATCATGCCACCTATCAACTAGATACTAAGCTCTCTTTTTATTCAATAGCATCCTAATTTGGGCCATTCATATGGGATGTTTTGGGGAACTAAATGAAGCATGTGTAGCTGTCCACTTTGTGAGATTCAGTCTAAATTAGCAGTGTGCTCGGACAATAGAAAACAAGAAAACTTTCTGTGTGTAGCAGCCTGTGGTGATGAGAACATGTGGCACGTGAAATAACACAAAAATATCACTATAGCTTTGAGAGAATAAACACTACTTATTCTTTTCAATATCATGGGTATTTTCCTCTCCCATTACTAAGGAAACTTTTCTTTTCCCTGGAAAATAGACGTAATTCTTTTTTCTTTGGTTTAAGTCTATTTCTAAGACATTGGAAGTAAGATCAAGATTTAGTTTCATAAGAACATAGCAGGCAGGGCTTTAAGCATTTAATAAGCATCTCAAACCTAAATACCTAAATACTCTTGTTATTGTAGCTCTGTTGTGAACTGAATTGTGTTCCCACCCCCTAAATTCATATGTTGAAGCTCTAACTCTCAGTGTGACTGCATTTGGAGATACGGCCTTTAAGGAGGTAATTATGGATAAGATGAGGTCATAAGGATGGGGCCGTGATCCAACAGGACTGATGTCCTTCTAAGAAGAGAAAAAGACACCATGAGCCCATGCACAGGGAAAAGGCCATGTGAGGGCATGGTGAGAAAGCAGCCATCTGCAAGCCAAGGAGAGAGATCTCACCAAAAACCAACCCCACAGGCACCTTGATCTTGGACTTCCAGCCTCTAGAACTGATAGAAAATAAATTTCTGCCATGCCACCCAGTCTGGTATTTTGTTATAGGACCCCTAGCTGACTAATACAAGCCCCTTTCCTTTTTATCCCAAAGTATTGTATCAATTAATGTATAACATTTTACCTGAATAAGCAAAATACAATTCAAGCAAGTAAACACTGAAAAGGAACTGCTCCACCAATCAGCCTGAACTATACATACCGGAGATTTGCTTTTGTGACAGAATGTATCAACACTGTAGCCAGATATGCTTAAAAGCACTTCAGTTATTCCTCTATTTTAAAAATCACATGGAAAGCCTTCTGCCCTGAGCAAGTATTATTCTAAAAGGGTTAAAATGATAAATTTAAACAATTTTCAACATTTGTAGAAATTAAAATAATAAGTCACTGAGAATCGTTTAACAAATTTAAAAAAATTTTTTAATTTAATTTTTATTTATTTATTTATTTATTTTTGGCTGTGTTGGGTCTTCGTTGCTGTGCATGGGCTTTCTCTAGTTGCAGTGAGCGGGGGCTACTCTTCGTTGCGGTGCATGGGCTTCTCATTGCAGTGGCTTCTCTTGTTGTGGAGCATGGGCTCTAGGCACACAGGCTTCAGTAGTTGTGGCTCGTGGGCTCTAGAGCGCAGGCTCTGTAGTTGTGGCGCACGGGCTTAGTTGCTCTGCAGCATATGGGATCTTCCCAGACCAGGGCTCAAACCCGTGTCCCCTGCATTGGCAGGCGGATTCTTAACCACTGCACCACCAGGGAAGTCCTAAAATTTTATAAAAACAGGTGGGTGTTCTTTTCTTCATGTAGGGACTGGTCCATTGTACCAGTGAGGAAAGCTGCTTTTAAGTGCATATATTTGAATAGTAACTTTTTGAGCAAGAACCCGATTTCCAACTTATCCTTGGTCATGGACATCAGATCTAACATATGTATAGACATTTATATTTCCCCTCCCAATATCGGAGACATTTAGATTCTGTCCAGTCAGTTTACCAGTAAGGGACTTTTTTCACCATAGGTCAACACTTGCCTATTCTTCAGAATGTTGAACCATTCCCACTCCCCACCCCTGCCCCAGGGAATGTGATTTGCTTTTCATTAAGTATAGCCAGGAAAATAAAAACTCTAATTTCTTTGTTCTAAGACCAGAATGGGACTTGGTGCTGGTTCTGTGTAGCTAGAATTGAGTACTTGCCGATAACTCGTTCTTAGTAAATTATCTGTGGGGTAGATGTACTTCCATGTGGGAACAGCACATTTGCATGAAGGAGGAAATGCTTTCCTTTTTGTAAAGAACAGGAAGATTCCATCTTAATCAGAAATTGTCTTCAGCTTGGGGTTGCTTTTTCCCATCCGCTCTCTGCGCTGGTTAGTGCCCTGTGGCGGGAGCTACCGTCTGTCCCAACTGTGCTCCTACTTCTCCTCATTTGCACTCTACCTCCTGATCCCCCTGGTTGTGCCTCGGCTTCTCCTTGAGGGCTGGCTCTCAGTAACTCTGTCATAGTTCTCTTTATTGTTTCTGAGACACCTACAACATGCTCCTGGATCAAGAATTCACAAGACTATCTGATATAATCCTTGACTCCAAGGGCAGATGGGTTACACCTAATGGTCTCCAAGGCCTGAGCCAATTGGGGAAAAAATGACATTTCTGACCTTTTGGAGTGTTCCTACTCTCCAGGGGACCGACCAGTCCGATGACACGGTCTGCCTCTTGCCTCTGTAATTTGTTCACAATGCAATATCACCAAATCTAGCTTGGAGGTGGCCACCCTTTCCTCAGAGAAAGGTCTTTTATTTTGCTTTGTGACACACCGCCTATGGCGGGGGGGTGAGTTTGAACACACGTTCTAAATAAACACAGATAACTAGTTCTATATAATAAGTAGAAACTAGATTTTCCATCAACATTCATGAATCAGGAGACAGATGTGTGGTATGATTTGCAAAGTGTTTTTAAAATCTGCTTAAACAAATTGCCTACACCCCTAAACATGCCGCTCCGCTTACCCCAGCGGCTGAAATTCCACCGTGAGTTATTAGCTTAGGAAACAGACTGGACTGTCAGAAGCCAGCCCAGGCTGGGGTACTTTGGACTGTCAAGATTGACCGGAAAGTGGCTGAGCAGATGTTCTTTGTTTTTTGTTTTCCTGGTGAGAGGGGTTGCAATAAGGTTAGTTTGGGGAGAAAGTAGGTAGGTAGGTAGGTAAGTGGTAAAGAGAAGGGAAGGCTGACAAAAGAGAAGATGAAAGGGTGTCACCAGGGCTAGATTATGATCTTTCAGAGGCTTAAGCACTGGAAATAAAAGTAAAAACAATATTTGACTGTAAAACACAAACATATGTATGCTGAAATTAAAATGTCTATACATTTCTATAGATATTTCTATATATTTTCTATAAAATTACTGTTTCTATATATCCCGATTGCAACATTCTGGATAAGTTCATCAGAGCTGAACTTATTTCATTTTCCCTGGCCCTCCCTGGCTGATGCCCTGTTCAGGACTGGGTCTGCCTGGTTGACATTCCTGAAGGGGAGTATGTCAGCTGATGTGCAGGGCCACGGCTTAGGGTTGCACAGGCTGTGCACTGCACAACAGCAGGGGGCCCCGGTCACAAAGAGCCTATGATGAGAATGGCTGCCCCTGGAGCTATGCAACTCGCGGCCCCTGGGAAGCAGGCACTGTTGGAGAATGACTAGTGCTAAACAAAGCATGGCCAGAGGACTCAGCATGGAAACACATGTTAAAATGCAGATTCCCACAGCATGAGACAGGGTAGAGGGATAGGAGAGCTGGAATTTCTATTTTAAAATAAACATTACAGTTAATTCTTGAGCATACTGGCAAAACATGCTAACTACCTTTAGGTGAAGTTACTGTATGCTGCTTCCTCTCTGCCTCTAAGGAAAGCTCCAAATGAGAGAGGCCTGAGCTTCTGCTCTGAAGGGCAGGTCAGTCATGGCCTGCCCCAGCATCTGGTCAACCCACTGCAGCCCTTGGACGTTCTGTCCTAAGCCACGGAAACATGGAGCCCTTGTCAAAGACGTGTCAGCAGAAGCTCTGGAAAACAGGGTTTCCAGATCTGGGCCTCAGTTCCAGTTCTGTCACTAATTAGTTGTGTGTACTAGTTAAATTCATAAATTTTTTCTAGACAAGTTTTCTTGTATGCTTGATGAGGGCATAAGTCAGAATACATTTTCCAGACCTTGATCTAAACCATCTCTTTTTTATAAGTTATGAGAGTGAAAAAAGCACATGGTACAGGTCCACAATTCAGAAACTCCTGGGGCCAAATAGGTTTTGAAATTTAGAATTTGTTGTTGTTTTGAAGTGTAATAGGATGCATATATTATATATTACATAGTACCTTCAGTAGGGTCTGGGGGCAGCACCCAGAAATCAAATACATTCATTATTCCTGAAGCAAAATGTGTGAATATTTGCACTAGAGGAATCTTTCTATGTGGGGCTGGTGAGATGAGTTACAGAGAATGAAACGTTAGGGTTTGGCAGAGGGCACTGGTCAGACCGTTTTCACCCTAGTGTTCGTGCCCCCGGTCCTGTTCCAGGCATAATGTTCCATCTCTCCTCCCTCCCCTCTGTCTCTGTGCTTGAATCTCTCCCTCTGTAAAGCTAAGAAAGTCATTCTACCTGCTGATAAAATTGCGTAAATAAAAGCAAATTGAATTTTTCAGAAAAGGGATTCTTATTATTTTCCTGAAAGGTTAGCTTATTTTGCCACTAATTTTAGCCTATATGGGTTACTAAGAAGAGTTAAGCAAAGCAGCGGCCTGGGGGGACCTCCCTTTGCACTTAAAGTATGTGTTTGTTGCGAGTGAATCCAGATTCAACAATTCTAGAATGAAACAGAAACGCTTAGTTTCCATGAACTCACTCACTCACCTTCCCCACAGGCCAGGAAATTCTGCTTATGATATTGAAAGAGTGCTGGCCAGAGAGGTTTGCCCTCCTCCTGATCCTAAACTGGGCTATGATTCTCTGGGGCCACGGAAGCAAATCACTGGTTCTAGAATTGAAACTCTGCAAAAGCAGCATAACTCAGCTTCAAGCCACAACTCTAAGTAGAAGCTACAAGCTAAGCTAAACTATGAGTGGCACAGAAACGTTCGATAATTTTTCAGTCTCATTGAGACGGTGTTTCTTTTCAATTTGATACTTACGTGACAAAAATGCAATTCTCAAGTTAAATTATTTGTAACCATCAGTGTCAGATGTTTACAGCACGATCTAATGCTTCTGCCACCTAGGTCCCAGTTAACATTTGCTGGAGTCTTTCAAATTTATCATGAAAAGTATTATTCGTGAATGGTTATATTTTATCAGGGAATGAGGATTGGTATAGGAAGGGGAGACTGAAATGACAGTTTTCTTTTCTTTTTAGTAGTAAATTCCAGAGAACTCACTTACCTTCTCACCACTGCCAGACATGACAAGACTTCTAAAATGGAAAAAATTCTTTCTGTGGTTTCAGAGCAGCCATTCTTAACTCTCCTTCACTGACTAACTTAATTAGATTTTCCTTAAAAAGAATTGCTCTGGGCTAAATATTTGCATGCCAAGTTTCAGCCTTGAGCATATTTTCACTGTGAAATTATTAACCTCTGAGAAAACTAATAGAATCTTAATTATACTGACACTACCAGGAAATGCCATAATAGTCTTTGATCCTGCTTTCTATTTGTCACTTTGTTGGTTTGGGTTTATATTTATTTCAACCAAGATCATTAAATCAGAACCTTGTGAACACCCCACTCACAAAAAACCACAGTCACAACATAGGTAAAGAATCTTTCATGCAGTGATACTAAAATGCTCTATAAATAAATTTTAAAACTTTGAAGTTCCTCAATTTATCCATCACTGAAAGATATTTCCTAGTGAAGTGGAAAAATTATCAAATTACCATTTTTTAGGATACTTGGGTGGGGTAGTGATTTAAAAAAAAAAACAGTAACTCTGATTTTGAAAATCATTCTTTGCTTTTTTTTTTTTTTTAATGGCCACAGCTGGGCAAATCTGCTCATGAAATTCCTCTAAACAATTGCATTACTTTGGGTAAGCCAGTGACCTTAGATTTCTATCGTGAAGGTGTTTTCCATTTATAACAGGTGACCATGGAGCTATGGTACTGTTTTATATCTTTCCACCTCTAGGATTGGGCTGTATAGATCCTGAAGAAGAAAATCTGTGTAATCCTACTTATAGTAGATGTTTCCCTTCTTTTGTGAAAGTCTTTATGGTGGTACCACCATGATGTATTCTTGCTAAAAATGTTGAACCTGAATATTACCCAACCTAAGGTCAAATCTCAGTTTATAAGAAATATGGAAAACCAAGGAAGGAAATAAACATCACCATTTGGAAGCAATGAGACAAATCCAGAATGTGGACAGTCTGTTTGAAAACTGACCTGGACTTTTCAATAATTCATAATACACATAACATAAATTTTATGCTTATTATATTTTATTCTGCTTCCTATGTAGATACAGAACAAGTACCATTATAACTTGTGGTTCTGGAAACAAGTGGTTTCCTTGAGACCCTTTCAGGAAATCTATTAAGTCAAACTCTTTTCATAATAAAAATATTATTTGCCTTTTTCACTGTGTTGTTATTTGCACTGATGGTACAAAAACAATGGAGGGAAATTGCTGTTTGACAAAGTGTTAAAATAGATTTCCCATATAGTGAAGCACATTCAAACATTGTCACAATTAGCAATTTTTTTAAACACACTTTTTGTACCATCTGTAAATAAAATAAAATTATATATTTTCTTTTCCATTTTTAAAGTAAGCATGTATTCTTAAAATAACATAGAAAAGAAATCATCTGTTAGACTAAATTCTCTAAAAACTGACTCAGATTCACAGTGATAAGCAGAAGAAAATTATGAAATCAATTTGTACTGCAACTTCCATTTTTTTCAAGAAAAGATAGAATGATTGGCAAAGGAATTAGTCTAATTATGCTTCAAAGAATGTCAGTTTAGTTATGGTTTTTCTTTAAAATTTTAATTCAGTTTATTTAAACTAACAAAAGAAAAACATTTCACCCATTTCTCCCACCTCTTTCCCCCAGCCTCTTGCAACCACCAATTTCTTTTCTGTATCTTTGGGTTTTGTTTGTTTTTGTTTTCAACTTTCATATATAAGAGAGATCATACAGTTTTTTTCTCTGACTTATTTTACTTAGCATAACACCCTTGAAATCCAGCCGTGTTGTCAGTGGCAAGATTTCTTTCTTTTTGATGGCTGAGTAGTATTCCTCTGTGTGTGTGTGTGTGTGTGTGTGTGTGTGTGTGTGTGTGTGTGTGTGTGTGTGTGTGTATTGCAATTTCTTTATCTATTCATCCATTGTTGGATACTTAGGGTGTTTACATATCTTGGCTATTGTGAATAATGTTGCAGTGAACATGGGGATACATATCTTTTCTTTTCTTTTTTGCCTATTAAGTGTTTTATTTTATAAGATTATATTCTATTGGCTGAAGATCAAAAGTTCAGTTTTACCATTATTTCTAACAATTTTATAGAGTTAATTTAATTAAAAATATGCTACTTTTTATATTCCTTTTTATGGTTTTTTTTTTGATATGGACCATTTTTAAAGTCTTTATTGAATTTGTTGCAATATTGCTTCTGTTTTATGTTCTGTTTTTTTTTTGGTTGTGAGGCCCTGTGCTATACAGTAGGTCCTTGTTGGTTATCTATTTTATATATAGTAGAATGTATCTGTTAATCCCAAATTCCCAATTTATCCCTCCACTCCCTTTCCCTTTTGGTAACCATAAGTTTGTTTTCTATGTGTCTATTTCTGTTTTGTTAAATAAGTTCATTTGTAATTTTTTTACATTACACATGTAAGAGATATCATATATTTGTCTTTCCACCTGTTTGTGTCATCTTCAATTTCTTTCATCAGTGTCTCATACTTTTCAGAGTACAGGTCTTTTGCCTCCTTAGGTAGGTTTATTCCTATGTATTTTATTCTTTTTGATGTGATGATAAACGGGATTGTTTTATTTCTCTTTCTGATATTTCGTAGTTAGTGTATAGAAATGCAACAGATTTCTGTATATTAATCTTGTATCCTTCAACTTTACCAAATTCATTGATGCGCTCTAGTAGTTTTCTGGTAGTGTCTTTAGGATTTTCTATGTACAGTACCATATCATCTGCAAACAGTGACAGTTTTACTTTTTCCTTTCCAATTTGGATTCCTTTATTTGTTTTTCTGATTGCTGTGGCTCGGACTTCCAAAACTATGTTGAATAAAAGTGACAAGTGTGGACATCCTTGTCTTGTCCCTGATCTTAGAGGAAATGCTTTCAGCCTTTCACCATTGACTGTGATGTTAGCTGTGGGTTGGTCACATGTGGCCTTTATTATGTTGAGGTAGGTTCCCTCTATGCCTGCTTTCTGGAGAGTTTTTAATCATAAATGGATGTTGAATTTTATCAAAAGATATTTTCTGCATCTATTGAGATGATCATATGGTTTTTATTCTTCAGTTTGTTAATGTGGTATATCATGTTGGTTGATTTATGGATACTGAAAAATACTTGCATCCCTGGGATAAATCTCACTTGTTCATGATGTATAATCCTTTTAATGTATTGTTGAATTCTGTTTGCTAGTATTTTGTTGAGGATTTTTGCATCTATGTTCATCAGTGATATTGGTCTGTAATTTTCTTTTTTTGTGATATCTTTGTCTGGTTTTGGTATCAGGATGATTGTGACTTCATAGAATGAGTTTGGAAGTGTTCTTTCCTCTGCAGTTTTTTGGAATAGTTTCAGAAGGACAAGTGTTAGCTCTTCTCCAAATGTTTGGTAGCATTCACCTGTGAAGCCATCTGGTCCTGGACTTTTGTTTTTTGGGAGTTTTTAATTACTGCTTCAATTTCAGTACTGGTAATTGCTCTGTTCATATTTTCTATTTCTTCCTGGTTCAGTCTTGGGAGATTGTACCTTTCTAAGAATTTGTCCATTTCTTCTTGGTTGTACATTTTATGGGCATATAGTTGCTTGCAGTAGTCTCTTATGATCCTTTGCATTTCTGTGGTGTTGGTTATAACTTCATTTTTCATTTCTGATTTTATTGATTTCAGCCCTCTCCCTTTTTTTCTTAATGATTCTGGCTAAAAGTTTATCAGTTTTATTTCTCTTTTCAAAGAACTAGCTTTTAGTTTCATTGATCTTTTCTATTGCTTTTTAAAATTTTTTAAATAATTTTAAACTTACACAGAAGCTGCAAGAATAACATTAATACAAAGGATATCCATATATTCATTATGTAAATTCAACTGATTAACATTTTATCCCATTTTGTTTATCACTTCCTCCTTCCCTGTACACACACACACACACACACACACACACACACACACACACAGGCATATGGTTGTGTATATGTAAGGGATGGCAAGGGAGGAAGAAAGAGATTGGTTGATTGTTTCTGAACCTTCATTTCTAAGTAGTTCAATCTGTATTCCCCACAAATGCGGATATTCTCTTTCACTACCGTAGTACATATGTCAACATTAGTAAATTTAAACTTAATTAAAATATTTTTACCTAATCTATCTGTATTCCCGTTCTATCAAATTGATAATAATACCCTTTATAACATTTTTCACATTTTTCTAGTTCCTTAAGATAGAAAGTTAGGTTATTGATTTGAGATATTTCTACTTTTGTAATGTAGGCATTTATAGCTATAAATTTCCCTTTGAACTCTGTGTTAGCTGCCTCCCATACATTTGGCACACTGTGTTTTTATTTTTATTCAGCTCTAAATGTTTTCTAATTTCCCTTGTTCTGTTTTTGATCTATGGGTTATTTAAATGTGTGTTGTTTAATTTCCACATATTTGTGGATTTCCCAAATTTTCTTGTGCTGTTGATTTGTAATTTAATTCCACTGTGGTCAAAGAACATTCTTGGTATGGTTTCAATCCTTTTAAATTGAGTCTTGTTTTATGGCCTAACATATGGTCTATCTTGGAAGATATTCCATGTGCACTTGACTAGAATTTGCATTCTATTGTTGTTGGTAAAGTGTTATACAGATGTTAGTTAGGTCTGGTTGGTTGATAATGTTGTTCAAGTCTTTTATATCCTTGCTAATTCTCTGTCTTGTTGTTCTACCCATTATCAAGATTAAAGTATTGAAGTCTCCAAATATAGTTGAATTATCTATTTTTCCCTTCAATTCTGTCAGCTTTTGCTTCATGTATTTTAGATCTTTGTTGTCAGACAAATAATATATATTTGTTGTTTTATCTTCCCAATTAATTGATCCTTTATAAAATGTTTTTCTTTTTCTCTAGTAACAGTTTTCACCTTAAAGTCTATTTTGTCTGAGAGTTGGATAGCCAATCCAGTTCACTTATACCTACTGTTTACTTGGTATTTCTTTTTTCATTTCTTTGGTTTCAAACTGCATGTATTTTTAAAGCTGAAGTGTGTCTTTTATAACATCATATAGTTGGAACCTGTTTTTTTATTCAGTCTGATAATCTCTGCTTTTTCTTTAGAGTGTTTAACTCATTCACATTTTTTTTAATTGGGATATAGTTGTTTTACTAACTCATTCACATTTAATGCTATTATTGACATAGTTGGATTTATGTATGCCATTTTGCTATTTGTTTTCTGTAGTTCTCATGTCTTTTTGTTCCTCTATCCCTCCTTTATTGCTTTCTTTTGTATTATGTGGTTATTTTCTAGTGTACCATTTTAATTCATTTATTCATTTAAAAAACATGTTCTGACTCATTTTGTTAATGGTTGCTCTATGGCTCTACCATATATTTTACTTACAAAATACTTTACTTATTTATCATTCTGGTACTCCTCACTTCTTTCCATAGATTCAAGTCACTGACCAGTGTCATTTCCTTGCTCCAGTGTAACTTCATTCTCTGCCCCCTCCTTTGTTCTATTTTGTCATATATATTACATCTTTATACAATGCCAAAAATACAATTTTATAATTTTTGTCTTCATATTAAAAATCAGTTAAGATAAAAAGGGAGAAAAAAATTATACTGCTTTTTGTAATTACTTTCAAAATTACCTTTACTGGTGCTCTTTGTTACTTTGTGTAGATTTGAAATACAATCTGGCATCACTTCCTTTCAGCCTGGGGAACTGTCTTTAATATTTGTTTCTTTTTTTTGAGGCAAAAAATGTTTATTAACTTCAGAATTGAGTTTAGTTTTGTTTTCTGGTGTTTTTCCAGTTTTATGGAGATTTAATTGACATATGGCACTATATAACTGTAAGGCATATAGCATGATGATTTGACTTACACATATTGTGAAATGATCACCACAATAAGTTTAGTTAACATTCATCATCTCATATAGATACCAAAAACGGAGGAAAAAAGTATTTTTTCCTTGTGATGAGGACTCAGGATTAACTCTCTTAACAACTTACATGTGTATCACATAGGAGCGTTAACTATAGTCATAATGTTATATGTTACATCCATAGTACTTATTTATCTTATAACTGGAAATTTGTACCTTTTGACCACCTTCAGCAATTCCCTCTACACCGTGCCTCTGGTAACCAGAAAATCTGATCTTTCTTTCTATGAGTTTGGTTTGTCTGTCTGTCTTTCTTTTTTAAAGATTCCACATTTAAGTGAGATCATAAAGTATATGTCTTTCTCTGTCCGACTCATTTCACTTAGCATAATACCCTCAAGGTTAATCCTTGGCACAAATGGCAGGATTTCCCCCCTTTTTATGGCTGAATAATATTCCATTGTGTATATATCCCACCAGTTCTTTATCCATTCATCCATCTATGGACACTTAGGTTGCTTCCATGTCTTGGCTATTATAAGTAGTGCTGCTATGAACATTGGGGTGCATGTATCTTTTCAAATTAGAGTTTTCTCTGGATATATGCCCAGGAGTGGTATTGGAGGATCATATGGAAACTCTATTTTTAGTGTTTTGAGGAGCCGCCATACTATTCTCCATAGTGGCTGCACCAATTACAACCCCACCAACAGTGCACAAGGGTTTTCTTTTCTCCACATCCTTGCCAGAATTTATCTCATGCATTTTTGATGCTAAGTATTCCAACAAGCATGAGTTGTTACCTCATTGTGGTTTTGATTTGCATTTCCCTCATGTCCAGTGATGTTGGGCATCCTTTTATGTACTTGTTGTCCATTCATATATCTTTGGGAAAATGTCTGTTCAGGGCCTTTGCCCATTTTTTAATTGGATTATTGAGGGGCGTTGTTTGTTTTGTTACTATTGAGTTGTATGAGTTCTTTATATATTTTAGATATTAACCCTTCAGACATATAGTTTACAAATGTATTTTTTTCCCATTCCTTAGGTCGTCTTTTCATTTTTCTGATCATTTCTTCTGCTGTGCAGAAGCTTTTCAGTTTGATATAGTCCCACTTGTTTATTTTAGATTTTGTCACTTGTGCTTTAGGTATCATATCCAAAAATTTGTTGCCAAGACCTATGTCAAGGAGCTTTTCCCCTATGTTTTCTTCTGGGAGTTTTATGGTTTATGGTTTTGTGAGTGGTGTAAGACAAGTGTATAGTTTTATTCTTTTATACATGACTACCCAATTTTCCCAGCACCATTTATTGAATAGACTGTCTTTTCTCCACTGAATATTCTTGGATCCCTTGTCAAATATTGGTTGACCATATAGGCCTGGGTTTATTTCTCGTCTCTAAATTCTGTTCCATTGGTTTGTCTGTTTTTATGCCAGTATCATAGTGTTTTAATTACTCTAGCTTTGTAATACAGCTAGAATGAAATCAGGAACTGTGATGCCTCCCTCTTTGTTTTCTTTCTCAGGATTGCTTTGACTATTGAGGGTCTTTTGTGATTCCATATACATTTTAGGATTGTTTTTCTACTTTTGTAAAAAATGCCATTGGAAATCTTGATAGGGATTGTAGAATCTATAGATGACTTTTGGTAGAATTAACATTTTAATAATATTAATTCTTCCAGTCCATGAACACAGGATACCTTTCCATTTATTTTCATCTACTTTAATTTATTTCATCAACATCTTGTAGTTTTCAGTGTACAGATCTTTCACCACCTTGGTTAAATTTATTTCTAAGTATTTAATTTTTTTGATGCTATTGTAAAAGAGTTAATTTTACTTCTTTTTCAGATAATTTGTTGTTAGCATATAGAAATGCTACAATTTTTGCATGTTAATTTTGTATCCTGTAACTTTACTGAATTCATTTGTTAGACCTAACAGTTTTCTGGTGGTGTCTTTGGGGTTTTATATATATATAATCATGTCCTCTGGAAATAGAGACAATATTACTATTTCCTTTTCAATTCTGATATCTTTTATGTCTTTTTCTTGCTGATTGCTCTAGCTAAGACTTCTAGTACTATGTTAAATGTGATGAGAGAGGGCACCCTTTTCTTGTTCCTGATTTTAGAGGAAAATGCCTTCAACCTTTCGCCATTGAGTATGAAGTTACCTGTGGGCTTGTCACATGTGGCCCTTATTTATGTTGAGTTATATTCCTTCCATTCCTAATTTGGTAAGAGGTTTTTGTTTTATCATGAATGAATGTTGAATTTTGTCAAATGCTTTTTCTGTGTCTATTGGGGTGACCACATAATTTTTTTCTTTCATTGTATTAATGTGATGTATCACATTGATTGATTTGTGTATGTTGAACCATCCTTGCATCCCAGGGATAAATTCCATTTGATCATGGTGAGTGACCCTTTTAATCTGCTGCTGAATTTGGTTTGTTAGAATTTTATAGAGAATTTTTTCACCTATATTCATCAGGGATATTGGCCTGTAGTTTTCTTTTCTGGTAGTATCCTTATCTGGCTTTTGGTATTAGGGTAATGCTGGCCTCATAAAATGAGTTTGGGAGTGTTCCCTCCTCTTTGATTTTTTGGAAGAGTTTGAGAAGGATTGGCATTAATTCTTCTCTAAATCTTTTGTAAAATTCACCAATGGAATGTTCTGATCCTGGGCTTTTTTTCCTTGGGAGATTTTTGATTACTGATTCAACCTCCTTACTAATAATTGGCCTGTCCAGATTTTCTATTTCTTCCTGATTTAGTTTTGGTAGATTGTATGTTTCTAAGAATTTTTCCATTTCTTCCAGGTTGTCTAGTTTGTTGGCATATAGTTGTTCATAGTTGCCTCTTTTGTATAACTGTGGTATCAGTTGTAATGCCTCCTTCTTCATTTATCATTTTGTTGATTTGGGTCCTCTCTCTTTTTCCCTTGGTTAGCCTAGCTAAAAGTTTGTCAATTTTATCTTTTCAAAGAACCAACTCTTAGTCTTGTTAGTATTTTCTATTGTTTTCCTGTTCTCTATTTCATTTATTTCTGCCCTAAAATTTATTATTTCCTTTCTTCTACTAACCTTGGGTTCAGTTTGTTCTTATTCTTCTAGTTCCCAAGCCAGAGTTAGGTTGTTTATTTGAGATCTTTCTTGTTCCTTAATGGAGGCATTTATTGCTATGGACTTCCCTCTTAGAACTGCTTTTGCTGCATCCCCAAAGATTTGGTATGTTGTGTTTCCATTTCCATTAGTCTCAAGATACTTTTTTATTCCCCTTTAATTTTTAAAAAAAATTTGTTTGTTCAGGAGAGTCTTGTTTATTTCCATGTATTCTTAAATGTTCCCATTTTCCTTTTATTATTGATTTCTTGTTTCATACCATTATGGTCTGAGAACATACTTGGTATGATTTCAATCTTCCTGAATTTACTAAGACTTGTTTTGTGGCTTGACATATGGTCTATCCTAGAAAATGTTCCTTGTGCAGTTGAGAAGAATGTGTATTCTGCTGTTGTTGGATGGAATATTCTGTATATATCCTTTAGGTGTGTATATATCCTTTAGGTCCATGTAATCTACAGTGTTCATATTTGCTTTTTCCTAATTGATTGCATATCTCTTTGGATGATCTATTCATTGTTGAGAGTGGGTTATTAAAGTCCCCAACTATTATTGTATTGCTGTTTATTTCTCCTTTTAGCTATGTTAGTTTTTGCTTTATACAGCTGACCCTTGAACAACGTGGGTTTGAACTGCGAGGGTCTATTTACATGCAGATTTTTTTCAATAGTAATACTACAGTACTACAGTATCTGCAGTTGGTTGAATACATGGATGTGGAACTGTCAATATGGAGGAATCATGGATACAGAGGAACTACTTATATGGAGGGCCATCTATAAATTGTACATGGATTTTCAACTGCATGGCGGGTCTAACCCCTATGTAGTTCAAGGACCAAATGTATATTTAAATGCTCCAAGTTGGACACATAAGTATTTAAAACTGTCATATATTTTTGATAGATGACCCCTTTATCATTATATAGTGACCTTCTTTGTCCCTTTTTGCCATTTTTAAAGTCTATTTTGTCTAAGTATAGCTACTCTTGCTTTTTTTAGGTTACTATTTCTTTTTTTTTTTTTTTTTAATTAATTAATTATTTATTTATTTATGGCTGTGTTGGGTCTTCGTTTCTGTGCAAGGGCTTTCTCCAGTTGCGGCAAACGGGGGCCACTCTTCATCGTGGTGTGCGGGCCTCTCACTATCGCGGCCTCTCTTGTTGCGGAGCACGGGCTCCAGACACGCAGGCTCAGTAATTGTGGCTCACGGGCCTAGTTGCTCCGCTGCATGTGGGATCTTCCCAGACCAGGGCTCGGACCCGTGTCCCCTGCATTGGCAGGCAGATTCTTAACCACTGTGCCACCAGGGAAGCCCGGTTACTATTTCTTGAAATATTTTTCTATCCCTTCACTCTCAGTCTCAAAATACTGTATCTTTAAAGCTAAAGTAAGTCTCTTGTAGGCAGCATATCATAAGATCTTTCTGTTTAATCCATTCAGCCATTTTATGTCCTTTGATTGGAGAATTTAATCCATTTATATTTAATGTAATTATTGATAAGTAGGGACTTACTTTTGCCATTTCATAATTGTTTTCTGGCCATTTTATAGATTCATTATTCCTTGTTTCTTATTTTTCTATCTCTTTTTTGTGTTTTGATATATTTTACTATCACTATGCTTGAATTCTTTATCATGTTCTTTTCTGTAATTACTACAGATTTTTCCTGTATGATTATCATGAGGTTTACATAAAATATTTTAAAATTATAGCACCCTATTTTAAACTGATAACAATCTTTGACTTCAGTAAGATTCCTAAACTATACTAACTTCTCCCCCTCACATTTTAGGTTATTGATGTTAGCGTTTACATATTTTTTATATTGTGTAACTAATATCAGATTTTTGTATTTATGGTTATGTTTCTTTTTAACTTCTAAACTTTAGTTGTAAATGAATTATGCACCACCATTACTATATTATAGAATCTAACTTTGACTATATATTTACCATTACCAGTGAGTTTTATGCTACCTTTTTATGTTTTTATGATGTTAATTAGTGTCCTTTTACTTCCACACAACACCCTTTAACATTTCTTGTAAGGCAGGTCTAGTGGTGATGAACTCCCTCAGTTTTAGTTTTTTTGGAAAGTCTTTCTCTCCTTTATTTCCAAAGGACATCTTTGCTGAGAACAGAATTCTTCATTGACATTTTTCCCCCCAATATTTTGAATATGTCATCCTGTTCTCTCATGGCCCAAAACAGTTCTCTTGAGAAAGCTACCCATAGTCTTATGGGTGTCCTATTATACTAATTTTCTCTCTTTTGCTGATTTCAAAATTCTTTGTCTTCTTACTTTTGATAATTTAATTATAATGTATCTCAATGTAGTCCTATTTGGGTTGAACTTATTTGGAATTCTTTGGTCCTCATGGATCTTGGTGTCCATTTCTCTTCCCAGGTTTGAGATATTTTCATCCATTTTTGCTTTAAGTATACTTTCTCTCCTGTTCTGTTTCTCTTCTCCTTCTGGAATTCCCATAATGTGGATATTATTTCTTTTGATTGTGTCCTGTAAGTCCTACAGGCTTTCTTCACTCTTTTTTATTCTTTTTTCTGTGTGGTCCTCTGACTGGATAATTTCCAATGTCCTTTCTCTAGATCATTAATTCTTTCTTCTGCATGGCTGAGTCTGATTTTGAAGCACTTTATTGAATTCTTTGGTTCAGTCATCATCTTTTCCAGCTCTAAGATTTGTTTGTTTTTGCTTTAATGGTTTCTATTTCTTTTTGAACTCATTTTGTTCATGCATTGTTTTCCTAATTTTATTTTGTTGTCTGTGTGTTGTTGTAGTTCACTAAACTTCTTCAAGAGGATTATTCTCAGTTCTTTGTCTGACAGTTCATAGATTTCCATTTCTTTAGGGTCAGTTATTGGAGCTTTATTTGATTTCTTTGGTGGTGTGATGTTTACCAGATTTTTTCGTGATCCTTGATTCCTTACATTGTATTTCACATTTCAGTGAGGGGGTCTCCTCTTCCAGACTTTATAGGTTTCCTTTGGCAGAGACAGTTCTTCACCAGTCAGTTCAGTTTGGGTTTCTGGATGTGTCTGCTGGTAAAGTCCTTGGCAGGAAGGGGCTTGCTATCAGGGTCTATTTTGGGGTGAGATCACTGCCCAAGCTCTGAGGTTAGGAAGGAGGTGCCACTGGCTGAGAACAGTTGGATAGGACTGCTGGTTTATTTCCTTGGCTAAGCAAGGCTGTAGGATGGTCTTTGCAGTTGCCTGGGTTCTTTGGTCAGGCTTGCTAGATGGTCAGGACTGGGGACTACCTTCGGCAGTAAAGTACTATGAATTAGCTTCTCTGTCCTGATGGGGTAGCAGGACAGGCCCCAGGGCCTATCCAGCCCATTGTTCGGAGACCCAAATTAGGCAAAACTGTGCACTGAGTTCTCTGGCCAAAGAGAACCACCAGTTTTGCGCAGACAGGGAAATCCATGGGCTATGTTCTCTTGTTAAAGTTTCACTGTAAGCAGGGCTATTAGATGGGCTACATAGCTTCCCAAGTACCCTGGTTAGGTTCCCTGCTTGAGCAAGCTGAAAACTATATTCAGTAATGGGTGGGGCTACACATTAGTTTCCTAGCCAGGCACAGCAGGGGAAACATCTCCAAGTCAGAAAGGTTTTTTGTTTGTGGTCTTGACTCAAGCTGACCAATGCCCCAAGTAATCTGGCCAAACGAGGGCACTGGTTTGGCTCTGCAGACTATCGGTTCTGCCTGCTGAACTCCCTGCTTGAGCATTGCTGGGCTATACAGTTTTCCAGCTGTTCTGGACAGGCTTTCCGGTTGGCCAGGTCTAGGAGCTTCACTCAGCAGTGTGTAGGCCTATGAATTAGCTTCCCTGCCTGGGTGGATTAAGGGAACCCTCTAAGCCCAGCACTGGCTTTGCTCTGCGGGTAATCAGCTCTGCCTGCCAGACTCTCTGCTTGAGTGTTACTGGGCTATGTAGCTTCCAGGTGTTCTTGCCAGCCTTTCTAGTCAGATGGAGCCAGGAGCTACACTCAGCAGTTAGCGGGGTTATGACTTAGCTCCACTGGCTGGGTGGGAGCAGACCAAGCTCCAGGGCTAGCAGATCTCTTCATTTGGGGACCCAAATCAGGCAGACCAGAACCCTGCTGAGTTCCCTGGTCAGACTGTGTCACTGACTTGGTTCTACAGATGAACAAAGCCACTAGCTGGGACCACTACCTGGGTGCTATAGGTAGAAACTTGATCTGCCAAGATCCAAGATCTTTTGTAACAAAAGCCCCTCCCAACTTCTCCATCACCATCAGATTCCCAGTGGTCAAGACCCACAGATTCCCCCATAATCTTTATGAGACAGTACTGGAGTGAGGTCTCCCAAGAAGTGATCCACAGTGCTAGGGTAGCTGGATGTCAACCCTACACTCTCTTTTCCCACTGGAGGAGCCATAGGTTGAGGGGAGACCTCTCAGCATGGTTCTGCACCAGCCTGGGAAAGGAGCAGGGTGGTCAGCATGTAACCCTCCTATTACCTTTCTAATGCTGTCCATCTTTTTCTCTGTGATGCAGGGGGTGCTTCAGCCTCACCACTGTGTTCTAGGATTTCTCAGTGGTGTCTTGTCCATGAATATTTGTTAGCTGTTTTTCCTGTGAAGCAGAGCAAAGTCAAGAATAACCTATGCTCCCATCATTGTGACATTACTTCCTCTAATATTTCTTTTAAAGCACATCTGATAGCAATGGATTCTGTGTCTTTGTTTATCTGGGAATATCTTTGTTTTCATATTTGGAAGATGGTTTTTCTGTATGTAGGATTTTTTTTTTCTCTCAGCACATTAAATATGTCATTCCACTGTATTATGGCCTCCATAAGTTGTTTTATTTTTTTAAATAGGAAATCAGCTGTTAATCTTATTGTGGTCTCTTTGTATCTGATGTATTGTCTCTTGGTCTCATGGTTTCTCTTTTTGTCTTTCAACAATGGCCTATGATGTGTCTAAGTTTGATTTTGTTTTGTTTTTTTCCTTTTCTATCCTACTTGGATTTTGTTGAGCTTCTTGTTGTTTAGATTGGTTTTTTAATCAAATTTGAGAAATGATCAGCCATTATTATTTTGAATATTTTTCTCTGCTATGGTGGTAGGTAAAATAATGCACCCTCCAACCACTACCACCCCACAGACATCCATGTCATAATCTATGGAACCTATGAATATATTACCTCACATGGAAAAGGAGACTTTGCCTATGTGATCAAAATTAAAGACCTTGAGATGAGGAGATTATTTTAGATTATTCAGATGGGCCCAACCTAATAACAAGTGCTAAAAAGAACCTTTCCTGGCTGAGGTCAATGTTGGAATGAGATGTGACTACAAAAGATGATCAGAGAGATGCAATGTTGCTGGCTTTCAAGAGGATGGGGGCCATCAGTTGAGAAATGTGGGCATCCGTAGAGGCTGGGAAAGGAAAGGAAACAGATTTTCCCCTAGAGTCTCCAGAAAGGAATGCAGCCCTGCCAACACCTTGATTAGCCCATTGAGACCCATGTTAGACTCTAACCTACAGAATTATAAAATAGTGAGTCAGTGAATGAGTGAGTGAATGAATGAATGAATAAAAGTCTGTGTTGTTTTAAGCCACTAAGTTTGTGGTAATTTGTTGTGGCACCAATAGTAAACCAATATTGCTCCTTTCTCTTCTTCTGGTACTTCCATTATGTATATATTGATATGCTTAATGGTGTCTCACAGATCTCTGATTTTTTTTCATTCTTTTTAATTTCTGCTCTTCAAATTGGATAATCTCTATTAATCTATCTTCAAGTTCCCTGATCTCTTCTGCCAGCTAAAATCTAGTTTTGAGCCCCTCTAGTGAGTTTTTCATTTTAGTTATTGTACTTTTTAATTCTAGTATTTCTGCTTAATTTTTTAAAAATAATTCTATCTCTATTAATATTCTCTATTTGGTGAGTCATTGTTATCATACTTTCATTTAATGGATTAAATATGGATTCGTTTTATTTTTGGAGCATATTTGTAGTAGTTGCTTTGAGGTGCACCCAAAAGTAATGTTTATTGACTGATTTTTTTCCCCTGTGTGTGGGGCACACTTCCCTGTTTCTTTTCATGTCTCATAATTTTTGTTGTTGTTTAACTGGATATTTCAGATAATATAGCAACTCTCAGTTCTTAATCTGTGTCCGCACTCCAGGCTTGTTGCCATTTTTTGTTTCTTTCTTTAGTGATTTGATTGAACAAACTTTGTGAAGTCTGTTTCCTCTGCAGTGTGCAGTCTCTGATGTATGTCACTACTCGTTTCTTTTCCTTCTTTATTTTTAGGCTTCCTAGGCATCACCCCTGAGTCAGCATAGCTCAGTGTTCAACGATTGATCAGAGGTTGTTTTAAGCCCCCTGAGCCTTTAATGCCTCCGCTTTTTGTTGGTGGATCTGTGTATAGTGTTGGGAATGCTTTCAAAGTTCAGGAGTCAAAGTTACAAGTCTGCCCCATGTTCAGTCAGGAACTAGCAACCTCTCTTGTTACTTAGATGCAGTCTTGCTCATATATACAACTTTTCAAATGACCAGGGATGCCTGTGGTCTTAGCAAGGCCTTTTTTTTGGCTATCTCTTTCCCTGGATCTCCCTCTTAAATTTCTGATACAGTAAGTCCCCTACATATGAACAAGTTCTGTTCCGATAGCACGTTCATTCGTCCAATTTGTTCATAAGTCCAACAAAGTTAGCCTAGGTACCCAACTAACACAATCGGCTATATAGTACTGTACTGTAATAGGTTTATAACACTTTTCACACAAATAATACATAAAAAATGAACACAAAAAATAAAACATTGTTAATCTTACAGTACAGTACTGTGAAAACTACAGTAGTACAGTACAACAGCTGGCATACAGGGGCTGGCATCAAGTGAACAGGCAAGAAGAGTTATTGACGGGAGGAGGGAGAGGAGGTGGGAGATGGTAGAGCTGAAGGATTGTCAGCAATAGGAGATGGAGGGCAAGCTGCAATTTCACTCATGCCTGACGTTGATGGCATAGGTTCTGGTTCCTTGCTGGATTCAATTCTATCTACCCTCTTGAAAAAATGATCCAATGATGTCTGGGTAGTAGCTCTTTTTTTCTCGTCATAGATGACATGGTAGCACTGGATTGCATTCTGAATGGCTGCTGCAGTCCTTTGTGTACCGTTCTATGTTTGGGTCCTGTGCCTTGAAAACTAACAGTGCCTCCTCAAATGAAGAAAATTCCCCTGCCATTTCCTGCGTCGTGAATCTCTTCAGTTCGTCAGTTACTTCTTCTTCCTCTTGTCGCTCACTTTCTCAATTATTTTCACTTTTGTTTCCATCATTATCGTTTGGCGCTTCTTAGCAGTACCAGCTACATCACCGCTACTTTTACACTTGCTTCCAGACATCCTGGGCTTGAAATAAAGATACTGTACTACTGTACTCTATACAGTACTGTGTGGTAAAGTACACAAAAGCACAACCACTATGTAGAGGATGCACGCACGTGACAATGTACGCCAGACACGTGAACTAACTTATGTGATTAAACATGCAAACGCATGTTCACATCTTTGAACGTTTGCAGCTTGGAGGTTCGTATGTAGGGGACTTATGTAATGCCATTTTGTTTACCATTACTAGTAGTACAGAGACAGTAACCTTCCTTGATTGTTTGGCACTGATTGATTGTCTACTGTTTTTGACAATGTTCCTGGATATGGCTTTTTCCATGTTCATCTCCAAGTAAAGTAAGCCTCTTCAGGCAGGGCCAAGCAGCTACCAGTCCTCATGACGTGCTATGCCCACTCTGAGCACAACCTCCACAACACAAGGCCAGAGCCCTGGGGGTGCGGATAGGAGCTATTGGTCCTCCCTAGCTACCCCATCCTTTCCTGAAGTGGAATCTATGTCCCAAATTGGGAGCTGGTGAGGGAGGATGGGAGCTATCAGTTCTCATGGGCTGCCCTACCTTCACAGTATAGAATTTCTAAAACATAGAGATGAAGAGAATGGGAGCATCCCCTGGCTGAAATGACATAGACTCCCACATTTCTTACAGAGATGCATAGATTTTCTTAAGCAAATTCTTCTCAATTGATTATATGCCCTTTGGTCAAATTCCAGAGACATTTAGAAAATATTAATTAATTTATGTATTTATCCAGTTTTATCACTGTTTCTCTGAGGAGAGAATCTATCAAGCTTTTCATGTAGACATTTCAGCAGTCCCACTGCCTAATCAAATCTTGACTATGATGGTTGCAAACTGCTGATCTTCCAACTCCAGCAGCGTTCTCTTCAAATTTACCACTCAGCACTTGGCATTCTACTATAAATGAGAGCCCTTCCTTCTCCTCCATTATTTATCTATATTTATTATCAGTATGGATTCATGAGTTACTATTCTTTTTCCTAATGGTTTATACTTTATTACTGTACTTAGTAATTTTTCTGCTGAATTTGTCCAGTTTTGATCAGTGGGAGGTCCCTTCAAGCTGGATTCTGTATTTTGGGCATCATTTGGTTGTAATGTTTTCTCACTTTCTGGGATAGCAAGATGTTCTAGATTCATCTTGTACTTACCCTGTCCCAGTGCTGGACTCAGTCATTTTTCTGAGAAGCCCTAGTATATTTCATTAAGAAATGTTATTACAGACCAAAATCTTGATGCTAAGTGTAAATATACACACATATATGTATACGTACATATACATGCACAAACATACATATTTTAGAAATCATGTTTGCATCAATATCTCCTATTCGTCCCACAAAGTTATTTCTTGCCTTTCCTCATTCTATATTTGTATGTCCTTTCTTCTTCAATGAAAACAACATAAGTATATTTATTCATTTGCTCACTATTCTAATACATCCAAATTTGTTTCAAAATTTCATTGCCCATACCACTATGTAAAACAACCATATCAAAAAAAGATCTATTTGTTTGCAATTTGTTCCTACCATTCCACCCCATCCAAGAATGTGGGTATATCGTCAAAAACTATGTTCAAAGTAACTTAGATAAGTTCTTTCTTTTTTTCCCTTTTAGTGTAGTTACGGTATTCATTTACCCCTTGTAGGTAAAGTACTTCATTTTTTTCCAGTTTTCTCTCCTTTTTATACAAAAGGATGTGTGTGTATGTGTATACATGTATATGGAAATATATATATATATATACACATACATATATAGGTTATTAATCACAGCCTTAATTATACAAGATATTATTTTGTACTTATTGTTTTAGTAAACAATGTCTCCTAGAAATCACTCCATATCAGTTCATACAAATACTCCTCACTCTTCTTAACAGCTGTATTATACCCAATTGTGTGAATATTCCATATGTCATTCATTCAATTTCCTATACCTAGATATTTATGTAGTTTCTAATATTTTAAAATTACAAATAAGGCTGGGATTAATAACCTTGGGCATATGTATTTTTATATTTGTTGTAGCATATCTTCAAGATAAATTTTCAGAAATGTGATTACTGGGTCCATGAATACTTATATAGTTTGTTAGATATTGCTGAATTCCTCCCCATAGGGGTTGTACCATTTAACATTCCCTTCAGCAGTGTAAGAGTGCCTGTTTCTCCACAGCCTCAACAAAGTAAATTAGCAAGCTTTGGCTTTTGCCTATCAGATGGGTGAAACAGACTATCATAGGGTGCTTTTAATTAGCATTTCCCCTTATTATGCTTGAACTTACATTTCTACATATGTTTCAGGGCCATTTTTGTCTCTGTGAATTGTCTGTTCATGACTTTTGCACATTTTTCTATAGGATTTTTAGTCCTTTCCCCCTTCAGTTCTTAAAAGTCCTTAGTATAGTTGGGAGTAGCTGTTAACTGTGATATGTTTGCAAATATCTTCTCCCAATTGATTTGTCTTAAACACTGCTTATGGTTTCTTATCATCCCAAAGATTTGTATTTTTTACATAGTCAAATTTATCAAACATTTCTTGTATTGCATCTGGATTTTAGTTATAATTAATAAGAATTGAATCATAGCTAAAAAACTTTTTTCTACTGAAGAGAGAAAAAAGAGAAATTCACCCATGTTTTCTTCTAGAACTATTTCCTCCCTCCCTTCCTCCCCCCCTCCCTCCCTCCCTTCCAGATCTCTGATCCATTTGGAGTTTATTCTTATGTATGGCATGAGGAATGGATAGTTTTCTTTTCTTCAGTTGTCCCAATACCATTTATTAAAAACATCATCTTTGTCCCAACTGATGTGAGATATCACCTTTATCATATACTAAACTTCTATATGTAGTTGATCTATTTCTGGACTTTTTACTCTATCCCATTATCATGTTGATTCATGTTCAGTACCAAATTGTTTTAATACAGACTTTCTCATATGTTTAAATATCTAGAAGGTGTAGACCCCACTGAGAGTTTCGTTTTATTTTATTTTCAGTGTTCCCCTAGCTATTCTTTTGTGTTTGTATTTACATACAAACATTAGGATGAAATTACCTAGATCCATATACAAATTTATTGGAATTTATACTGGGATTACATTAAATGCATAAATTAAGTAAAACGGACATCTTCATGATGTTGAGATGTCCTATCATAGACAAAGGATATCTTCTCATTTGTTTAAGTGTATTTTTCTGTCTTTCAGGAATGTTTTATAAATTGTAGAAAACAAACTTATGGTTACCAAAGGGGAATGGGGGGAGGGATAAATTGGGAGATTGGGACTGACATATACACACTACTATATGTAAAATAGATAACTAATAAGAACCTACTGTACAGCACAGGAAACTCTACTCAATACTCTGTAATGACCTATATGGGAAAAAAATCTAAAAAAGAGTGGATATATGTATATGTATAACTGATTCACCTTGCTGCACAGCAGAAACTAACACAACATTGTAAATCAACTATAGTCCAATAAAAATTAACTTTAAAAAATTGTTCATAGTAGTCTCTTATGACTCTTTGCATTTCTGTGGCATCAGTTGTAACATCTCCTTTTATTTCTAATTTTATTATTTGAGTCCCCTCTTTTTGTTGGTGAGTCTAGCTAAAGGTTTGTCAATTTTCTTTATCTTTTCAAAGACCAGCTGTTAGTTTTGTTCTTTTCTATTGTGCTTTTGGTCTCTATTTCATTCATTTCCACTCTGATCTTTGTTATTTCTTTTCATTCTACTAACTATGGGATTCATTTTTTTTCTTCTTCTAGTTCCTTGAGGTATAAAGTTAGGTTGGCATTTTTGAGATTCCTTCTTGCTTCTTGATGTAGACATTTATCACTATGAACTTCCTTCTTAGAGCTGCTTTTGCTGCATCCCATAAGTTTTGGTATATTATATTTCCATTTTCACTTGTCTTAAGGTATTTTTTAATTTCTCACTTGATTTCATTTTGACCCATTTGTTTTTAGTAGAATGTTGTTTAATCTCCACGTATTTGTGAATTTTCTAGTTTTCTTCTTGTAATTAATTTCTATTTTCATACCATTGTGTTCAGAAAATGTATCTGATATCTTCTTAAATTTATTAAAACTTGTTTTATGGCCTAACATATGACCTATCCCAAAGAGCATTCCATGTGCACTTGAGATGAATATATATTCTGTTGCCTTTTCATGAAATGTTAAGTCCATCTGGTCTAATGTGTTGTTTAAGGCCAACATGTTTTTTCATGGATTTTCTATCTGGATGATCTATCCATTGATGTCAGTGGGGTATTAAAGTCCCCTACTATTATTGTGTTGCTGTCTATTTTTTCCTTTACATCTGTTAATATTTGCTTTATGTATTTAGGTGCTCCTATGTTGGGTGTGCAAATATTTACAAATGTTATATCCTGTTGTTGAATTGACCCCTTTATCATTATGAAATGCCCTTCTTTGTCTCTTATTACAGTGTTCATTTTAAAGTCTATTTTGTCTAATATAAGTATAGCAATTTCAGCTTTCTTTTGGTTTCCGTTTGCATGGAGTATCTTTTTCTATCCCTTCATATTCAGTCCGTGTGTGTCCTTACCTCTGAAGTGAGTCTCCAATAGGAAACATATATATGGGTCTTGTTCTTTTTCTTTTTCTTTTTTTTTTCAAATACAAGCCCATTTATTTAAAGCTAGGTTAACTCTTGTTTTGGTTTTGGTTGTTTTTTTTTTTTTTTTTTTTTTTTACATTCAGCCACTGTCTTTTGATTGGAGAGTTTAGTCCATTCACATTGAAAGTATTATTGACAGGTATGAACTTAATTGCCATTTTATTTATTTTCTTGCTGTTTTGTATTTACTTTGTTCTTTTCTGTTGCCTCTTCCTATGGTTTAATCACTTTCTTAAGTGGCATGCTTAGATTCCTTTCTCTTTTTGTGCATCTCCTATGGGTTTTTGCTTTGTGGTTACCATAGGATCTATATATAATAACTTATAACAGTCTATTTTAAGTTGATAACAACTTTAAGTTTGATCACATTCTAAATCTGTACATTTTTACTCTTCCTCCCTCATTTTATATATTTTTGATGTCATATTTTACATCTTTTTATCTTTTGTAGTCCTTAACTAATTATTGTAGTTATAGTTATTTTTACTACTTTTGTCTTTTAACTTTCATACTAGCTTCATAAGTGATTAATCCACCTCCTTTACTATACATTTACCTTTACCAGTGGGATTTAAACTTTTATATATTTTCCTATTACTAATTAGCACCCTTTATTTCAGCTTAAAGAAGTCCTTTTATCATTTCTTTTAAGGCTGATTTAGTAGTGATAAACTCCCTTAGCTTTTTCTTGTCTGGAAAACTCTTCAACCCTCTTTCAATTCTGAATGACAACTTTGTTGAGTAGAGTATTCTTGGTTGGAAATTTTTGTTTGTTTTCCTCTCAGCACTATGAACATATCATGCCACTCCCTTCTCGCTTGCAAAGTTTCTGCTGAAAAACCTGCTTCTAATCTTATGGGGGTTCCCTTGTATGTAATGCATTGTTATTCTCTTGCTGCTTTCTCTCTTTGTCTTTAACTTTTTTTTTTTTTAATATCCTCTAATTTTTAAAATGCTTTTTATTGGTAATAACTTTTTTCATTTCCAATTTATTTGCATTCAAGTAGGAAATGTCTTTAACTTTTGACATCTTAATTTTAATGTGTCTTGGTGTGAGTCTCTCTGGGTTCATCTTATTTGTAACTCTCCAGGCTTCCTGGATCTGGATGTCTGTTTTCTTCCCCACATTAGGGAAATTTTTAGCATTATTTTTTCAAATAAGCTTTCTGCCTTTTTCTCTCAATTTTCTCCTTCTAGGACCCGTATAATGTGAATACTATTTTGCTTGTTGTTGTCCTGTAAGTCCCTTAGGCTGTCTTCACTTTTTAAAATTCTTTTTCTCTTTTTGCTGCACTGATTGGGTGAATTCCTCTACCCTGGCTTGGAGGTCATTGATCCTTTCTTTTGTTTCATGTAGTCTGCTGTTGAACCCCTCTACTGTAATTTTCAGTTCAGTTATTGTATTTTCATATTGGTGACTTCTACTGGCACTTGTTAATATTATCTATTTCTTTGTAGAAGTTCTCACTTGTTCATCTGTTCTTCTCCCAAGTTTGCTCTTTATCTTTATGGCCATTATTTTGAACTCTTTATCTGGTAAATCACTTATCTCTGTTTCATTAAGGACTTTTTCAAAGGTTTAATTTTGTTCTTTTGCTTGCAACGTATCCTCTGTTTCTTCATTTTCTATGTTGGTTTCTTTGCATTAAATAAAACAGCCACCTCTCCTAGTCTTGAAGGAAGTGGCCTTGTGTAGGAGATTAATCTCATTGTTTAACCTTGCCTTAGCTCTTTGTTGTCTGTCAAACCTTTGTGGTTGTCCAAGTAGCCTATTTTATTTTGAGTGGCTCCCAGTAGTTGACATGTGCCAAGACTTATTTTTTTATATGATTTACATTTTGGCATTTGGATATTGTTGTTTTCTTCTTTGGAATTCTCTCCATATATTTCTTTGAGTGGTATAACCTAAAGCAAAATGCAATGTGTATTTGATCCTTTGGAAATTTAACTGAAGCAATTCTTCACTTACCTCAATTTATCCTTTGTTTAATACACAGTGAAATTGCATTAGGTACTCCCCAGGGTCCTTCCACACTGTTACATACTTACTTAATACCTATTCATCTTATGGTTCTCTATATCCTTCATCTCCTTCTCATTGTTAGCAATTTTCTTCTTTCTTATGTAAAGATCAATCATCCCCTGTCTTGCAAATTTATATTTCCCAAGTGTACTGCACTGTGTCCTCTTAGGTGAATTGCCATCTTTAAAAGACTTAAAGCATGCTTTAATTGTGGTATATATTACTTTAGACTCACATGGAAATCCCTTTGTAAAAATCATATGATTGTTACATGTCCAAAATATTTCCTCCATTTTAAGAATTGTAAATCTATATTGATCCCAAAAACTTGGCCTCTGTACACCAATGCCAAATTGAGTCTCGGAGACAGAGTTTTGGGTGAAGTAGAAAAGAATAGCTTTATTGCTTTGCAAGGCAAAGGGGGACACCATGGGCTTGTGCCTCAAAAACTGTGTGTCCCAACCTGAGAGGATTTGGTGAGGAGTTTTACAGCAGTGGTTCAAGGGCAGGGTTGCTGATAAGGATCAAGGTGTGTGTATTCATAATGAAAAATGTCAGCAGATATTACATTGTAATCTACTATTGTTGGTGATTTTCTCTAGATATGGATATTCATTAAAGAGTAAATTTGAGTTAGATATTAACAACAAAATTAACTATGCTTTATCACTCTGTACTCACATACATTGTTTCCATTTCTTACCCATAAAACCATTAATTAGTTCAAGTATTCACAAGTCTGCTAAGTCCTGTTTATTCTCCATTATAAGTACAACTTTAAAAGAAACTGTTCATTATTTTTTTTTAATTTATTAATTTATTTTTGGCTGCATTGTGTTTGTTGCTGTGCATGGGCTTTCTCTAGCTGTGGTGAGTGGGGGCTACTCTTCGTTGTGGTGTGAGGGCTTCTCATTGCGGTGGCTTCTCTTGTTGCAGAGCACAGGCTCTAGGCATGCAGGCTTCAGTAGTTGTGGCATGCAGGCTCAGTAGTTGTGGCTCACAGGCTCCAGAGCGCAGGCTCAGTAGTTGCAGTACATGGGCTTAGTTGCTCTGCGGCCTGTGCGATCTTCCCGGACCAGGGATTGAACCCATGTCCCCTGCAATGGCAGGCAGATTCTTAACCACTGTGCCTCCAGGGAAGTCCATCTGTTCATTATTTTATCTAAGTTCTATTTATATCTGTAGGCATCCTGCTTTATCTTTCTCACATTATGATTAAAGTTTAAAAAATTACTTAAATAGAGATCCTAGCAGGCACACATAAATTTAGCCATATGCCTGGCCACAAATAATATTTAATGAATGATGTGAATTTTCATGAAGGAGAGTGCCCAACATTTATCAAGTATATACGAAGTGCTTATTTATTCAATCACACTTGGTAAGGACACTAAGGTATTAGAGAGGTCAAGTACAAGTGGCACATCTGACACTTGATCTAAGGGTTGTCGTACTAAAGAATACTGCGCTTTAGTTTCTCTTCCAAAGGGGATATTAAATCCAGTAAGTTTAATTATTTATTTACTTTATTTACTTATTTTAAACTTTTCTTGGCTCAAGCAGGCCTAACTTCATCATAGGTCATAATGGGCATGTGATTGTTCTAGGGAACCATTCAAAAGGAGAGACAGTTATGAAACCTCATTGTGATTAAAAGACTGATTTTTGTCAACTTGTATGTTACTCCCTCTTCCACAACTTTAAATTATATCTACTATTATCTCTGAAGGCCCTTCTAAACTAATCTTTCTTGTAAATACCAATAACTATGTACTGCTAAACAAACTTGACAGATTGACAGTTTAAAGAGTGAGGTGGTTCTGGGATATTTTTCATGGCTTTATTATCCCATGTTTGGGATTATCTGGGTGAGTCCTAAATGTCATCACTATTGTCCTTATAAGAGAAAGGCAGAGGGAAATTTGACCTGAGGGGAAGAAGGTAATACCTAATGCAAGATGTTACTGGCAGGACTTCCCTGGTGCTCCAGTGGTTAAGATGACACACTTCCAATGCTGGGGGTGTGGGTTTGATTCCTGGTTGGGGAACCAAGATCTCACATGCTGCACGGAGCGACCAAAAAGAAAAAAAAAATGTTACTGGTTTTGGAAATGAAGAAGGGGCTGCAAGTCAAGCAAGGCAAGGAATGTAGCTCTGGAATCTGGAAAAGGCAAGGAAATGGATTCTCTCCTAGATCCTCTGGAAGGAGTGCCCTGACCACACCTTAATTATGGCCCAGTGAAACTGATTTTGATCTTCTGATCTCAAAAACTGTAGAAATAATGTGTGTTGTTTTAAGCCACCAAATTTGTGATAATTTGTCACAGAAACCGTAAGAAACTAATACAAAGAATAAACCTTTTATTTACTACTAGAACCACACTTTCTTAATGAAATTGCATCTAATTTTATTCAATTTCCATTTCTGATATTCTAGTAATTTTGGTTTTAAGCACATAGCAACGTCTAAGGAGGTATGTAGCTGTTGAGCTTAGAGACAATTCTTTTCATTTAAAAAATCCTTTATTGGCCTCCTCAATTCCTTATTTATCACCTCTTCCTTTTTGTTTACTGAAAATACTTTCCCTAAGGAACTGTCCTTGACCCTCCTCTCTGTTCTTCATAATCTTATACTCACTACTCTATTCATTGCCAGAGCTATCATTATTACAGTCCAGCCAGTGCTCTTGGCCCATCTGCTAAACTCCAGACCCGCATTTCCAATGGTGGGCTGTGAATCTTTGATAGCTATCTTTGATAGCTCGTTGGCATCCTGCATTCACTATAACTAAAACTGAATTCATCTTCCCACACATAGAGTTATAAACAGAAAACCAAGTAACACCAGAAATGAATGTTTCATCAAATAAGGCATGTTAAGAATTTTGTTTTGTTTTGTTTTACACAATAATGGAAAACTAGAGAAGTATCTAATTTTTTGGTTTTTGCAGATGTCAATTTTGAGTAATATTTCTTCCAATATTTCTTCACTTTGCCTTGTTCCACATGGGCCATCCTACTGATGGTGCAAATGCTGCAGGAATGGTAAATCTGACTTTTAGATTATTCTGTATATGAATTTTAACACATTGATCTTCTCAGTCATCAAAAACTTTATAGTTGTTTTCCTGTTTAACCATTATAAGCCATATCAAATGCTCATGGACCATGCACGTTTTAAGTGCTGCTCTGACATCACACTGAGGTTTGTCTTTATGTTTAAATCAATTTTTATTGAGGTATAATTTACATTCACTAAGATGTACCAAATTTAAGTATAGAACTGATATGTAGTACGTCCTAAGGTATACTAAGAAAAAAACACAGCAAGGTACAAAAGAGTAAATATAGTATGCTTCCTTTTGTGTAAGAAAGGAGAAATATGAATATGTACATTTGCTTAATTTCCAAAATGAAACATAGCTAAGATAAATCAGCAAGTAATAAAATTGGTTACTACAGAGGGTGGGTAAGAATGGGACTCCTTCAACTTTTTAGTACAATTTTGATTTTTGAACCAGGTTAAAATTTTACATGTTTAAAAAATAATAAGAAAGAAAAAATGCTATACATGAATACAAAGGAACAAATGAACCGAACTGTATATGAAAATAGATAATATAAAGAGTTAATTCAAGGAACTTGGGAAACAGTGCCCTGACTCTATCTCTTCTTTTTTCTGAAGACAAGAAGAATTGTGAAGAAATCTTGAACTTTACCTTGTAGTTTGTTACTGGTGGTATTAGTGATTTCAAAACCATTTTGTGTGTATTGTAGGATAGAGTAAAAGAGTAATACACTGATGTTAGGAACCAGGATTCTCATTGTGAGAAAAGGGTGATAAAATATTAAATGGTGGTGAGGGGGAGTAGAGAAGAGAGATGCAGAGAAAGAGCTCTGAGCTAGTAGTGGACTGGAATTGGAGGTTATCAAGATATAAAATATGAGCATGTGTGTAAACTCTGCCCACTTACATGGGTCTATATAGTACCCTAAATTTTTTTTTATTGAAGTATAATTTATAAATTTGGGTTAATTTTTGCTGTACAGCAAAGTGACTCAGTTACAGGATATTGAATATAGTTCCCTGTGCTATTCAGTAGGACCTTGTTGTTTATCCATTCTATATATACTAGTTTTCATCTACTAATCCCAAACTCCCAATCCTTCCCGCCCCCACGGCAACCAAAAGTCTGTTCTCTAGTTCTGTGAGTCTCTTTCTGTTTCATAGATATGTTCATTTGTGTCATATTTTAGATTCCCCATATAAGTGATATACGGTATTTGTCTTTCTTTCTGACTTAATTTGCTTAGTATGATAATCTCTAGGTCCATCCATGTTGCTACAAATGGCATTATTTCATTCTTTTTTTATGGCTGAGTAATATTCCATTGTATTTATATACCACATCTTCTTTATCCATTCATCTGTTGATGGACATTTAGGTTGTTTCATGTCTTGTCTATTGTAAATAGGGCTGCTATGAACATAGGGGTGATATCCTAACCTTGATTTCTAAATATTACTTTCCACTAAAAGGAAACAGGGCTCCTTGGAGAAATGACTGATTCCAGGTCTGAGGGGGGAATGTACAAGGTAAACCTAAAATATATTGTTCCAGATGTCATGGAAGTGTTAAAAAGGGGGTAAAGATATGCCAAAAGGGACAGAGGAGCCAGCTTGAGGGAGCTCCCAAAGGTGAAATCTGGGACATTAAATATAATGAGAATAATGAATACTAAATAAAAAAGAATCCATAAATCAACAACAGTAATTAATAACAACAGCAAACCAGTGGGGCCAGCTAGTAAATGGAGAATTGACAGAACTAGAAAATTACCATTTGCAGTCTCTGGTGTAATACCTGATTCAGGTAAGGACAGTCCAAAAATGCTTACACAGTTTGGTAAAGTTTTCTTGGGAAACAGGATTTATGCAACCTCAAAGTATCAACCCATAGATTATGTACTAATTAAGAGATAAAAGTACTTTGTGATGGAGACTCTGGCATGTACCACCTTAACCAAGTGATTACACTAACATCACCAATAATTGGACAGTGATTTTATGTGCCACCAGGACTGATTCTTTGAGAGAAACAAAAAATTACTAATTATTGGTGATATTAAGTTTGATCACTTGGTTGAGGTGGTACATGCCAGATTTCTCCATCATAATGTACTTTTATCTCTTTTAGTTAGTACATAACATATGGGTTGACACTTTGAGACTGCATAAATCTGTTTCCCAACAAAATTTCACCATTGTTTTAGCATTCTTTGGATTATTATCAGGAATGTTTAACTTTAATCTCATCATGAGGAAACAATGAGAGAAAGCTAAATTATGGAACATTTTTTGAGGACTAGCCTGAATTCTTCGAAAACACCCAATGGAATGACAAAAAAGCAACAAAAAAGCAGGTGAACTGTTCAAGATCAAGGAGACTAAATTTAATATATAATTATTGATTGGATCCTGGACTGAAATAAATCAGTGTAAAGAACAATATTGGAGCAACCTGGCAAAGCCTGAATATGGACAACAGTCAAACTTTTTAAAATTGTGACAATATTGTGGTAATATAGAATAATGTCTTTTTTCTAAAGAGATATTTCCCTAAGTATTTAGAGATGATATGATACCTGCACCTTACTTTTAAATGAAGATTGTGGGGAGGAAGGGAGGGAGAATACATGTGACAAAATATTAACTAGTAAATTTAAGTGAAGGGTATATGAGTGTTCATTTTTAACCTTTTTTTTCTTATAATAAAAATTTATGGAAAATCCCACTGAAAAGGAAAAAAATTAAAAATATAATCAGTGATCTTTAGATTAGGAGAAAATCTATTACAGTATAATTTATTATTATGGTCACATACCATTGTTGGCAGGCTTTGGTCACAAAATCATCATCATGAGCTTCCTACAATAAATGACATCTCCTGGACTTATTCTTGTTAAACTGACAACTGGAGAGACACCAGAGCTTCTCATTAGGTTCCCAGAGTTGCCATATATTCCAGCATTCAGTTTCCTCAACCTAGATCTACCCCTAACCAGGATCCAAAGCACAGGCGTAATCATGTCTACATCTATGGGTAATCAATTAAATCACAATTCGAAAATCTATTTTTTTCTAATTTCGTGATTTAATCTTCATTACCCATGTAGGTTTAATATTTATCTTCCAAAAAACCCACTTTAATTAACTTTTCCTCAGTTTTCGAGAATATATGGGAGATTATTTTAACAATATTTAAGATAAAACAAGATTGTTTTATAAAATTAAAAAAAAGTCTGAGTTCTAAAATTTTAAAAATCCATTTAAAATTAACTCAAGTGGTCAGTATAATTCTTAGATGAGTGTAAATAACATCAGCTTTTGAACAGCTATTGAATAGAGTCCCAGTAAATATCCACTAACAGTTTCAAAGACATATCAACTGAAAACTAGCAGAGAATGAGACAGACCAGGTTTGGTTTGTATTCAGAATCACTGTAACAGTCAAACTAACCATTGTTTATTGTGCTTTCCCACGAGTCAGCCTTTGTAGAAGACATTGAGAAAGAAATTTCAATACTTACAGTTTTAGTCATTTGCAGTCTGGCTAGGGAGGTAAGAGTTATATGTTTTTAAATATAAAAGCAAAATACTGGGAAAATCAAAACGTTGAAAAACAGGTTTAAATTGTGTATTACATGCCACAATATAAAAAATGTCTTGGGAAAACACGATATAGTCAGTGAAAAAAAGGATTTGATACCAATGCAATTTTGTTTTTCTAAAAAACGTATAATGTTATTGCAATTTTGTTTTATAAAAGCAACATATGTGTATGAAGAAAACAAATACCAGAAACATACACACCAATTGTATAACAATCGTTATCTTGGAGTGGTGGAATCTGTGATTATATTCTTTATGATTTCTATATCAAATATTTTTGTAACACTTTCATAACCAAAGCACAAATATTTTAAAGAAATAATTTAAAGACATCATTAAAAATACAAAGCAGGATAAACTTTAAGCACCAAACTGCCCTGAAAGTTAGTTCTACAACACTAACTTCATACGGCTGGAGTGCTCCAGCGTATCCTCCTAGCCCACACGATGTGTAACACAGTGCCCTGTGCGTGACAGAGTAAGTTAAGGGCTTAATAAAGTCACTCTGGTTATATTAATTTTCACCTACCCCATTAGGTAGCTACCCCCATTTTGGAGATGAGGAAACTGAGAAATTTAATTAACTTTATAAAGATCACCAAGCTAGTAAATGGCTGAACCAGAATTCAAGTCCAAGTAGTCTAACTCAATCTTTACTCATACTAAATAATTAGCGATTGCTGGCAGAATATAAGCTTCCTCTGTAGGTCTATAACACAAGAGCAGGGCGACCTTGTCAGTCTTGTCACTATGGTTTACAACCAACAACTGGATAACTTAAACCTGGGGTTCAGATTCAGTCAATAAAGGTAAAAACTTTATACCCACAATGAAAATGATGGTACTAAAAATTTTAAATTAAAATAGTGTAAAAGAGTAAGATAAATGATGTTAAAAGTCATTAAAACATGTTTGTTATTGACACTCTATTTCAGGACTATTGGCGAAGTACTTGGTTTTTGACTTAGAAAATTTACGTCACGGGATCCTTTAGCATCCTTTAGCATAAGACAGATACTATAAAAATGAGAGCTGTCTAGGGTATTTTCTTTCTTTTTGGATCTGTCATACTTACCCCAAAAGGTAAAAAACACTATTAAAAAAAAAAAGGGGGTCTCCTTTATGCTAGTCTTATAGAAATAAAGTTATAAATTATATGAAATACGAACATAAAAGTCACTGTACAGCTCCTATAGAATGATGAGAGATGGAAACAACCCAGAAACAGTTGGGCATTGACTTATTATATAAATAAGGACCAGATATTACAGAAGAAAAGAATACTGAATTTTCAACAGATGTATGAGGTGGCCCATGAAGTTAGTTCTACCAGAGTAACAATACAAATAAAAAGTGTTACATTTTATGTTAAAAACCAAAGTAAGGTGGAATGCTAAATCATTTTTTGAAGAAAACTTGCTTGTATTGCCTTACTGTATGGGATGTAAGTAGGTTTTATTTTGTTTTAACTGAAATTTAAACTCATACTCACTGAAATATCTGTGGAACTTCTTAACAGCTTTATTTTATCATTTTGTAGAGTTTACCATTTACTTAAAATTCTAAAATAGCAGTAATTAAAATGTATAATTTTTCAAGTAAAGCTCAAGATGGCAAGATATGAATTGTAGTGTAAAAAGATATATTTATAATTATGTATATTTACTTATACAAATAATATATCTTTACAGTAATATATTCAAAAAGCATATTGAAAGTTAAATAAATGTGAAAGACCCAAGAATCCCTTCTCCCACAACCAGTGGTAACCAGTAAAATCATGTTAGTAGTTTCTCATATATTTTTCCCAAAATATTCTAGATGCATATATGTTAGCACCTGCTGCCCCACCTCACCCCAGATATTATCTACTACTCTGTTTTTTCACTTAGCACTATATCTTGAATATCATTTCAAACAGCTCATACAGATTATTTCTTGTTCTTTATAATAGCTGTATAACACTCCATTTAACTTCATTCCCCTTTTAATAGACATTTAGATTGTTTCAACTTATTAGCTATTAGAAACAATTCTGTAGTATCCTTGTACATTCACTTCTGTGTACATCCATAGGCTATTTGCCTAGAAAAGGATTTTTAAAATTAAGTGGAATGTGCAGTTAACATTTTGAAAAGAGACTACTAATATGCTCTCCAAAAACAATATCATACAGATTTTTACTCTGACGTGTTTTCTTTGTTGGGCTAGGTCAATGTGCTATTAGTGTTTTTATGAAACGTGATTGTGAGAGACTGTATATTTAGTATATAATTTTTGAAACACTGAAGAATGTATTAGCAATCCAAAGAAATCATCTGCCATTAATCAATCCTATTTCTCTGTAACTAAAGTAATTAACAGTATGGGCTTTGAAGACAGACAGACTTGTGTTCAAGTGCCAGCTTTCACTTGTGTGATTCTGAGCATGTTATTTAGTCACTTTAAGCCTTGATTTATGTCTTTGCAAAATGGGGAAAATAGTGAATTACTATGAAGATTAGTATACAGTGTTTATTGAGGTACCCGACAAGAGTGTGTGCTTGGTAACTCATACTGTATGACCTAAATGATTGGCACATAACAAAAGCATATATCTATATTTTCTAAAAATAACTGAATACTAATCATCTCTAACAAACAAAGAACTGGTTTTTATTTTCTGAGTCTTTTAATTCACAAGAATATAAAATCTTTACCTGAACCTCACAATCATGAAGTGTTGATTTGTGGGCAGCATTTAGTATGGAACACAATTCATTCAGGCTCAAAGAAACTTAGAGAATATTTCTAATTAAAGAAGAGAATTTCAATAATAAGGAGATTTGGGTTTAGGTTTATCAGATTGCAATGTAATCATGAATTTCTTTACCTATGATAAAAGGAAAATTTCTAAGACAGCATTTTGATAATGATGGCTGGTAGTTTATAACCACTATTAACTTGAGAATGGTCATAAAAAGCAAGTATAAAACTTCAATACTGCAGATTTCAAGTATTCCTTTTAATAGATTTTTAAATGCCGAAATTTCCTAGAGGTATGATCACCTGAAAACGTCTCTCTATAAAGGAAATTATAACAAGTTTAATTTGAGACATCAAAAAACATTTTAAATGACACCACAAAATGTATCTGTAGTTTAAAGGTCAAATTTATTAGGAGAGTGAGGTGTAATATACACGGACTATAAATACTGAACAGCTGACTTTATTCACGGTCAAGCAGAGATATAATCCGTGCCAACCTATTTTGTGGATACTCTTGTTCTTTTGTTCCAAGAAAAGTTTGCGCCATAAGACTTGGACTTTGGTTTCGGAACCCTTCTCTCTTCAACATCATAGCTCCATCCTAGAAAACAAAACCAAAAATAAACACACAAGAACAGAATTAAAGAGGATACCTGAAGAACACAGTGAGCAGAGGCTAACTTTCATAAATTTAATGTTCATTTATCAGGAGTATGTGTCAACACATTTGAAATATAAATACTTAGTAATACGTTCCCTTGTAATCCTGTGTGACGAGAGGGTCTAAAGTATTGCCTGAAGATGATTTACCATATCTTAAAGGTGTAAGCCATGATTTAATTTCTCCTTGCTGAATATTACTTGTTCAAATATCCATTAGTTATGTATTATGTAAAAATTTCCATTCCTTTTTGTGGTTTAATATGTGATTTCTTTAGCTGTAATGAGCAACACTGAACAATATAACCCATCCCACTGCTTTCTAAGAGCTGGTGCCTTTACAACGGTTTGGAGCTCACTTGAAGTGATACAGAGAAACATGTACAGAACTATCTATATAAATCAGAGTTAGGGGAGACCATAAGAGATTACTTGGTTGAGCTCCCTGGAGTTTGACAGGCTGATTAAACTCAAAAAGTTTTTCAACATTTGTTTCAAGGGCTGTCTACGTTAGAATCCCACTGAAGTATCTGATAACAGTGCAAATTCTTAGGCCTGACCAGAGATCCATTGGATCAGAATCTCTTGTGGGGACCTGGGAATCTGTACTTAATTATGCATAGAAATTTGAGTGCCACTGGTCTAAGCTGTCTGTTCCCTTCTGAGAGTTTATACCTTCTCTCCAAAGCCCTTCTCAGTGTTTTACAGTTTTCTTTTTTTGTTTTTTGTTTTTTTTAATTTTATTTATTTATTTTTGGCTGCCTTGGGTCTTCGTTGCTGTGCGCGGGCTTTCTCTAGTTGCAGCGAGCGGGGGCTGTTCTTCATTGAGGCACACGGGCTTCTCATTGCAGTGGCTTCTCTTGTTGTGGAGCACGGGCTCTAGGCATGCAGGCTTCAGTAGTTGTGGCACGTGGGCTCAGTAGTTGTGGCTCGCGGGCTCTAGAGCGCAGGCTCAGTAGTTGTGGCGCACAGGCTTAGTTGCTCCGTGGCATGTGGCATCTTCCCGGACCAGGGCTCGAACCCATGTCCCCTGCATTGGCAGGCGGATTCTTAACCACTGTGCCACCAGGGAAGTCCCCTGTTTTACAGTTTTGAAAGCTGGACTTATCTCTGTCGGCACCTTCTGCTTTAAGTACAGCTCTCCAGCTCTTCTAAGATGTGGAGACACACTGAATGAACGCACTCCTCCTTGGAAGTATAATTAAGTCAGTCATACTTTTATTCCCTAGTCCAAGCAACCTGTCTGTATAACTCACTTTTCCTCATTAGATCCATTTTCCATCTCTGTAATTTGTCATTCTTCTCTTCTGGAACTTTCTTCAAATAACTCATCTTGAAACATTTGATTCATGCTGAATCATGCAGTCATATATAAAATGTCCAAACTGAATACTGTAGTCTAATTAAGTAAGCTTCTTGATCTTGTGAGTTGTTATGAATTCTAGTGCCTCTAGGTGAGTATAGTATTTGCTACCACAAAGCTTACGTTTCAACAAGCCTTTTAGAATTCAATTTTGCCATAAGAGTGAAGCCTATGAAACTCAAATCATCAAAGTATACTGCTAGTATGCCTATTTCAGTGCCCAAAAAGGGGAAATAATTAATAACTCCACTGCTAGAACACTATCTTCAAAGAAAGCCCATTTGCTATAAGGAAATGGAGGAGGAATGCAAATGAAACAAATGGTTTAAAATACATCTTACTTTCACAGAACCCAAAATACTGGCATATTAACAAGTGGTTATTGGAATTTCAAAAAATTTACTAAAGAGCATAAGAATAGTACCTACTTCATAGGTTGTCGTGAGGATTAAGCAAGCTAATTCATGTAAAGTCCTGGCATTTATTAAGTTCTATGAGAAAGGTATTTTTCTAAAACCTTTATATGAATTAATACTAGTTCTTTTATATAACTGAGGAAACTGAGGCACAGAATGGTTAGGTAACTAGCACAAGGTCACTGAGCTAGGAAAGGGCAGAAGCAGGATTTGAACACAGTCTGATTCTGGAGCCTGTGCCTTAACTATACTCTATTGTTTCTTGTGGTTTATAGTAAGCACTTGATAAACGTTAAGCTATTATTTCTCCCTCAAGTTTGATTTGCAAATTCCTAGCAACTTATTTTCTATATGAAGTATTAATGTGAATAAAATTTGTCATATTGGAACCCATTAATTTTGAATTTATGATGCTTTGAATATAGTTAGGCATAATTTGGCCTAGTTATTAACTACAGAAAGGGGTTTTGGTAAGCAAATTATTACTGTGAACTAAGCATAATTTTAACATTATAAACTTCTCAAGCATTTCCTACATTAATCAGCAAGTGGTGCTGATAATTATAAAATACTCAATTCAGTAAAGCAGGTATAACAATAATATTTACTGAGCATTTGTTATACATTTAACAAATACTATCAATTGCCTTCTCTGTGTCAGGAACTGTTTAGACACCAGAGGTAAAGCAGTAAACAAAAAATCCCAAACTTCTTCAAGTCAGTAGGGGAGGAGAAGTTAATAAGTAAATGCATAGTATATTACGTGCTAATATAGTAAAACGTACAATTAAAAATATATATTATATACTAATGAGTACTAAAGAGAAAACATTTTAGAGAGGGCAGATAGGGGCACCTTCCGTCCCTGAGAAGATCACATTTGAGCAAAGACATAAAGGACATAAAGAGAGTTTAGTCATGTGGATGTCTGGAAAGAGAGCTTGAAGGCAAAAGGAACACAAGTACAAAGACCTCCATTCAGGAATGCGCCTGGTATTCTGTGTTCTAGGTCCTGCACTGAGTTTTAAAATTGAGTTCATAGGTTGCCTGGCTTATGAGGTAGGCATTATAAATACCCTGATTTTATATCTAATTATGAGGAAAAATAGAGAATATAGACAAGCAGCCTAAAGCCACATGGCTAATAAGTGGCAAAGCCTGGATTTTAATTCAGGTTAAGTCTATGTACCTAACCACCTCATAATAAAATGGCATTTCCCTGTAACTGCAATTTTTATCTATTTCACCCATCTCCTTTCAATCTGTGTGATTTCCTAACTTTTTTTTCTGTTTATTTTTGTAAATGAGTGGAAAAGACCGTTTTAAGAATCCCTGGAAAGTAAGGCTACGTCCTCCATATGTCCCCCCATAGTTGTGAAGAAAGGAAATCGTTTCTAGTGTGGATTCTATGTCTGGTTATTGTAATGATTACTGGTAAGTTACCCAAGACTCTGTGATCTTTTCTTGCCAAATGATGGGTGAGAGGACTTAACGTTCCCTCCCCGTCTGCCTCCCTACACACACTCTCCAGCCCAATAAAGACACTAAGAGGAACTGAAGAAGAAATGAGAAAGCACTTAGAAATATTTAGGAATTGGTATTATACACACACACACATACTTGATAATCACTCTCATTTACACAGTTAATCCTTCAATCACGAGGGAGAAAAAGAATTTTTTTTTTTACTGCATCAGAATGCAGACATAGCTCTATTATCTGTTCTGTCCATGGAGTCTGAAAACGCTGTCAGGGTCACTGCAATGTGAGAAGACTGGGGTTTTGTACACATAAAAGAACAACTGGTTTGGGTTTTCTCCTGGTAACTAAGGAGTGAGCTGACTCTTGGGAATTGTGAGCCAGATTATAGTTGCTGTTGATAGTGATAACAACAATAAATAGAAGTATCATTATAGGGATTGGAATGTGGATGGGCAAAGCACCCTGTGAAACAAACAGAAACACCCATGGAAGAAACCTGCGTTTGCTAACGGCATCCGTCTCTATGCTATTACTTTCTACTTTATCACAGCCACCAGTGATTTTTCTGCGGAAAACTCTGTTCCCAAAGCGACACAAGCAACTGTGTTTCTCTGATTAAGTAAAAGCAAAGAAGGGTATGAGGAAGTCTAATGACAATTCACAATAGAGACTGAAACTCAAGTCAGAGTCTACGTAAATCTCCCTTTGGATTTTTCAGCAGTTTTCTACTATGTAGGACTGACGTTACAATGAAAATTTGCCCTTTTCTGGAACCCTGTTAAGAACCTGACCACATTTCCAAGCATCCCTCTACAAAGTGTTTACCTTACAGTGCCTGGATGAACAAATTTACTGGTCCCACTAAAAACTTCATACCACAATCTTTCCCAAATTATTTTTTGTAATATTGTAGCAATATAAAGGCTACTGGGGCAAGCTGTAGCTTTAACTAAAAAGACAAGATACCTACAAGGGTAAAAGCACTTGAAAGGACATGGAACATTTGTACTTAATGAGTATGTTACATGAACTGTACTCATCTTTTCTACTTCCTATTTGAAACTTGTTCTTAGAAGGATAGAAGATAATATAACCTGCGGGAAATAAAACATAGACCTTTAAGAATGGAATCTTATTTGTGAAATGTTTAAATTTCCACAGGAATTTCTTTTTCAACCTGAAAATTTTTTTTTTTAAAGAAATAACTCAAACTTGAGTTTTTGAATGAGATTATGAAAGTGAGAACGCTTGCACTCTCTGAAGAATGCTTGTATAAAATCAAGGTGTAGTCTATGACAATGGTTTCATGTGTTGTTGTTCTGTTGTTCTGGTTGTTCTGAAAACCAGCCCTTGCTCCTCCCAGCTGTGCAACAGAAGAAGATCAAAGCAACTGAGTCTAAGGCAGCTGCCCAGGGATGGGGTAAAGCTCCTAGGGCTGCCGTCACTTCCCACTGAGGAGAGCAGCCATATGGCATGGATTAACCACAAATCCAACCAACGGCACCCAAATGATGAGAAGCTGACTCCCTTTGCTGTTTCACACACTGGAATGCTTTCACAAAGATATTTTGAACTTTAAGCCCTAGTATCAGAGAAATACCTCTGGCAAATGCTCCAATAAACTTAAAATGTGATCTGTGATATCCCATGCTCAATTTCTTTTTCAGAAATATGCCCATTTATTTTGTTGACCTCCAGATTGTGGCTGGGATATTCTACTTCCTATGATATGAATGTTTGGTGTAACCTTTTTAAATACTACCAAAAAACAAAAACAGAAAAGCCTCTGAACAAAACAAGACCCCAATAATTTATGAATTCCATGTATGAGACAAAAGAAAATCCCATTCATTTAAATTTACAGAACCATTTTATTTATGGTTCAGTAATGCAGAAATACAGAGAAACATTCATCAGTGTTTTTACTGCTTGTGAAATGTTACCTCTAGTAACCTTGGTTCAAGTCCTGTTAAAGGTCTTTCTCCTCCAATAACCTAATCGCAAACTCTGATAATATTTGGAAGTGAAGGGTTTAATGATTTTTCCTACTGTCCATTTGTGTACAAAGTAAGAACGATCACATAATTTGGCACAAACTGACATACCTGGCAGTCACTGCTCACAGAGGCATGGGATCAGAATAGCAAAGACTTTGAGAGGTATGCTGATACTTAGAAAGTTTCAAGATTCCCCACCAGGCCATGGACCTATACTATGCGCCTAGGTAAAAGCAAAGCATAAACTTAAAATATAATTTAAGGAAGGAAGGGGAGGAGGAAGAAAAGTAGCTTTACAGGCACTCATTTTAAAAGTACCTCGGGACTTCCCTGGTGGTCCAGTGGTTAAGCCTCTGCGCTTCCACTGCAGGAAGCGCCGGTTTGATCCCTGGTCGGGGAAATAAATAAGATCCTGCATGCCGCGTGATGTGGCCAAAAAAAAAAAAAAAAAAAAGTAACTCTATTTGAAATTCTCACATATCTAATATTTTGGGGGAGAGGAAGAGGTTCAGAATAATTTTAAAATATCTTAGATCTTCTTTTAGAAAATATTATAGAGGAGAAATGTATTTTGGATACACTGGCAAAGCAATTCTTTCCATGAAAATTATATAAGATGGATTAGCAACACCCTACACCTGCCACAGCTGCAAGACCAAAAAAAAACAAACAAACTTTTGATATGATAGTTAATGCCCCCTTAAATTTTATCTGTTCAAATAATATAGTTGCTATACAGTATTATTATTTTGGAGCCACATTATTCAGAATTTGCCACAAAACAAACTCGTTTGTGTTCCAAAAGTACATTTGAAAATCAGTCATTAGAAATTTACACCACATTTTTCTAGAGAACGAAACTATACAACAAAGGTAGATGTTCAAAAATCACTCAGATTTTGACATAATTGATCTGGGTGTGGTCTGTGTGTAGGGATCTCCAGAATCCTGTAGATTTCCAGAATCCTATATAACCCAAAATATACTAGAACCTCACTAAGCCACCATGTATAACACTATCTCTATGAGAAAAATTATTTCAGACTTCCAACAGGGAATCTAAGGAATTCATGTCTGTCTGTCTTTCTGTCTTTCTCCTTAGCAGCCAAACTGAACATTTCCCTAGCCACAAGACAGTCAGTACTGGGACTGGGGATTGGGAAGAAAGAATTCTGTAGAAAAAAAATTTGGTGCTTCAGTAGAGACTATGCAGTGTTTATAGAACAACAGATCATAGCTCTGTTTATCTTCTTTGAGTTACTTTGCAATTCCAAACGTTGTATGTACAAATAATCTTCATTATTCGCAGATTCTGTATTTTCAAATTCGCCTACTCACTAAAATTCATTTGTAAACCCCAAATGAATACTTGGGATGCTTCCATGGTCATTCATGACATGCACAGAGCAATGAAAATTTTGAGTCACCCAACACACATGCTCCAGCTGAGATCAAACAAGGTAATGCTCTGCCTTCTTGTGTCAGCTCTCACACTGTAAACAAGTATCCTTTTTGTAGTCTATTCACAGCCACGTTTTTTGCATGTTTGTGCTTCTTATGGGTAATTTCACTGTTTAGTGCTGGGTAGTGGTTTAGTGCTGTTTAGCGTTTCTAAGTGCAGGAAGGCTGTGATGTGCCGACTGGTGTTAGATAAGCGTCGTTCAGGCCTAAGGTATAATGCTGTTGACCATGAGTTCAATGTTCATGAATCAACAAGATACATTAAATAAGGTACTTTTAAACAGAAACACAGATAAAAACAAGATGGTGTATTGACTGGCTGACAAAATTTTGTGATCAGAGTCTCACAGGAATCATTTTCCCTAGGAGCAATATTTCAGTATTCATTAATTCAGTGTTTGTGGTGACTTTATAAAACATAACTACCATGAATAATGAGAAGCAACTGTACTTGATGGGTATATAAATTCTGTCCTGCCTGGTGACTCCCTAGGCCTTGGAAAAACCAGTTTTGTCTCTATTTGCAATTCATCTCATTCTTTCTACATAAATTTGTGTTGTACTGACTTTTCCTTTGAACTGGTTATAACGCCTGCCTGGCTCCCTTATTTCGTGAGTAAAATAAATTCTTCAACACATATTCACTTATATCTATATTAAATCATAATCTCATCTTTTTCAGGATATTCTTTTAACAATTTTGGAGGTCCTACTGAGATGCCCAATAGGTTCACCAACCAAAACCAAGTAAACTTCTTCACCAGAAGTTGTGTACCTTATTTTAAGTTCAGGCATATCTTTTCTTGGCTTCTGAAAGTAAGAGAGAGAACTTTGCTGATTCTCATTTTTCAAATTTCAATGTTGTTCTCTACTAATTTGGGGAACTGATTTTAAGGTCTGATCATTTAATGACTCCTTTAAAATGGATTAGTGGGGACTTCCCTGGTGGCTCAGTGGTTAAGAATCTGCCTGCCAATGTAGGGGACACGGGTTTGATCCCTGGTCTGGGAAGATCCCACATGCCATGGAGCAACTAAGCCCATGCACCGCAACTACTGAGCCCCTGTGCTGCAACTACTGAAGCCCACGTGCCTAGAGCCCATGCTCCGCAACAAGAGAAGCCACCACAATGAGAAGCCCACGCACCACAACAAAGAGTAGCCCCCGCTCACCACAACTAGAGAAAGCCCGCACACAGCAACAAAGACCCAACGCAGCCAAAAATAAATAAAAAATAATAATAATAAAAAAATTTTTTTTAGTTAATTAAAAAAAAATAAAATAGATGAATGGCTTTAGAAATCCATTCTCAGATGAGAAAAGACAGAAAATCTGGTTTGTTAGTCCTTTCTATTTGAGGTCAAATAAATGAAAAAAGTTGTAATCACTGAGTACAGAACAGCTCTTTAGTGTGGACCAGTGAATATTAAAATTCTATGTGTACTATTAACCCATGGCTGAAATTTCAGAATTGAAATTATAAGTTCTTTATGTGACTATGTGTCTGTCTACATAACCTATTAATTCAGAAATGCCTTTACTTCTCATTATGTGTGTGGCTAATGTTTTTCTACCTCCAGATGGAATTAATGAATTAGATTATAAAATATCTTTAAGGGGCTCTGTTCTGACTGGGTATAGAGAAAATATGTGCTTGTATAAGTGGAATATTCCTAAAATGAGGAAACTGAATTTCTAATACCTTGAATGTGCTAGGTTTAAAAAGTATTCTTATAGGACCTAACAAACATTTAAGAATTCAAATTCAGGTAATATAGGTAAATTTTGGCAAATGGCAAATTTAATTTTTGTTTAATAAAAACAGCTATGTTTTCTCTAATATATCAGTGTTAAATATAACACAAGCATAGATTTTTATTCTACCTGAATACGTTCTTTCTAAACTTATACAAGTTTTCTGATCAAATAAGCTACCATTACTTCTGTTCAATGTTTTACAATCCTGCAAAATGTAAATTTGTGTTTATCTACAATGATTAGTTATTCTAACAATTTTATTTCAACACTAATTACATTTTGCAATATGTCACCTTTAAAATTAATTTCCAGGATCTTTAGGTAACCTAAAACCTTAAATGATATTAATGAATATTTATTAGATACCTAGATAATTTCTACAATAAAATACTGAACAATTGATTACTAAGCAAAAATTTAAATTTATGTACTTTTGCTTCTTTTATATGCTACAGGGAGGCTGTATCTTTGGTTTGTTAAGGGACACGTTCATTTCTGCCACTTGGATAAGTTGGACTATAAGGAATGCACGCGGAAGATGGCTTACTAGGAGGACGTGGAATTTGCGTCTCCTCACAACTAGGGCACCTACCAGACACCAGTGGGGGAACACAGTCACCTAAGGGGACGGGAGGAACCCCCAGCAACCGGGTACGACGTGGGGAGTAAAGGGGGAGGAGAAGTGGAGGGGGGGATGGGACTGGCACCCCTGAGGGGGGGCTGGGGGAGGGGAAGGGATCCCATGCCTGAAGGGGGAAATTGGTGAACCATTAGGAGGGCAGAGGATCAAAACGGAGCATGGCCAGATTTCCCCTGCCCACCTGGATCCCCAGGAACCTGTTGAGATCCTGGGCCGAATTCTCTGCCCAACTAGGCCCCCTCCAGCTGCCTGGGTCCTGAGGGAACGGGAGGGGGGGGGGTGCAAAAGTAAAGGCCGGACCTCTGGGACCGGCACCCCTGAGGGGTGGCTGGGGGAGAGGAGTTCCTACACCCAGTGGGACCCACCCACAGTTAGAGGTCCAGTGGTGACAGGGGAGACCCTGGGGGAGATGGTGGGGGAGGAGTGTGAAAGAATGTAAAGGAACACAGCCAGGGCTTCCCCTTGTCACTTAGGCACCAGGAAGCCTGTTGGGCTCCTGCGCCTAATCCTCTGCCCTCAGAGCCCCCCTCCTGCTGTGCAGAGCCCAAGCCCACCCCTACACCCCCACCCAGGGCCCTAACTCTACACTCGGAGAACCCCTCCAATGCGCTGGGCCTAAACCCCACCCACACACCCTCATCCAGGGCCTTACCTCCAAACCCCAGAACTCCACACTCAAGAGGCCCTTCCTTTCCACTTGCTGCCTCTCCCCTTCCCGGCAGGTCCTAAGCAGAGGCCCTGCCCCATGCTTAAACATCGCCCCACCTAGGCCACGCCCCCAGGGCCCTTCCCAGCTATGTGGGTACTGAGCCTAGGACCTGCCCCACCCTAAACCCTGCCCCTGCCTAAGTTCCACCCCCTGCCTAAGCTCTGCCCTCATAGCCAAGGGTTTTTTCTTTTCTTTTCTTTTTTCCTCTTTTAGATTGGAGGTCTGTTTTACCTTGTTGATTCATTCTTTTATATCTTTATTTTTCCTAATCTTTTATTTTTCTAATTTTATTTTATTCTTTATACTTTGTAAATGATCTCTCCTTTTGGCTTGTTCCCCACGCCCCACCCCCTTTTTTGTTGTTTTCTTTTTTTCTGCTGTGGTTTTATTTTACCTTGTTGCAGTTGTTTCAATTATAGTTTTATTTTTCCTAATATATTTTTTATCTTTCTAATTCTATTTTCTTTTTTATTCTTTGACATTGTACTGCTCCTTGTTTCCCTCCCTCCCTCCTTCCTTCCTTCCTTTTTTATTGTGCCATAAAGCTTGCGGGATCTTGGTTCCCAGGCCGGAGGTCAGGCTTGAGCTCCTTTGGTGGGAGCTCTGAGTCAAAACCACTGGACTAACAGAGAACCTCAGACCCCAGGGAATATCAGTCAGAGTGAGGCCTCCTGGAGGTCCTCATCTCAGCACTAAGAACCAACTCTATCTAACTAACTACCTGCAAACTCCAGTGCTGGACGTCTCAGGCCAAACAACCAGTAAGAGAAGAATACAGCACCACCAATCAAAACAAACAAAAAAAATTAAACAATAAAAAAATATGTTACAGACGAATGAGCAAGGTAAAAACCTCCAAGACCAAATAAATGAAGAAGAAATAGGCAACCTACTTGAAAAAGAATTCAGAGTAATGACAGTAAAGATGAGCCAAAATCTCAGAAACAGAATGGAGAAAATACAAGAAACATTTAACAAGGGCCTAGAAGAACTAAAGAGCAAACAAACAGTGATGAACAACACAATTACTGAAATTAAGAATACTCTAGAAGGAATCAATAACAGAATAACTGAGGCAGAAGAATGAATAAGTGAGCAGGATGATAAAATGGTGGAAATAACTGCCAGGGAGCAGAATAAAGAAAAAAGAATGAAAAGAATTGAACACAATTTCAGAGACCTCTGGGAGAGCAGTAAATGCACCAACATTTGAATTATAGGGTTCCCAGAAGGAGAAGAGAAAAAGAAAGGGACTGAGAAAATATTTGAAGAGATTATAGTTGAAAACTTCCCTAATATGGGAAAGGAAATAGCCAATCAAGTCCAGGAAGCGCAGAGAGTCCCATACAGGATAAATCCAAGGATAAACGAGCCAACACACATATTAATCAAACTATCAAAAATTAAATACACAGAAAAAATATTAAAAACAGCAAGAAGAACAACAAATGACATACAAGGAAATCCCCACAAAGTTAACAACTGATTTTTCAGCAGAGACTCTGCAAGCCAGAAGGGAGTGGCAGGACATATTTAAAGTGATGAAAGGAAAAACCTACAACAAAGATTACTCTACCCAGAAAAGGTCTCATTCAGATTCGATGGAGAAATTAAAACCTTTACAGATAAGCAAAAGTTAAGAGAATTCAGCACCACCAAACCAGCTTTACAACAAATGCTAAAGGAACTTCTCTAGGCAGGAAACACAAGAGAAAGAAAAGACCTACAATAAAAAACCCAAAACAATTACGAAAATGGTAATAGGAACATACATATGGATAATTACCTTAAATGTAAATGGTTAAATGCTCCAACCAAAAGACACAGACTGGCTGAATGGATACAAAAACAAGACCCGTATATATGCTGTCTACAAGAGACCCACTTCAGACCTAGGAAAACATACAGACTGAAAGTGAGGGGATGGAAAAAGATATTCCATGAAAATGGAAATCAAAAGAAAGCTGGAGTAGCAATTCTCATATCAGACAAAATAGACTTTAAAATAAAGACTATTACAAGAGGCTAAGAAGGACACTACATAATGATCAAGGGATCAATCCCAAAAGAAGATATAACAAATGTAAATATTTATGCACCCAACATAGGAGCACCTCAATAAATAAGGCAAATGCTAACAGCCATAAAAGGGGAAATAGACAGTAACACAATAGTAGGGGACTTTCACACCCCGCTTTCACCAATGGACGGATAATCCAAAATGAAAATAAATAAGCAAACACAAGCTTTCAATGACACATTAAACAAGATGGACTTAACTGATATTTATAGGACATTCCATCCAAAAACAACAGAATACACTTTCTTCTCAAGTGCTCGTGGAACATTCTCCAGGGTAGATCATAGCTTGGGACACAAATCAAGCCTTGGTAAATTTAGGAAACTTGAAAACAAGTATCTTTTCTGACTACAACACTATGAGACTTGATATCAATTACAGGAAAAAAACTGTAAAAAAATACAAACACATGGAGGCTAAACAACACACTACTAAATAACCAAGAGATCACTGAAGAAATCAAAGAGGAAATCAAAAAATATCTAGAAACAAATGACAATGAAAACACGATAACCCAAAACCTATGGGATGCAGCAAAAGCAGTTCTAAGAGAGAAGTTTATAGCAATACAATCCTACCTCAAGAAACAAGAAACATCTCAAACAAACAACCTAAACTTACACCTAAAGCAATTAGAGAAAGAACAACAAAAAAACCCCAAAGTTAGCAGAAGGAAAGAAATCATAAAGATCAGATCAGAAATAAATGAAAAAGAAATGAAGGAAACAATAGCAAAGATCAATAAAACTAAAAGCTGGTTCTTTGAGAAGATAAACAAAATTGATAAACCATTAGCCAGACTCATCAAGGAAAAAAGGAAGAAGACTCAAATCAACAGAATTAGAAATGAAAAAGAAGTAACAACTGACACTGCAAAAATACAAAGGATCATTAGAGATTACAATAAGCAACTATATGCCAAGAAAATGGACAATCTGGAAGAAATGGCCAAATTCTTAGAAAAGCACAATCTTCCGAGACTGAACCAGGAAGAAATAGAAAATATAAACAGACCAATCACAAGCACTGAAATTGAAACTGATTAAGAATCTTCCAACAGGGCTTCCCTGGTGGCGCAGTGGTTGAGAATCTGCCTGCCAATGCAGGGGACATGGGTTCGAGCCCTGGTCTGGGAAGATCCCACATGCTGCGGAGCAACTAGGCCCATGAGCCACAACTACTGAGCCTCCGCGTCTGGAGACTGTACTCCGCAACAAGAGAGGCCGCGATAGTGAGAGGCCTGCACGCCACGATGAAGAGTGGCCCCCGCTTGCCACAATTAAAGAAAGCCCTCGCACAGAAACAAAGACCCAACACGGCCAAAAATTAAAAAAATTAAAAAATTTTAAAAAGCAATATTTAAAAAAAAAAAAATCTTCCAACAAACAAAAGCCCAGGACCAGATGGCTTCACAGGCGAATTCTATCAAACATTTAGAGAAGAGCTAACACCTATCCTTCTCAAACTCTTCCAAAATATAGCAGAGGGAGGAACACTCCCAAACTCATTCTATGAGGCCACCATCACCCTGATACCAAAACCAGACAAAGATGTCACAAAGAGAGAAAACTACAGGCCAATATCACTGATAAACATAGATGCAAAAATGCTCAACAAAATACTAGCAGACAGAATCTGACAGCACATTAAAAGGATCATACACCATGATCAAGTGGGGTGTATCCCAGGAATGCAAGGATTCTTCAATACATGCAAATCAATGTGATACACCATATTAACAAATTGAGTATAAAAACCATATGATCATCTCAATAGATGGAGAAAAAGCTTTTGACAAAATTCAACACCCATTTATGATAAAAAAAACTCTCTAGAAAGAAGGCATACAGGGAACCTACTTTGACATAATAAAGGCCATATATGATAAACCTACAGCCAACATCATTCTCAATGGTGAAAAACTGAAACCATTTCCACTAAGATCAGGAAAAAGACAAGGTTGCCCACTCTCACCGCTATTATTCAACATAGTTTTGGAAGTTTTAGTCACTGCAGTCAGAGAAGAAAAAGAATCCAAGTCGGAAAAGAAGAAGTAAAACTGTCACTCTTTGCAGATGACATGATACTATACATAGAGAATCCTAAAGATGCTACCAGAAAACTACTAGACCTAATCAGTGAATGTGGTAAAGTAGCAGGATTCAAAATTAATGCACAGAAATCTCTTGCATTCCTATATACTAATGATGAAAAATCTGAAAGAGAAATTAAGGAAACACTCCCATTTACCATTACAACAAAAAGAATAAAGTACCTAGGAATAAACCTACCTAAGGAGACAAAAGACCTGTATGCAGAAAACTATATGGTACTGATGAAAGAAATTAAAGATGATACAAACGGATGGAAAGGTATACTATATTCTTGGATTGGAAGAATCAATATTGTGAAAATGACTACACTACCTAAAGCAATCTACAGATTCAGTGCAATCCCTATCAAACTACCAATGGCATTTTTCACAGAACTAGAACTAAAAATTTCATAATTTGTATGGAAACACAAAAGACCCCGAATAGCCAAAGCAATCTTGAGAAAGAAAAACGGAGCTGGAAGAATCAGGCTCCCGGACTTCAGACTAAACTACAAAGCTACAGTAATCAAGACAGTATGGTACTGGCACAAAAACAGAAATACAGATCAATGGAACAGGATAGAAAGCCCAGAGACAAACCCACGCACATATGGCCACCTTATCTTTGATAAAGGAGGCAAGAATATACAATGGAGAAAACACAGCCTCTTCAATAAGTGGTGCTGGGAAAACTGGACAGCTACATGTAAAAGAATGAAATTAGAACACTTCTAACACCATACACAAAAATAAACTCAAAATGGATTAAAGACCTAAATGTAAGGCCAGACACTCTAAAACTCTTAGAGGAAAAAACAGGCAGAACACTCCATGACATAAATCACAGCAAGATCCTTTTTGACCCACCTCCTAGAGAAATGGAAATAAAAACAAAAATAAACAACTGGGACCTAATGAAACTTAAAAGCTTTTGCACAGCAAAGGAAACCATAAACAAGATGAAAAGACAATCCTCAGAATGGGAGAAAATATTTCAAATGAAGCAACTGACAAAGGATTGATCTCCAAAATACACAAGCAGCTCATGCAGCTCAATATCAACAAAACAAGCAACCCAATCCAAAAATGGGCAGAAGACCTAAATAGACATTTTCCCAAAGATATAAAGCTTGCAACAAACACATGAAAGGATGCTCAACATCACTAATCATTAGAGAAATGCAAATCAAAACTACAATGAGGTATCACCTCACACCAGTCAGAATGGCCATGAAAAAATTTACAAACAATAAATGCTGGAGAGGGTGTGGAGAAAAGGGAACCCTCCTGCACTGTTCGTGGGAATTTAAATTGATACAGCCACTATGGAGAACAGTATGGAAGTTCCTTAAAAAACTAAAAATAGAACTACCATATGACCCAGCAGTCCCACTACTGGGCATATACCCTGAGAAAACCATAATTCAAAAAGAGTCATGTACCACAGTTTTCACTGCAGCACTGTTTACAATAGCCAGGATATGGAAGCAACCTAAGTGTCCATCAACAGATGCATGGATAAAGAAGATGTGGCACATATATACAATGGAATATTACTCAGCCATAAAAAGAAATGAAATTGAGTTATTTGTAGTGAGGTGGATGGACCTAGAGTCTGTCATACAGAGTGAAGTAAGTCAGAAAGAGAAAAACAAATACTGTATGCTAACACATATATGTGGAGTCTTAAAAAAAAATGGTTCTGATGAACCTAGGGGCAGGACAGGAATAAAGACACAGACGTAGAGAATGGACTTGAGGACACGGGGAGGGGGAAGGGTAAGCTGGGATGAAGTGAGAGAGTGGCATGGACATATATACACTACCAAACGTAAAATAGATAGCTAGTGGGAAGCAGCCACATAGCACAGGGAGATCAGCTTGGTGCTTTGTGACCACCTAGAGGGGTGGGATAGGGAGGGTGGGAGAGAGATGCAAGAGGGAGGGGATATGGGGATATATGTATGCATATAGCTGATTCACTTTGTTATACAGCAGAAACTAACACAACACTGTAAAGCAATTATACTCCAATAAAGATGTTAAAAAAAAAAGAATGCACACAGTTGTAGAAAGTTGTGTTATGTGTATTAATGACCTTTGCTTATCTACTAAAATGCTGGTGTGCAAGAGTTTTCAACTTATGTCTGTTTTCTCTATGAAATCAAAGTAACTTTCATCAAAAGATAGAATTAATATACACAAATGAAATTCCACTGGGAGTGATGGTGGTAAAGGGTATAACTTTGTATGCAAGGTTATGAGATGTGTTTTTGTTTACCAAGGGGAAAAGAGAATAGTTAGGTCCTAAAGTAAAATGGCTGTTCCAGAATGAGAAAGAGAATCATGAAGGACAAAACCTGAATGGGTACATAAAGTTATGTAAGATTTGGAAAAAGTAAATTTTATTTGCCTTAGATTACAGTATGTCTGGAAAATAAGTCTGAAAAGCTATGATATGTGTTAAAATCCTTGCAAAGTCTGCTCCATTTTGATGGGCTTGTTTCATTAGTTTACTGTTTATTGCCTTCACCTACAAAATGAAGGGTTATTCTTTTTGTCTAATCTGCCAGATTGCAAAGATTCTGTGGTTTAAGAGAATAACTTTATATGCTTTATGTTGACTTTAAGTACTTGATGACTTATGTTAAGAGCTCAGGTTCTTCACAGTTATGCTAACTTCTATGTTTATAAGTTTAATTGTCACTTTGACATGAGCAGTCAAATACTGTTTCTCAGGCACCTATGATTCTATTTCCTAAATGTTCAAATCTATTGAAAATGTTTTATTTTTGCCTCCCACAAATCAAATCCTAAATGTAAAATAAAATATTCAGCGTATCTTTGCACCTAAAACTATCTTTGTGATTTTCCACAGGCCCTCTGGGGAATCTCAAAGATGTGTGCTTTCAACTTTGTAAAAAGAGAAGTGCTAGAAACAATTAGATTTATTTGATATGTTACTATTGATAGCTACATTGGAAGAGCTGTCAAGTCAGAAGAGACGCTTAACCATCCTGAGGTTAAATCTGTATGGCTAAAATGTTATTAATATAAGTATTTTAGGGCTTCCCTGGTGGCGCAGTGGTTGAGAATCTGCCTGCTAATGCAGGGGACACGGGTTCGAGCCCTGGTCTGGGAAGATCCCACATGCCGCGGAGCAGCTGGGCCCGTGAGCCACAATTGCTGAGCCTGCGCGTCTGGAGCCTGTGCCCCGCGACGGGAGGGGCTGCGATAGAGAAAGGCCCGTGCACCGCGATGAAGAGCGGTCCCCGCACCGCGATGAAGAGTGGCCCCCGCTTGCCGCAACTGGAGAAAGCCCTCGCACGAACCGAAGACCCAACACAGCCAAAAATAAATAAATAAATAAATAAATAAATAAGAAAATCCTTTTAAAAAAAAAAAATATAAGTATTTTACAAATTGTATGCTATATGCTAAGTATAGAGATTTGTCAATACCCTCACTGTCTATGATAGGTTTTATTTATCTGATCTCTGGTGCTGCTTTGCCTGATATCAGAAAACAGTATAGGTTATCAGTCACAATTTCAGTTAATTTTAAAAACATTAACTTGGTTGCATCTTTACTTCTTTAGTTTAGATCTTTTATCTTTAGGCCACTATATGTCAACTAGGAATCCATACCGCATATCTATGGAGTTTTATTAATATACAGATGTTTAGGACCTACCTTAGACTTATTGGATTCTTTTACTTGATATATTTTTTGACATATTCTTACTATATGTTTGGTATAGTCATGGTATATTATGTCTCAGGATTACTTTGTCTTAATATTTTTTTCTCTGTAAAGAGTACATTCATCTATTTTCATAAATTAGATGAACAGTCACTGTCTTCTTTGAAAATAGGCTTACCTATTGTGTACAGATATTTTGTCTGTAACATTTTTTGGAATGCCTTTAAATTGCATTATTCTTGTTATTAACTCCTATCATATATTTCACTTTTGAAATTTATCTGTAGTGTTAACTACATCCATTTTAAGTCTTTAATCATTTATGGAAAGATTGTTAAATTTTAACTCTACTGCTTCCCCTAAGAGTTCCTGCAAACAGCTACAGGCAGAGAGCTTTATCTTCAACAATGAAAGACTGTCTCAAAGCCCTGTGAAGAATATGTATAGGCTTCTGATGGCATCACTTAAACAATTATAAGACCATATCAGTGGACTCAGTCAAAATTTCCAGAACTCTAGTTAAGAAGCAGATACATTTATGATCCAGCAAAACAAGAATTAGTTATACAGGACTGAAAAAATTGATGAGAGATAATTCTATGGTTTGGGGGAGAATATTTTTGATATTGTTTTAACGTTCTATTTTCTAGACATATCAGGAAGTTCTTTCCCTCTCCTCTTGAGGTATCTATAACTCATTACAATTTAACAGAAACAATGGTTATGCAACCAAGGCCTTACCTGGAATGACATATTATTTGAGAATGATGCTCGTTTACTCAGGTATGACCAGACATTTGTAAGGAACTAAAGTTGACTTTATGGAGCCAATGCTTCCAAAGTCCTTCCATGGCACTAGGGCTTATGAAGTTCCCTAAGGTATTAAGGAACCTTAGGATATTTTTGGGACATTGAGAAGGGAGGAATTTGCCCAATTTAATAGGTACTGCAGGAGAAATCTGGTGGCAAGTTATTGGCTTGGCTTCCTAGTCTTAAAAGGGTTTGAAAAATCCAATTTGAGATTCCTTATGAAATTTTCAGCAAAGCAAACGTAAGAAAGCTTATGTGGTAAAGAGGAGTAGACTATGCCATTCCAAAATATGCCTCTTTGGCAATAAGGATTATCTTGAGCTGGTTATTTTTAAGAATGAGTAAACACAGGAAATCTCTGAAAACAGAGAAGTTGCCCTTTTCTGAGGGACATTTACATTTATAAGGGAAATTTCCATTTGTAAGGTGTCTCCTCTGTAGCAGGAGGAGAAAGGATGACTAAAACTCTAGAAACTTATCAATGGAGAAGGCTTGAACTTAAATCTGCATAACAACCATACCCTTGTTTATGATACTTTGCCTGATAACCTCCCATAACTCACTCCCCACCCACAATATCTCTTGTCTTTAACTGAAGACAGTATTTAAGGACTAAGAATTAAATTGACATGAGATAGATGAACAGGAGAAAATCAAACAGAAGTTTCATAACATATATACATAGGAGAGACCCAGCAGAAGTAAGTAATTAAAAACTGCCAAAGCCCTCACCTTAAATACCATCCTCAGCTAAAGACAAAAGAGAACACTGAGGATAAGGAAAGTCAATTCTGTGAGATCACCAGGAAAAAAACAGTAAACAAGGGTGAGATTGTTATGCAGATTTAAGTCATTGCCTTCTCCACTGATAAGAGTTTCGGGAGATAAGGTCATCCCCCTCTTTCAGGTACATCCAGGGAGATACACTTAGAAATCGAGATTTCCCTTATAAATGTAAATGCTTATTACAAAAGGGTAACTCCTACTTTCCTCCAAGTATGCAGTTTCTTAGAAAATAATCAGCTTAAAATAATTAATATGCCAAAGAAACATATTTTGGGGTGGCAAATTCTGCTCCCCTACAGAGTAAAATAAATCCTTTAACAAGCATTTTATGTCTATATGAGAGTCATAATTCTTACTTTTGTTTTGAAAGTTGTCTTTTCTTGTTTGTTTTATTTTTTTGAAAGTTGTTTTTTTAATAATAGATATATGGATGTGAGGTTGAGACCCTCATTACAAGGTTTAAATTAGGCGGAAATCCAGACCTTGCTGATGGTGTCCACTTCTGGGGTAATTCTACGTTCTGGGCTGCAACTCCAATTATCTCTTTATTTTCCTGAATCCAGGGCCTAACCTGTCTGCTTCCTTAGTTGCTTCGCACACTTCTATTACTTCAGAGGTGGGTTTTCCTCCCCAAGAGACCACTACAGCAGTTTCAATGCTTATTCTCTGTCCTCCTATTCCTGAAGGAAACCCTCCTCTATTTTGAGAATTTCAAAGAGTTTTTACAGCTAACAGCAATGAGAAAAACACAGGGGGTAAAATGACATACCAGAGGAAACTCACAAAGTTTCAAATCAGATCAAATGGGGGTGGGGTGGGGGGAAGCCATTCTGGTTCCATTAGCATGTAAATGGTAGTAGATCCTAGCTTGCTATGGAAATTTTCCACAGCTTCTACCTCCTCTCTCAAGGATGCAGCTTCCTTCTCCTCCCCCACCCTTTGACTCCAACATGAAACAAGAAAAGACAAAAGCCACACGGGTGAGAAAGGTGGGTCTTTTCTGTACGCAAAGAACTAAAATAAGGTTCATCTACATTTCAGAGGAAACCTCAGATAACCTTTCTTTGTAAAAAGAAAAAGCATCTTTGAAGAGTTCCTCTGGAATATATGCTGCATTCACAGGGGGACCTTTAGGATGAGGAGGATGAGGCTCTGGAGTTAAAACCCAAAGACACAGGGGTATTTGTAATTTACTTTGTGTATGTTGGGGGAGGGAGAAGAGGTGGGAAGCAGGGGGAAAAAGAAGCCATGGGAAAGCATTCAGCCTTTTCTTCTGTCCCACTCCCCAGTTCACAGAACCAGCCTTCCACAGGAAGTGAGGTATGGTGAGAAGGGAGACCTAGGCAAAAAAGAGGAGCAGAGAGGTAGTTGCCGGAATTATCAATAGCAGGAAGAAGAAAACTTTTAGTCTTAGAGATGAGGGCATTCTTAGGTAAAAAGATGGACTTACTTACACAATGCCTTATTTGATTAAGAAATTGAAAATAGGTGATTAACATGGGTTTTATGATGTAATATAGGTCTCTTTTAGCTATTTTATTTCACTATTATATGTAATGTAAGAGTTTACATTTATCCTTGATTGATATTGGGTAAGAGTGTCTGAAGAACAGAACTGCATTTCTTTTAATTTTTAAAAAATTTTATTTTATTTTTTGGTCAAGCAGTGCAACTTGTGGGATCTTAGTTCCCCAACCAGGGATTGAACCCAGGCCCTCGGCAGTGAAAGTGCTGAGTCCTAACCACTGGACTACCAGGGAATTCCCTCCATTTCTTAAGTAATAAAGTGTGAACTTTTCAAAATTGGGTAAGTTTTCCTGTTTTTTTTTATATTCACCATAGAATATATATTAATGAAATACTTAGAAATGTGTATAATGAATGTCTTGTATAGCTTGAAGTATTCTAGATTAGTGCTGTCCAACAGAAACATAATGTGAACCATAAATATGATTTTAAATTATCTAGGAGCAACATTTTAAAAAATGACTAAAAAGAAACAGGTAAGCCTTTAGTCATTTTTTTTCCTAGCCCAATACATATCTGAAATATTATCATTTTAATATGTAATCAATATAAAAATTAGATATTTAATGCTTTTTTTATACCAAGTCGCTGAAATCCAATGTATATTTTACACTTAACAGCACACCTCAATTCCAACTAAACACATTTCAAGTGCTACACAGCCACGTGTGCCTACCATACTGGACAGTGCACATCTAGATGACTGATTTTTTAAGATCTACCAGCAGCATAGAATCATACAGGAAACACTGCACTTGGAACCTAGAAACTTGGGCCCTATCAGCTGGGAGCTATGTGATGGATACTGATCTTGTTTTATTAACTTCTCTAGGTCTCAGTATCCTTTAAAAAGAAAAGTTTAGAACAAATAGCATACAGCTTGGAAATAACTCTAAAGTTATGAAATAATCATCTTAAGTACACTGGAATATACTTTAGGGTACTAACTCTTAAACTAAGGATAAGCTTCAAATTAACTTCACAGAAAAACGTTTATTGGTTGCATTTTACAAACACACTAAAATATAAGAAATTGCTAATCATTCTACTATAATTTCTACTATAATTTTGTTTCTTCAGGTTTCTAGTTAGAGGGAATTAACAGTTCTTCTAAAAGATAGAACAAGTAGCCAAATTAATTTTAAGTGACTTAAGGAAAAGTTTAAAACATGATCTGGAGAATAATTTATAACATCACTAAATATACTGTTGAATTTACATCATAATTTATAACATCACTAAATATACTGTTGAATTTACCAATTTTTATCGAGCACATCAAAAGATGAAGATGAATGAGACTGGGTGTTTTCCCTGGTAGGTGCTTATAATTCAGTAAGCAGGGTCCCCAGAACCTAGCCACCACTGCTGGCATACGACAGGGTACTTAACATATGTATGATTGAATGCAATACAAAAGAAGTAAAATACAATACCATACTATAAGAGCTGTAAGAAAGGAACAAATCATTGTGCAAGTTAAAAGGAAGAGAGAGCACATCTATTTGGAGGTGGGAGATGGAGGTGGGAAAGGGAAATAAGAAAAGGGATCAGGAAGGAGATAACATTTAAAATGTATTTTGAAGACTAGGTTGGAGCTCACAGGCAGGAAAAAAGGAGAGAAAGGGAACAGAATGAGGAAGAGGTTATAGAAGGAAGAAACTAAAGCAGGCTTGGGGATAAGGGCAGGAAGAAGAGCTGAGGCATAGTAAGATAAAGTTAGGTTAGTACTTGAGTGATAATTCAAGTTCTTCACAATATAAGCACTAACTTATCAGTTGAGAAGTATATCTATTAAGCACAGGCCTTTTGAAGTGTCTGAATAGAGTATTTTGGATTTATAAAAATGTCAGGGAAGAAAGGGTCTCAGTATTGAGGGAATACATATAATTGTTTAGACGAGGGGTCAGGAAATATTTTCTGTAAGTGGCCAAGTAGAAAATATTTTTAGACTTTGGGGGCCATAAGCTCTCTATTACAACTATTTAATTCTACTATTATAGCTGAAAAGAGGTCATAGACACTACATGAATGAACATACCTGTGTTCAAATAAAACTTACCCCCTTATAAGTATGTGGCCTTGTTAATGTTATAATATCTCTAAAACCTTAGCTTCCTTGAACTGTAAAATGGGAATAACTGTTCTTGCTTCATAGAGTTGTAGTGAGAATTTAAATTAGAATGAAAAGCACTTAGCATAGTGACTAGCTCATGACTTGGTGTTTATGAATGTCAGCTTTTGTTATGATGATACCCATTACCTGAGTCTGATATATAGGCATTAAAAATGTTTTCTAGAAAGCAACTGAATCTGTAAATCTTGTTCTTCATTGTACTGATTCTCTACAGTACAATCTTTTGTGTCAAGGGAAATGATGGTCATGACTTTTTTAGAAAACCATTTAAAAGTAAGGGAAATTACAAAACTAAGGAGGAGATGAAAGGTAGATTATTTTCGAAACAGTTCCCTTAGTGTACAAATTATCTGTGTGTGGTAGTTTTACCATAACCTCCTATTTCTAGACATTATTGAAAGGCAAACTAATGCTCATAACTGGATTGCCAGATTTTACTATCAACACAGAATTATCTATATCAACAAAAACAAATGTTTCCTTCTAGAGCATATGATGAATAAGGCACTGGGTTAGACAGTAAAGAAATAAAGATATATATGAGCTGGTTCATGGGCTTGACATCCTTAAGTCTATAGTTTTTGATCATTACTCAATCCAACTTATTTTAAAGATGAAGAAACATGTTTATCAATGGCTATAGTGAAACATGACTTGCTCAAGCTCTCCTGTGGGGCAGACAATTACAGAATGAGAATCCTAGTTTCTAGCCTCTTAATCCAATAGTCTTTCATGTTAGTGCTTCTGAACCATTTCTTTTTATTGCCTTAACCTACCAGAACACTGGTTCACATAACCTTCAATAGCACTAGCTTACAAAAAAATGATGTTTGGTGTGGAGGGGAAGTGGGCATCCATTCGTATGCCCCCCACTGCTATGCACCTACCCAAGAGAGCAAAATCAAGATAGAGGGCATGCTGGGCAATTTGGAAAAGATCCTCCACCCCATGATTCTGTACCGTTTCAATGGTGTTTGTTTAGACTTGCTGCCACGATAGCTGTAGAAACAGGACTTATCTATTTAAAGACATATAATGCTAAATGTTAAATAAATGAGGAATGAGGAATAATCATTGAGGACTTCCCCAGGAGATGAAAGTGGCTTCAAATTCTTGAGTAGAGGAAAATATTTTAGAAAGTCAATAATTTCACCACATAGCAAGTGTCCATTATATAGGTTTTGTGTTATGTTGCTTTGTTTCCAGTATGTACCTAACTCTTGTTACATTGTAGGTTAGAATTCCTGATCCACTGTTTTTCTGTTTTTGTTTTTTTTATGTTATCTTGGCCGTGCCACATGGCTTGCGGGATCTCAGTTCCCCAACCAGAGACTGAACCCGAGCCACAGCAGTGGAAGTGCCAAATCCTAACCACTCAACCACCAGGGAACTCACCTGATCCACTGGTGGCTTACAGTTTTATAAGGTAATATCCTCTAAACTTTTTCAAGTTTTTACTGTCTATTGACTTCGATAATGTTCCTCAATTTTCATTCTGGTGTTGGGGGTAGAAATCAGAATGGAAAGGCACTTGATTTTAACAGCAGCAGTGGTTAGTTCACACCTGCAAATCACATGGCAACTATAGTCAGGCAGTCCTTGTGCCCACTCAGAGACTAGTCAGCGATAAGAGTTTAATTAGATTTCCTGTCATTAAACTCACAGTACAGACATTTTTGAAGTGTCAGACATGAAATACGGTAGGCTGCAAAGATGAAAAACATTAATAGAACTGTTGCTGATAAGCTATATTACAGTTTAATTTAAAAAAGAACAATGTAAATGTTAAATCATAATAATATTTTAAAGACTATAACCACTTTGAGAACAAATATGTAATTCAGAAATTTGGAAATTGCCAAGAAAGTATTAATAAGGAATTATGCTTAAGAAATCTTTTTTTTTTTTAATTTCAAAAGTCTACTACTAATAAAATAAACTGATATACTATTACATACTTACTTAACTATGTTCTAAGCACTTTAATTAACCCATTCAATCCTCACAATTTCCATTGTACTTCCATTTCCTCCTGTACAGAGTCAAACAGTGATCCAACATGGATTCAAACCCAGGCAATTTGGCTTTAGACTCTTAATCATAAGGTATATAATATGAACTTAGGATGAAAAGCAAATATTTCAGATAATAATAATCTTTACAGTGCTTTCACGTTTATATCAAATGTTAGATAATGCTAATAATCTTTTACACTTATGTATTGCCTTATAGTAATAACATACTTAAATGCACAGTACGTCATTCAAATAGATAGCTAAATTAGATTCAAATTCAATTTGACCAACTAGAACAACAGAATGCATTAGATACAAATGCACAGTACTGCATTAAAATCCGAGAGAAACAGCAGAAATAACAGATGGAGAGGGAGGTAAGGAACAGGACTAATAGTTACCAAACGAACGTCTATTATGTATCAAATACTGGACTAAGTACACCTTAAGGTAAGTACCATTATTTCAACAACGAAGAATCATTAAGTCCATGATGAAATTAATCCAAAATCATGTAGCTTCAAGTGGCATAATAAGGATTAGAATTCAGAATGGTCTGCCTCCAAAGCCTCCTTTCACTACTGTGTTGCATGGCTTAACAGCAGAAAATGAGAAAAAAAGACATTCTGTATTTTTGTTGAAAGCAAGACCAACATAGGCCAATAGTTTTAGGTGGCTACAGTAGTTTTGAGGTATAATATACTCTGGGGCTGTATTAATATAATTGTAGACATGAGATTATGCTTGGTACTAGGCCCAACATATCAATAAAAGTGGCAAATGTAGATATTTAGGCTTGCATGAAATTTTAGAGGAAATATGATAATGATAACTATTTTCAAATAATTGAAAAGCTATTAGGTAAAGTAACAGACATGAGATTTTGGCTCAAAGTAAGAAATAATAACCAGATGTCAAAACTGGAATAGGTTGCCTTATGAGATGTTTAATTGGAGTTTAAAAACCTAATGTTAATGATTTTGCAGAGGAATTCATAAGCAAGATAGGAATTAGACAAGTAGTTTTATTCCCTGTCTCTACTTCAAATTTAGAGCAGTTTGACTTATATGTTACATGTGCATTTACTTTTAGATTTTTTTTTGGAGGGGTATGTTCTCATGTTGTAAAAAAAAAAAAAAAATCTAAAAACCACTGGATTAGATACATTGAGCGATTTCATTCAACTTAATGCCAGTTAGGGATATAGAATCTGATTAAGGTTAAGAACGTAAAATAATATCTTGATTTTATTTGTCAAAGCAAAACAAAAACAAACCAAACTCACCATTTTTTTCTGCAAAGGCAATTGCGTCGTCTTTAGCACTGAAAGTTAGAACCATGTTGGACAACGGATCAGCCCTGTAAGAAACAATTTTTTTCCAGGATTTAACATTAACCTCTGGCTGAAAATTACTTATTTTGAATCATTTCTTTAAAACTGTTAAATGTTTGAATATGTTTTTCTGTGTTAAATTTGATTTTTCTAACATGTATTGTCAAATTAAAAAATTTAAAATTGCAGAGATATTCAGCAATCTTTAATCTCAAATAAAATCATTTATTAAACTTAAAAAAAAACTAGAGAATGAGAATCCTCTTAGGTTTTTCTTTAAACCTTACAAATTCATCAAAATGAGAAGGAACATGGCCAAAATGGTGGACTGGGAAGACCCTGAGCTCACCTCTCTCACAGACACACCAAAATTACAATTATTTACACAGCAACTATTGAGAAAAACCGGAATCTAGTGGAAAAGATCTTCTATAACTAAAGATATAAAGAAGGAACCACAATGAGACAGGTGGGAGAGGGAGACCCCTACCCATGGTGGGCTACCCACAAAGAGAAGGATAGTTACAATTGTAGAGGTTCTGCCCAAGGAGCAATGGGTCTAAGCCCCACATCGGGCTCCCAAGCCCAGGGATTCTGCACTGGGAAGACGAGCCCCCAGAACGTTTGGCTTTAGCCAGTGGGCCTTACTTTCAGGAGACCCAGAGGGCTGTGGGAAATAAATAGAGACTAACTCTTAAAAGGTTCACACAAAATCTCACATACTTTGGGACCCAGGGCAGAAGAGTAATTTGAAGGCAGCCTGGGTCAGACTCACCTGCTTATCTTTGAGAGTCTCCAGAAGAGGCAGGAGGCAACTGTAGCCTGGGGATGTAGAAAACTGGCAACAGCCATTTTGGGGAGCTCATTCTACCACGAGGACAGTGGCAAGTGCCATTTTGGAACCCTCCCAATAGCTTATTACCACTGGAACCCACAAGGCTGTAGGCACCAATCGTGAGGTGCCTCAGGCCAAGCAATTAACAGGGTGGGAACACAGCTCTACCCACCAGCAGGCAGGCTGCCTTAAGAACTTCTGAGCCCATAGTCGCCCCGGGACACAGCCCTCTCCACCAGAGGGCCCTGCAGCCAGAGACCCCAGGACCACAGCAGACCCTCAACCTGCCATAGAGGACCCAGCCTACCCACCAACAGGCAGTACCAGCCCTGGGACCCCATAGGCCCTGGCTCTGTGGACCATCAGGACGACACCAGCTCTGAGACACCGTGGATCGTGGATCCCTCACCTCCCTCAGCTGTCCTGGTACCACCCAGCAGTGGACAACAGCATTTCAGCAGGAACCCCCAGGATTCTGTAGCCAGAGATCCCAGGACCCAGCGCTGCCTGCCAGTGAGCCAGGACTAGCCCCAGAACCCCTTGGCCTTGGCCCCACTCACCATTCATTCAACACCAGCTCTAGGACCCCTGGGCCCTGCAGCAAGAGACCACAGGACTTAGCTTCATGCAACAGTGGGAGGACATTAGCCCCGGAACCAGACCCTGCCCACCAGCAGGTGGTCCCAACCCCAGGACCACTGCAGCCCCACAGCCTGCTTTATCCAGGATCCAGCCAACACACCAGGAGGTTGACACCAGAACTGAGACATCTTGGACTACTAAACCAGCTGACCTGGAGTCCAGCCCCACTCACCATCAGGCCAGCACTAGTGTTGGGACACCACAGAACCCACAGCCAGCCATGTCAGGAAATGATCCCACCGACCAGTAGGCTGACACTAGATCCAGGAACCCAGCTCTGCCAACTAGTGAGCCAGCACTAGCCCTGTGACACCCTGGGTTTCTGCAGCCAGCCTCCTCCACACGAGGTAAGGCCTAGCAAACAACTGGACCAGGGGCCAGCCACATCTATCTGACTGCCCACAGTAGTCAACCTGCCACAACAGAAGGACCCATGTAGCCCACACAAGCGGCACCCCTAGCGCATATAGCTTTGGTGACAAGAGGGGAGTGTGCTGCTAGGACACATAGGACATCTACAAAAGGCCACTTCTTGAATGTTGGGAAACAAAACTAACCTGCCAGATACATAGAAATAAAAAGAGCAAATCAGGTAAAATGAGGCAAGAGAATCAGTTCCAAACGAGGGAACAAGATAAAACACCAGAAGAACTAAGTGAAGTGGAGATATCTGATAAAGTGTTAAAAGTAATGATTGTAGAGATCAAAAAAATCAGGATAAAAATGGATGACACAGTGAGTAGTTTAACAAAAAGAAGATATAAAGAAGAACCAAACAGAGTTGAAGACTACAGTAACTGAAATAAAAAGTATACTAGAAGGAATCAACAGATGATGCAGAGGAATGAATCAGTGAGCTGGAAGTCGTAGTAGTGGAAGTCACCGAAGCTAAAAAACAAAGAAAAAAAAAAAAGAAAAGAAGAAGAAGAAATGAGGACAGATTAAGAGACCTCTGGGACAACATCAAGCATAGTAACATTTGCATTATAGGAGTCCCAGAAGAAGAAAGGAGAAAAAAAGGGGTAGAGAACATATTTGAAAACATAATAGTTGAAATCTCTAACCTGGGAAAAAGAAACAGACATCCAGGTCCAGGATGCATAGCGAGTCCCAAATAAGATCACCCCACAGAGGACCAGAGCAAGACACATTGTAATTAAAATGGCAAAAATTAAAGAGAATATTAAAAATTAAGAGGGAAAGCAACAAGTTACTTACAAGGGAACTCCCCATAAGGCTATCAGCTGACTTTTCAGTGGTAACTCTGCAGGCCAGAAGGGAATGGCATAATATATTTTAAATAATACAAGTAAAAAAACCTACAAACAAAAATACTCTACCCAGCAAGGCTTTCATTCAGATTTGGTAGAGAAATCAAAAGTTTTACAGACAAGCAAAAGCTAAGAGATTAGCACCACCAAATCAGCTTTACAGGAAATGTTAAAGGTAGTAAATCAACCATGTAGAAAGCTACTAGGAAGATTAAAAGACAAAAGTAGTAAAATCATATACGTCCTCATAAGCAGTTAAAAGATATACATAACAAAGATGTAAAATATGATGTCAAAAACTGTATTCTTAGGGGGAGGGAAGTAAAAATGCAGGGTTGTTAAAATGAGTTTGAAATTAAGAAAGCAACTTAAAATAATCACACACACACATATAAATTGCTATATATAAACCTCATGGTAACCACAAACCAAAAATCTATAATAATACACAAAAAAGAGAAAATAATCCAAATATAAGATAGTCATCAAATCCCAAGGGAAGAGAACAAAATAAAAAGGAACAAAAACTATAAAACAAACAATCCAAAACAATTAACAAAATGGCAATAAGTATATACCTATCAATAATTACTTTAAATGTAAATGCTCCAATCAAAAGACACAGAGCAGCTGAATGGATATAAAAACAAGACTCATATATATGCTGCCTACAGGAGACTCACTTTGGACCTAAAGACACACTGAAAGTCAGGTGATGGAAAAAGGTATTCTTTGAAAATGGAAATGAAAAGAAAGCTGGGGTAGCAATACTTATATTAAAACAACAACAACAAACCAGACTTTAAAACAAAGACTGCAACAATAGACAGAGAAGGACATTACATAATGTTCAAGGCATCAATCCAAGAAGGAAATATAACAATTGTAAATATATATGCACCCAACATAAGAGCACCTAAATACATAAGCAAAATTAACAGACATAAAAAAAGAAATTGACAGTAACACAATAATAGAAGGGGACTTTAACACTCCTTCTATCAATGAACAGATCATCCAGACAGAAAATCAGTAAGGAAACACTGGCTTAAATGACAAAACAAATGGCCTTAAAAGTTATACATTTGTATAAAACTATATATATATATATATATATATATATATATATATATATATATATATATCCAACAACATTCCAAACACAAGCAACAGAATACAAATTCTCAAGTGCACATGGAACATTCTCCAGAATAGATCACATGCTAGGCCACAAAACAAGTCTTAGTAAACTTCAGAAAATTGAAATCATATCAGTCATCTTTTCCAACCAAAACACTATGAGACTAGAAATTAACTACAAGAAAAAAGCTGCAAAAAAACAAACACATGGAGGTTAAACAATATACTACTAAACAACAATGATCCAAAATCTATAGGATGCAGCAAAAGCCACTCCAGGAGATAAGTTTAAGGTGATACAAGCCAAACTCAGGAAACAAGAAAAATCTCAACAACCTCACCTTATACCTAAAGGAACTAGAAAAAGAACAAATAAAACCCAAAGTTAGTAGAAGGAAAGAAACAAAGATGATAGCAGAAATAAATGACAGAAACTAAAAAAACAATACAGAAGATCAACGAAACTAAGAGCTGATTCTTTGAAAAGATAAACAGAACTGATAAACCTTTAGCCAGACTCAGCAAGAAACAAAGAGGGCCCAAATCAACAAAATTAGAAATGAAAAAGGAGAAGTTACAGGCTGCACCAGAGAAACACAAGGAATCATAAGAGATTACTATGAACAACTATATGCCAATAAAATGGACAATCTAGAAGAAACGGACAAATTCCTAGAAATGTACACTCCCCTAAGACTGAACCAGAAAGATATAGAAAATATAAACAGACCAATTACCAGTGATGAAATTGAATCAGTAATTTAAAAACTCCCAACAAAAGGAAGCCCAGGACCAGATGGCTTCACAGTTTAATTCCACCAAACATTTAGAGAAGTTAACACTTACCCTTGTCAAACTATTTCAAAAAATTGCAGAGGGAAGAGCACTTCTGAACTCATTCTACAAGGTCAGCATCTTCCTGATACCAAAACTAGACAAAGATATCACACAAAAAAGGAAACTACAGGCCAATATCACTGATGAACATAGATGTAAAAATCTTCAACAAAATATTGGCAAACCAAATTCAACAACACATTAAAAGGTTCATCTACCATGATCAAATGGGATTTTTCCCAGTGATGCAAGGATGATTTTATATCTGCAAATCAGTCAATGTGATACACCACATTAACAAACTGAAGAATAAGAACCATATGATCATCTCAATAGATGCAGAAAAAGCTTCTGATAAAATCCAACATCCATTTATGTTAAAAACTCTCCACAAAGTGCGTTCAGAGGGAACATACCTCAACACAGTAAAGGTCACATATGATAAGCCCAGAGCTAACATTACAGTCAATGGTGAAAAGCTGAAAGTATTCCCTCTAAGATCAGCAACAAGTCAAGGATGCCCCCTCTCACCACCTGTATTCAACATAGTACTGAAACTCCTAGCTACAGCAATCAGACAAGAAGGAATAAAAGTAATTCAACTTGAAAAAAGAAGAAGTAAAACTTTCACTGTTTTGCGGATGACATGATACCATATATAGAAAATCCTAAAGACACCACCAAAACACTACAAGAGCTCATCAATGAATTTGGTAAAGTTGCAGGATACAAAATTAATATACAGAAATCTGTTGCATTTCTATACACTAATTATCAGAATGGGAAATTAAGAAAAAAATCCCATTTACCATTGCATCAAAAAGAATAAAATACCTAGGAATAAATCTAACAAAAGAGGTAAAAAACCTGGACTTGAAAAACTGTAAGACTCCGATGAAAGAAACTGAAGACAACACAAACAGATGGAAAGATATACCATGTTTATGGATTGGAAGAATTAATATTGTTAAAATGATCATACTACTCAAGGCAATCTACAGACTCAATGTAATCGCTATTAAAATACCAATGGCATTTTCACAAAACTAGAACAGATAATTCTAAAATCTGTATGGAAACACAAAAGATCCTAAATAGCCAAAGCAATCTTGAGAAAGAACAGAGCTGGAGGTATCATGCTCTCTGACTTCAGATTTTTCTACAAAGCTACAGTAATCAAAACAGTATGGTACTGACATAAAAACAGACATATAGATCAATGGAACAGACTACAGAACCCTGAAATAAACCCCATGCACTAATGGCCAATCAATCTATGACAAATGAGGTAAGAGTATACAATGGAGAAAAAAAGTCTTTTCAACAAATGGTGCCGGGAAAACTGGACAGCTACATGTAAAAGAATGGGATTAGAACATTTCCTCACACCATATACAAAAATAAACTCAAAATAGATTAAAGACCTGAATGTAAGATGAGGAACCATAAAACTCCTAGAAGAAAACATAGGCAGAACACTCTTTGACATAATTCACAGCAATATTCTTTTAGATCTTTCTCCTAGGGCAAAGGAAATGAAAGCAAAAGTAAACCAATGGTACCTAATCAGATTAAAAGCTTTTGCACAGCAAAAAAAAAAAAAACACTGACAAAATGAAAAGATAACCTACTGAATAGAAGAAAATATGTGCAAATTATATGACTAATATATCTAAAATATATAAACAGCTCATACAACTCAATATCAAAAAAACAAACAACCTATCAAAAATATACAGAAGACCTGAATAGATATTTTTCCAAAGACATACATACAGATGGCCAATAGCCACATGAAAATATGTTAAATATCCCTAATTATTATAGAAATGTAAATCAGCACCACAGTGCGATATCACCTCATACCTGTCAGAATGGCTGTCATCAAAAGGCCACAATAACAAACGTTAGCAGGGATATGGAGAAAAGGGAACCCGTGAGCACTGATGGTGGGATTGTAAATTGGTGCAGTCACTATTGAAAACAGTATGGAGGTTCCTCAAAAAAACTAAAAACAGAACTACCATATGACCCAGCAATTCCACTCCTGGGCATATATCCAGAAAAAAATGAAAACACTAATTTGAAAAGATACATGCACCCCAAAGTCCACAGCAGCATTATTTACAGATGCCAAGATATGGAAGCAACCTAAATGTCCATCAACAGACGAATTGATAAAGATGATGTGGTATTCATATACAATGGAATACTACTCAGCCACAAAAAAAGAATGAAATTTTGCCATTTACAACAACATGGATAGACCCAGAGGGTATTATGCTTAGTGAAATAAATCAGACAGAGAAAGACAAATACATATATATGTTATCCCTTATATGTGGAATCTAAAAAAATAAAACAAATGAATAAATATAACGAAACAGAAACAGACTCATAGACAACAAACCAGTGGGTCCCAGTGCGGAGAGGGAAGAGGGGGTAAGATAGAGGTAGAGGAGTAAGAGGTACAAGCTACTATGTACTAAATATATAAGCTGCAAGGATATATTGTAGGGACTTCCCTGGTGGTCCAGTGGTTAAGAATCCACCTGCCAATGCAGGGGACACGGGTTGGATCCCTGGTCCAGGAAGATCCCACAGGCCACGGAGCAACTAAGCCTGTGCGCCACAACTACTGAGCCTGTGCTGTAGAGCCCACGAGCTGCAACCACTGAGCCCATGTGCCACAACTACTGAAGCCCACAAGCTCTAGAGCCCAAGCGCTGCAACTACTGAGCCTGCATGCTGCAACTACTGAAGCCCACGTGCCTAGAGTCCATGCTCTGCAGCAAGAGAAGCCACAGCAATGAGAAGCCCGCACACTGCAAGGAAGAACAGCCCCCACTCACCACAACTAGAGAAAGCACCTGCGCAGGTACGAAGACCTAGCGCAGCCATAAATAAATACATACATACATACATACATACATACATACATAAATAAATAATTTTTAAAAGGATATATTGTAGAGCACAGGAAATATAGCCAATATTTTTTAATAACTTTAAATGGAGTGTAAGCTGTAAAATTTTGAATCACTGTGCTGTACACCTGAAACTAATATAATATTGTACATCAACTATACCTCAATTTAAAAAATTTAGTATCAAGAAAATTGCTGAGTACAACAGTTACTACTACTACCATTACTGCCTCCCTGCCCCAAATAGATGGCAACAACACCTACTCTTCTTAATGAACCTTCATCATTATGGAGAATACTCTTTAGAATACATCATACTGACAATACTCTTTTCAGCTTTCGGCCACTTTAAAAAAATAATGCTCTAAGATCTGACATCTAATTGAGTTCTTCAAACTAGGATAGTGGTAATGTTTACAAATCTACATAGACTCTTTACAAAATAACCATATAATTTCAGAAATGTCACTTTTATTAGCATGTTTATTAAAAGGCTGTTTTGCTACAAATATTTATTTTGAATCTCTAAGCCAAGGATAGTATTCTGTGAAACATAGTTTAGATACATGGAATAAAAAATATAGAAAAGAAGGTTCAGAAAGTAATTTGGATAGTGTAAAGATATGAGATATACACAGAAGAGAATACATGGGAAATAGCACTCACTGAAGTGAAGATTCACAAGTTGTACAAAATGGTTACTGTTCTGGGACTCCCATAAGATCCCTATATGCCAGATCAGTCTTCCTAAGTTCAACTCCCAAATTCACTGTCCAACTCAAAAACTTTGAAAAAATGGAACCACAGTGGATTTGATCCAAGTTTATACAATTTTTCCCCTGAAGGTGCTCTCTAGTTCAAGACAGCGAGGAGCACCAAGCACTCAAGCAGAAAGCCATAGTCTTGTAAGCACAAAAAGTCTGGAGATGGAATTTAGTATTCCCTGTGAAGCTGGAAATTTAGGAGCAAAAACAGTAAAAAGGAGGAATCCCCAGAACAGAGAACTTTTGAATTGCACATGAATGGACAAGGCTTTAAAACAAGAGCTGAGAAGGCTGAGAGAACCCAACAGAGATTTCAGCAACTGTCCACTTGCTACAGTGGAGACTGAGTTTGGAGTTCCACAGAGTTAGAAGGAATTAGTAAACACCTTGTGCTTTCCATCAAAACCTCAGAAAGGCCATGCCTTTTTATTTTCCCAGATTATGTTCCAGGATTAAGAAGAGGGGTAAAACTGCAACAGACCTACCCTAATAAAGCATAAAATATATCTTCCACAAGTTCAAGGTTTTCTATCAGTAATTTAACTGTCATTAACTATATAAGCATAAGGGATGGAGAATTAATAGATTGTTGATATTTCTTAATATAAATTGGTTTATTAACTGATAATTAATGTTTCAGGGGTTAATTAGCATATTATTAGTATGAAGTCATACATTCACCAAAAGATATGTACAAGAATTTTCATTTTAGTATTATGCATAATAACCCCAAATGAAAACTACCCGATGCCATCAATAGATAGTGCAATAGATGAACCTTGTGTATAGATGAACACATTAAAAGGTCATGTGACTTAAAAAATGAGTAATCTTAACATTTCAACCACTGGGTATAGACAAAGTTATTCCTTATAAATTTCTTTAGTCTCTATGAGTGTGTGATTTACAACAACACTCCATATATTACATGAAACATAAAATCTAAAGATACCAGAACACCTGATAAACCATGCCTATGTATCATTCTGCCAAATAAAATATAATTCTATTTAAACTGCAACATGGCAGATATTTTAAACAAAAATTCTCCCAGGTACATCATCAGGAAAAGATGTTAAGTGTCATACTTTTCTAAAATGAGACATAATTTAAACTGATAACTACCTTCAACTGGAGATTGAACACATATAATGTTCCAGTAGTCTCAGTAAGAGAGATAATATTCTTGAATATCTAGCTATTTTCTCTAGTAGCAGCTTCTTTCATTCAACTAGAGGCAGTCCTGCTCTTTAACATTTGGGCCTTATCCACCATAGAGATTCAGGTCACTGATTTCATTAGTGCCACAGAATTTATGACTACTTTATTCTAATGCCTGTAAATTTATTAATCACAAAATCTCAGGAACTTACAAGTTTCCCTCAAAATAGCCAATTTCTAAACTTATCTAATCTCTTCTTATAAATAACAAAAAAATACTTTATAAGTAAGTTTTATTTTATAAACAAGTAAAAGTGTGACTAAATTATTAACACTATTCATACAGTGTATCTTAAACTAATATATATAGCTTGGGGACCTTACTAAGAGTGCTCACAATGTCAGCCATTTTTATCCAATAAATAGTACTCTGAAAAAGACTGTTTTTATGGTTTATTTTGCTGGGCCACACTTATATGAACATTATATATATGTTATATATATGTAATATATACATCTATATCATCAAACATAGTGATATCTACACAAATTATCTCAAAAGGTATTGTCATAAAGCATTCTGGGGACTTCCCTGGTGGCACAGTGGTTAAGAATCTGCCTGCCAATGCAGGGGACACGGGTTCGAGCCCTAGTCCGGGAAGATTCCACATGCCGCGGAGCAACTAAGCCCGTGCGCCACAACTACTGAGCCTGTGCTCTAGAGCCCATGAGCCACAATTACTGAGCCCACGTGCTGCAACTACTGAAGCCCATGCACCTAGAGCCCGTGCTCCACAGCAAGAGAAGCCACCCCAATAAGAAGCATGCGCACCGCAACGAAGAGTAGCCCCCGCTCGCCGCAACTAGAGAAAACCTGCGTGCAGCAACGAGGACCCAACACAGCCAAAAATAAATAAATTAAAAAAAAAAAAAAGCATTCTGTACACAGAAAAGTCTGAAAACTAGTGTACTTAAAAGGAAAATCTACACAGAAAAAGAGAGCTGAAAATAATATTCAAATAAACCAAAGTACTCACGTTGATGCCCAACCCATCAAAGGATTTTCCCATCTCTCTCTGGTATCAAACTCCATCTTCCATTTCTTCGTGTTGTTTACTCCAGACTGCATGTTATTGCGAGCAGGAACAAAGATCCTGACTTTTCTAGTTTTGATATGCTCTTCTGGAACACCAGTTAAAGTAGTAATATCCTACAGAAAAACAAGCAAACGTGTTTCTAACAGCCCACATACACCCTAATGCGTTTTTGTTGCTTTTTGTATCTTGCAATTCTATTCATACTTATTTATAAATTTTTTTAAGCTTCTGACTTAATTCACTACTTTGTTATTTTACCATGTAAACTGCTATTTTGATATTTGGAAAAGATATATTGGGGGAGTGTTAGGGTACAGTGGGGAAGGGTTCATAAAAAAAAATTAGGTCCCTTCTGTACAACAAAGCACTGGTAATTTCTGAAGATTTTGCTGGTAGAAAAGCCCGTATACAATAGACTGTTATTTCATAAGCAAGTAACTAATTACCTGCTAATTAGGTAGCAGAGAAAGAATGTAAAGGGATATTAAAAATAATAATATAAAAAGTGACTAAATTTTAAATAGAAAAAAAAATCTATTACCAATGGTTTCTATGTCAAACTGCTTACAACAAGGCATTCCCTTCAGAGGAAGGCCTGACCCTGTTTGTAAACAATTAAAATCAATTAACAACTTTAACTAGCATTTTGATTTATCTCCCTTTGGTGAAACCTATTGAAGAGAAAATGCTATCAGACAGATGTCAAATCTATTCTGCAAAGCACAGCCAAAAAATTTGCACAATTTTTGCAGAAACGTGAGATGAAAACAATGGTAACTTTCTTGACTCTTTTTCTATATTTCTATCCAGTAACAAATGCTCAACTGATGAATGCATACAATTTTGATGCCCTAAATTAGATATATTTATCAATTTATAATAGCAATCAGGACGCAAAATAACAAAGTAATTCAGAATTTAAGTCTCCATTTAGTAATGGTAAAATACTTTATCAACGTAAGAACATAGTAGGGTCAACTATATTATTCTTATAAATGAAGCATTTTAAAATCATGGTTCACTTACTAAGGTAAATTTTAACTGGTTAAAAACAACAGGTTTAACCTGGAAATGAGTATACCAAACTTGTGAAAACTAGAAAATATAGCCCATTTTGTCAATTTTAATTTCACTGTAATACGTCCTCTAATGAAGGCTAACGTTTATTTGTGGTTCCACTCTAATCAATGCTTTGGACCAAAGAATTAGTGTAAGTACTTAGTTGCAATAGGTACTGGGAAAAAACTAAATGTATTTCTGACTCGACTAGTCTCTCTACCCACAGATTAAAAAACCAATTCTTTAAAGTTATTTTAGCTGGCAACTATACCTTTCCACCTGTACCAATAATTAGGTGTGGTTACTTTGTCACAGCTTGTCTGTTTGGAGAAACTACTGAAATGATCCATACAAATATTTACACAAAAATGTACTTCTAGTATATGCCTACATTTTTAAAAAGTTTCTTTGCTTATAGGATAAAATAAAAACAAAACAAGTACAATTGGTACATAATTTTTAAAGACATGAATATAAGTTTTAATTAGTAACTTCTAATTGTCAAGTTAAACCTCAAAGAAAAGTAATTTCACGTATTATTATATTTAATGACTTTCTAAAGCATATTCTTCTACTCAAGAGCTTGAAAGAGACTCAGCTCCTGGGAAATCCTTAATATTTATTTCCCCCTTTGAATTCACTACGGTATTTGTAATCTTTCATATTCACTTATTATTTAATACCATATAGCTTCATATTAATATGTCCTATTTCTTCAGGTATAGTCGAAGCAAAGTATAAACAAACAAGATAGTGTATTACAAAATTACGGGGTGAGGCATCCTTGTCAAACTCCATAGCAACCCCTCCATTCTAAGCTGAGATCATAAAAACTGGAGCTGTAAGTTAGCTATTCTTTTAATTAAGACTTACAGAAAAGGAAATATATTAATCTCCTAATACCAGTTACCTCAGAAAGATGAGATCATAGGAAACAGACTGACTTTTTCTTAATAAATGTCTATATTGTGTGCATATGCCAAAGTAATTTGAAAACCAATAAAGCTTTAATAAAACGGAAAGAGTATCTCTTGATTTGTACTATCAAAGCAGAAAGGGATAGAATGATTTTTTAATGATGGAAAACCTCTTTAAAATCAGTGGCTACAAAATATTGCTAAGCTCTTAGCTGCCAGTGCTTCCATGCCCCCTCAAATTACGGCAATTATTTACTGATATCTTCCCCCAATAAAGCTGGCATTCGAACAAATGAGTTTCCAAATTTTGAAGCCCAAGTTGTTCTGACATAGAATCCCTGTCTTTGCCTGCAGAAGACATGTAAGGTACTGCAGCCGAGTTGAACTGCTGCCAAAGACAGAATAAAAAGGCTTGGCATCTCTCACATACTTGACACCTAAAGGGCACAGAAGCTCTAAAATTCCTAGTCCCTCTAGGCACACTCTCAGTCTAGACAAACTGATTTCTCACACTTTTAAAATGCATCACAACACTCTATTGTTATCATTTCATCCACACAGCTTCAGCTAGTGACAGAAGAACATGTCCTTTAAGCGACATTTCAATGGGCTAAAGCTCCCATTCCAAGATTCCATTAAAACAATGTAATACTTGAATAGAACTATGAGGCACTATGTTGAACTTTTTACTTGTGTCTTCAATGCTTTGCTTTCCTCAAAGTTGTCACTCACCTACCTGTGACTCAACTTTTGAAAATAAATAAATAAATAAATAATCTGCAAACTACTTAAACTATATTGAACTAATGATATTCTCTCTAGATTTCTACTTCTCTGTTGCAATATGGATCATCTGTGATTATTTTAAAAACCCATTTACAAAAGATAGAAATGCTCTGAAGATGCCAATGTTGCCTTTTACAGATTTCTCATTTGATTGGTAAAATAGGCAATTTATAAATAATAATTCATAAATTTTCTATGACTACAAAAAAGTTAAATCACATAAGATACGAGAAGCCTTCAAGTTGGCACCTGAAGAACCTCAAGACTCACCAGTTAATAATTATCTATAAATTCTAATAAAACAAGTATCCCTCTAGATAATATACACAGACTTACTGAATTTTAAAACTTAATTTTAAACAGTTGGGTCAAGCCTGAAACCTATATTTATATTATTAAAGAATGTCACTATCTTAATAAAGTTTTGGAAACACAATCTTATGTACAATATGCTATTTTAAGAAACAGTAACTAATTAGCTCATCATGATTCACAGATTAAAGGGCATTCAAATTTAAAAATCTGCTACTGAAAAGAAGCATATCATAGTTCCAAAGTTCTACTCTTTCAGTACCATCTCTTCCACAACTTAAATTCTAGAAGAGCTGATAGCTGACCTTCCATTTCACAAGTCTAGTTTAGTTAAATGGAAGAGGAATTTAAAAAATCATTAAGAAAGTATATGCCAGTATATGTAAATGAACTTTATTTTTTCAAACACCAATTTCCATTATAAAATATTAGTTTTCCATACAAAAACTGTATGACTCGGTTATCAACTGTCCCCATTTATCTTGTGTGAATTCAACTTTTTTTTTTTTTAAACAAAGGAAGCAGGGAACAAGCAATGGGAAGTTGGTGTCAAAATGCAGAAAAACCTCCCAGCAAGCTTCTTGCAACCACCCAGGATTTAGAGTCTTGCTGGCCGCTCTCTTTTCAATACCAGAATTTCACACATTTCAATGACTATTATGACTTCAAAGAATCAAATTTTCATCATTGTCCGTCATCTGCCAGTTGATTTGTATAAAGGAGTTCTTCTGCATGCACTCCAAACAAAAGCCTCCTTACTTTTGTGGCTATATATCAAGTTTAAAAGTTTTGTTTGTGACAGTTGTGTCTTTGGTAAATTAGGGTAACACTGAAGGAGTGCAGCTGCTCTGCAGGAACCTCCTTTTTGGCACCATTTCACTTAAATAAAAACTGAATAATTAGCTTCTGCCTTTATTAAACCACAAAAATGCCACTGGCCTTAGTAATTACTTCCGGTTGCCCCACCCACTTAACCTTAATACTTTACACTTGTCATAAAGAGAAATTAATGAAAAAGGTTTTCACCACTTTGGATGAATTTTTGATAGATCTCTCAGTACACCCAGAACAGCCAAAATTTTTACCAGGCTTTTTGGTAATAAGTTGACTAAATTGCATGTTATTATGGATCAATGTTGAAAAGTTTTAATAGAGTACATATTGGAACATTAAGTACAAATATTGCTCATAGAAACTTGTTCTATTGCAGGCTATTAGTTACCAATTATGTGTTTAAATTTATTTTAGGGCTAAAACTGATCTAAATTTGATGATTGTGTTTATATTCTACTTCAACCATGAAAGATGTTAAAAGGAAAACAATCCTGGATCTGTAATAAAACTTCCTTTCAAGTGCCCTACAGAAACTTAACACAAGAAACTCATTAAGTGGTCTCATAAGTAATGAAGGACATTTTACAAAATAAATTGTACAGTTTGAAAATTAACAAAGAGTTGGCAGATAGCATAACCATATGTATTTACTTACCATGGAAGAACTTTAAACATTTCTAAAAAGTTAGTGGCCACAGCGATTCAAGATACAATCAAAACTGTAAAAATACACTAGAAGTGTGCCAGCAGAACCAATTTTTGTTTGTTTGTTAAAGCAACATATTGATGTAGGAGTCTAACCAGGTAATGAAACAAGTGTTGAAATATGATATCCATTATATCTTGCATATTGGGCAAAGTTACCATGAAACCAAAAGTTAAGTTTTAAATGGAATGTTGTTAAGATATTAACAACGGATCAAGCAAATGATGCAGCTAATCATATAAAGAGCAAAAAAACTAAGAATTAGAGACATGTGTCTCAATCTCAAACTATTTTCATTACTCCTAGATCCTTCTGAGCAGGAGAGGGTAGAGCAATGGCTAAAAGCAAAGGGCTGAGTCAAAACTGGGTTAGAATCGCAACTTATGTTGGGTAAATTAATAGACTTCTCCTAAATCATCATCTATAAGGATCAATTAAACAAAGTAAAATGAGGACTAAATAATGTATGTAAAGTGCTTGGGCAATAAAGAGATGTCCCATGTATATTTAATGTCTACTATGTATTAGACAATGGACACAATGCTCAATAGTATAGACATGATCTCCATTCTCATGAAAAGTACTATTTGACTTTTCAAAAAGGACAGAGTGAACAAGTAACGGGAGGCTGTTGTTAAGATGAAAAAAACTCCCATCTTCTTTGAAGAATATGAGTTAGTAAATAAAATACAACAAAAGGAACAAGGTACAATTTACCTTTGTTCGTTTCAATTCAAATTGACAGATCCTACTATGCCAAGTTATCTATGCCAGGGACTGAAGAGAATATAAAAATAAGACTTTAATCCTGAATTTTAAAAGTTTACAATCTGTGTACCCATAAGGAGGGGGGGATAACTAAATAATCATTACTGTAAAATACAGTATTAGTTAAGATTCAGATAAATCTTGAAGAACCCAAGCTCCACCGTTTGCAACCTATGCGGTATTGACAAGTTGCTTAAACTCTGTCAGTTTCCTCCTTTAAAAAAATGCACTACAAGGAATTCCCTGGCAGTCCAGTGTTTAGGACTCCGCGCTTTCACTGCCGAGGGTGCGGGTTCAATCCCTGGTGGAGAAACTAAGACCCCACAAGCCCTGCAGCTCGGCCAAAAAAAAAAAAAAAAGCACTACAAAACCTACCTCATAGCAGTGTTTGGAAGGATTAAGTCAGGATATGAAGTAAAATGTGATAAATGCCATGGGCGTCAAATAAAAGAAAGACTGCATTTGGTTTTAAAGGTGCAAAAGTATCAGAAAATACTTTTTCTGACTAAAGAGGGAGACAGAAGATGATTCTTTCAGGATACTTATGATTTTAAGAAGATACAGTTAAAACGTTATAAAAAAATTAAAGAAAAATTTAAAAAATATATCCATATGTTTAAAACCCTAGCAACTGCTTTTCTTATGTATATTACCTACCAATAATTATCTATATACATATCCACTGTATATAGTTATAATAATAATAAAGTTATTTTGCATTATTGTTAAGTATCACATCACTTACTTTTTTCTCCATGTAGTTACCCAGTTTTCATATTTCTTGTTTTAATGGCCTCATTGATAATCTATGAAGTTGATATGCCACAATTTCTTAGCCAATTCCTCATTATTGAAAAATCAAATTGTTTTGTTATTATTTCTTTTAAAGTACAGTTTACTGCAATGAAAATCTCAGTAGCCTAATTCTTTAAGGTTAGTCACTGAGGGTAATGCTAACTGGATCAAAGGTTATAATAATTTCCATGGTTCCTGATGTTATCAAATTGCTTTCCAAAGTGGTGGTAAATTTTTTATATTGTCAACCACATGTGGGCCAATTTCCATTTATGCTCTAACGGCACAGAGAAACAGGTATATATTAATTGGATTGAATTTATTTATTGTGTATTCTTCCATACAAAACTATAAAGGAGATGAGTTTGATTTTTGACTTGTAGAAACATTATCCTCAAAATTGACCCTAATGATATTACTTTATAGGAGCTGATACCAGTAGAAACAGGTGGGAAAAGGTAACACCTAAAATCTAATTAACTGTTCAAAATATAACTCTGGAACATCATAGAGATGTATAATCTTTTTGTAATGGTGTAAGGATGGTGAATATTTTCATATTCTGAAATACTGTACATAGTTATAGTACATGATTTGACATATGGCATAGCCAAATCAAGTCTACTAAACAACTATTTTAAGACAGAATGCTACAATTTTTTTTTTTTTTTTTTTTTTTTTTTGGGCTATGCCACGTGGCTTGCAGGATCTCAGTCCCCAACTAGGGATTGAACCCGCCCACGGCAGTGAAAGCCTGGAATCCTAACCACTAGGCAACCAGGGAACTCCCCTGGAATTCTATAATTTAAAAAAGATTATACAGAAATAAACTTTTCCCCCCAAATCAGGAAAAGTCTTCCATTGGAAGACTTCCTTCATTTTTATAAGGAAACACTTGAAACAATCTTCATTTTCTACTAACTTTGAACTGAAAGTTACTTAAAAAAAAAAATGCTTAATAAATAAATGAACAGTCAATACTGCCTCATTGAAAACCAGTATGCTTCACTGAAGCATTCTGAAAGTTATTAAGCTAATAATTTTTTAAACTTAAGAGAAAGATATAACGTATTAATAATGATCAACTTTTTAATACATAAACCCTTCTCCCCTTTTGCTTTTTAATCCAATGTTCCAGAATTTTTTTGATTTTTAAATCACTAACTCATGTAGCTATATTAGGTCACATAATAGCTTTTTCAGAAGCTGAAATAAAGGGAAAAAAATTTTGGACACAGAACACTTGGAACTTATATAGCATATTACATTTTTAAAAGATCCAATCTGTTATTTCTTAATCAAAGTCTTCCTCATATCCTGGTAATAAATTAAAAAGTTGACATACACAGAACATAAATTAAGAATTATGAGAACAAAAGCCACAACACCAGAGAACTAAATACGAAATAACTGTTGAATAAACATCAGGGCAAAGGAAAAGAAGGTAAATAAACATCCGGAAATCAAGTGATGGTTTAAGCAATAAATGAAATTAGTTAAATCTGGAAAGGAAGCTGAAAATAATGAATCTAAAGCTGAATGTTTCTAGCTTAATAAAGCAATACTTGAGGCAATGCTGTGAAAGTCAAACTAGATTTCAAGGAGACACAAAATGTATAAGACAATCCCTCGTTAATTTAGCGTAAGAATAGAAGTTAAGCTATGCAATAGAAGTCTCCTTTCTGACTTAGGAACTGATAGTTGTTCAGTTAACTGAAAATATTAGTGAAAATAGAAGATCGTTAAGTAAATACACACATGCACGCATACACAGCCACACTTTAAACACTGTATTATAACTTAAAAAGCATACATGTACACTCTTTCAATAATCTTCTGATATAGGGCCAGTACCTTTCCTTTGAGTGTAAGTCCAGTGGTAAGAATTCCAAGTGTCGTTTCTTCCATAAACTACCAAGAAACTGCATATCTACAATTTATAGTTTTAGTTTTTTAAATGGGAAGTGAGAATACAAAGACACTTGTGAAACGTGAGTCCAAAATCTGTCTAGATTTGCTTTTACATCACAACCTTTTATATAATTGTTTCACCTCCACCTAATTTGACAAAGATCGTGTTAGAAATTCACCTTTATTGTCTTTTCAAAGTATTCAAAACAACTGTCATATAAAGAACTCTTTGTCCCCCATATAGCAACATTCAGACTGTAGTATCCAATTAAATTATGTAATTACAATGGCAAGTAAAACTGGCATAGAAAGGTGTGGAAACAAGCACAGCTGAGTCTTGGTAAACATGACTCATTACTGAGAGCTGAAGTCTGGTAGTATACTAAAATGAAACCTAAATTAAGCCATAGTATGTAGTGTGTTGGTAAGGATGTTTTATAGAAAGAACTGAGAGCATCAATAACAGAGCAAATTGTTAAAGGCTGGTTTAAAAAATTAAAGATTCATTAAAGCCATTATTGTAAAAGACTGTCACAATGTAGTATATGGATTTTCATTGGGATCCATGATGGAGTAACACCTACCAGACTACCACTGTTGCCATGTAAAACTATAAAACTGGGGAAGTTAAGCAACTTTTTTCAGATATTAGACAACTGGATAATAGGCAGCATCATACTGTCATCCCTGAAAGAAGGAAAATTCATGTTGTAGTCCTACAAATGTCCCAGCTTTATGCCTGGAGGCACATTCCAGACCATGATGGAGCCCAAGCAGAACACCGGAGTCTCACTGAGCTGAGAAGGTAGGGGATTAGAGTTCAGGGCTACTAACATTTGTGAGGCAGAGTTCTGAAGAGGAACAATTAGGCAAGAAAAATAAATTTAAGGCATCCAGATTGGAAAGAAAGAAGTAAAATTATCTTTGTTCACAGATTTGTAAGATTCTACACACAATCACAAAACCTGCTAGAGCTAATGAACAAGTCAGCAAAGTGGCAGGATAAAAAAAAAAAATCAACACACAACAAATATCAGTTGTGTTTCTATACACTAACAGTGAACAATATGAAAATGAAATAAAGAAAATAATTCCAATTTAGAAGATATATACACCCCTATGTTCATTGCAGCATTATTTACAATAACCAAGATATAAAAACAACCTAAGCATCTACTGATAGCTGAATGGATAAAGAAAATGTATGTATAAATACAATGGGATATTACTCGGCCCTAAAAAAGAATGAAATCTTGCCATTTGCAACAACATGGATGGACCTAGAGGGTATTATGCTAAGTGAAATAAGTCAGACAGAAACAGACAAATATTATATGATTTCATTTATATGTAGAATCTAAAAAGCAAAACAGAAACAGACTCATAGACACAGGAAATAAACTGGTGGTTACCAGAGGGAGGAGTGGTTGGAAGGTGGACAAAATAGGTGAAGGGGATTAAGAGGTACAAACTTTCAGATATAAAATAAATAAGTCAGGGAGATGTAATGTTCACCATACGGAATATAGTCAATAATAACTACTATAACTGTATGGTAACAGATAGTAACTGCATTTATCATAGTAAAAAAAAAAAGGTGGAGGGGGGGGAATGTGCCAAGACCATTTCAATGGGGAAAGCACCAACAAATGGTGCTGGAAAAACTGCATACCCAAATGCCAAAGAATAAAATTGGATCCTTTACTTTATACCATATACAAAAGTTAGCTCAAAATGGACCAAAGACCTAAATGTAAAAGCTTAAAACTATAAAACTCCTAAGTTTTGTGCACGAAAGGACATATATCTGATAAAGGATTAATATCCAGACTATATAAAGAACTCCTACAACTCAACAAGAAAATGTGCAAAGTACTTGAATAGACATTTCTCCAAAGAAGATATGCAAATGGCCAATGAATGCATGAAAAAATGCTCAATATCACCACTAGTCATTAAGAAAATGCAAATCAAAACCACAATGAGATACCATTTCACACCCATTAGGATGGCTATTATCTAAAACATGGAAAGTAAGTGCTGGTGGGGATGTAGAGAAATTGGAACCCTTGTGTATTGCTGGTGGGAATGTGAAAATGGTACAGTCACTCTGGAAAACAGTATGGTAGTTCTTCAAAATGTTAAACATAGAATTACCATATAATCCAAACAATTCCACTTCCATGTATATACCCAAAAGAACTGAAAGCAGGGACTACAACAGATATTTGTACATCCATGTATATAGCAGCATTGTTCACAACACGCAAAGGTGGAAACAACCCAAATGTCCATCAATGGCTGAATGGATAAACAAAATATGGCGCATATATACAACATAACCTTAACAAGGAATGAAGTTCTGACACATGCTGCAACATGGATGAACCTTGAAAACATTATGCTAAATGAAACAAGCCAGTCACAAAAGGACAAATATTGTATGATTCTGCTTATATCATACATTATTTGGCAAATTCATAGAGACAGAAGGTATAATAAAGGTAACCAGGGACTAGGAGGAGGAGGTAATGGGGAGTTATTGTTTAATGGGTTCGCAGTTTCTGTTTGGGGTCATGAAAACGTTCTGGAAATGGATAATGGTGATGGTTGCACAATACTGTGAATGTGCTTAATACCACTGAATTGTACACTTAAAAGTGGTTAAAATGGTGAATTTTGTGTTAGGTATATTTACTACAATTTTTTTTTTTTTTTAGGAAAATGGAATGACATCTTTAAAGTGCTAAAATAAAAACCGTCAATCTAGAATTCTATATCCAATGAAAAGGTTGTTATGGACTGAATGTCCATAACATTCAGCGTCCCCCTGCCCTTCAATTCATACACTGAACCCTTAACCCCAAATATCATGGTATTTGGAGACAAGGCCTTTGGGAGGTAATTAGGGTTAGATGGGTCATGATGTGGGGTCCTTATGATGGGATTAGTGCCTTTATAAGAAGAGACACCAGGGTGAATCCTCTTTCTCTTTCTTCCCTGCCATGTGAAGATTCAGTGAGAAGGCAGCCATCTACAAGCCAGGGAGACAGTCCTAACCAGAAACCAACCACACAGGCACCTGGATCTTGGACATCTAGCCTCCAGAACTATGAGAAAATTAATTTCTGCTGTTTAATCCATTCAGTCTATGGTATTTTGTTATGGTAGCCTGAGCTAAGACAAAGTATTTCAAAAGCAGAGGCAAAATAAAGGCATTTCCAGATAAACAAAAGCTAAGAGTTTTTGTCCCAAAAGATCTGCACTACAAACAATGTTAAATGAAGTTCTTCAGGCTGAAGGAAAGAGACACCAGATGGAAATCTGTATCTATAAAGAGGAATGAAGAATACCAGAAATGGTAAATTTTTAAGTAAATATAAAATATTTTTCTTCTTGTTTCTTTAATTTCTTTAAAAGATAACTGATTATCTGAAGCAATATTAATAATTTACTATGAGGTTTATAAAATATGTTGAAGTGAAATCTATGTCAACATTAACACAAAGGACTAGAGAGACAGATGGAAGCACTGATTCAAGATTCTTATGTTACATGTAAAGTGATATATTATTAGTTCATGGGAGACTGTACAAAGTTAAGAATGCATGTTGTATTCCCTAAAGCAACCACTAAAAAAATAAAAGAGATACAGCTAAAACATCAACAGAGAATATAAAATGGGTTTCCAAAAATGTACTCAATCCAAAATGAAGATGAGAAAGGTAGGCAGGAGGAGAGGAGAAAAGAAATCAAATGGGAATTAAAAGGCAGAGATTGTCAAACTAGATGAAATAAAAGCAAGAGCTTTTTTTTTTTACACTGGCAAAAAAGAATAACCATTTATTAAAGTAGATACAGAACACTTGTTTTCTCAGATTTTAATACTGCTTTACATACTGTGTTTGTGAAACAGTCCCTATTATAATATGTTTATAAACCCAAATTTCAACTGATTACAGATTTATTTTTCACTTGTCAAACACACAGTTGATAATCTTGAGAGGAAAATACATCAAAGGAATTTATACAATTATAGAAGTTCTTTTTATACATGTCTCATGGAAGATACATTTATTTATTACTTTTTAGATTCAAACCGGTTGATAAACTTCTTGTGGCTGAGGTCCTTCATTTTATTTTTTGTGATAAGAAAATCCAAAATTATTAATGTTGAATTTCTCATTGTACATTCATCTAAAAACACAGTAAAAAAAACTTGTAAAGATTGTAGATTGGTTAACTTAGGTGTTTTCTAGTGGCTTATTATCTAATTAACTGACTGCTGGGGATATCTGCTGGAGAAGGAAAAAAAACAATCTGGAGAAAATTCTCCCATTTATTTATATCGATAAACAAATAAAATGAAAACACAAAGAACAAAGAGCTGCAAAGCCACATGATGCTATTTCTGGCCTAGTCCATTAGGTCCTGATGAACATTTAAAGTGTTTTCTTTTTCATAAAGGTAAAAATCTGAAAAGAAAGACACATTGTAGGGACTTCCCTTGTGGCGCAGTGGTTACGAATCTGCCTGCCAATGCAGAGGACACGGGGTTGAGCCCTGGTCTGGGAAGGTCCCACATGCCGCGGAGCAACTAAGCCCGTGTGAAGCCACAGCTGCTGAGCTTGCGCTCTAGAGCCCGTGAGCCACAACTACTGAGCCCACGTGCCACAACTACTGAAGCCCGTGTGCCTAGAGCCTGTGCTCCGCAACAAAGAGAAGCCACCACAATGAGAAGCCCACACACCACAACAAAGAGTAGCCCCCGCTCACCGCAACTAGAGATAGCCTGCGCACAGCAACAAAGACCCAATGCAGCCAAAACATAAATAAATTAATTAATTTAAAAAAAAAAGAAAGAGAAAGATACATTGTATATGTTTTTTCCCAAAATAGATTTTACAAAAATATATACACATAATATATAGAAGCTGAAATTATTCAAAACCAATAAACAAAACACCATAGAAGAGTAAGTGGGTGCAGCATAGAGATTATAAAATGTCCCCATAGCAGTTTAGGGGCTTCCCCCTCCTTTACCCATTTCATGATTTTACAATCACACCTAAGTATCATCAAGCCTGAAATAAAGGCACTACTGACATCAGGTAGTGCAAAGAGCTCAGATATTTCTTTAAGTATAAAATACTTTAAATGAGTAGATGAAAATGCAAAATGGCACATTTTTTCAACTCATAAATATGTGCAAGGTGCAAACTTTAACTTTACCTTGGATTAAAGACCTAAATATAAGGCCAGACACTATAAAACTCTTAGAGGAAAACATAGGCAGAACACTCTTTGACATAAATCACAGAAAGATCCTTTTTGACCCACCTTGTAGAGAAATGGAAATAAAAACAAAAATAAACAAATGGGACCTAATGAAACAAAAGCTTTTGCACAGCAAAGGAAAACATAAACAAGACGAAAAGACAACCCTCAGAATGGGAGAAAATATTTGCAAATGAAACAACTGACAAAGGATTAATCTCCAAAATTTACAAGCAACTCACGCAGCTCAATATCAAAAAACAAACAACCCAATCCAAAAATGGGCAGAAGACCTAAACAGACATTTCTCCAAAGAAGATATACAGATTGCCAACAAACACATGAAAGAATGCTCAACATCACTAATCATTAGAGAAATGCAAATCAAAACTACAATGAGGTATCACCTCACACCAGTCAGAATGGCCATCATCAAAAAATCTACAAACAAGAAATCCTGGAGAGGGTGTGGAAAAAAGGGCTTCTTGCACTGTTGGTGGGACTGTAAATTGATACAACCACTAGGGACAACAGTATGGAGGTTCCTTGAGAAACTAAAAAAAGAACTACCATATGACCCAGCAATCCCACTACTGGGCATATACCCTGAGAAAACTATAATTCAAAAAGAGTCATGTACCACAATGTTCACTGCAGCTCTATTTACAATAGCCAGGACATGGAAGCAACCTAAGTGTCCATCAACAGATGAATGGATAAAAAAGATGTGGCACATATATACAATGGAATATTACTCAGCCATAAAAAGAAATGGAGTTATATGTAGTGAGGTGGATGGACCTAGAGTCTGTCTGTCATACAGAGTGAAGTAAGTCAGAAAGAGAAAAACAAATACCGTATGCTAACACATATATATGGAATCTGAAAAAAAAAGGTTCTGAAGAACCTAGGGGCAGGACAGGAATAAAGACGCAGATGTAGAGAACGGACTCGAGGACACGGGACGTGGGAAGGGTAAGCTGGGACGAAGTGAGAGAGTGGCATGGACATATATACACTACCAAATTTAAAATAGATAGCTAGCGGGAAGCAGCCACATGGCACAGGGAGATCACCTCGGTGCTTTGTGTCCACCTAGAGGGGTGGGATAGGGAGGATGGGAGGGAGACACAAGAGGGAGGAGATACGGGGATATATATATATATATGTATATATATGTTATTTTTTTTCTTAATTAAAAAAAGAAAAAATAAATTTAAAAAAACCAAACTTTAAATATAAGCTCACATGGGCTTCCCTGGTGGCGCAGTGGTTGAGAATCTGCCTGCCAATGCAGGGGACACGGGTTCGAGCCCTGGTCTGGGAAGATCCCACATGCCGCAGAGCAACTAGGCCCGTGAGCCACAACTACTGAGCCTGTGTGTCTGGAGCCTGTGCTCCGCGACAGTGAGAGGCCCACGCACCGTGATGAAGAGTGGCCCCCACTTGCCGCAACGAGAGAAAGCCCTCGCACAGAAACGAAGACCCAACACAGCCCAAAAAAATAAATAAATGAATAAAAACATGTCAATTCATTAAAATATATATATATATATATATATATATATATATATATATATATATAAGCTCACAAATAGGTTAAAAGTAAAAAGGTGGAATAAGATGCACCATGCAAAACTAAGAATAAGAAAATGGAAGCAGCTATATTAATGTCATCAGAGTAGACTTCAGAACAAGGATTAGCACCAGGATAAAGAGGGATGTTACATAAGGATAAAAACATCATTTCATCAAGAACACATAACAATCTTCAATGTTTATGTACCTAATAGGAGAGCTTCAAAATCATTAAATCAAAAAAGTGATCCAACTAACAGAAAAAACAAGTTATATTTTGAGATGTTAACACTTCTCTCTCAGTAACTGACAGAAGACAAAGACAAAAGTATCAGTAAGGATAAAGAAAACTTGAACAATGCTATTAACCAACCTAAAACTTAACTGAAATTTATAGATCACCAAACCGTAAAACTAAAAAAATACACATTCTTTCCAAATGTACATGAAACATTAATCAAAAAAGACCATATTCTGAGCCATAAAAATAAAAAGTCAATAAAAATTTCAAAATTGAAATCATGAAGAGTGTGTTATTGACTACAATAAAATTAAATTAGAAATCAAAAATAATGTAGTTCACGAAATAAATGATGAAGATAATACTGTAGATATATTAGTGGATGATCACCTTGCATTGTTCTGGAAGGCTTTGTAATAAGAAAGAATATAGACTGACACATAAGATCTGGAGAATATTTCTCAGATACATTCTTTATATAACAAACCCTGTTACAACGCATTATAAAAAATAGTAATAGCAGTAATACTAATTGCTATGCAGTGGCCTAATATTTTACATTTATTTATGATATAAATTTATCAACCTGCACACCCACAAACTGATAGTACAGTGATAGCTAAGTTCATAATGCTGATCCTCAGGATGTATTAAGCTTTGAAGTACTTTCTAATTCAATGGTACATCATTTAAGTACTATGCATTTTTACTGTTTTCTAATTCTTAGATGTATAGTGTTTATCTATTGTACAGAACTTGTTAAACCCCATGTGTCAGAGTTTGAAAGGCATCTATAGAACTGGATAATGTATACTAGAAAAAAATACAGCCCATGAAGGGCCATATCTCTAAAATTATATATAGTTAATTAGTAAAAACCTCTCAAGAAGGTTATTAATTATCTTTCGGTATCAAAAATATTTAAAATATTAATACTAAATAAGCCCTTTGATTTAGCAATCCCACTTCAAAGAATCAATCCTAAAATAAAGATGTTATCAAAAATTAGACTTAGGAATAGAGATATTCATTCTAACATTGTGTATAATTGCAAAAAATTGTAAACAACCTGCAGTATAACAAGAGAAGTTATTAGGTATAGCCATATAATGCGAGATTATATACCCATTTACAATCATTCTTTTGAATAATTTTAAAGACAAAGATATTCACAACATAATGCAAATAAAGTGAAAAAACAGGACATCAAACTATAAAGCATAATCTGTGTTTTATATAAGTATGTTGGCTGTTGCCGTGTTTAAATATTCATATAAAAAAGAAGTAAATTCACCAAGACTATGACAGTAAAGGTGATTTTAATTTTTTTATGTTACTATTTCCAAGTTAATGTTTCTACAATGTACATGTTTATTAAAATCAGTAAAAAAATTTTTAATTACATACAGTTTAATGACCAAATATAAAGTTTAATAGCATGAATAATGCCTTCAAAAACTTCTTTGGAGTAATACAGTTTAAAATTCACACCATTAAAAATAGGTTATAAATGACTAAAGAAATTTCTCATGGGAATGATAATCATACAGCAATACATCTACACAACTGATCAGCAGAAACTATGTAAAGAAAAATAGTAATATCACAGATGATTTAGTAAAATGCCATAGGCTGTAAGAAAAGGCAAGTTACATGACAAAAATCATTAAATACCAACTCGACATACATTGACATACACAAATGAACACACTTCGCTAATGTAAGACCATTGTAATTGAGACCAATATTTTGCACCAAGATCCCCAAGAACTCAATACCTGAATAGCAAATTGACTTAGAACAGTAGTCTTCTCAATTAATTCAGATTCAACTAAGGATAAGGGTTATAATTTCAGTTTGCTTTTCTTTTCAGACTAATAACTCCAAACAGGAAAAAAAAAAGGGGGGGAGACTTTTACTGAATGATGAAATAAACAAGATGTTGTGTTCTCCTATTGTTTAATGTAGGTATTCTCAATTAACTTTCAAAACAACTCTAAGGACTTCCCTGGTGGTGCGGTGGTTAAGAATCTGCTTGCCAATGCAGGGGACACGGGTTCGAGCCCTGGTCCGGGAAGACACCACATGCCACGCAGCAGCTAAGCCCATGTGCCACAACTACTGAGCCTGCGCTCTAGAGCCTGTGAGCCACAACTACTGAAGCCCACGTGCCTAGAGCCCATGCTCCACAAGAGAAGTCACCGCAATGAGAAGCCTGTGTACCGCAACAAAGAGAAACCCCCTCTCACCACAACTAGAGAAAGCCCATGCGCAGCAACGAAGACCCAAGGCAGCCAAAAATAAAGAAATAAAGTAATTAATTAAAACAAAAAAAATAACTCTAAAACTGTTTTCACTCACAGAGGTTAAATAACATGCTCAAGGTCACACGGCTAAAAGAAGGGATTTAAAGATCTAATGCTATATCTATAAATAAGTCCATGGTCTTTCTAGTATCCCAAGTTTCTCACTAGATTGAAAATTTCAAGTAATATAATGTACAAGTCATGGTATTTCTTCTTACAGTTAGTAAATGTCTTCAAAAGTCCTGTATATTCCCAAAGGGGGAAATAAGACAATGAAAGAAAAATGCAATTAGAGGGTAGAGTCATCTCTGTCTCTCCTCTCTATATCTGATGTAGCTCTTCCATCATTTTGGAAGAAGGAGAGGGAAAAAGAAACAAAGAAGAAAAAGGGCAAAAGGCACGTAAGTGTGGAGAAAGGAGAGCAAGAGAGGAAGAACAACAAGGGGAACAGAAGAGACACATAAGAGTGAAAAAAAGAAAAGAATAATGATAGCCAAAGAATTGGCCAGAGAGTCACAGCCAGACAGACAGAGGTGGAAAGTGCAGAGGAGGAGAAAGAAATAGCCATTGAAAGGGGGGGACAGTACGGGGGTAGGAGGAAACACAAGCAGCCAGAAAGAGAAAGAGAGACAGATGACTATCAGCTACATAGTCAGCAAAAGAGGAACAGACAGTCACAGAGACAGAGGGAAAAAGCCATACAAACAGTGGGTAATACAAACATATCTGGGGCTTTGTCAGCACCTAATCTGGTGGACAGCAGCTCAGACAATTTCTTATCTTTCTTCACCCTGATGACAAATCTCCACTATTTCCCCGCCCCTTTTGGAGGGGGTGGGGGGTGGAGGGGAGTCAGCGTAGGAGGGCCATGGAGAGTGGAAAATTAGAGGAAGAAGATGAATTTATTACTCCAGGTCACAATACGACCTTTATAAAAAAGCAATTTCAAATTCAGAAGATTCTTTAATAGACAAATCAGTGAATTGTTATACCATATGTAAAATCTAAAATGCACAGACAAAAACTGTGGTCCTTTTTAAAAAGTAGTTGTTAAAAATTCAATTGCTTGTAGAAAACTTTGTGAAAACTATAAAAATTTCATGAATGTCCAAAAAAGGCATATGAGTAAATAAAAATAGCAACAAACAAATCACTTCCTTTAAGCTTCTTTGAAGTGATCTTTAACCGTAATAGCTAAGTAATTCTCAAGCTTTTTTGAGCAGTAAATCAGATCAAATCACTTTCCTACTTAAAACCCTATAATGGCTTCCCATTAAAATTAGGATAAAATTCACACTTGTTACCATGGACCTAAAATCTTACCTAATCCAGCTCCTTCCTACCTCTCTGACCTCACTTCCTATCACTCTCCCCCTTTCTCACTATGTCACAAAGCTTTCCTTCTCTTCTTTGACTACTACCACCAGCTAGTTAACACTTTAAGGCATTACCCTTTTCCTCTACCTGGTATGCTCTTACGCTGGCTTCTCACACAGCTGGCTCCTTCTCATCATTCAAATCTTAGTTCATATTTCATATCTTCTCAAAGTGTCTTTCCTTGATTGCCCTATAAATAACCCTTATTCTACCCAAACCCCCAGGTATTCTCTATCCTATCACCTTGCTTTTTTTTTCTATAACATTCATCAATCTATGCAAGTATTTTAATCATTTAGAAATAAAGTTGGCATATGCTTACACATGAAAATATTGACATAAGCTCTAAGGGCAATGATGCTGTTCCTTATTTACTGTTATATCCCCAGGGCCTAGAATATGGTACATAGCAGGTGCTCAAATAATTGAATGAACAAATGAAAAAGTACAATATGATTTTATATTATAAATAAAGGATGAGTAAAAAAAAAATCCCTTGAAGGATCTTCACAAACAGCTACAGATTGTCATAGTTGAAAACTCCCAGCCCTAGAGGAATTTTAGTCTCCAAACACTCTAGGCACATGCCACACCAGCCATGGCATGTATGTTTTATACATTATAAAGCTTACTAAAACAGGAACCTTATTTTAATTTTTTGGATGTCAAATTTCTAACTACTGAATTAGGCTTAAAAATCTTTTTAATTGATACATTTTAATTATAACAATACATATTCAGTAGTCATTGTAATAGATGCAAATCAGTACACTAATCAGATCCTCAATTCTTGAATTTAAATTAGCATTCTCAGCCCAACATTTTGGTATATTTGTGTCCTATATGTTGCCTAGAGAAAGCCAAGATCATTTTTTATACCTATTTTATTGGAAGCATTAAAATTAAAAAAGACCCTCATTAACTAACATGCAATAAACTCAAAGTTGAAACAAATAAAATATTAAACATGAAACAGGCATGAACAAAATGCTTATTCACACATATCCTGAAAAGTATGCCTAATAAAGAGTTTTGTGGACACATAGTACACTGCAAGCAGTAAAGCTTCCATATCACTACCCCACATTTTAAGCCTCCTCATCTTGTAAAACATGAATGATATTTGCAAGCTTTCAAGTGGCATCCTGAAGAGTAAAATCAGAGCACAGATTAAGTCATATAAGATTAGAAAGCCTGAACACAGAAACAGATTCGATGTTTGCTAGTCTCAAATTCCCAGGTCTGCATTTTCCTTTCCTTTGCTCGAATTCTATTCCCGGAGATACATGATATAAAAAGAAAAAATAATTGTCACTAAAAGATGTTACTCCTATTTTCTTCATTTCCTCTCATTCCTGCCTTCATTAAGAACTTACTATAAGATGATGGACATGAGGCTTTTAACAAGTTTAATGTGGGTATTTGGAATTAATTTTTGAAATTATCTGGCAAGCTGGCCAATGAAAAAAGCTATAACTCTAAAAACAAAATATTCTCTTTCTACTACCAAAGAAACAAACAACAACAACAAAATCCCACCTACACTCAAATACAGTATAAAATAAAGCATTATATATCTACATACTCTGATATAAACTTTGGTGATTAGTTTATATTCAGTTAAATAAAATTAGACAACCAATTTTCAAGAGGATAATATACAGCATATGACTTTGAATGCATTTTTTAAAAAAGGTAATGTATTTTCACATATAAATTGTATAATCTCTAAAATATGGCCAAAAAAATCTTAATGTAAAATCCAAACAAGTAAAATATTATCAATTCTACTTTATTGAGGGCCAAAGCTCCTACATAATAACATGCAAGAATTTTAAATTCTTGAAAGCAAGTGTCAAGTACTATACACAATTTCCATACACAGCAGGTAGCAAAGCAAGAAAAGAACTGACACAGTTACTCTCCTTAAAAGAGACATACAATAGAGAACTGTTATACAGCGCTAGCATACTACAGATCTATGCATTAAAGATGTTGTGGCTATTAACAGTTTAAACCTTTACTGTATTTTACTAATTGGTACATAGAACTTTAGAGCTTTTGAAAGATAAAACATTCCAGTCAGTTCAATTCTCCAGCATTGTTCAAGTATTCCAAGTAGGAACAAAGAGGAAAATAAATCTGCTTTAATTGCTGAAGAATCACAGATAATAGAGATGGTTGAATACTTCAGAGGAAAGATCTTTTGTTCCTTAAACAATTTTAATAAAGAAAGATCATTCTCTATTTAAGTTTAAATGGTTCCTGTCTGCATATTAAAACTATTATAACATTCATTTCCTCTGTATTTAGTTAGTACAAGTTTTATATAGCTTGACAGTCTGTGAAAATAACTTACTTTAATTGGGAGTATATTTTAGAACACAAAGTTCTGTATTTATCAATATAATTTTATTTAAAATAACTGTATATAATAATTGATCTGACTTGTTTTAATCAGTGTTAAAGGTAAGAGTTAACCGAAGTTGTTTTAAAACTAATGACATGTCATTAATAAGAGTAGAAATATTTCTATTTAAATGATCGATTAATTCTATTAATTTAATAGAATTCAGTAATTTAAGAGCATGTTTTACCCATAAACATAAAACAAGCTATTTTACTATAAGTTCAAATGTTGAGGTATATTATGTCATGTAACAGGAATATTATATACAATTTAATAATCTTCTAAACATGTAAGCAATCACTTACTACAGGGATTAATGCTACTGGTACATAATACATTTACTGATTAACCTATACCGAAAGTGCAGAAGGAAACACATTTATTTCTAGCTAATAAGTCTTAACATTTTTCATTACTTGAATTTTTTATATTTTCCAAAATCAATGCCCTCCCACCCTCCACACACACACACACACACACACACACACACACACACACACACACACAGTACTTGAAAAAAGGCCAATTAAAGAATGGCCATTTCACTATAAAATTTACACTACCAAAATCATTAGTCATTACTTCTTCCTTAGAATTTTAAGCAATAGTATTGCTACAATCTAAAAAGCTATTCACCAGTTTTCTTCAGTAGTTCGTGGGTAACGTAAAACCAACAGAGAGCAGTACATTGTAAAAAACTACTGCTGTTTTTAAGACCTAAAACTATATTGCAAACTAACATTTATATTTAGTCAACACTTTTCTCTTTTTAATAGTCTCATCTAAATACAAGAATATAAATAAGCATCTGCAAAGTAAAAAACATGAAAAAACATTATTCCATATTTAGTGAAAGTCTTAAAGAAAAAAAACTTTCATGCTAAACTGCCACCATGGAAAGTTCTCAAAGGCTGCTATTCTTTGATGTAAAATGAAATACTACTTAGTGAATAAAACATAAAAAACTCCTGTCTACCCTTCAAAGAGACATATCCTTTGACCCGGTACTCCAGACTAAAGCCTTGAAATTTTTGCACAAGAATGCTGCGTGAGGAACGTCCAGACAAAACAGACACTTGAGATGCTAGAAGGCTGTATAACCCCAATCGCAGACACTACTCCTTCCAATAATCTAGCAGAGATAGCGCTGCCGTACACCAAAAGAAAGTAATCTCACCAAAAGAAAACTGACCCCTTAAAAAAAAAAAAAAAAGCAAGCAGTCAAAGCAAATATAAGCCTTTAACTTAGGTTTATCTTTTTGTGCAGGTCACCTCTTAATGACCGATTTTTAATTCAAGTTTCCAGACTTATAAAAAGTTTTCATCTATAAACTTTTAGTACTGTAGGAGGCAAAAATAACATAAAACAAATACTGGTGCTGCAAAAATGGTTTTATTTTGAAAGACTTGCAAAAATCATTCATTTTTAAAATTTCTTACAGTAATACAAGCAATGAAAAAATTTAAAACCTATTAAAGTGACAATAAATTTATATTAAATAACTTGCTGCTTGCAGACATTCTAAAACAGCAATATTTGTTGGCTGAATGTGTTAATAACATGTGCTTAATCAAGTAGCAATTACTTATTGCAAGTATCAACAAGTAACAAACCTTTAACTGCTGTGTGATTGCTATTTGGAAGTAACTGTCAAACAGGGAAACAAAAAATTGGCAACATTCAAAACACTGACTCTATTTATTTTACATGCACACCTAATTTTTAAATAAAGATATTAATACAGACTACTTAAAATATCCAAAGTATTAGGATTTTACATTAATAGTGTGTACTATCATGTAATTTTTCAAAAATAAAAAAAAAAGTTTAGAAATCGTAGCCATCCTTCACACTCCACGCCACAGATTTGAGATTTACAGATAGCTAAAAAAAAAGTTTCCTTTCTCACATGCATGTATGTTGAGACTGCATGTATAACTAAGTGTAACACCTTTATAAGATTTAAAACAGGTGGTGCTTAATATTTTTTAGATAAAATAACCAAGTACCTAAATGAAAACAAACCACTGAACGTATCAATATAAACACTGAAGGACAGTGCCTGGCACACTTAAGTGCTCAGTAAGTATTTACTGAATAAATAAATGAAGAATGAAGGAAAGATGGCATATAACATAATTTTATGGAAGTAATATACTAATGTCAAACTATTAAGGCTTATTTCACATTATTTTTATTAATAAACTGAAAGAATTCTTATTTTATCAGGGTAGTTTTTTATTTTTGTGTGTTAAAAGATTAACTATAGCAGTTGATAGCTAATATAAGGTAATTGTGAAAAACAGGAATTAGTATTTTTAAAATACTTAATACAAATGGTTAAAAAGCAAATCAAAAATGTACCTATGCAGGTCTAAGTTATGCTTTAGTTGCTTTGTGGGGGAGCCTTTACTCAAACTCTTCAAAGAGTACTGAAAATTTAACTTCTCTCTTTTGTATAATACAAGTGAATATAAGAAGACAATGTGTTCATTGGACTTGCGTATTCATCAAATGTACTGAAAGGAGACTGGGGTGGGGTGGCATAAAGAAAAAAAAGTTACTCTCTTAATAAGCACAAAGGCAAAGACATTCTTCACCCAACCTCCATGGCACAGCAGCTCCTGCCACAAAAAACAAGGGCCTAGCAAACAACCATTTGTTAGCTTTCCTTGTTATCTGTAGGAAGTATCACATATTTGAAAATAATAATGGTGCAACCCATGAAAGTTGCATCACGCAAAAGTTTTTTTTTTAAACACTGTGCTTCTACATATATCAACAAGATTATTTTAAGACACTGTCATCACCTCTTTTGATATTTAACATTTTATTAGTTGCAAGAATAAATGAAAAGGATAGTTAGCAATTTATACACAACAAACGAGAGAAGATATTAAGAATGACTGATTAAAAATTTACCATGTGCTCTGATATAAAATTCATTATTAGCAGTCATCCAGGAATTACTACAATTTTATTCTCTGAAGATTTGTTTTCTAACAATGTGAACACTATGTATAGTTCTAAAATGACAGAATAGAATTCTTTACACTAGAAAATGCTAAGCAGACTTTACCCCTCTACATTCTATTCCTAAAAAAAGCGATAGGATACAAGTTGTCAATATACAACTGATGCGCAGAATAAAACATTTTTTTCTTTGTGTGGTATCGACATCCACAAAACACTATAAAAATTCCTTTAATTTGTTATGTTATATATATTAAATTCTGCCTGTCAGATATAACAGTAAAAAAAGAAAGAAAGAAAATTAAAGTTTACTTGGTGACATGCCCCTAGAGCTAATCTAATAACAGTTTAAAATAATAAGCATTATAGGGAGTTCCCTGGTGGTCCAGTGGTTGAGAACCCACCTTTCAACGCAGGGGACACAGATTTGATCCCTGGTTGGGGAACTAAGATCCCACACGCCGCAGGGCAAATAAGCCCGCATGCCGCAACTACTGAGCCCGTGCGCCACAATGAAAGATCCTGTGTGCCACAACTAAGGCCTGATGCAGCCAAAAATAAATAAATATTTTTAAAAATAATAATAATAAGCAGTATATACTTAAGATGAAAGAAATGAAACATGACAGGACAAATAAAAAAGGGTCTGAGGGTCTAGCTCTCCATGAAATCCACATGAGGAAGAAGTATGAGGACCTAAGTTTTAAGTTGCCTTACTAGACGGCTAAGATTAAAAAGAACAGAGGTAATAATCCCCACCGTATCCTGCACCATACATTTAGAGTATCATGAGAAATCCTGGCAACAACATTTTAAAAGGGATTCAGTCAAACTGGAAGGTAATCAAGATGATGAATTAACTGAAACTCATGTAAAATGAACCAAAGCCCTGGGGATGTTTAAGCCAGAAAAGAGAAGACTTAGGAGAATGATTCTCAAACATTTTGGTCTCAAGACTCCTTTACACTCTTAAGTATTATTGGGACCCCAGTGAGATTTTGCTTATATGAGATATACCTATAGATATTAATCATATAAGAAATTAAAATGGAGAAAAATTTAAACATAAACTTAGTTTAAAATAATAATAAACCGATTATATACTAATATAAATAACACTATAAAAAAAATTTCAAAAACTAAAAATTTGAGAAGAGTAGCACTTTTGAAATCTCTAATGTCTAGCTTAACAGAATACAACTGAATTCTAACTTGTGTTCTTACATTCAAACTGTTGGCTAAGTTGTCTTGCTTACTATATATGAAGAGAACTCATCCTCGCACAGATATGTAATTAGAGAAGGGAGCAATATTTTAATAACCTTAATATTTTCATTCTCTCATTAAATCCATGGTTGGTTCTTGCACTTTAATTGAAAATTTTACCAGGACTTCCCTGGTGGCGTAGTGGTTAAGAATCCGTCTGCCAATGCAGGGGTGGGTTCGATCCTGGCCCGGGAAGATCCCACATGCCACAGAGCGACTAAGCCCGTGCGTCACAACTACTGAGCTAGCGTTCTAGAGCCTGCGAGCCACAGCCACTGAAGCCCGTGTGCCACAACTACTGAAGCCTGCATGCCTAGAGCCCATGCTGTGCAACGAGAAGCCACCACAATGAGAAGCCCACACACCGCAACGAAGAGTAGACCCGGCTTGCCATAACTAGAGAAAGCCTGTGCGCAGCAACGAAGATCCTACGCAGCCAAAATAAATAATTTATTTAAAAAAAAAAAAAAAAGAAGAAAAATAAAGTTTTACCCATTCATGATTTTATAACCATCATACGTTAGTTACGGAAAATACTGGTTCACAGAAGTATGCAGATCTTCCAAATGTTAACATATTTCATTACACAGTATTTTAAAAGTCACATTCATTAATATCACTACCAATCCCATTAGAACAGTCTTTAAGTACTGGGAAGTTGTCGTGCTCATTCAGATCAGTGGCAGAATCAAGTTCTACAAAAATCCTAATTTTCACTCGAAAGCTTGAAGTTTATCATGGGCAACACTTCCTGTAAGTGACAGGTTTATTTCTGAAAAGATGTCTGCCACGTACTGAATACTGAATAACCATAATGTGTCTGTCATCTGTTATTGTTTTTTTCACCTAAAAGGTGTTCCATGAAGAAAAGGACTAGGTTCAGTTTGCAACAGCAACTCAACCATACAAGTGTTTTTCCTTGATACAACTGTACTTCGGTATGCCGAAGAGTTTTATGCATACTTCTGTTTTGCTACATGGAACATAAAAAAGATGTACATGCAGAATTGAGATTTTTAAAAATTAATAATTTTCACTGCTTCATCAAAGACATTAAGTGAAACTAGCTTCTTTTTTAAGAAACCTCGAATGCAGGGAAGTGAAGTATACAATGACAGGTTGCACAGTTAGGGCCACTGCCTTGATTTACACTAAGGTGCTAACAGTTTTGCCACAGTTGCTTTTGTAACATACGTGTCAAAGTCAACACAGTGAAAAGGGCAAATAAAGTCTTTGTATAATTATGAAAATAGTTTGACTCTGTGGACCTTCTACAAGGGTCTTGCTCCCTCAGCCCCCCACCACTCTTTGAGAACCACTGATTTAGGACCAAAGAGCTGTTTTCAAATATACAGAAAGCTATCATGTAGAAAATGGCATGCCCCATGTATTATTAGGGCAGATCTTTTTTTTTTTTAATAAATTTATTTATTTTATTTTTGGCTGCATTGGGTCTTCATTGCTGCGTGTGGGCTTTTCTCTGGTTGTGGTGAGCGGGGACTACTCTTCGTTGTGGTGCACAGGCTTCTCACTGCAGCGGCTTCTCTTGTTGCGGAGCACGGGCTCTAGGCACGTGGGCTCAGTAGTTGTGGCATGCGGGCTCAGTAGTTGTGGCTCTCGGGCTCTAGAGCACAGGCTCAGTAGTTGTGGAGCACGGACTTAGTTGCTCCGCGGCATGTGGGATCTTCCCAGGCCAGGGATCAAATCCGTGTCCCCCGCATTGGCAGGCAGATTCTTAACCACTGTGCCACCAGAGAAGCCCAAGGGCAGATCTTGTACCAATGGACATTATTTATAAAGAAACAGCTTAGCACCAAATTAAGAAACAACCTTTTCCCTTTAAAAAAATTGATGAACAGTAAAATCCATCCTTTATAGTGTACAGTTCTGTTTTTTTCTAACAAATGCATCACAAAAAACATCGGTTTTGACAAAAAAATCAACGCCACAATCAAGATACAGAACAGTTCCATCACCCGCTAAAATTTTCTAATGCCCTTTATAGTTAATTCCTCCTCCCACATCCAATCCTGAAAACCATTCATCAGTTTTTTGTCCCTAGAGTTTTGCCTGTTCTAAAATGTCAAATGAATGAAATCACACAGTATGTACGTAGCCTTGGAGTCTGGCTTCTTATTAGCATAAAGCATGCTAATAAGCATGCTAATAAGAAGCATGCTTGTTCCTAATCAGTGTGCAGAAATCCACTGACAGAGTGTTTCCAGTTACTGGAATTATTAATAAAGCTATTAAAAACATTTACATGCAGGATTTTGTGTGAACATAGATTTCATTTCACTTCGGTAAATATTCAGAAGTGAGACTACTGGATTACATGGTAAGCATATGTTTATAAAAAACTCCCACACTATTTTCCAAAATAGTTGTACCATTTTGCATTCCTATGAGAGTTCTAGTAGCTCTGCATCCTTGCTAGCATTTGGTATGGTCAGGTTTTTTAAGCCATTCAAATAAGTGTGTAGTGGGAGCTCACTGTAGTTTTAATATGCAATTTCATAATCACTAATGATGTTAAGCATCTTTTCATGTGTTTATTTCCCATCTGAGTATCTTCTGGGTGAAGTGTCTGCTCATTTTTATTTGAGTTAATATCTTATTATTTAGTTATAAGTGGTGTTTATTTTTGGATATAATTCCTTTATCAGATACATGTTTTGCAAATATTTTCTCCCAATCTATGGCTTGTCTTTTCATTCTTTTAACAATGTCTTTCAAAGTAATTTGAAAGAAAATTTTATTTGTGAGGAAGTCCAACTTCATAATTTTTTTAAAAATAAATTATGCTTTGGTGTTACAGCTGAAAAACATTTATCCAAACCAAAGTTACAAAGATTTTCTCCTACATTTTCTTCTAGAAGTTTTACAGTTTTCAGTTTTATATTTCGGACTATGAGTTTACATCTAGGGCTTTGAGTTAATTCTTAAGTATGGTGCAAGGTATGAATGAAGTTTTTTGTTGTTTTTTGGTTTTTTGCATTTGGATATACAATTATTCCACCTTCATTTGTTTTAAAGACTATTTTTTTCTCCATAAGAAACACGCTTCTAATAATTATGACTGATCAGTAACATAAAGAGCAGCCGCAAAAGAAATGAGAATCAGCTGGAAATTTTTAAAACAGAAGTTTAAGAACCAGTTGTTCAGTCCAATAAAAAAAGGGCAGAACATTAAATTATCCTTCCAACTCTCACTCTATGAAGTCCCCAGAGGGGGATGTTCTTAGGGAAGACTTACAGGTCTTCTTCCCTCATGTTCTCAACCCTCACCCTCCAGCAGTTCAGCTTTTATCTAGTTTATTACTAACTGAATTCCCACATAAGATTTCTCTTGAATAAAAGGTTAAACAATTTTTTAGATGAAAAACAACCTGATGCAGTAATATAACTAGGAAACATCTAAAGTTATCCTTTGGTTTTAAATTCCTAAGATCCATTTTCTAAAACTAGAATAACCACTGAACTTGGTCCCCAACTAAGTTTAGTCCATATGCTTAATCACTGGGCTTTAATAGGCATACCTGTATTAATTTTAAAAATATATTATATAACAGTGTTCAATAGAAATCTTAATAGCTAGTTCCCTTACCTTCCAATTAAGATTCAAGCTTCTATCCAATTTCAGATACAAATATAACAGTAGTCTATAACAGCAGTGTTGAGTAATTAATAAAAATGGTATACTAAGTTAACAAATGGGTTTACCTTATATAATACTGACATTAAAATGCTGTTTCCACATCTCCTTTTATTTTATTTTTTTTAATTTATTTATTTTTGGCTATGTTGGGTCTTCGTTTCTGTGTGAGGGCTTTCTCTAGTTGTGGCGAGCGGGGGCCACTCTTCATCGCAGTGCACGGGCCTCTCACTGTGGCGGCCTCTCTTGTTGCGGAGCACAAGCTCCAGACGCGCAGGCTCAGTAGTTGTGGCTCACGGGCCTAGTTGCTCCGCGGCATGTGGGATCTTCCCAGACCAGGGCTCGAACCCGTGTCCCCTGCATTGGCAGGCAGATTCTCAACCACTGCACCACCAGGGAAGCCCCACATCTCCTTTTAAAACACTCATGAGGATTTATTTCACATTTTGAAATATTTTTATCGTTAATGTTGATATATACATTTTTAGAATCATTTTTTGTTCAAAATGCAAGCATAATCAACTCCAATTGCTCAATATTTCTGGAAGTACCCTTCAGCCCCTGGTCTTGTCATTATGCTACTTATTAAACTCTCCATTCAACAGTGTGTAGGAACAAGAAGACATGAAACCCCTACTGGCATTATGTTACCTATCTGATTATTTAATACTTTCATTTTAATATAAAACTAAATGAATGGCAAAAACTTAGGTTTGAAAATTACCTGTGGGTTTCAGTTATCCATATTAAGTATCATTTCAAGAACTATGAATAATTATACATAAGACTTCAACTGATTTCAACTGGAATATCACACTGACATTTTGACTACTATACTTCAAGAAAGACATAACAAAGCTAGGGAAAATCTAAAAAGGGCAACAAAATTCATTAAAACTATACAACTGATTTTAGGGGATATCATTAAAAGCACAAAATTCAAAGCAGTCTGTATACCTCTCTGGTATGCTTCATAGCACCTTTTTAGAGCAATAGATTGCTGTCTGACTTATTCATTTTGCAAACTGAATAGTAAGAAAAGAACTTAGAAGTGCTACTAACAAACTCTCTAAAATTTGAAACTTTATTATAGAGAGTAAAGCTCATAATACTGGAACAAGAAAGTAATCTCTTGGGGCTTAAAAGAGATGGTCATTGGAAAAGGTAAAATAACAGTACCCTCATTAATTAATGAACATGTGGCATGTGTAAATCCTCCTACTCTCACACACACACCTGTCTCATTTCTCTTATACTTGACTAAGCAAGTGACATTTGGTTTTTTTGTTTGGTTTTTTTGGGGGTTTTTTGGCTGAGCCACGTGGCATGCAAGATCTTAGTTCCCCAACCAGGGACAGAACCTGGGCCCTCTGCAGTGGAAGCATGGAGTCCTAACCACTGGACCATCAGGGAATTCCCAGCAAGTGACATTTGATTAACACTTGATGAACAGGTAGATGGTACCTTGATGAACAGGTAGATAGAGCTAGGGAATTGGTAAGAAGCAGCTGGGCATAATTAACTGAAATCTGAATGCCCTGAAGCAGGAAAGAAGAAGTTCCAGGCATGGTGTGGCTGAAGCACAGAGTGTAAAAGACAGTGTAAAAGTGTAAAAGATAAACTTAGAAAGGTAGGAGTTAAATCACACAAGACCTCAAAGGCCATGATAGGATTTTAATGTTTACTCTCAGGTCAGTAAAAAAACACCAAAGGATTTTACACAGAAGGATGACACAACCAGCATTTTAAAAAGACTATTCTGGTTATCTGTGGAAAATGAATTAGAGGAAGATTAAAGTATCTATGGAGATTAAGAAACACTGCAGCAATCTAGGTGAAAAATGATGGTAGCCTTGACTAGGATGATGGCAAGGTCAGGAGGCGGATCTAAGAGATAATTTAAAGACAAAACCAACCAGTCTTAGGCATAACCAGCCTTCCAAATTGTCTGTACTTATCTATTTATTTATCTGTTTATATCTTTAATGGTGCAAACAGAAACTTAAGTGTGACCCATTATTTAAATTATGTTTACAGGTTCAAAATTAAGTGACAAAAGAATGTACAATTAGAAAGGGAGTAGTTAAGAAACATACTCATATATCTGATAATTGTAAACCAGATATAAAATGAAAAGCAGGTTTATATGATTACACATTTTTACTAGAAGTCTTAGAAACTTTACAAAATTTATGTCATTGTACAATATAAGCATAAATAACAAGTTACATCTAAAGTAACACCACACACTGAAAAATTCTGTAAGTGACGATTACCAAAATTCTATTATCTGCTGCTGATTAACAGAAGAAACTTATTCATTTATTGGTAGTTGTAATCTCTCATGCATAATGCAGAAATAGGATGTGTGTGTGTACACACACATATATACACATAGTAACAATTACAATAATTGGTTCCAGAAAAACCCAATATACTTAATTTTAGATAGTACTGGTAAGTTCTTACAACTTAAATAGGAGTGTAACTGAGAAAATTAAAAATAATATATTCATTACAAAAATAAAAATATTGATTTCTACTTATAAATGCCACAAAAATGGAAGCCGTTTGTAATTTTAATGTTTGTATATGATTTAATATTTGTGTAAAATGCTTAACACAAATTATCTTTTTGTAATGATTATTTCTTCTTAAAATTTATATATACTTTTCCTAGAAGAACCCAGAACACCATCTGAAAAATCTGTTGTACAAAAATAACCCTGAAGGCAGAATCCTAGCAGTGTATAGTAGAGAATTCTTACCAATTTTTCATCAACCGTTATGAGTTGCGTGTCTCGAGTTTGGTCCTGTGCCAACCTCCATGTGGAAGTGCTCAGCAACCTGCAGTGAAAGACTTTAAGTTAAAAAGTGATCCATGCAATGAGAAAAGAGAGGCAGACAAATCTTACAGAAACCAGCTACTTTAACAGTATCTGTCTTATAAAACAAAAAGAATAGAAAGAAATAGAAGAGGGCACAAAAATCCTTTTTCTCCCCAATTAGTTCTGTCTGCTGAGTTTTTGGCAGACTCTCACTTGACAGTTCACAACAGGCTGTACTTTATGGCAGTCTATAGGCTCTCTGTCATAGAAGGGCCGCCAGTGACAAGAACTGTTCTGCTCTCTATGAATGCACACTGGCTAGTTTGTCATTACAAGGAAGAAAAATGCAAAGCTATATCAACACTTCTGGAATGCTGATTCCTAAATGATGGCATCAGAAAGAAAAAGAAAAATCTCCATCATATTCTTAATGGACTAAAGTAAAAGTTGTAGAATTTAATTACATAATGTTAACAAGAAGTTCCTTCACTCTAATTTCAAAACAAAAGTTTAAATAGGAATGATGTGCATGATCATTTAAACCAATGTTATTGGTTTAATCCTGTGACCCATTCACAGAATTGAATAAAGTCTGAATAGCTGAAATAGAAATATTAAGTCAGAAATAAAATCAGCACAGAATCTAACTCCTTTGTATTAGCATGGTCCCACTCTCACCCCAAGGAAATTATGAAAAGCTAACAGATTTTTTTTATTTCATGTACACACTGTAGTTTATACTAATGAATGCAATAGCCATCGATGATTGTGACAATTTAGCATTTTAGAATTTTCCAAAATATTAAACCATCCTATGTAGATTTCTCTTTAGAAAGTAAGTTAGTATACACAATTGACTTGAGTTTCCAAACCAACTGAATATAGAGTATTCAATTCTTTTGAATATAGAGTATTCAATTCTTTTATTTAATGCAATATAATCACCAATAATTCATGTAAAACTTCATGCCAAATGTTCCATTTTCAATAGCTACACTGTACACAGCTTTATAGAAAATCTACCCACTAATAACATAAAGATAACTCATAATACAAAAGGCTTTGTTTCATGAACATATATTGTTTAAAAATATCAATTATTTCCCCTAATTAATACAATTCATTATCACTATAAATACCTTGCTCAGAAATATATCCACACAAAATACATCTACATGGATATTATTTTAAATTATTTATACAAACAGTTAAAATATATGTTCTAGTTGTTATAATACTAAAGAAGTATAATTAAGTACCTTTTAAAATCTATTTACTCTGGAAATCACTAAGAGCAATAATATGACAATAAGAACATTTTGAGTACTTATAACTAAATCCATATATTGCAAGAAAAAAGTGAGGCAATATAAGGGAACTCAGGAAAACTTGAAATATTAGAAGTATTAGAAAATGTAGGGACTTCCCTCGTGGTCCAGTGGGTAAGAATCTGCCTTCCAATGCAGGGGACGTGGCTTTGATCCCTGGTCGGGGAACTAAGATCCCACATACCGCAGGGCAACTAAGCCCACACGCCACAACTACTGAGCCCGCACGCTCTAGAGCCAGTGGGCCACAACTACTGAGCTCACACACCACAACTAGAGAGCCCACGCACCACAACTACTGAGCCCGCGTGCTCTAGAGCCCCCGCACTGCAACAAAAGATCCCTCATGCCACAACTAAGACTCGACACAGCCAAATAAATTAAATAAATAAATATTTTAAAAGGAAAAGAAAATATAGCTATATTTCAAGAAAATGGAACTACCTAATTCCTTTAACGAACAGAAGTGTTAGATCAAAATAGTGGAAATTAGGTTAAAACTCTGTAATCCACGAAATGTGTAATTTAAAATTATACAGTAGGTTTGATTGATTTAAACAATTTTCTTTCAAATTGTATGTTAAAATCTTATTGCACATTAGTTGTAACCCAAAGTAAATTTTTTAAAATGTTAAAGTATATATACTTTAATGATAGATATATTTTAATAATTTTAGGTTGATCTCCAACTAATCATAAGAATGAAGCTGTATGTCATTTTCTGTAAACAGATAACTATTATAAACAAATACACAGATGAAAAATTATGCTTATATTTTTATCAGCCTGTATGTAAAAGGCAACACAATAAAGACAAAAGATGTTAAGTAAAATAATATTACCAGAAAGAGTTAAAAATCAAAATAAAAATTTTTTGTAAGAAAAGGATAGGCTAGAATGCAAAGAAATTATAAGTAGAAATTCTTATTTATTATTTGAAACAATATATTCACATATAATTTATTTCAGAAAAATTTGCCTAAGTAAAAAACACACAATGTATATATGTATATGTATATATATGTGCATATGGGTTATATATATTAAGTCATGTGCTAAGTAGCTACTCCTGAAACACAGAGACAGCAATTCTTAAAAAACAAACCTCAGATGTGGAGAAAAATTTTCCTCCAATTATAGTTAAGGTAGCAACAGAGATCTAGAGTCAATTACGAACACAGCATTTAATTAATTATACCTACAAAATACAATCTACAGTTAATTTTAGATTAAATGTGAACTATATAGCAAATATCTTTTTGTTTATTAGCCTGTAAAGAACACCACAACAGTGAAATAGAAGAAGTAAAGAAAATATTTTTAGTCATATTAGAGTATAAAAACGTTACTAAACAAAATATAAAACCTAGAAAGCATAAAGTAAAAAATGACAGAAGCTACTACATAAAAACTTCTAAACCAAAATACGATAAATTAAGAATAAGACAGGTAACAAACAAGAAATCTTTACAACACAAAACAGTAAAGGATCAGTATCCAAAATAGGTAGGGAATTCCCTGGCGGTCCAGTGGTTAGGATTCAGTGCTTTTAGGGCTGGGGTCCAAGGTTTGATCCCACAAGCTGCGCAACAGGGCCAAAAAAAAAAAAAAAAAAAAGGTAAAAGAGCTCCTACAAATTGGTACATAGGAATAATGAGTTTCAAAGGAGGGAGTCAAACAAGAAAAAAAGAAACAACCTAATTACAAATGGGAAAAGAATTTGAAGCCACATTTATCTAAAGATCTACAAATAACCAATAAGCACATGAAAAGATGCTCAACATTACTAATCACTAGGGAAATGCAAGTCAAACCAAACCCACAAGGAGATATCACTTCATACCCATTAGGATGGTTACGAAAAAATATGCATTGGTGGAATACGTAGAAATTGGAACCCTTCTGCATTGCTGGTGGGAATGTAAAATGCAGTTGCTGTGGAAAACAGTATGGCAATTCCTAAAAAAACTAAACAGAATTAACAAGTAATCCAGCAATTCCACTTATGGGTATATACCCAAAATAACTGAAAGGAGGGACTCAAACAGATATTTGTAATATTCATAGCACCATTATTAGCAACAGCCCAAAGCAAAAACGGTCAAATATTAATAATCATATTTTATTGGGCCATGTATCATAATACTAGAAGTTAAGTGTACATACAGAAATGACTAATATGTAATGATTAGTAAATAAATGATAATTTTATTTTGCTATTTAGTACCCTTTTTTTTTTTTTGGCTGCGTTGGGTCTTAGTTGTAGCACACGGGATCTTCATTGAGGCGTGCGGGATCTTTCGTCTCCACACACGGGCTCTTCGTTATTGCGCACAGGCTTCTCTCTAGTGTGGAGTGCAGGTTTTCTCTTCCCTAGTTACAGTGTGCAGGCTCCAGGGCGCATGGGCTCTGTAGTTTGCAGCACATGGGCTCTCTCATTGAGGCGCGTGAGCTCAGTAGTTGTGGCACGCGAGCTTAGTTGCCCTGCGGCATATGGGATCTTAATTCCCAGACCAGGGATCAAACCCACGTCCCCTGCATTGGAAGGTGGATTCTTTACCACTGGACCACCAAAGAAGTCCCTAGTACCCATTTTGAGAAACTTAGAAATTTTGTTTGCTTCATGAACTTGCCTTGCTATCCACCCATTTGTTTTAACTGGTCTGTTCACATTTCCAAGTTTCTTAAGCGTCAATCTTAATTCTGAGCCCAAAGGATAAACTATGAGCGCTGTGACTGTTACTAATCAATTATTATTAGAGTATACAAACAATTTATTCTATTTAGTTTTTTTGTATAAGTTTCCTGTAAGACAATGAGGTATCCTGGAAATGGATATTAAGAGATCTTATTTCTAACTCTGAATTCTACTACTTACTGTTGTGTCTATGAGCAAATCACTTAACGTCTCTGCATCTCAATTCCATTTTTGTAAATGTGTAAAATGAGGACTTGTTTCTCTCTTTTTTTTCTACTGAAGAGTCTATGTGATTCTAATCAGTGGAACTGATTATAGTTCTAGTTTGTTTTAATAATCCCCTATGAAAATGCTATGTAATGACTACTCAACTCATAATCTGATTTTCTTTAAAAATCTAAGGAGTTACAACTTTCAAAAGCATATACACATTTGTTTATCCATTCATTTCATGATGAACATTTGGGTTGTTTCTGCTAAAGATATTCACGTGCAGTTTTTGTGAGGGCATAAGTTTGCAACTCTTTGGGTAAATACCTAGGAACACAACTCATGGCTTATATGTTAAGACTATGCTTAGCTTTGTAAAAAACTGCCACACTGTCTCCCAAAGTGGGTGTTCCATTTTGCATTCCCGCCAGCAATAAATGAGTCTTCCTGTTCTCTTCATTCTCACAAGTGTTTGGTGTTGTCAGTTTCTTGGATTTTACCTATTTTAATAGGTGTGTAGTGGCATCTCATTGTTGTTTTAATTTTCAATTCCCTAATGACATATGATGTTGAGGCACATTTTCATATGCTTATTTTCCATTTACATATCTTCTTTGATGAGGTATCTGTTCAGATCTTTTGCCTATTTTTAAATTGAATTTTATTTCCTTATTGTTGAATTTTGAATTCTTTGTATATTGTAGATAAAAATTATTTATCAGATGTGTTTTGCAAATATTGTCTCCAACTCTGTGCTTTTCTTTCTCTTAAAGTGTCTTTCAAAGAGCAGAAGCTTTTAATTTTAATGAAGTCCAACTCATCTATATTTTTCTTTCATGGATGGTGTTTTTCATGTTGTATCTAAAAACTCAGCACCAAACCAAGGTACCTAGATTTTCTCTTATGTTATGTTCTAGAAGTTTGATAGTTTTGCTTCTTACATTTAGATCCATGATCCATTTTGAGTTAATTTTTGTGAAAGGTGTAAGGTCAATGTGTAGATTCTTTTTTTTTTTTGGCATGTGGTTATATTCCCGTTCCACTTATTAAAAAGATTATCTTTTCTCCACTGGATTGCCTTTGCTCCTTCCTCCAAGATCAGTTACCTATATTTGACTAGTCTATTTCTGGACTATCAATTCTATCCATTGATTTATTTGCTGATCACTGTCTTGATTATTGCAGCTGTACACTAAATCTTTAAGTCAGTTAGTGTCAGTCCTCTTTGTTATTCTTCTTCACTATTATATTGAATATTTTGGGCCTTTTGCCTTCCAGTATAGAATCAGTTTCTTGACATCTGCAAAGTAGCTTGCTGGGGTTTTGATTGGAACTGTGCTGAATCTATATATCAAGTTGGGAGGAAATGACATTTTAACAATATTGAATCTTCCTATCCATGTATATTTATTAGGATCTTCTTTGATTTATTTTCATCAAAGTTTTGTGGTTTTCCACATAGACGTCTTGCAAATACCGTTTTTAATACTTCAAAATATACTCTTCAAAAAGTCTTAATGGTGAAAAGATAAAAAGAAATCATTTGCACTAGAAAATAGTATCTGAATAAGAATCACATTGCTGACTCCAAGTACTAACACTATTCTCCCTTTGAAGCAAATTAACTTTATTAACTAAGAATAGTAAAACTCCCATATTATTGTAGCAGTTTGAACACATGGCTCCAAATTCCTTTGACACTCCTCCTTCCCATGAGGGGCTGGAGGTCTATGTTCCCTATTCCTAGAATCTAGTCCTGTGACACCTTGATCAATATAATACGGAAGTGAGGCTATGCGTGTTTCCAGGCTCATACCTTAAAAAACTAACAGTTTCCACTTCTTGTCTCTTAGAACATTGTTTCTTGGGATATTCTCTCTTGGAACCCAGCCACCATGTTGTGAGGAAGTCCAGCCTGCCCCACAAAGACCCATGTGAAGAGGAATCAATAGCCAATACCACTTTGCTAGCCAAGTGGGTGAGCTATTAGATATGAATCCTCTAGCCCAAGTTGAGCCATCCCAGCAGACACCACCTGCAGCAGAGATAAGCTTCCCTGCCAGCCCTACCCAAATTTCAGATTTTTGAGTAAAACAAATGACTGTTGCTGTTTCAAACAACTGAATATTGGGGTAGTTTGTGTTCAACTACAGATAACAAAAACATCCCTACAAATAACTGAATATGGTTTTATAAACATTAAAATTAAACCAGGGGCTTCCCTGGTGGCGCAGTGGTTGAGAATCTGCCTGCTAATGCAGGGGACACGGGTTCGAGCCCTGGTCTGGGAAGATCCCACATGCCACGGAGCAACTAGGCCCGTGAGCCACAACTACTGAGCCTGCGCGTCGAGCCACAACTACTGAGCCTGTGCGTCTGGAGCCTGTGCTCCACAACAAGAGAGGCCGCGATAGTGAGAGGCCCGCGCACTGCGATGAAGAGTGGCCCCGGCTTGCCACAACTAGAGAAAGCCCTCGCACAGAAACGAAGACCCAACACAGCCAAAATAAATAAATAAATAAATAAATAAATAAATAAACCTTATTTAAAAAAAAAAAAATTTAAACCAGTAACTTCTAGGGACCAGAAATGATCTGCTGGACTTATAGACAAAGTAAAATTCCTAATCCTATAAAAATTATTAATGAATCAATGAATCCTCAGCCTTTTGACTAAAACCAATTATGCTTGTTGTCAATTTACTGCAAACTGAATTAACCCAAATTCACATTAAATCAGAAAGTGTTCAGTTCCATACTAAAACATAAGGAAATATTACTAAAAGTTCTAGCAGAAATAATAAGATAATAATATATCCATATACTTTGTGCCACAATAACTATCTCAAGCTTAAAATATGTTGATATTTGGGTCAGTCACCTTCAAGTTGATGATCTTAAAGCTCTTCAAAATCTTAAATCTATAGAGAAAATTTAAACTGTCTTCACCATACTGTACTCACTAGACAGAAGCAAGAAAGAACTAATTGTTAACAGAAAAAATAAAGATGGGAGGTCAAGGGCTTCCCTGGTGGTGCAGTGGTTAAGAATCCACCTGCCAATGCAGGGGACACGAGTTCGAGCCCTGGTCCAGGAAGATCCCACATGCCGTGGAGCAGCTAAGGCCATGCGCCACAACTACTGAGCCCACGTGCCACAACTACAAGCCCACGCACCTAGAGCCCGTGCTCCACAACAGAAGCTACTGTAATGAGAAGCCCTCGCACCGCAACAAAGAGTAGCCCCTGCTTGCCGCAACTAGAGAAAGCCTGCGCGCAGCAATGAAGACCCAATGCAGCCTAAATAAATAAATAAATAAATAAAATTTTTTTAAAAAAGAGAAAAGATGGGAGGTCAGGAGACCATCTTAATATTCTGGGAAAATATGTAGAGTAAAAGGAAAGGCAAAGATCCTATAAATTTGGTTAATGCAGTGGAAATAACAGTGATGACAGTTTATAATATATTCACAAATTAGTTATTTAATTCTAAATCAGATTTATTGCAATAATTTCTAATCTTTACCTAAGTACCTAATATTATCTTAAAATGTTCAACTGGTCAAGTCAGTAAAAATTATAATATCCTGCTCATAGATATTTTCCCTTTCTTCTGAGCCAGGTAGCACTTGTAGCAGGATCTAATAGCTGTTGTGCCTCTGGACACAGCTCAAGCCAAAACCTTAAAGTAATCCTTTGAGAGTCATCCAACAGACTAAGGAGATTTGTGCAAGAGGGATAAGAGTAATTATGCTCACATACCAGACTTTGGAATGGAACTGAAGAGTAATAAGGAGGAGAATGTGGGCAAGGTTTCACAGGGTGGTAACAAAGAAACTGGAGGGCATGATGGAAAATGTAAAGGAGAAAGAAATACACCCAAGTTTATACCAACAGGATATCAAAATAAATATACATGAGCTTAAAACAAAGAGAATAAGAGATATAGATGTCATGGTGATGATAATTATATTACAAAACACAACAAATATATGAAAAGTCCATATTTAGGAAGGTCAAATCATTGAGCTACACTGGCCATTAAAGAATAACTTTACTGGTTTGGAACGCCTTCAAGGAAGGAATTGAGTTGCTGTACTTTGTCATGCCTTGTAAATAATTGGAAGCTAATTTACCATAAAGATGTCAGTTATTAATCTACAAATTAAATATAACAATACTAAACATCCTAGCAGAATTTTTATAAAATTAGATGATCCTCATCAGGAAGAAAAAATTCACAAAAATAACCAAGAAAATTTTGAAAAACAACTACAGGCATACCTCAGAGATATTACAGGTTCAGTTCCAGACTACTGCAATAAAGCAAATATAGCAATAAAGCACGTCACAAATGTTTTGGTTTCCCAGAGCATATGATAGTTATATTTATACTACACTGTGATCTATTAAGTGTGCAATAGCATTGTATCTTTTTTTTAAAAAGTACGTACCTTTATTTTAAAATAACTTTATTGCTAAAAAATGCAACCATCATCTGAGCCTTCAGCAAATCATAATCTTTTTGCAATAGTAAATCAAAGATCACTGATCACCATAAAAAATGTAATGATAATGAAAGAGTTTGAAATATTGTGAGAATTACCAAAAGTGACACAGAGACACAAAATGAGCAAATGCTGTTGGAAAAATGGTGCCGACAGACTCAATACAGGGTTCCCACAAACCTTCAATTTGTAAAAAATGCAGTACCTGCAAAGCACAATAAAGTGAAGCACAATAAAACAAGGTATGCCTGTATAAGGCAGGATTTGCCTTGCCAATTAATATGCTACAGTAATTAAAATATCATGGTATTAGTACAGGCACAGACACATAGATCAAATAAATTGTTCAGATCAGAGTACAAAACCAAATTATGTAGATCTGTAAATTTACTATATAAGTGCAATTTCACTTATCAGTGGTGAAAAGCTAGAATATTCAATAAACAAAACTGAGACAACTGGCTATCCTTTCATGGAAGAAAAATGTTTCAATATTCTTATAAAATAGTTACAGCATACACCAAGGAATTTCAGATGGATTAATACACACACACACACACACTGTGTTGTGTGTGTAATTACTGGGATAAAACATAAGAGTTTTTTAATCAAGACACAATATCCACAAACTGTGAAAGAAAAATAACTTCTGAACAACAGAAGGCACTATACACTAAATTAAAATAAAGGAAATATCAGAGATAATAAGTACAATACACAGAGTAAATAAAAGACTAATATCTAGAATATATAAAGGATTCTTAGGAATCAAGACAAAAATCACCCCGAAAAACGGAGGAGTAAAGCACAGGATATGAATATAGTAGACATTAATACCAACTATGTTGCTAATCACCTTTAATGAGAATGGTCTAAACACACCAACTAGAAGAGAAAATATGTCACAGTGATGAAAAAAACCCAGGACCGAACTATATGCTTCCTGAAAGAAACCCATTTTAAATATAAAGACAGAGACAGATTAAACATAAAGAGATGGAAGAAGATATATTGATACCATACTAACAGCAATCAAATCTTATTGCAGTAGCTATATTAATCTCAAAGCAAATTTCAGAACAAGGAAAATTATCAGAAATAAAGAACGGTATTACATCATCATAAAGGGGTCAATTCTCCAAGAAAACATTAACAATCCTAAAGGTATATATGCCATACAAGAGCATGTCAAAATATGTGAGGCAAAAACTGAAAGAACTGCAAGGAGAAACAAAGAAATCCATTAGTATAGTTGGAAACTTCAATACTCTTTTAATAGTAATTGACAGAGCCAGTAGGCAGAATATCAGTAAGGATACAGTTGAACTGAACAGCCCCATCAATCAACTGGATTTAACTGACATTTATGGAACACTTCATCCAACAACAGCAGAATACACATTCTTAAGTTCACATGGAACATTCACCAAGATATACCATGTTCTGGGCCATAATACATACCTTAACAAAGTTTAAAAAAACAGAAATCACACTATGTATGCTCTCAGTCAACAATGGAATTAAATTAGAAATCAGTAACAGAAAATTAGAAAATCCCTAATTACAGGTGACCCTTGAACAACATGGGTTTGAATTGCACAGGTCCACTTACACGTGGATTTTTTCAATAAATACATACATGTACTATAAATGTATTTTCTCTTCCTTATGATTTCCTTAATAACATTTTCATTTCTTTAGCTTACTGTATTGTAAGAATACAGTCTAATATATATACAATATACAAAATACCCGTTAATAAACTGTTTATATTATTGGTAAGGTTTCCGGGCAATAGGCTATTTGCAGGCTACTAAGTTTAGGGGGAGTCAAAGTTACACATGAATTTTCAAATTTGGGTGGGGTGGCACCACTAACCCCTGTGTTGTTCAAGGATAAATTGTATTTGAAGATTAAACACCACACTTCTAAATAACTTATGGGTCAAAGAGGAATTCTCAAGACAAATTTTAAAATATTTTGAACTAAATGGAAATACAACATTTCAAATTTTGTGGGATACAGTAAATGCAGTGTTTAGAAATTTATAGCACTGAATGCATATATTAGAAAAAAGGGAAAGTGAAATTCAATAATCTAAGTTTCCACCATAGGAAACTATAGAAAAGAGAGCAATATAAACCTAAGGCGAGCAAAAGAAAAAAAATAATAAAAATTAAGCAGAAAGCAATGAAATTGGAAATGGGCAATTGGAAAAGAAAAATCAACAAAACTAAAAACTGTTGTTTGAAAAAAAATCAGTAGAATTGATAAATCTCTAGCCAGGCTAAACAAGAAAAAAGAGAGAAGGGAATTCCCTGGCGCTCCAGTGGTTAGGACTCCATGCTATCAATGCCGAGGGCATGGGTTCAATCCCTGGTTGAGGAACTAAGATTCTGCAAGCCGCATGGCCAAAAAAATAAAAAACAGAGAAGACACAAATTACCAATCTCAAAAACAAAAGAGGTATCATCACTACTGATTCCATGGACATTAAAAAGATAATAAAGAAATATTATGAACAACTCTATGCCCACAAATATGATAACTTAGATGAAATGGACTAATTATTTGACAAACACAAACTACCAAAACTCACATGAGGAGAAATAATCTGAATAAGCCTACAGCTAGTAAAGAAACTGAATCAAATCAAGAAGAAATGATACTAATTCTCTACAACCTCTTGCAGAAAACAAAAGCAAGGGAGCATGTCTGTCCTAACTTATTCTATGAGACTAGCATTACCTTAATGCTCAAACCAGATAAAGACATTTAAAAAAAGGAAAACTACAGACCAATATCTCTTATGAACATAGATGCAAAAATCCTCAACAAAATATTAGCATATCAAATCCAACAATGTATAAAAAGATTTATACACCATGACCAAATGGGATTTATTCCACATATGCAAGGCTGATTCAGTATTTGAAAGTCAATTAATGTAATCCAGTACATCAACAAGCTATAAAAGAAAAATCACATGACCAAATTAATTGTCACATAAAAGGCATCTGAAAAAAATCCAAGACCCATTCATGCTAAAAACTCTTAGCAATCTAGGAATAAAAGGTAACTTCCACAATCGGATAAAAAACATATACATAAAATCTACAACTAACATACTTAACGGTGAGTAACTAGACACTTTCCCTAAGACTGGAAAAAAGGCAAGGATATCCCCTCTTGCTACTCCTATTCAACACTGTATAGAAGTTCTAGCTAAAGCAACAGAACAAGAAAATGAAATGAAAAGTATGCCTATTAGGAAGAAATGCATTAAACTGTCCTAGTTTGCAGATGACATCATTGTCTATATAGAAAAATCCAAAAGAATGGACAAAAAAACACCTGGAACTAAAAAGTAATTGTAATAGCAATTTGCAGGATACAATGTTAACATACAAAAGTCAACTGCTTTCCTATATAGCCAGCAAAAAACACAGTATCATTTACATTAGCACCGAAAAATAAATAATATTTAGGGGTAAGTCTAACAAAACATCTATATGAAGAATATTAAAAAACTCTGAGGAAAGAAATCACAAAACATCTAATAAATGAAGGGCTATTCCATGTTTATGGATAGGAAGACTCAATATTGTTAAGATGTCAGTCCTCCCCAAGTTGATCTACAGACCAGCACATCCAAATCAAGAATCCAAAACGTTATTTTGAGGATATCACAAAGCTGATTCTAAATTCATATAGAAGGACAAAAGACCCAAAATAGCATGATACTGTAAAAGAATAACAAAGTCAGAGGACTGACACTGACCTCAGATTCACTACACATATCAGTAATCAAAACAATGTAGTACTGGCAAAAGAAGAGACAAATAGATCAATGAAACACAACTGACAGCACAGAAATAGACTACTCAAATACAGTCAGCTGATCTTTGGGAAAGAAGCAAAGGCAATCCAATGGAAAAAAGACAACCTTTTAATAAGTGGAACTGGAACATTGCCACATGCAAAAAAAATGAATCTACACACCGACCTTACACCTTTTACAAAAATTAACTCAAAAACAGATCATAGATCTAAATGTAAGAAACAAAACTATCAAACTTCTAGAACATAAGAGAAGTCTAGGTGACCTTGGTTTGGTGCTGAGTTTTTACATACAATACCAAAAGCACAATCCATGAAAGAAAAAATAGATGACTTATACTTCATTAAAATTAAAAGCTTCTGCTTTGTGAAAGACACTTTTTTTAAAAAATAAATTTACTTTTTTTTTTTTTTTTTTAAAGGATTTTCTTATTTATTTATTTATTTATTTATTTATTTTTGGCTGTGTTGGGTCTTCGGTTCGTGCGAGGGCTTTCTCCAGTTGCGGCAAGCGGGGGCCACTCTTCATCGCGGTGCGGGGACCGCTCTTCATCGCGGTGCGCGGGCCTTTCTCTATCGCGGCCCCTCCCGTCGCGGGGCACAGGCTCCAGACGCGCAGGCTCAGCAATTGTGGCTCACGGGCCCAGCTGCTCCGTGGCATGTGGGATCTTCCCAGACCAGGGCTCGAACCCGTGTCCCCTGCATTAGCAGGCAGATTCTCAACCACTGCGCCACCAGGGAAGCCCCTACTTATTTTATTTATTTATTTTTGGCTGCATTGAGTCTTCGTTGCTACACGCGGGCTTTCTCTAGTTGCAGTAAGTGGGGGCCACTCTTCATTGCGGTGTGTGGGCTTCTCATTGCGGTGGTTCCTCTTGTTGCAGAGCACAGGCTCTAGGCACACGGGCTTCAGTAGTTGCAGCATGTGGGCTCAGTAGTTGTGGCGCACTGGCTTAGTTGCTCCACGGCATGTGGGATCTTCCCGGACCAGAGCTCGAACCTGTATCCCCTGCATTGGCAGGTGGATTCTTAACCACTGCGCCACCAGGGAAGCCGTGAAAGACACTTTAAGGAATGAAAAGACAAGCACAGAGTGGGAGAAAACATTTGCAAAACACATATCTGATAAATAACTTTTATTTACAATATATAAAGAACTCTTAAAATTCCAACAATAAGAAAACCCAATCAAAAGGGAGCAAAAGACGTGAACAGACACCTCACCAAAGAAGATATATAGATGGCAAAGAAGCATATGAAAGTGCCTCAACATCATATGTCATCAGGGAATTGAAAATTAAGACAAAAATGAGATGCCACTACATAGTAATCAGAATAACTAAAATCCAAAAAACTGACACCAAATACTGATAAGCATGTGGAGCAAGAAGACATCTCATTCACGCTGGTAGGAATGCAAAATGGTATGTAGAGCCACTTTAGAAGACAGTTTGGCAGCTTCGTACCAAGCTAAACAGTCTCAACATACAATCCAGCAACTGTGTTACTAGGGTTTACCCAATTGAACTGAAATCATACGTCCACACAAAATCTGCACAAGAATGTTTATCACAGCTTTATTCATAATTGCCAAAAACTGGAAACCACCAAGATGTCATCTTCAATAGGTAAACTGGTGAACTGTGGTAGAACCATACAATGGAATGTAATTTAGTAAGGAAAAGAAATGGGCTGGAGAAAATATTTGCAAATCACTTATGTGACAAGGTATATGTAGAATATATAGAGAACTAGTTAAACTCAACAACAAAACAACAACCAACTCAATTCAAAAATGAACAAAAGGGGCTTCCCTGGTGGCGCAGTGGTTGAGAATCTGCCTGCCAATGCAGGGGACACAGGTTCGAGCCCTGGTCTGGGAAGATCCCACATGCCGCGGAGCAACTAGGCCCGTGAGCCACAACTACTGAGCCTGCGCGTCTGGAGCCTGTGCTCCCAATAAGAGAGCCCGCGATAGTGAGAGACCCGCGCACCGCGATGAAGAGTGGCCCCCACTTGCCACAACTAGAGAAAGCCCTCTCACAGAAACGAACACCCAACACAGCCAAAAATAAATAAATAAAATTAAAAAATAAAAAAAATGAACAAAGGACTTAGACATCTCTCCAAAGGAGGTATACAAATGACCAATAAGCACATGAAAAGATCTTCAACATCGCTAATTATGAAGGAAATGTAAATCAAAATCAAGAGATACTACATCTTACTCATTAGGATGGCAAAAGGGGCAAGGGAGGGAGAGAGGAAGAAAGGAGCAAGTGTTGGCAAGGATATGGAGAAACTGAAACCACCAGTTAGAATGTAAAATGGTGTAGGTGTTATGGAAAACAGTATGACAATTCCTCGAAAAGTTAAAAATAGAATTACCATATCATCAGGCAATTCTACTTTGGCTATTATCCAAAATAATTGAAAGCAGGGACTCAACTAGGTATTTGTTCACCAAATGTTAATAGCAGTATTATTGACGGTAGCCAAAAAGTGAAAAAAATCAAGTGTCCACTGGTGGATAAATGGATTAAAAACAATGTGGTATATACGTACAATGAAATTTTATTCAGCCTTGAAAAGCAAGAAAACTCTGACATATGCTACAACAGGGATGAAACTTGAAGAAATGCTAAGTGAAATAAGTCCGTCAGAGAAGGACAAACAGTGCATGATTTCTACTCACATGAAGTACTGAAAGTAGTCAAATTCACAGACAGAAAGTAGAATGGTGGGTGCCAGGGGCTAGCGGCAGAGGATAATGGTGAGTTATTGTTTAACTGGTACAGAGTTTCAGTTTTGGAAGATGACAAAAAGTTCCAGAGCTATATGGTGGTGACGGTTTCACAATAATATGAATGTACTTAATGTCACTGAACTACACTTTAAAATGGTTCAAATGGTAAATTTTGTGTTATGTGTATTTTACAATTAAAAAAAAAAAGACTATGCCTTGTGAAGAAACTGCTGAACCCTGGTTTACATTACCAATAAAGAGAAACATATAAACAAAAGTTTGTCAAAGCCAAAGATTTATAGCTTTGCCTAGAGAAAGCCTCTCCATGTATGTATGCAGAAGTACTCTCTATATATTAATCACTCATGTCTCTACAAATTTTCAGAAGACTAAATTGAAAATGTTAAACTTCAATATGATTATTCATTTGTATTGCCTCATGTAGCATATTTTTTTAAATTATTCACTTTTTATAAACTTCTAGTGTGTGTCTATGGAATAAAAATTAAGTAATACTTTGCTACCATACCTAATACCAATTACCACCTTTGTGATTTTTCAGACCATTGCACTGTCACCACTGTTTTGCATAAAAATAGTTGATAATTTTGAATTATTTCACTAAGATTTATGTTACAAATAAGCAAATAACAGTAAATATTTTATAATATATTTATAAAAATTTAATGGACAAATACAAGGAAAAGCTAGCCCAGATGAAATACTTGACTCCTCCAGTAAAATAAGTAACTACTGAACATTCTCAGTTATTTAACTAGTTCATCTTTTAGCATCTAGATCCTTAATTTAATCACAATAGTATTACTTCAAAGGTACTTAGCATCCTTTTGGGAATAAAAAAAATGATTCTACAAATCAACCATGCATAATTCTCTATGTTCCTCATAACGCCTGTTTGTTAGTTATCACGGCAATGCACCAATATTCCAGTTCTCCTTCCAAACTTATGGTGAGTGTACACTTCACTGCCATCTCTGAAGTTGGTGTGGGCATGTGACTTACTTTAGCCAATGAGGTGTAAGTTACAGTATCCAGCAGAAGCTTTAAAAATCAGTGTGTAATTACCTATCTCTTTTCCTCTGTCAGAATGATGGTTAGTCTGGGTACCCAAGTGAGGACAAACAGAGGAGTAGAGCTCCCAGCTGTCCCACAGGGACATGCAGCATGAACAAGAAACGAATCTTTGTCATTTTAAGCCACAGAAGTTTTGGGGTTTAGTATCCTGGTAGCTTGATAAAAAATTCTCTATTCAATAATTTTCTAAAGGGCTTCCCTGGTGGCGCAGTGGTTGAGGGTCTGCCTGCTAGTGCGGGGGACACGGGTTCAAGCCCTGGTCTGGGAGGATCCCACATGCCGCGGAGCGGCTGGGCCCGTGAGCCACAGCTGCTGAGCCTGCGCGTCTGGAGCCTGTGCCCCGCAACGGGAGGGGCCGCGATAGTGAAAGGCCCGCGCACCGCGATGAAGAGCGGTCCCCGCACCGCGATGAAGAGTGGCCCCCACTTGCCGCAACTAGAGAAAGCCCTCGCACGAACCGAAGACCCAGCACAGCCAAAAATAAATAAATAAATAAATAAATTAAAAAAATTTAAAAAAGAAAAAAAGAAAAAATAATTTTCTAAGGAATGCCATATGAGAACGTAAGTTATATGGTATCTGTTTTACATTGCTTGTTTGAGGTTAGAAGTGTTATAGGTGGAGAGTTACTATTTTCAAGTGAAGCAAGATGTCACTTTAAAAAACTACATTTTTGGTCTTTAAGGTCAACATGATTTATTTTCTTGTGCCTCCAAAGCTCAAAAGGGGTCAAAAAGTCGTTATATGATTTGCTTCACACCACCTTTAATGCTACTGCTTCACCATAGACAGCTCATCTAACTTTTTTTGAAAAAGGCTATGTATTTTATCTTCATTTATCTTCACTTTGAACTATTCGAACTTGTTGCTTATTTGCTTCAATTTAAGAATCTTTACTTTAAAACTTTTAACTGCTATAAAACGATCGGGGATTGGTTTGAATCATATGTAGAAATTATAACACATGATAGTTGAACACCATAGCATTCATTATCTAGCATTGTTACACCAAAGAGAAAGCTAGTTGGTAGGTATTGCTTACTCTTCATTTCAAAGATGGAGTGTATGTCCATCAGGAAATCTGGTACACTTGGGCACACTATTTCTTAAAGGTTGATGATTACATGATTAAGAATAATTACAAATACATTGAGAAGAAAAAAATCACTAACATTCATATTTGTTTCATTTTTTTAAGTGGAAAATGGTCACACAGTGACTTCAGAGTTGGTCAGAGCCATGTTAAAATTCCATATCTGCCACTTAAGAGCAAAACAATCCTGAACAAATTACTTCACAACTCTGCACTTCAATTTCCTCATCTGCAAAAATAAGGATAATAATACCTCACAGGATGACTGTCAGAATTAAATAACATGTTAAATAATTGACATGGAGGGTCTGGTGTAGAAAGAAATAAATGTTCTTTCCTTTCCCTCCAATAACAAATAAAACCAGTTCGTTTAGTGGCAAGAGAGGAAAGGGAACCCTACAAAGGATTAACAAACACATATTTCCCAGATTTTCTCTAAGAAATGTAAACAACTAACTTCTTTTTCTAATTAACCACAAAATACTACAAAATCCATTACTCTATTTCTGTCCTTATTCCCTCTCACCTGGACTAATACATCCAACACTTAACTGGCCTCCCTGCTTCTAGTCTTATCTTCCTTAAAGGCGTCTTCCACATCATCCGTGAATTACATCCTATCATGCCACTCCTTTGCTTAAAATCCTTCATTGACTGGTAGTAGTTTACTTTTAAAAATGGAAGTATTTAGTGATGGAGTACCACGATATTTATAATTTACTTTCAAATAGATTAGATAATAAAGACTATATGTATGTGCATTTTGCTCATATACATATATATGCATATATAATCATACATGTATTTTGCTTATCTATATACATATAATACATAAATGCAAAATGAACAAAAAACAGCAAAATATTTACAATGTTAGATTTAAGTGGCAGGTTTATGGATTCATTATACTCTCTCTTGCATGTGTGAAGATTTTTATAAAAAGTTGTAAAATTGAAAACAAAATGGAAAATATTATAATATTATAATTAGCACGCTTCATCTATGGAAAAATCGAAAAGAAATAAGAATGTATTTGCTTGAATATGCATAGACAAATTCCAAGCATAAGAAACTGATAACAATGATTTCTTGGGGGTGGGGGTGGGGAGAGCAGTGGTAAATGGGGAACGGAGATGAGAGGAAGACCCTTACATGCTATTTATTTTATATACACAGAACTCTGTGACTGCATTATCAATTCAAAATATTACATTGGAAAATAGTGTTGACCATATTTTTACTCAATGCATATGGTTACTGTGAGGATTAAATGAGACAACATATATAAAGCCTTAGTAAGTGCTTGGCACTTGGTCAAGGATCAATAAATGTTTTAGCTAAGTCTAGTTGTTGAAGTAAGAAAAAAAAATCTTGGCAATTCCCTGGCGGTCCAGTGGTTAGGACCCTGTACTCTCATTGCCAAGGGCCCAGGTTCAATTCCTGCTTGGGGAACTAAAATCCTGTAAGCCATGTGGCACAGCCAAAAAAAAACCTTCAGTATTAATAATACCATCTAATGTATACAACTTAATTTTAATCTACACCCTAGGGATGGTTAGTTATACACTCCAGAAGTGGCTACTTACAGACATGAATTTCAAAAATGATTATCAAAATTTATAACAAAGGAATTTTTTTGACTGGCATAAATCAAGACTGAAATTATTTTTCCTTGATGAAATGGTGGTACTTGAAATTTATGACTGTCTACAAAAACTGCGTTTGCACCACGGAACAAGGTTTAAAATTTAGCAAGCTCAGTAGCCTAGACTTTTAGAACAACACTCAAGGTCTAAGGCTCCATTTGCACCTAGGATCTCCCACTGTTGCCTGACTTGACCAGTCTTGCCATCAGACTACTGCTATTGTTTATCTTTAGTGAACTAAGATTCTCATCATAAGGCCTATGAACTACCTCTTCATAGTGAACCCTACTACCTAACCTGACTGGACAGCAGACCATTCCTATCCTAAGAATTTGTTATCGTCTACCTTTAGTCAACCAAGGTATAACCTCATAGAAATACTGAGAAGATTAAATGAGATATAAATGATAAATGCTTAGCACAGCTAATTCTAAGATATAAATTCAACTACCAAAAAAAGTTCAGATTTAAAATTAACTAAACAACAATTCATTATCCTAAACTGCTATGGTATATGTTTGCTACCCATGACCTGTTTCAGAACAATCATTTTTTGAAATCAGGCAGAAACCAAGGAAAAATTTAGTAATAAATTACTGTAACTAGAGATGAGTTGTTAATAAAAGAAAAACTGAAAATATCTTGTACTAGTTAGCAATGCCATACTAGTTTAAAATACAGTACATTTTTAAAATAATGCATGTCTGTAAATTTAACAGATGTATTAACTTGTTTAAATAAATTCAAATAGAATTTTTAAAAGTAATATGAAATACAATCTAGACTTTATCACCTCATAAACATTAACAAAACAAAATATATATGCATAAAAGCACAAAAGGCCACACAGAAGTGAAGATACACACACAGACACACACTAAACTTCATAGTGGTTAGCTTAATGAAAATAAATAACCTGTTTGTTACTCAATTAAGAGTTTTACAGGTCTTCATACCATTTAAGAAAATCTCAGGGACTTCCCTGGTGGTGCAGTGGTTAAGAATCTGCTTGCCAATGCAGGGGACACGGGTTCGAGCTCTGGTCTGGAAAGATGCCACATGCCACGGAGCAACTAAGGCCATGCCCCACAACTACTGAGCCTGCGCTCTAGAGCCCGTGAGCTACAACTACTGAGCCTGCATGCTGCAACTACTGAAGCCTGTGTGCCTAGAGCCCTGCTCTGCAACAAGAGAAGCCACCACAATGAGAAGCCCGCGCACTGCAACAAAGAGTAGCCCCTGCTCGCTGCAACTAGAGAAAGCCTGCATGCAGCAATGAAGACTCAATGCAGCTAAAACTAAGTTAATTAATTAATTAATTAATTATTTTAAAAAAAGAAAGAAAAACTCAGCATTCACTATAAGATTTATACAGGAGACCTGGTATAAATCTTGGTGTGGTCAAGATGGCGAAGTAGGATGACACTCAACTTACCTCCTCCCATGAGCACACCATCTACGAGAACAACCTGAAGACTAGCAGAAAAGACTTTCCACAGCTAAAGACATAAAGAAGGAAACAGAATGAGATGGGTAAGCGGAGCAGAGATGTGGTATAGTCAAGACCTATACTAGCAGATAGGCAACCCACAAATGGGAGGACAATCACAATTGCAGAGGTTCTCCCCAAGGAGCAAGAGGTCCAAGCCCCATATGGGGCTCCCCAGCCCAGAGGTCCTGCCCCAGGAAGAGGAGAACAGCTGGCTGTGAAGGCCAAGGGGGCTTGAGTACAAGAGAGCCAGAGGGCTCTAGGAAACAGAGATTCCGCTCTTAAGTGGCACATATAAAATCTCACACACTCCAAGTCCCACTGCAGAGGCAGTAATTTGAATGGAGCCTGGGTCAGACCTACTTATTGATTTTGGAATGCCTCCCAGAGAGGCAGTAGGCAACTGAGACTCCCCCTGGGGACACAGAGGCTGGCAGCAGCCATTTTGGGGAGCTCATCCTACCATGAGGACACTGGTGTTGTCAAGTACCATTTTAGAGTCCTCTCGCTAGCTGATTAGTGCTGGGGGCTTACTGGCCCACAAGTGGGCCAGCACCAGCTTGAGGTCGCCTTGGGCCTCACAGCCAGCCACCCTAGGCCCTGACCCTGTCCACCGGCAGGCTGGCACCAACCCTGGAAGCCCCCCGTTAGATGTACAGCCAGCTGTACCAGGACCCGACCCGGCCCACAAGCAGGCCAGCAGCCACCAAAAAAGGCAGGGCCTCACAGCCAACCAGGTTGGGGGCTAGCCCTGCTTACCAGTGCACCCCCAGTAGTTGGTCCCACAACAGAAGGGCCCACGCAGTCCACATAGGGGGCAGCCCTAGAGCTTATAGGTCTGATGACCAGAGTGGAGTGTGCTGCTGGGCCCCATAGGATGTAACCTATATGCTTAGTTCTCCAAGCTCAGGAAATGTAATCAACCTATCTAACACATAGAAATAGACACAGAAATTTAGGCAAAATGAGGAGAAAGAGGAATATGTTCCAAACGAAGGAACAAGAACAAAACCCCAGAAGAACAACTAAGTGAGGTAGAGATCAGCAATCTACCTGATAAAGAGTTCAAGGTAATGATCATAAAGATGCTCAACAAACTTCTGAGAAGAATGAAAGAAGTGAGAAGTTTAACAAAGACATAGAAAATATAAAGGAAAACCAAACAGAGCCAAAGAATACAATAACTGAAATTTAAAATAAACTAGAAGGAATCAACAGATGATACAGAAGAACAGAGCATGGACCTGGAAGAGAAGTAGAATTAACCCAAGCTGACCAGAAAAAAGAATTTTTAAAAAACAAGATAGTTTAAGAGACCTCAATATCAAGCATACTAATACAGTATAGAGGTCGCAGAACAAGAAGAGAGAAAGTGGCTGAGAATTTATTTGAAAAAATAAAAGCTAAAAACTTCTCTAAACTGGGGAAGGAAACAGACATGCAGGTCCAGGAAGCACAAAAAGTCCCAAACAAGATGAACCCAAAAAGATCCACACCAAGACACATTATAATTAAATGGCAAAAACTAAAAACAGAGAATCTTAAAAAGCAGCAAGACAAAAGCAACTAGGTAAGTATAACAGAATTCCCATAAGACTATGAGCTGACTTTTCAGCACAAACTTTGCAGGCTAGAAGGGAGTAGCACGATACATTCAAAATGATGAAAAGAATAAACCTACAACCAAGAATACTCTATCCGGCAAGGCTGCCATTCAGATATGAAAGAGAGACAAAGACAGACAAGGAAAGCTAAAGGTTTCAGCACCACGAAACAGGTGCTTCAAAATAAGTGTTAAAGGATGTAAAAGGAGATGGAAAAAGGTATTCTATGTAAACAAAAATGAAAAGAAAGCTGGGGTATCAGTACTTGCATCAGACAAAATAGACTTTATAACAAAGACTGTAACAAGAGACAAAGAAGGACATTGTATAATGATCAAGGAATCAATGCAACAAGAAAAAAAACAATTGTAAATATATATGCCTCTGAGACAGGTACACATAAATACATAAAGCAAATACTAACAAACAAAGAAATTGACAGTAATGCAAAAATAGTAGGGGACTTTAACACGTCACTTACGTCAGTGGACAGATCATCCAGATAGAAAATCAATAAAGAAACACTGGCCTTAAACAACTTGTGAGACCATACTGACTTAATACAGATATACATATAGAACACTCCATCCAAAAGCAGCAGAATACACATTCTTGTCAAGTGCACATGGAACATTCATCAGGATGGATCACATACTAGGCCACAAAACAAGTCTCAATAAATTTAAGAAGACTTAACTCATATCAAGTATCATTTCTGATCACAATGCTATGAGATTGTGGTCAGAAAACTGTAAGAAAAAAACTGCAAAAAAACAGAAAGACATGGATATGTTACTAAACAACCAAAGGGTCATGGAAAAATCAAAGATGAAATCAAGAAAGATATGAAAAAGGAAACACAATGATCCAAAATCTATGGGATGCAGTAAAAGCAATTCTAAGAGGGAAATTTATAGCAATACAAGCCTACCTCAGGAAAGAAGAAAAATCTCAAATAAACAATCTAACTTTACACCTAAATGAACTAGAAAAAACAGAACAAACAAAACCCAAAGTTAGTAGAAGGAAAGATACACTAAAAATTAGGGCAGAAATAAATGAAATAAAGACCAGAAAAAAAAAAAAAAGCCCAGTAGAAAAGATCAATGAAACTAAGAGCTGGTTCTTTGAAAAGATAAGCAAAATTGATAAAGCTGTAGCCAGACTCATCAAAAAAAAAAAAGAGGAGGCACAAATAAAGAAAACCAGAAATGAAAGTTACAATTGACACCAAAAAAATTAACAAGGATCATAAGAGATTACTATGAACAATTATACTCCAGTAAAATGAATAACCTGGAAGAAATGAATAAATTCCTAGAAACGTACAATCTTACAAGACTGAATGAGAAAAACAGAAAATATGAACAGACCAAATAATAGTAATGGAATTGAACAAGTAAAAAAAACTCCCAACGAATGAAAGTCCATGACCAGACAGCTTCACAGGTGACTCCTACTAGATATTTAAAGCAAAGTTAACACCCATCCTTCTCAAACTATTTCAGAAATTGAAAAGGGAAGAATACACCCAAACTCATTCTATGAGGCAAGCATTACCCCAATATCAAAACCAATAAAGACATCACAAATAAGGAAACTACAGGCCCAAATCACTGATGAAATAGAAGAAAAAATCCTCAGCAAAATATTAGCAAACAGAATTCAACAATACATTAAAAGTATCATACACCATGACCAAGTGGGCTTTATCCCAGGAATGCAAGAATAGTTCAGTATCTGCCAATCAATCAGTGTGATACACCATATTAACAAACTGAAGAAGAAAAATTGCAGAAAAGAGCATTTGACAAAATCAATATTCATTTATGATAAAAATTCTCAACAAAGTGGGTGTAGAGGGAAAATACCTCAACATAATAAATCCATATATGACAAACCTACAGCCCACCTCATACTCAACGGTGAAAAGTTGAAAGCATTTCCTCTAAGATCAGGAACAAGAAAAGGATGCCAACTCTCACCACTTTTATTCAACATAGTACTGTAAGTCCTAGCCATATCAATCAGGCAAGAAAAAGAAATAAAAGGAATCCAAATTGGAAAGGAAATGTAAAACTGCCACTGCTTGAGGATGACATGATACTATAAATTGAAAATCCTAAAGATGTCACCAAAAAGCTATTAGAACTAATAAATGAATCAGTAAAGCTGCAGGACAAAAAATTAATATACAGCAATCTCTTGTGTTTCTATACACTAAAAACAAACTATCAGAAAGAGATATTAAAAAAAAATTCCATTCACAATTATGGCATAAAGAATAAAATATCGAGGAATAAATCTAACCAAGTAGGTAAAAGACCAATACTTGAAAAACTATAAGACGCTGATGAAAGAAACTGAAGATGACACAAATAAATGAAAAGAAATACTGTGCTCATGGATTGGAAGAATTAATATTGTTAAAATGACCATACTACTGATGGCAATCTAATACAGATTCAATGAAATCTCTATCAAAATACCAATGGCATTTTTCACAGAACTAGAACAAATAATTCTAAAATTCATAGGGAAACACAAAAGACCCCAACTGGCCAAAACAATCTTGAGAAAGAACAAAGTTGGAGGCATCATGTTCCCTGATTTCAAACTATATTACAAAGTTACAGTAATCAAACAGAATGGTACTGGCATAAAAACAGATCAATGGAACAGAATAGAGAGCCCAGAAAGAAACCAACACTTTGGTAAATTATTCTACAAAAAAGGAAGCAAGAATACACAATGGAGGAAAGACAGCCTCTTAAATAAATGATGTTGGGAAAACTGGACAGCCACATGCAAAAGAATCAAACTAGACTACATTCTCACACCGTATACAAAAATAAACTCAAAATGGATTAAAGAGTTAAATGTAAGACCAGACAGCATAAAAATCCTAGAAGAAAACATAGGCAGTATGCTGTTTAACACTGGTGTTAGCAATATTTTTTTTTGGATATGTGTCCAAAGGCAAGGGAAACAAAAGCAAAACAAAAATAAACAAATGGGATTACATCAAACTAAAAAGCTTTTGCACAGCAAAGGATGCTGTCAACAAAATGAGAAGGCAACCTACTGAATGGGAGAAAGATATTTGCTTACAAAATATCTGATACGAGGTTAATATCCAAATATGTACAAAGAACTCATACAACTCAACATCAAACAAACAAACAACCCAATTAAAAGATGGACAGAGGGCCTGAATAGACATTTTTCCAAAGATACACAGATGGCCAAAAGACACATGAAAAGATGCTCAGTATCACTAATCATCAGGGAAATGCAAATCAAACCACAATGAGATATCACCTAACAAATTTCAGAATAGCTATTATCAAAAAGATAACAAATAACAAGCGTTAGGGAGGATGTTGAGAAAAGGGAACACTTGTGCACTATCAGCAGAAATATAAATTGGTACAGTCACTATGGAAAACAGTATGGAAGTTCCCCCCACCCCAAATTTAAAAACAGAACTATCATATGGTCCAGCAATTCTGCATCTGGGTATTTTTCTGAAGAAAACAAAAACTAATTCAAAAAGATATTTGCACCCCTATGTTCACCATAGCACTATTTACAATAGCCAAGATAAGGAAGCAAACTAAGTGTCCATCCATAGATGAATGAATAAAGAAGATATAGTGTATATAAACAATGGACTATTACTCAACCATAAACAAGAATGAAATCTTGCCATTTGAGACAATACAGATGAATCTAGAGAATAGTATACTTAGTGAAATAAGTCAGGCAGAGAAGGACAAATACTGTATGATTTCACTTATATGTGGAATCTAAAAAAACAAAACAAACAAACAAACATAACAAAACAGAAACAGATTCACAGATGCAGAGAACAAACCAGTAGTTTCCAGGTGGGAGGGGATGAGGAGGATGAGACAAATAGGTAAGAAATATGTAAGAGGTACAAATGACCAGTTATAAAATAAGTAAGTTATACGGATGTAATGTGCAGTTTAGGGGGTATAGTCAGTAATACTGTAATAACTTTGTATGGTGACAGATGATAACTAGACTTACTGTACTAATCATTTTGTAATGTATAAAAATACTGAATCACTATGTTGTACATCTGAAACTAATATAACAAGTCAATTATACTTCAACAAAAAAAGAAAATATTTTTTCTTAATTTATCCAAATCCAATAAAATAATAGACTACTAGACCTAAACAGAGTACTTAGAACTCTCAACGATTTCCCTAAATAAATTACTTAACTAAATGCTTAAGTCTATGACTTTTACACAAGAAGTATTTTCAGAACTGTATATGCAATTTCATTTCAATCACAAAACTGACATAGTCAATAAGAAAATGAGATATGGGGGTGGAGTCAAGATGGTGGTGTGGGAAGACACCAAGTTAGCATCTCCCCACAACTAGGGCGCCTGCCGGCTGCTAGTGGGGGACCCTGACGCCCAAGGAGATGGAAGGAACCCCCAAGTGAACTGGTAGAACATGGGGGGATGGGGCGGGTAGGAGAAGTGGAGGCCAGACAGGATTGGGGCCCCTGAGGCCAGGGAGATCAGGATAGGTAGCTGGGAGGGGCCCTCCAGGAGGAGCAGGAGAGGCGCGCAGGTCATTTGCCCTGCCCATGCGGCCTGGGGAGGCTGCTGAGTCCCCAGGCCAGTCCCCTGCCCTCCAAGGCCCCCCTCACCCCAGCCACATTGGTCCTGGGGGCACAGGAGGAAGTGCAGGGATATCAGGAGAGGCAGGCAGGAGGAGCCATCCAGGAGGAGCAGGAGAGGAGCGGAGGGCATTTGCCCCGACCACTCAAGCACAGGAAACATGCTGGGCTCCAAGGTGAGGTTCCCCCCACCTCTGAGACCAGGGGTGGGGGGCGCACCTGGGCCCCTCCCATTCTTTGAGCCTAAGCCCCACCCCCCACAGCCCCCAGGGCCTTTTCCAGGCCTGTGGGTCCTAAGCATAGGCCTCACTGACTGCCCAAACCTCACCCTTGCTTAGGCCCCGCCCTCCACAGCCAAGGCCTTCCCCTCCTTTTTTTTCCTTTTTTATTCTCTTCTCCCTCCTCCTCTTTTTTACTACTGTGGTACTGTTGTACCTTCCAGTTGTTGATTCACATGTATTATTATTTTTATATTCTTTCTAATATATCTGTTAGTTACCTAGTCTAATTTTATTTTTTACTTTGTTATTGTTCTCTATTTTTTTTTTTTTTGCCACCCGCAGCTTGTGGGATCTTACTTCACGAGCCAGGGGTTGGCCCGAGGCTCCTGCGGTGGGAGCTCCATGTCAGAACCACTGGACTAACAGAGAATCTCAGACCCCAGGGAATATTCATGAGAGTGAGGTCTCACAGAGGTCCTGATATCAGCACCAAGACCCAGCTCTACCCAACAGCCTACAAACTCCAGTAATGAAATTGAAACCGTAATTTAAAATCTTCCAACAAACAGAAGTCCAGGACCAGATGGCTTCACAGGTAAATTCTATGAAACACTTAGAGAAGAGCTAACACCAATCCTTCTCAAACTCTTCCAAAAAATTGCAGAGGGAGAAACACTTCCAAATTCATTCTATGAAGCCATCACGCTGACATCAAAACATATAACAAAAAAAGAAAATTATACACCAATATCACTAATGAACATAGATGCAAAAATCCTCAACAAAATACTAGCAAACAGAATCCTACAACACATCAAAAGGATCACACACCATGATCAAATGGAATTTATCCCAGGTATGCAAGGATTTTTCAATATATGCAAATCAATCATTGTGATACACCACATTAACAAATTAAGTAATAAAAACCATATGATCATCTCAACAGATGCATAAAAAGCTTCTGACAAAATTCAACACCGACTTGTGATAAAAACTCTCCAGAAAATGGGCATAGAGGGAACCTACCTCAACATAATAAAGGCCATATATGACAAACTCACAGCAAACATCATACTCAATGGTGAAAAACTGAAAGCATTTCCACTAAGATCAGGAACAAGACAAGGATGTCCACTCTTGCCACTGTTATTCAACATAGCTTTGGAAGTCCTAACCACGACAATCAGAGGAGAAAAAGAAATAAAAGGAATACAAATTGGAAAAGAAGATGTAAAACTGTCACTGTTTGTAAATGACATGGTACTATACATAGAAAATCCTAAAGATGCCACCAGAAAACCACTAGAACTAACCAATGAATTTGGTAAGGTTGCAGGATACGAAATTAATGCACAGAAATCTCTGGCATTCTTACACACCAACAACCAAAAATGAGAAAGAGAAATTAAGGAAACAATCCCATTTACCATTGCAACAAAAATAAAATACCTCGGAATAAACCTGCATAAGGAGGCGAAAGACTTGTACTCAGAAAACTATAAAGCACTGATGAAAGAAATCAAAGATGACATAAACAGATGGAGAAATATACCATGTTATTGGATTGGAAGAATCAATATTGTGAAAATGACTATCCTACCCAAAACAATCTACAGATTCAATGCAATCCCTATCAAACTACCAATGGCATTCTTCACAGACTCAGAACAAAAAAATTTGCAATTCATATGGAAACACAAAAGGCCCCAAATACTCAAAGCAATCTTGAGAAAGAAAAACGGAGTTGGAGGAATCAGGCTCCCCGACTTCAAACTATACCACAAAGCTACAGTAATCAAGACAGTATGATACTGGCACAAAAACAGAAATATAGTTCAATGGAACAGGATAGAAAGCCCAGAGATAAACCCATGCACATATGGTCACCTTATCTTTGAGAAAGGAGGCAAGAATATACAATGGAGAAAAGACAGCCTCTTCAATAAGTGGTGCTGTGAAAACTGGACAGCTACATGTAAAAGAATGAAATTAGAACACTCCCTAACACCATACACAAAAATAAACTCAAAATGGATTAAAGACCTAAATGCAAGGCCAGACACTATAAAACTCTTAGAGGAAATCATAGGCAGAACACTCTATGACATAAATCACAGCAAGATCCTTTTTGACCCACCTCCTAGAGAAATGGAAATAAAAACAAAAATAAACAAATGGGACCTAATGAAACTTAAAAGCTTTTGCACAGCAAAGGAAACCATATGTAAGATGAAAAGACAATCCTCAGAATGGGAGAAAATATTTGCAAATGAAGCAACTGACAAAAGATTAATCTCTAAAATATATATGCAGCTCATGCAGCTCAATATCAAAAAAACAAACAACCCAATCAAAAAATGGGCAGAAGACCTAAATAGATATTTCTCCAAAGAAGATAAACAGATTGCCAACAAACACATGAAAGGATGCTCAACATCACTAATCATTAGAGAAATGCAAATCAAAACTACAATGAGGTATCACCTCACACTGGTCAGAATGGCCATCATCAGAAAATCTAGAAACAAATGCTGGAAAGGGTGTGGTGAAAAGGGAACCCTCCCACACTGTTGGTGGGAATGTAAATTGATACAGCCAGTATGGAAAACACTATGGAGGTTCCTTAAAAAGCTAAAACTAGAACTACCATATTACCCAGCAATCCCACTACTGGGCATATACCCTGAGAAAACCGTAATTCGAAAAGAGTCATGTACCACAATGTTCACTGCAGCACTATTTACAATAGCCAGGACATGGAACCAACCTAAATGTCCATCAACAGATGAATGGATAAAGAAGATGTGGCACATATATACCATGGAATATTACTCAGCCATAAAAAGAAATGAAATTGGGTTATTTGTAGTGAGGGCCTAGAGTCTGTCACACAGAGTGATTTAAGTCAGAAAGTGAAAAACAAATACTGTATTCTAACACATATATATGGAATCTAAAAAATAAAAAAAGGTATTGATGAACCTAGTTGCAGGGCAGGAATAAAGATGTAGACATAGAGAACAGACTTGATGACACAGGGTGGGAAAGGAAAGCTGGGGTGAAGTGCGAGTAGCATCGACATATATACACTACCAAATGTAAAATAGTTAGCTAGTGGGAAGCAGCAGCATAGCACAGGGAGATCAGCTCAGTGCTTTGCGATGACCTAGAGGGGTAGGATAGGCAGGATGGGAGGGAGGCTCAAGAGGGAGGGGATATGGGGACATATATATGCATATGGCTGATTCACTTTAGTGTACAACGGAAACTAACACAGTATTGTGAAGCAATTATACTCCAATAAAGATCTATTTTAAAAAAAAAGAAATGAGACATGAGCGAAATTTCCATAGACTTTTCATAATAACATTCTATCTTTTAAAAATATTCACCTAAAAATTTTTTAAATTGAACAGTGTATTAGTTCCAGATGTACAACATAATGATTTGATATTTGCATATACTGTGAAATGATCAGCAGAAATAAGTCGAGTTAACACCATCACCATAGTTACAAATCCTTTTCCTTACGATAAGAACTTTTAAGTTTTACTCTCTTAGCAACTTTCAAATATGCAATATAGTGTTAACAACAGTCACAATGCCATACCTGGCCCAAGGCTTGCAGGATCTTAGTTCGCCACCCAGGGATCAAACCTGGGCCCCCAGCAGTGAAAGCACTGAGTCCTAACCATGGGACAGCCAGGGAATTCCCAAAGAGGTTTTAACTTTAAAATATTTTTGGTTATGCTGACATATATCCAGACAATAAAATACTCTGAAGAGAAGTTTGAAACATCACATGAGAGATAGTACTTATCAACTACAAAACAGTGTATCTGTGTTCAAAAAGCCCAGCTGAACTCTATTGACCATATATACTTAAGAATGTATACCAAGATTCTAATCCCTATTCTCAATTCATCAAACATCTACTGAAACGTCTACTTGATCTTCTGCACAATGCTAGACCCAGTAGCTGGTTTTAAAGATTTTACTGGTAGGAAGGCAAACATATAAACAGTAATTTCAATGTCACTGCTTTGAATGTTAGTGGTAATTACTATGATAAAGGTATATCAAGGTGCTTTTCTACGAATAAAGGAAAAACTGTCCATTGGGGAGTGGGAGATGTAGTGGGATATGGCAGGGTTGCCAGGAAAAACTTCCTTAACAATGTTTCCCATGATGTCCAGATACTTTTGTTTTCGTTGAGCATCCAATGTTATAGGCTTGAGAAGGGAATTACAAAAGGTTTAGCATATTACTTTGATTCATTCACATATTTAGTGCCTATTGTGTGTGGTACAGTCTTGGCAAATATGTTCATAGTTTATTTCTAAATTAGGTATAGTACCACAAAACCAGTAGTTTAAATAGTGGCTGAAAAATCATCTATACTTTATTTTCCCCAAAATGCTTATTTTTCCACCAGTGCTTCTTATTTTACCTCCTCCCAACTCCTTTCCAGTAAATTAAATGAAATGGTAACATTTAATCATATCTACAGTATTCGAAAATCCTTTAAACCAGGGGTCCCCAACCCCTGGGCCACAGGCCAATACCGGTCTGCGGCCTGTTAGGAACCGGGCCACACGGCAGGAGGTGAGCGGCAGGGAAGCGAGTGAAGCTTCATCTGCCGCTCCCCACAGCTCGCATTAGCACCTGAACTATCTCTCGTGTTACCACCTGAACCATCCCTCCTTCCCCATCCGTGGAAAAACTGTCTTCCATAAAACCAGTCCCTGGTGCCAAAAAGGTTGGGGACTGCTGCTTTAAACACTAAGAGATTCCATACTTGCTTTTATTTCTAAAATAAATAGAACTGAACAAATTTAACTAAGTAAAATCATGTGGTTTGCTTAATGTGGACTATAACAGAAGAAAGTTATTCTCAGTCTCAAGTCAGGATTTATTCTGTATATTGTGTACTGTGCCACTCCAATATCTACAGTATAATAGTTACAGAGCTATTTATACAGAAAAAATTACTACTGGCAATTATTTAAATTTGCAGTACACTTCCATCTTTTCCATTCTGTCTTTGATGGAAAACTTTGGAGTCATAGTGAAGACCCAATTCACCAAAAAGCTGTCTTTCTGACAGAATTCCACTTACACGTTTTAGTAAATATTTCCATAGGATAAAGTTTGAAACAAGGATATCACAAAAAAAGAAAATTACAGGTCAATATCACTGATGAACATAGATGCATAAATCCTCAACAAAATACTAGCAAGCTGAATCCAACAATACATTAAAAGGATCATACACCATGATGAAATGGGATTCATCCCAGAGATGCAAGGATTTTTCAATATCCACAAATCAATCAGTGTGATATACCACATCAGCAAACTGAAGAATAAAACCACATGGTCATCTCAATAGTTGCAGAAAAAGCTTTTGATAAAATTCAACATCCATTTACGATAAAAACTCTCCAGACATAGAGGGAACCTACCTCAATATAATAAAGGCCATATATGACAAACCCACAGCTAACATCATACTCAACGGTGAAAAGCTGAAAGCATTTCCTCTAAGATCAGGAACAAGACAACGATGTCCACTCTTGCCACTTTTATTCAACATAGTTTTGGAAGTCCTAGCTACAGCAATCAGAGAAGAGAAACAAAAGGAATCCAAATTGGAAAGAAAAAAGTAAAACTGCCACTGTTTGCAGATGACATGATACTATACACAGAAAATCCTAAAGACGCCACCAGAAAACTACTAGAACTCATCAGTGAATTCAGTAAAATTGTAGAACACAAAATTAAATTACATAAATCTTTTGCATTTGTATACAGTAACCAACAAAATATCAGAAAGAGAAATTAAGGAAACAATCCCATCTACCATCGCATCAGAAAAAATAAAATACCTAGGAATAAACCTACCCAAGGAGGCAAAAGCCTTGTACTCCAAAAACTGTAAGGTGCTGCTGAAAGAAATTGAAGATGACACAAACAGATTGGAAGATATACCTGTGTTCTTGGATTGGAAGACTCAATATTATTAAAATGAGCATTCTACCCAAGGCAGTCTACAGATTCAATGCAATCCTATCAGTTTACCAATGGCATTTTTCACAGAACTGAAAGAAAAAAATTTTTTAATTGTATGGAAACACAAAAGACCCTGAATAGCCAAAACAATCTTGAGAAAGAAGAATGGAGCTGAAGGGATCATGCTTCCTGACTTCAGACTATACTATAAAGCTACAGTAATCAGAACAGTATGGTACTGGCACAAAAACAGACATACAGATCAATGGAACAAGGCAGAAAGCCCAGAAATAAACCCACACACTTATGGTCAATTAATCCATGACAAAGGAGGCAAGAATATACAAAGGAGAAAAGACAGTCTTTCAATAAGTGGTGCTGGGAAAACTGGACAGCTATTTGCAAAAGAATGAAATTAGAACATTCTCTAACACCAAATAAAAAAATAAAACTCAAAATGGATTAAAAACCTACATGTAAGACTGGATACTATAAAACTCATAGTGGAAAACATAGGCAGAACTCTCTTTGACATAAACCACAGCAATATTTTTTTTTGATCTGTCTCCTACAGTAATGGAAACAAAAGCAAAAATAAACAAATGAAACCTAATTGAACTTAAACGCTTTTGCACAGCAAAGAAAATCATAATCAAAACAAAAAGACAGCCTACAGAATGGGAGAAAATACTTGCAAACAATGCATCAAAAACGGATTAATTTCCAAAATATATAAACAGCTCATGCAGCTCAATATCAAAAAAACAAACAACCCAATCAAAAAATGGGCAGAAGACCTAAATAGACATTTCTCCAAAGAAGACATACAGATGGCCAACAGGCACAGAAAATGATGCTCAACATCACTAATTTTTAGAGAAATGCAAATCAAAACTACAATGAGTTATCATCTCACACCAGTCAGAATGGCCGTCATTAAAAAGTCTACAAATAATAAATGCTGGAGAGGGTGTGGAGAAAAGGGAACCCTCCTACACTGTTGGTGGGAATGTAAATTGATGCAGCCACTATGGAAAACAATATGGAGGTTGCTTAAAAAACTGAAAATAGAGTTACCATATGATCCAGCAAGCCCACTCCTGGGCATATATCTGAAGAAAATGCTAATTCAAAAAGATACATGCACCCCAATGTTCGTAACAGCATTATTTACCATAGCCAAGACACGGAATCAACCTAAATGTCCACTGATGAATGGATAAAGAAGATGTGGCATGCGGGCGCACACACACACACACACACACACACATATATATACACAATGGAATATTACTCAGCCATAAAAAAGAATGAAATAATGTCATTTGCAGCAATATGGATGGACCAAGAGATTATCATACTGAGTAACTCAGAGAAAGACAAATACCATATGACATCACTTATATGTGGAATCTAAGAAAATGATACAAATGAGCTTATTTACAAAACAGAAATAAACTCACAGACATAGAAAACAAACTTATGGTTACCAAAGGGGAAAGGGAAGGAGGGATAAATTAGGAATTTGGGATCAACAGATACACACTACTATATATAAAACAGATAAACAACAAGGACCTACTGTATAGCACAGGGAACTATATTCATTACCTTGTAATAACATATAATGAAAAAGAATCGATATATATGTATAACTGAATCACTCTGCTGTACATCTGAAACACTGTAAATAACTATACTTCAATTTTTGAAAAAGGATTAAAAAAAGATAAAGTCTGCAATATGTAATACTATTGTTCAATATAAGGAAGAAGCAGGACACATCATAAAATGAAAAAAAGTCATCATTTTCCAGTAATCTATAACAACATTGCCCATGATGCTTACATTTAAAACCCAAATAGTTATTTCATAAGGAAAACAAAAATCTAAAATGCTACCCTGCTTAAGGAGATGCTGCCATGAAATATCTTAAATTTTCTATACTATTGCATAATCAAATGAGCCCACAGATGTTTAGTGAGTATCTAAGTTCTGTGTTACACTGTGAAAGGAAAAAGGTGAAGAAAATAGTTCCTTCTCTCAAAGAACTTAAGACTACTGGGAAACACAGACAAGGAAATAGGCAATCATAATGAAGCATTAACTATTACTAGAAAGAGGTAAGACATAAGAACAAGGCACTCTAAGACCACACAAAATTGGTATTTAACCTCAGCTTGTGAATTCAAATAATGCTCCTTAGAGAAAGTGATGGTTAAAGTGCCACCTGAAGGATAAATAGACCTTAAATAGGCAAAGGGTGTTGAGGTGGGGTTAAGGGAAGGGAAGGACAGAGGGGAAAGCAGAAAAAACAGTCTAGGCAGACAGAACCATAATCACATAGGAGAGAGTAAGAGAGCATACAAATGTCAGGAGTCAGGGATAGCAAGTAGTTCGGAAACACCAAAATATAATTTGCATATGGCTGGAGATTGGGCCAGAAGGGAACTGAGGAGAGGATGAATGCCAAAAAATGAACAGAAGATGTGAGCAGGGAATATGAAGGCCCCTGTGGCATGTTGAGAAGTTTGGACTTTATCCTCCAGGCAACATGGAGAACAAATTAATACCAATGGCAAGCAGACCAGTTAGGAGGCTGGATGATAGTAACTGCAGTTGCAGTAAGGATGAAATTGAATGAGAGTTAGGAAAATGAATACTAGGATTGAATGACATTGATAGGAGGCCTAAGAGAGGGAGGAGACAAGAATGATACATAGGTTTCTGGCTCAGATAACTGGCTGGGTGTTGGTGACAGTAACTAAGAGGGAGAATGAATGAAGTGGTGGAAGAGATGATCATTATCAAATTGTTTCAGATATGCTGTGGTTAAGATGCCTGTGGAAAATCCAAGTGGTTAGTTCTAAGGGTCTAGAATTCAAGAAATAGATGCAGAGTCATATCTTAGATGGAAAGTAGGTCCTGAAGTCAGTGTGTTATGCAAAAACTGCAAACAGTAAAAATTATCTTTGGAAATTCGTTAGGAAGCCCTCTCACCCCACAGTGGAGACCCATATACCATCTCTTAATAAGCCAGTCCTCTAGCACTGGGACAAACTGCTGTTTCTTTGGTTGAGTACTAAATGATCACTAACTAGAACATGAAAGATCCAACTTGAATTTTTAAATGCTTTTAAAACATTTTCTACTCTTATTTGCCATGTATATGGGTTGACTTTCTTCTGTGAAGAGTGTATATGATGCAAATGAACTATATACGTTTAAGCTTTCATGTAAATAGATGGTAACTGAAGTCACAGTAGATAATGAGATACAGGAAGAGTGTACTAGTTTCCTATTGCTGCTGTAACAAATTACCACAAAGTTGGTGGGTTAAAACAACACAAATTTACTCTCTTACAGTTTTGGAGGTCAGAAGTCCAAAATGAATCTCACAGGGCTAATATCAATGTGTCAGCAAGGCTGGTTCCTTCCGAAGGTGCCAGGGGAGAATCTGTCCCTTGTCTTTTCCAGCTCTTACAGGCTGCCTTACCATGTGGTCAAATCACTCTGGTCTCTGCCTCCATGGTGATATTTCCTTCTCCTCTGACTCCTCCTGTGTCTTTCTTATGTGAACCATTTTGATTACATCAGGCCCAATAGGATAACTTCCCATCTCAAGAGCCTCAATTTAATCATACCTAGAAAGTCACTTTTGCATCCAAGGTAATAGTAATATTCACATGTTCTGAGGATTAAGACGTGGACATTTTGGGGACTTCCCTGGTGGTGCAATCAATGGTTAAGACTCCATGCTCCCAATGCAGGGGGCTTGGATTTGATACCTTGTCAGGGAACTAGATCTCACATGCATGCCGCAACTAAGAGTTCGCATGCCACAACTAAGGAGCCCACCTGCCACAAATAAGGAGCGAGCAAGCTGCAACTAAGAAGGCCACGTGCCGCAACTAAGGACCCAGCGAGCTGCAACTAAGACCCAGCGCAACCTAAATAAATAAATATTTAAAAAAAAAAAAAAAAGACATGGAGATTTTAGGCCGAATGGGTATCATTCAGCCTATCACAGAGAGTATGCAAAGAATAAAGATATTGGTAATTCTTAAATTGAATGGTGAGTCCACATCAATTCATTTTGCCATTATGCTTCCTAACATACATATGTTACATACATTAATGTGTATATAAAATATTATATAACGTAAAACACTTTTAAAAGAGTAAAGAACTATAAATCAAACTCTGAGAAACACTAGCAGTTCAAGGAATGGGCAAAAGATGATGGGCATTCAAAGGGAACTGAGAAGGAAAGCCAAAATAGAAGTGAAAGGAAGAATCTTTCAAGAATGAGAAAGTCATCCTTTTGGATTGCAACGGTCACGTAAGATAAGGAAGATAAGGACCGAGAAGAGTCTATTCATTTAGCAACAGGTTCACTGTCGACCTTGATGAAAGCTATTTCAGTGGAATGGTGGATACAAAAATAGATTACACTGAGCTGAGGAGTGCATGGGAGGTCACGATCTGGAAAAAGCCAGGTGCAGATAAATCTTTTACATACTAGTGAATAAAATACTGTAAATAAACAGACAAAATCTAAGATGCTCTAATAATCCAGGAAGAGGAACTAGAATATAGGTAAGATTTATGAAAGGAGGGGGGAAAAGAGGTGGGGAAGAAAGAAAGGAATAAGAACTAAAAGAAAGAAGTCACAAAAGAAAGAATAATAATGATGATGTTAATGACGATGATAATTTTGTTGTTACAATTTATTAGGCCTTAGCATATGCTGCGCACTGCCCCAAGCACTTTATATACTTTATGAAACAGATTATTATGTCCAATTTACAGAACAGAAAACAGGCATAAAGTAGACACAGAGCAAGAAATGTCAGAGGTGGCACTCAAATGTCGGTAAAGTTGACTCTAAAACATGTGCTCCTAACTACTGTATTAACTGATGTGATGGCTCCAATAGAGTATTTCAAGTACGAAAAAGCTAAGAATGGCAGAATTAGCCAGAAGCTAATTAGCTAAGAAACTAAGAATTAGCCTGGCAGCATGGCTAATATCGGGAGTTAAGAGAAAATCTCTGGAAAGCAGTTCTTCCCAAGCTAGAGTCAAGGACACTAAGTAAAGAGATTTTAAGGGAGTTGGCCACATCAACAGTTTGAACTCAAAACCAAAAGATTAAATTGGGGACCAAAATAAAAACTTGAGCCCTAAAGAGGGGCCATTTACAAGCAGTAACTAAGATGTACTTAAACCATTAACTTCAGCAGCAGCAGAATACCAATGTTTTAAGTCTCAACTGAAGGAAAAGAAAACTGAAATTTGTGAAATAACCCCAGATGCACATTGTATCCATACCACTACTAACTATGCACTAACATGGTATGCTGAAACACGTTAATAAGATGGACAACAAGGCTACCACCAAGGTAATCAGAGAAGACAGTGGGACAGGAGCAAGAGCCTAAAAGATAGCAGTAGAAAAAAGTTCTCAAAACTCCCATTAAATCATTTAGACAGTGTCAGTGAAAGGAAAATATATGCTCACCCAGAGAATGAGATCAACTAGGTTACTGGCCACTAGTACCTGTTACATTCTCAAATTCAAAGAAAACTCTGTAGGTTGTTGACCTTTGTCTGCTGGGATGTTACAGTCACTGGTCAACTGGTACACAATACGGGAGTATTATCCCATCATGAATTCTTTAAACATGGAATTGTTCTCTTCCCTAGAGAACTTCTATTATTATTTACAGTTAAATGAGTTGTAAAACCTCAGTGTCCTGATCCTTTGTCATGTCCTTCAGAATATTGGTGAATAAAGCAAATTCTAATAAATATGAGTTATTTACAACCCTAGGAATAGATTAAACTATAATATAATTATCAATAGACCACCTAAAATGAGATCATTCACTTTCATGAAATGAAATAACATACATAAAGCAATTACCACAGTGCCTAAGTGTTCAATAAATTATAGATATTAGAATTCTTGGGACTTCCCTGGTGGTCCAGTGGTTAAGACTCCGCACTCCCAATGCAGGGGGTCCAGGTTCGATCCCTGGTCGGGGAACTAAAATCCCACATACTACAACTAAGCCTGCACGCTGCAACTACTGAGCCCACAAGCCGCAACCAGAGAAGCCCACGCACCGCAACGAAGACCCAGTATAGCCAAAAATAAATAAATAAATTAAAATGTTAAAAAACTTTAAAAAAATAAATAAAAAGAATTCTTATTAGCAACTCCCCTCCCCCCAAAAAAGGTTGCAGAGACTCTTGAGTTATAAGGAAGCCTATAACTGATACCTTTGGTGCTCACATTACATTCCTTTGGCCCATTTTTCTTTTCAGTCACAGCTATAGAAGCTCAGACTCGGGTCATCATCCAGTATCCCACCTGAAGTGAACCCATTATGCCTGAGGGTCTTCAGGAGCACTAGTATAGCTCAGACTACAGAGCTAACACCTTCAACCAAAGGGAAATGAGAACCAGTAGATAAATGTTCAAGCCTTCCAGCTTTCAAATGGATAATACTGAAAGGCATTCTGTATGCTTAGGAGATTCCAGTGGAACTGACCCTCTTACTGCTTACTCACTGCAGCAATCTCAATTATCACCCTTTTCCTTCCTTCCCTGTCTCACTCCAGAGCTCCTCACTTCTAGTTCCTATGTCAACTCTCAAATAAACCACCTATACCCATGTCTTGGTCTCATACTCTTCTTTGGGAAATGCCAATCTAAGACAAAGCCCATGCACAAGATCCTAAGAAATGATCACCTATCCTTGGATTGAACACTTTTACCCTAACACATTCATCCTCAGAGCAGATGTTCCAAGGGCATACATCCTATTAAAGTGTAGAATTGCAGTCTTGGAGACTAGAAAAGAACTACAAGTATTTATCGAATGAGTGAGCAAACTTAGCAAGCAAAACCCCAGAGTTCTTTAAGAAAAAGGTAAGAGATCAGTCTATACAATATATACAAACATTATTTGTTCCCTAAAGATACTGCAATATAAAATGTTTCTGGTTCTTGGGACTTCCCTGGTAGCGCAGTGGTTAAGAATCCACCTGCCAATGCAGGGGACATGGGTTCGATCCCTGGTCCGGGAAGATCCCACGTGTCGCAGAGCAACTAAGCCCGCGCGCCACAACTACTGAAGCCCGCGTGCCTAGAGCTTGTGCTCTGCAACAAGAGAAGCCACTGCAACGGGAAGCCCTCGCACAGCAACGAAGAGTAGCCCCCTCTCGCAGCAATTACAGAAAGCCCGCGCACAGCAACGAAGACCCAACGCAACCAAAAAATAAAAAATAAATGAATAAATAAAATATTCCTGGTTCTTAATTTTTGTTCAAGGGGCCCAGCTTTCATTACAACCGACTTCCAGAGTTTCTATAACCTATATGCATATGATACAACAGCATAAGTACAATTACAAACAAGGGCTATATCATAGTAAACCCTTAGTCTGTTTAATCTGACTCAATTGAGTATTCCCCCAAGACTTTTTTTAATAAATTTATTTATTTTATTTATTTATTTTTGGCTGCATTGGGTCTTCGTTGCTACGCGCAGACTTTCTCTAGTTGCGGCGAGCGGGGGGCTACTCTTCGTTGTGGTGCACGGGCTTCTCATTGTGGTGGCTTCTCTTGTTGCAGAGCACATGGGCTCTAGGTGTGTGGGCTTCAGTGGTTGTGGCATGCGGGGTCAGTAGTTGTGGCTCACGGGCTCTAGAGCGCAGGCTTAGTAGTTGTGGCATATGGGCTTAGTTGCTCCACAGCATGTGGGATCCTCCCGGACCAGGGCTCGAACCCGTGTCCCATACATTGGCAGGCGGGCTCTTAACCACTGTGCCACCAGGGAAGCCCTCCCCCAAGATTTTTAAAACTTGGTACCAAAGAAAGGGATTTTCAGTCCCTCCCTCGTGATAAAGCTACGAGATACAAGCCTGAAAAAAACTTCAGTTTTTCAGTGTTAAATAGCTGAACACTATTGTGTTCCATCAGCTGTGATATCTGCCACATCAAAGAAAACAAGCTGAAGCAGTAGCTGACAAATGGCAGAGACAAATTAGAGAGACAGCCTAGTAGCTTTCTAGCTCTGACCCCTGGGACCAGTTAGCAGTACCCTTGCCCTTTTCATTGCTTGATAATACCAATATAAACCAATTTCATCTTCTTGTCTATGCTAGTCGTTTGAGTTTCTAGGTTTCTGTCACTTGCAACTGAGAACGGTCTACACAAGAGCTAGTATAAACAAAACGTCGTATAAGATCTAATGCTCTCTATGGAAGGGCTACAAAGCCTGGGATCCATGAATCCCCTGGAAATGTAACTCTTGATTTTATATATTTGAGTGTATACATCTCTAGAAGGAAGTCACCAACACTTCCATCAGTTACTCAAAATAAATCTCTGACTCCTACACCCTCTCAAAGAAATTAAGATTTATTGGTTGGTGGTCTAAAACAGTGACTCAATGTATTTTTCTGCCCATTTACATGGGCAACAAATTTCCGTCTTTTATTAAATGTCATAATTTTCAACCAAGGGCACATGTATTTTCTTTGAAACCCTTCCTCTGGCCCATTTCTAAGATTCTTCCTCCTACCACAGTTGAGAATCAATGGTTTAGAATCTGATTCTGTGAAGAACTTTTTGGGGGTCACCTTTTAGATCTTTTAAATCTATTCAGATGTGCTAAAATGCAAGAAATATTAGAATTTAGCTTTTAAATAATTCATCCTAGGCTGGCTGGCCCTGGTAAGATGTAGTAAGCACACTCTATCCTGTCTCTCCCACTGAATACAACCATAAATTCTGGACACAATGCTTGGAAAAGCTATTTGAACACTGAAAAGTAAATAGCAAGCAGATCAGGGAAGATTACCAGAATTCAAAGTATCACTCAACCAGAGACGAGTTTACCATATTTTTTCCCTCCAGTAGCCCTTGCCTGAACTTAATGAAACTGGAAACCTAGAAACGAGCACTTCTGGAGGAGAAGCATTCTGTCCCAAGAAGCTAGAAAGGGAACTAACAGAAATGTTTGAGTGGGAAATCACCCATTTTTTTCTCTTTTCTTTGTTTTCTCATGCACCAAGCGGTAGGCAATCCTACAGCTTCCACACATGGAAACCTGCAAGAGCCAAGAACTAGAGGGAAGGAAACCTTCTTCTCCATTCATTGAAGTTGTGATTTTAAGAAGGTAGGACCAACACCTACTGCTTTTTTGGTTTTTTTCTCTCTCTGTCCCCTCATCCCTTAGCCCCTGATGCAAATGTAACTGTAGGACTGCACTACAGAACAAGGTAGCAAGAGCCACAAGTTTCTAGATGGAAACTAAAAAGGGAAACCCCATGGAATCGGGTCTTCAGAACATAATGGACTTAAACTAGAAATCAGAAACAGAAAGATGAGAGGAAAAATCTCCAAATTCTTGGAAATTAAAACATTTCTAAATAATCCATGCATCAAAAAGGAAGTCTGGAGGGAAATAAGATATTTTGAACCAAAAGATAATAAAATACAACATATCAAAATTTGTGGGATGGAACTAAAGCAATTCAAAAGAAAACAGAAGATGAAGAAGTCCTTCCTAGCTCATGTTATGAGTCCAGTATTATACCCTGATATCGAAACAAAAATAGAACAAAAAAAGAAAACTACAACCAATATCCTTCATAGATATAGATGTAAAAATCCTCAACAAAGTATTAGCAAATCAAACACAGAAGTATATAAAAAGAATTAAATAACACAACCAAGTGGGATTTATCCTGAGAATGCAAGGCTGCTTCAGTATTTGAAAAATCAACATAATTCAACATATTGACAGGCTAAAGAAGAAAAACCATAATAATATATCATTGATACAGAAAAGGCATTAGATAAAATATAACATCCATTCATGATTAAAAACTATTAGCGGGGGCTTCCCTGGTGGCGCAGTGGTTGAGAATCTGCCTGCCAATGCAGGGGACACGGGTTCGAGCCCTGGTCTGGGAAGATCCCACATGCCGCGGAGCAACTAGGCCCATGAGCCACAACTACTGAGCCTGCGTGTCTAGAGCCCGTGCTCTGCAACAAGAGAGGCCACGATAGTGAGAGACCGGCACATCGCAATGAAGAGTGGCCCCCGCTTGCCCCAACTAGAGGAAGCCCTCGCACAGAAATGAAGACCCAACACAGCCAAAATAAATTAATTAATTTAAAAAAAAAAAAAACTATTAGCAATCTAGGAGTAGAAACTTCCTCAATCTGATAAAAGGCTTTTCTACCAAAAAAATCTTTAGCTAACATTATATTTAACGGTGAAAAACTGAAAGCTTTCCCTTAAGATCAGTAAATGGCAAGAATGTCTACTGTCACCACCCTTGTTTAACACTTCTGGAAACCAAAAAGAAACAAAGGTATAGAGATTGGACAGAATAAATAAACTGTCCTTACTCACATACTACATGATTACCTACTTAAAAAATCCCCAAGAATCTACAAAATACATAAAAAACTAACAAATGAATATAGCAAGGTTGCCTGCAAAGTCAAACACACAAAAATCAGTCCTATTTCTATATATGGCAATGTACAATTACAAACTGAAATTTTAAAAAACAAGGCTATTTACCATAGCTCCCCCAAACTGAGATATGTAGGCATAAATCTAACAGAACATACAGGATCTGCAGATTCAAAACTACGAAACACTGATGAAAGAAATCAATAAATAAATGAAGAGACGTCCATATATATGGACTGGAAGGCTCAGCACAGTAAAAATGACAACTCTCCTCAAATTAGTCTATAGATCTAAAACAACACCAACCAAAACCTCAGAAGGATTTTTCAGAGATATGGATAAAAATGATTCTAAAATTTAGACAAAATGGCCAAGGAACTAGAATAGCTAAAAAATTTTTGAAAAACAAGAATGAAATTGGAAGAATCACAACTCCTCAATTACAATACATTAACTATAAAGCTATAGTAATCAAGACTATGTGGTATTGGCAAACGGATTTAGATCAATGGAACAGACCCAGACAAATATAGTCAACTGATTACTGACAAAGGCCCCAAAGCAATTCAGTGGTAAAAGAATAGTCTTTACAATAAATGGTGTTGGAACAAATATACGTCCATATGCAAAAAAAAATTAAGCTCAACTTAAATCTCACACTTTATATAAAAATTCACTCAACATGGATCATAGATTTGAATAAAAAGATTTCAAAACTTCAAGAAGAAAACAGAGGAAAAAATCTTCATGTCCTGGGGTTAGGCAAAGAGTTCTTTGATATGACAACAAAAGTACAGTCCATAAGAGACAAAAACTGGTGAACTTTATCAATATTAAAAACTTTTACTCTCTGAAAGATACTGTTAAAAGAATGAAAAGAAAAGCTACAGATGGGGAGAAAATATTTGCAAACTACATATCTAACAAAGATCTTATATTCAGAATATTTTAAGAACTCTCAAAGCTCAACAATAAGAAAATAAACAACCCAACTTAAAAACTGGCAAAAGACATAACAGACACTTCACCTCAATATTATTAGCCATTAGGGAAATACATATTAAAACCACATGAGTTATCCATGATGGAAATGCAAATCAAAACCACCAGATACCACTTCATACTCACTAGGATGGTTATAATAAAGATGGTAATAACGAGTGTTGGCAAGACTGTGAAGCCAATGGAACCCTCATTCACTGCTGGTGGGAATGTAAAGTGGTGCAGACACTTTGGAAAGAGTCTGGCAGTTACTCAGAGGGCTAAACACAGAGTTATCATATTGTCCAGCAATTCAACCCCTCCGTATATACCTAAAAGAATGAAAACCTGTGTCACACAAAAACTTGTACACAAATGTTCACAGAACGTTATTCATACTAGCCAAAAAGTGAAAACAGCCCCACTGTCCATCAACTTGTGGATAAAGTGTGATATGTCCATTCAATAGAACATTATTCATCAATAAAAAAGAATCAAGTATTGATACATGCTACAACTTGGTTAAACCTTGAAAACATTAAGAGAAGCCAGTCACAAAAGATCACATATGATTCTCTTTGTATGAAATGTCCAGAGTAGGCAAACCTAAAAGACAGAAAGCAGATTGGTGGTTGCCTAGGGCTAGGGGAAGGGAGAAACAGGGAGTGACAGCTAATGAGCACAGGATTTTTTCTTGGGAGTGATAGAAATGTTCTAAAATTGACTGTGAATGGTTGCACAACTCTGTGAATATACTAAAAACCATCAAATCATACATTTTATATGAATGAATTATATGGTAATTATATCTCAATAAAGTTGTTATAAAAAACACAATGGGGGCTTCCCTGGTGGCGCAGTGGTTGAGAATCTGCCTGCTAATGCAGGGGACACGGGTTCAAGCCCTGGTCTGGGAAGATCTCACATGCCGTGGAGCAACTAGGCCCGTGAGCCACAACTGCTGAGCCTGCGCGTCTGGAGCCTGTGCTCCACAACAGGAGAGGCCGCGATAGTGAGAGGCCCGCGCACCGCGATGAAGAGTGGCCCCCGCTTGCCACAACTAGAGAAAGCCCTCGCACAGAAACAAAGACCCAACACAACCAAAAAAATAATAATAAATAAATAAATAAATAAAAACTGACGTTAGAAAGAATAAAGCTTGATTGTTAAAAAAAAACAAAACAAAACACATTGAATTATCGTTAGACACCAATTAAAATGGCTAAATTTAAAAATACTGACAATACCAATGTTAATAAGGATGCAGAGCAACTAAATTTCCATACATTGCTGCTGGAATAGCAAAATGGTATGACTACTCTGAAAAACAGTTTATAAAGTTGAAATATATTACCTACGGCCCAGAAATCTCCCTCCTGGGTATCTACTCTAGAGAAATGAAATCATGTTTACATAAAATCCTGTACACAGATGTTTAAAGTGGCTCTATTTACCACTGTCAAAAACTGGAAAAAACTGAAATGTTCTTCAAGGGGTAAATGGATAAACTGTGGTATATCCAAACAATGGAATATGATTTAGCAATAAAGAGAATGAACTATTGATACACACAACTTAGAAGAATCTCAAAGGCATTATGTTAAGTGAAAGAAACCAATCTTCACAAGGTTGTATACCATATGGTTCCATTTATATTACAGTCTCAAAATTACAAAACTATGGAGATGAAGAAAAGATTATTTGTTGCCAGAGATTACAAGGGTAGGGAGGGACTCTTTTGGGGTGGAGTCTTTTGGGGTGAAGTCCTTTGGTATTCTGTACCCTGATTATTGAGATGGTTACACAAATCTATACATTTGTTAAAATTCTAAAAACTGTTCACCAAAATGAAAATAGTGGATTTTTCTTTATAATTTTAAAAATTAAAAAATGTTAAATCCAATTGAGAGTCAATGCTTTTCTTTAATTTGGTTTAAATTCACTAGACTACCACTTCTGATCATCTCATTTAGTTTAAAATACAGTATATAGTTCAAAGAAAGATACTGAAAAAATGAAATTCATCCTAAGGAGTACCAAGAGGTAATAAATCTGGTCATTAATTACGGGTAAACAAACTAGACATGCTAAGCCTGGAGCACAGACTCAGAAGGAGAATGACCAATGACAAATGTCTTCAATTATCTGAAGAGCTGACATGTGCACGAGAGTTAGAATTTTTCCATATAATATTAAAGAGAAACTTCATTTACCAGTGAGCCTAAAAATATAGAGGGTCTTCTAGGGCTACCAGTAATTCACCATATATTCCTCAACTGCTAGATAATCAAGAAGCAGGAAGTTCTGGAGATCCTTGCATTAAACAAAGGGTCAGACAGGATGATCCAAGAGTTTTCTTCCACCTCAAACATTATATGAATCTATGAATTATAACTTCTACAGTTAACCTACCAAAGTAGAAGACACCGAACATCTAAAAAGGTATCCCTTCCTGCCAAAATATCACCTTTCATTGCATAAAAATATTAAATAGTACTCTAAGTTACAAATTTTTAAAAAGACCAAATAAATTCAAAATCTTAACAAAAGCCTTATTAAGACCCATTTTATTTCTCCAAACCTCATTTGTACTAAGGATATTAAAATTAAATTCAAATTACTAATGTCTAATTAAATCTAATTTCATTAGACTTAAGAGACAAAAGTTATAAATATAAATTTCATGCAAACTTCTATAAGTATATTGAAGAAATTTCTTGAAAAAGAAGTACTCTTTCCACACAAAGGGTGGTAGTCCTCAAAAGAGCCAAAACATCTGTATTCACTTTAAAGCTCATCAAGACAGACTGACATTTTTAGGAGAAGCATATGGCTTGCTGAACAGTCATCTAGAACAGGATCTTTTGTCTAGTAAACCCTATTCAAGGACCATTTACTTATGTATGGAGTGGCTGAATAAAGAAAAGAACATATTTTTAAGTCCTAGAAAACACAAAGAAATAAACTCTTCATCTAGCTATGTTAAGGATACAGCAAAACACATTAGAAAAGCAGCCAGATCTTTACTTCAGAGACAGTGCTCTCAACATCTGAAATAATTCTAAGAAATCACTGAAACAAAAGAACTCTAGAAAAGCTTTCTTAGAGAACTATATCCAGCCAAAGACCACCTCCCTAAAAAAGGCATTTCCATTTTAAAGGATAAAACACTTTCTTCTTAAAACTCTGAAGGGCAGAGTTCAACAGCTGCGCTATATTAAACCTGAGCCCTTCCAAAAGGAAGAACAAGAGTCTCTGGAGAGCGAGTAACATGGCCTGCTTTCTCCAAAATTATCAAAATGCCTGCTTTGCCTCAAAGGAAAGTTTCTCCAAGAAAAAGCCTCTATACTATACATGGGTGAAAAACAAAACTTAGATTAGGAAAACATGCAAAAATAGAAGCATTTGTTTCTGGAAATCTCCTCCACCTAAGGCAAAATGCATTTTGAAGTCCTTCAAGACATAGCATGGAAACTATTAAACAAAAAAAACCAAAAACAGTAGTTTTCAGCCCTAGCTTCCCTTCAGAATCACTATAGAGCTAGGTCTCAACCTAAATTTACTGAACCAATATATACTGGGACCAAGGCATCTGAATTATTTATGCACACAGCAAGTGATTCTGATGCACAGCAAGGGTTTAAAAACAACTGAACTGGAGCATGATCCCATAGAGGAAAAATTAAGTCTAGTGAGTAAAGACAAGAAGGAAAAGTCACATTTGAGCAACTAACTAGTTCTAAAGAACCTAAGGTTGTACACACCTACTAAAATACTCAGTAACAAACAGAGAATTTGAAACAGAAATTCTGAATTGTTCTCATGCCATTACTTAAAGGACAAAAGTCTTAGAACAGTTTGCTAAAATATGCAAATATTTAGATGAAAGTTGTTATGAAGAATGTGATCACTGCAAAGGTTCCATCAGGGTCTCTGGATACTGCAAACCGAAAAAAAGAAAAGTTATAATAAGAGCTCATGTATTATATGTATTATCTGTCAACCTTTAAAAAGTTCAAGGCTTTAATCACAACAAAGTAAATTTCAGCCATTATCAAAGCTTTATTAAGCCTACTTCATTTTACACAAAATTCAACCAGGTTTTACTTGCTTGGTATTCAAATACATGATAAACGAAAAGTGGCAATGGAACTGCTAAAGGGGAGCAGACCAGTCAAGGAAGGATACAAAAACACTATTAAAAAGTAGACACAAGAACTCAGAAAGCACAGCAGACACTTGATAGTTTTTAAAGGCAGCAGAATACGGTAACTCTATTTCCTAATGATCACTAGAGTAAAGAAAAAGAAAAATATGTTCAGTATATCTTGTTTAATACATACCTTACACGTATTTTGTTTAAGAGGGTAAGAAAGTATAATAATCAAGTTACCTATACAAAGTCTCTCATCAAAAATAATTACAAAATTTAGGGGAAAAAATCCTTACCACAAAAATAACCACAAAAAACCCTAATTCCTCAATTGGAGACTCTAGCTGTATAAAAGGAACGATGGAATGAAAGTAAAGAGCATCAGATAGTCTTTTAAATAAAGAATATACCTTGAGGGGAGGGACAGACTGGGAGTTTGGGACTGACATGTACACACTGCTATATTTAAAATAGATAACCAACAAGGACCTACTGTATAGCACAGGGAACTCTGCCCAATATTCTGTAATAACCTAAATGGGAAAAGAATTTGCAAAAGAATAGATATATGTATATGTATAACTGAATCACTTTGCTATACACCTGAAACTAATAGAACATTGTTAAACAACTATACTCCAACATAAAATAATATATATATATATATATATATATATATATATATATATATATATATACACCTTGCTAAAAGGAAAACAGAAGACACTGAGGTTTTAATTTACTATTATCAGACATAATATTTCTCTCTGCAGAAGTCAACATATTCCTTTAAATTGCTAAGTCAGACTATTTCCTAGTAATGTAAACTTAAAATCTGTTTCTTTGTCTGAAAAATGAGAATAAAAACATGTGAGTTGTAGGATTACTGTGAGAAATGGGATAACAAAGGTAACGTCCTTGGCACAGTGGCTAATACACAGTGAGAAATAAATGTTAGCTGCCATTATTAATTTGTACTCAGAATAAACATCATAAAAATGATTCTCGGGGCTTCCCTGGTGGCGCAGTGGTTGAGAATCTGCCTGCCAATGCAGGGGACACGGGTTCGAGCCCTCGTCTGGGAAGATCCCACATGCCACGGAGCAACTGGGCCCGTGAGCCACAATTACTGAGCCTGCGCGTCTGGAGCCTGTGCTCCGCAACAAGAGAGGCCGCGATGGTGAGAGGCCCGCGCACCGCGATGAAGAGTGGTCCCCACTTGCCTCAACTGGAGAAAGCCCTCGCACAGAAACGAAGACTCAACACAGTCATAAATAAATAAATAAATAAAAGAACGTGAATTTCTAAAAAAAAAAATGATTCTCAGTGTTCACCAAAGGATATATTTTAGAAGCTTTTCCATTTGAAATGGTCTTATTCTGCATTCACCCCACACCCAGAGACCTCTCTAAAATGTATTATACAGGAATCAAGTTGCCCCATCTTTCTTCATTAAGTCCCATGTATTATCAACTTTTAAAAACTTCATGTAAAGTAGCTTGCACACAGCAAGTCTAATAATCACATTTAGTTACTATTATTCCTGAAGAGCTCTCATGTTCTGTGAGTACCCTTTCTCAAATTAAATTCATTTCCACCTCTGTTTTAAATTTGAAAACAAAAGAGGAATCAGGACACTTGTCAAAGAAGTGCTTGAGTACAAAAAAAAATCTATTTAGGGACTTTCCTGGTGGCGCAGTGGTTAAGAATCCGCCTGCCAATGCAGGGGACACAGGTTCAATCCCTGGTCCAGGAAGATCCCACATGCCGCAGAGCAACTAAGCCCGTGCGCCACAACTACTGAGCCTGCGCTCTAGAGCCCATGAGCCACAACTACTGAGCCCACATGCCACAACTACTGAAGCCCGTGCACCTAGGGCCTGTGCTCCACAACAAGAGAAGGCACCACAATGAGAAGCTCGTGCACCACAACGAAGAGTAGCCTCCACTCGCCACAACCAGAGAAAAGCCCGCGCGCAGCAACGAAAACCCAACATAGCCAAAAATAAATAAATTTATTAAAGAAAAAAAAACCTGCTCATTTTCAAGTGTGTGTGTGCACGTTCACGTGTGTGTAGAAGAGTCAGTATAGGTTGTTATGCTGAGGCAGCCAACAACCCAAACAACTTCGTGGCTTATGACAAAGTTTGTTTCTTAGTCACTTTACATTTTATATAACCTATAAGAATCAGCTTCTGCTTTCCTCCATGTTATCTTTATTCCAGGATCTAGGCTGAAAGAAAAGACCCCACCAGGGACAGCAGAGGAAAAAATGACATGGCAAAACAGGGGATAGCTCTTGGAGCTTCTGCTTGACATGGTATAACATTCCTGGTTAACATTTCATTGGTCAAGGGACTTTCCTGGTGCTCCAGTGGTTAAGAATCTGACTTCCAATGCAGATTACACAGGTTCGATCCCTGGTCCGGAACTAAGATCCCACATGCCGCGGGGCAACTAATCCCACGTGCGGCAACTACTGAGCCCACGTGCCACAACTAGAGAGCCCACGCGCTACAACTACAGAGCCCATGCCCTCTGGAGCCCATGCGCCACAACTAGAGAGAAGGCCATGCACCACAACTAGAGAGAAGCCCATGCACCACAACTAGAGAGAAGCCCGCGCACCACAACTAGAGAGGAGCGAGCCCACGCGCCGCAACGAAAGATCCCCCGTGCCACAACTAAGACCCGATGCAGCCAAAAATAAATAAATAATTAATTTAAAAAAAAAAAAGGCGGGGAGAGGAGATGGACCCCTTGAAAAAAAAAATTTCATTGGTCAAAACAAGTCACTTGGCCAATGGGGTGGTGATGTATAATCCTGTCACAGGGAATGGAAATTAATATTATAAATAATAGTACCATCTACCACGATATCCACCATCGAGACTAAAGAAAAGAAAAATATTCAGGCTATTCAAACCAATAATAAAATCAGCATTTATTTAGGTAAGGTTTACTATGTGCCAAGACATTATTCTAATATTTACTAGTGTTAAAATATTTAAATCAACAAAGATGTCTGCTACTGATGAAAACAGACCAACTAATTATGGGTATTTTTTAATGAGGAAAATAAGCAAAACAATGAAACCTATTAGAAAACACATTAGAAACACTGAAAGCTCACAAAACTTGGCTTTGATATGTTCCAGACAGCAAAACGTAGCTGCCCTTCAGAGGAATTTGTTTATCCACCTTATCTAAAGCAGAAGCCAACCTACTGATTTTAAATGTCCTAAATGTTTTTCAAATTAGGGCTGAGACAGTCTCTTAGCAAGGTGTAATACACACAGAACTCTTATCAAACTTAGTGCCTCTTACTCATTGAAGGTTCCTGCAGACTCATATTCATACTGGCTTATCTAACGCTGAAAAAGGAAACATAGCAACAAAATACAGCCAGAGACTGGAGCACAAAATAGGCCTCACAAAAAGGTCCCATACACTCAGTCCCCACCAGTATTAATTAACACCCTCTGAAGACCCTAAGGAGCTATATTTGAGGTAAACACAAGACTCAGTCCAATTGAGAAGTGATAGAACAGGGCTAGGTGAGATAAGTATGCATGAATAGGTTAAAGAAAACAAAAACACTGTATCACATGTCCTGAGTCCCAAGTATTGCTATTTTGAAATAGAGTGCCATTTTATCTGATTTTAGATTAATATCCTAAATAGTTAAACTTACCCTGGACAATCCCTTAGGAAAGTCAGGGAAACTAAGAATAAATGTAGGCCATATATCCGGGGTTGTCCCCGCTCTCCTTCAGCCCAGGGAAGTAAGAAGCATGTGGAAACAGACTCACTCTAAAGCAGGATCTCAGCAACTAGATCAGCTGAATCAACTACACTGTTTAAACAATTTTTCCTCTTTCTTGTGTGTACACATTGTTGGGTTTTTTGGTTTCCTCTTTGGTTTTTTTACTGATATACTAAAGTTAAACTCATGCAAGTTAGTGTAGCAGTTAACTGCTTCTTTCCTTCTGCCGATAGCTCCTTTTCTTCAATATTTGTATTTGTTCACTACTCCCTTCCTTATCAAGGGCCTTACTGATTCTATCCCCCTTCATTTCACGCAAGTGATCTGAAATGTCACATCATTTGCAAATATTTTCTAAGCAATACAATAAAGTGAATTTTAGATGCAGATGTCCCCATTCATTGGCTCTCTTTCCACGCTCTACCTCTTCAGATCCTCGTTACTCTCAAAACATAATGTGAAGAGAGTGCTTAAGGACGAAAAGCAAATAATATCTAAGAGAGACGCGCCATAAATTTCTCTCAAGGTGAAGTGAACAACATAAGCTCTTCGGGTAAAAAAGGTGGTAAAGAAAGCAAATAAATGTATCGTTTCACTTGAGCTTAAAATGCGTTTTCCTTGGCTTTTAAGTTTTTTAAAGTCTGAAACAAAGGTCATCTTACATGATTTAAAATTTTATTTTCAAATCTCTTTTAACACATTTGCAAGCAGAAACTCTTTAAATGCGGATAAGTAGTACTAATTACCAAAGTTTCCAAAATCTAGTATCTTAACTTCGACAACTATAAATTGCTAACAAAATGGCTGTGACTTAGACATACATCCATGTCTTGATTAGCCATGGACCCTTCAAATTTGTTCTCAGTTCTAGGAGTACCGTGAACTTCTCGGGAATGCAAAATTAATGCCCACAGTATCTAGGAGAATAAGAACTAACCTTGGTCACCTCTATTCTAGACCTAAGTCAACCAGTGGAGTATCTTACCTTAGAGAAATACTCATGGGTAGAACAGTTAACTGTTGTACAGACTTACCTTTCCCCAATCTTAGCATTCTTATTTTTCAATGACACTATATTATGTATACATCGCTCTATTATTGCCTTCGAGACTTTTCATAAGCCACTGACATCATCTTTCCCATCCATCATCCACTATTTAAAACCTTAATAAAACTTACCTCCAAAAATCCTTTCTAATTAATTCCAGTTCTAACTCTCTGTATTCCCTTTATGTTTAACATAACACTAAACTAATTAGCGTTTCACTAGACCCTCTTTTCAATTTTTAACCACTCCCATTCCTCCCGCCCCTTCACATCTGTCCATCCACTCTTTCCATCGCTGTTCTAAGCACTCATGTAGAAGATACTGAACATAAGCCCTGGTTAGTATTTATACTAACAAGCTGTGAAGATAGCAATGGAACAAAATAATTCTTCGCAGACAAAAATGCTAGAATGTGTGTGTGCGCGCGCGTGCGCGCTCATGCTGTTGTGTTAGTACTATAATAAAGTCAGGAAAATTCAGAAAAATAGGGAAATGGAGGGTTAAGTAACGCAGTCGAAAAAGAAATCACCATCACAAAAATGCTTCAAGGCAAAACAATGAACGACAACAATCTCTGAATTACTGTATTACTGTGAGGCTTTAATAAAATTCTGGATGGGAAAACTCCCGGCATTACCACCAGTCTTTTAAAAATTACTTTCCATGGGGAGGGTGGGAGGGAGGGAGATGCAAGAGGGAAGAGAAATGGGAACATATTGTATATGTATAACAGATTCACTTTGTTATAAAGCAGATGCTAACACACTATTGTAAGGCAATTATACTTCAATAAAGATGTTTGAAAAAAAAAAAAAATTACTTTCCAGTACTACTAGTAGTGATATTTTTACTAACGTTGAATTCCAACCAAGTTTTCCTCCCAAGCAGCCTGATAAATAAAAGAATCTTTCAGTGCAGAAACCCAATCAATATCACCTAAAGCCGTGGAAGGGGAGGGAGTGATTTAACCCTCCAGTAAAGACTGGAGTGATGGGCAAACAGGTAAAAAATGAAGGGGTGCGGAAAGTGGGGAGAAAAATGAGTGAGACTCCGCCCCCTCTCTCTGGGGGCTCGGCTCTTAGCTCCGGAGACAGCCCCACTCCACATACCCCTCACAGCAGCAGTCCAAGTTTCCAAGAAACCAGAGGTACTCCTCCCCCCCTCCCCGCATTCACGCCCCCGCTGGCCTGGCCAAGCTTCCCCAGGTCGCAGCTAGTCCCAAATCCGCCCGCCCTCTCCCGAGCAAAGGGTCAGCAGAGGACGTTTTCCCGAGGCCTTCTCCGGGACCCAGCAGCAGAGACCTCCGCAAAAGTGGAGAGACCCGAGAAGCTTGAAGAAGCCTCACAATGCTGTTACCTGCTCGGAACCTTGGAAACGGAAACGGCAGCTACAGCCGCTGCCCTTCTCCCCCGCAACGCTTGCCTCAGCGCCACTGACATTGAGACCGCCGCCATCTTGCTGCAGGCAAACACTAGGACGGATCACCGCAAGGGACAAACTTCCTTCGTTTTCAAGCCAATAGAACCGCAATGCAACGGAGTGGGTTTTTTGGGTTAATTTTATCCTTGTTTGGTGTTTTGTTAAATAATGGAGTTTAGAAAAGAGGGGAAACGTTTGGTTGAAAGAGATAAGAAGGAAAGTGGACGGAAGAAAAATGCAGAAGTGCATTAAGTGTAAAGATCATCCTCATAAAGTAAAATCCTTTTTTGTTGTTAAGGACTGGTTACTTAGCAGTTAATGAAGAGACCAAAAGAAAACACTTGAAAGTTTAAACACCTGCAACTCATAATTTTTTCAAAGGACTCAATATTTAGGGCTGAGCCCACTGGAAGAGCCAGAGGGCTCGTTGGGTTCTTGAGAACCTTAAGTAGTACTTTTCCAAAGTGTTGCCAGATTAAGTTTGCAAGACCTCAGGAAAGGGCTGTATTCAGTTTGGTGTTCTGTAGTTGATAGTTATAATGATCATATTTTCCAAATGAAAAATCTAGACACATGGCCTGGCAAAGGATTATATTTTTGATGTGTGTATTTATATGAAAAACTAACGGAACATAATATTTTATATCACTCTTTTCCCAGTAAATCCTGAATGTGTGATCATAACCCATAGATACCAGACATATAAAACAAAAATTATCTTCTGAGGCGATTGTTGGAAACATGTTTGTATTGTGGGCTACTGACCTTAAGAACAATGATTAACTGTGGCTTATAAAATGAAAAGCAGACTACTTTGTGGGGTTTGTTATTTAAAAGATTTTTTTTTAGAGTTAGAACGTTGCTGCTTTTAAAATTAAGCAAGTTAAAACGTAACCTTTATTAAAAGAATAGGATTAACAGGAGGTTGGGGAATGCCTTGGTTTTGCATTAAGGCCAATTAAAAGAAAACTCAATACATAGGGAAAAGGGGAAAAGAAAGAGATTGAGCACCATAGCACCTAGCACCAAAGAGAGAGAAAGCCATGTCCAGGAAAAGAGGAAATGCACAGAAAGATGAAAGGAGAGATGTCTCAGAGGGAATTTTCTTTTAAACTTTTAATTTTGAAATAGATTTCACAGGAAGTTGCAAAAACAGTACAGAGAGATCTTGTGTACCCTTCACCCAGTTTCCCCCATTGATTACATCTTATATAATTACTGTACAGTATCTAAGCTAGGAAACCGACATTGATATAAAGTGTTTATATGGTCCTATGTCATTCTATCACGTGTCAATTCATGAAACCACGAACACAATCGAGATACAGACCTATTCCATCACCACAAAAATTTCCCCTGGTGCTACTCTGTCACAATAGTACCCACCTCCCAACCCCTGGCCACCACTACTGTTTCCATTTTTATAATTTTGTATTTCAAGAATGTTATATAATGGAATCTTGCAGTATATGACTTTTTGAAATTGGCTTCTTTCAGTCAGCATAATGCCATTGAGATCCATCCAAGTTATTGCATTTAATCCCTTTTTATTGCTGAGTAGTGTTCCATGGTGTATTAGTCCAGATGCTGCCAAAAAACAAAACTAATAGTATATATATCTGAACTACCACAATTTGATTAACCATTCACCTGTTGCAGAATATTTTGGTTGTTTCCCATTTGGGGCTATTACAAATAAAACTGCTATGAGCAATCATGTACAGGTTTGTGTGTGGACATAAATTTTCATTTCTCTGGGATAAATCCTCAAAAGTGCAATGTATATTTAGTTTTTTAAGAAAACTGCTAAACTATTTTCCAGAAAAGCTGTACCATTTTTCATCCCCACCAGCAATGTATGAGATCCAGTTTCTCCGTATCCCTGCCAGCATTTGGTATTGTCACTATTTTTAATTTCAGTTCACCTAACATAAATAATAGGTGTGTAGTGATATGTCATCATGGTCTTAATTTGTATTCCTCTAATGGCTAATGATGTTGAATATCTTTTCATGTGCTTATTTGCCTTTATGAATATTCTATTCGGTTAAATGTCTCATTTTGCCCATTTTCTAGTTGCATTATTTGTTTTTTACTGTTACATTTTGTCTTTATATATTCCAGATATGAGTCTTTCATTAAATATGTGGTTCACAAATATTTTTTCCTATCTGTAGCTTGTCTTTTCATCCTCTTTACAGGGTGTGTTGCTAAGTAAATGTTTTTAATGTTGATGAAGTCCAGTTTAGTCATTTTTAAACTTATGGATTATGCTTTCTTTTGCTTCCGTGTTTTACTTATTTATTTTTGTTGCATTATAATTAACATATAATATTATGTTAGTTTCAAGTGTGTAACATAGTAATTCAATACTTTTGTACGTTATGAAATGATTATAGCAAGAAGACCGCTTAATATCTGTCACTGTACAAAGTTGTTAGAATATTATTGACCAAATTCCCTATGTGTACATTATATCCTGACTTAGTTATTTTATAGCTGGAAGTTTGTACCTCTTAATCCCCTTCACCTATTTTGTCTGTTCCCCCTCCCCACTCCCTTTTGGCAAGCACCAGTTTGTTCTCTGTATCTATGAGTCTGTTTTTGTTTTGTTTTGTTTGTGCATTTGTTTTGTATTTTAGATTACACATGTAAGTGAAATCACATAGTATTTGTTTTTCTCTGTCTGACTTATTTCACTTAGCATAATACCCTCCAGGTCCATCCATGTTATTGCAAATGGCAAGATTTCATTATTGTTTATGGCTGAGTAATATTCCATTGTATATATATAGACCACATCTTCTTTATCCATTCATCTATGGATGGCCACATAGGTTGCTTTCATGTCTTGCTTATTGTAAATCTTGCTGCAGTGAACATGGGGTGCATGTATCTTTTCAAATTAGCACTTTAATTTTCTTTGGATAAATACCCAGAAGTTGAATTGCTGGATCATATGGTAGTTCTATCTTTAGTTTCTTGAGGAACCTCCATACTGTTTTCCATGGCTTTCTAATTTACACTCCCACCAGCAGTGCACAAAGATTCCCTCTTCTTTGTACCCATGCCAACACGTTGTTTCTTGTTCTTTTATGTGGATTGTGCTTTTGGTGTCTTGTCTAGGTACTGTTCACCAACCCTACGTCCTGAAGATTTTCTCCTATGTTTTCTTCTAAAGGTTTTTTAGCTTCGCCTTTTACATTTAAGTCTATGATCCTCTCTGAGTTCGTTTTTTTTTTTTTTTAAAGGTTTTTATTTATTTATTTATTTATTTATTTAATTTATGGCTGTGTTGGGTCTTCGTTTCTGTGCGAGGGCTTTCTCTAGTTGCGGCAAGTGGGGGCCAATCCTCATCGCGGTGCGCGGGCCTCCCACCACCGCGGCCCCTCCTGCTGCGGAGCATAGACTCCAGACGCGCAGGCTCAGCAATTGTGGCCCACGGGCCCAGTTGCTCCGCGGCATGTGGGACCCTCCCAGACCAGGGCTCGAACCCGTGTCCCCTGCACCGGCAGGCAGACTCCCAACCACTGCGCCACCAGGGAAGCCCTGAGTTCGTTTTTGAGTTAAGTTTTTAGTTAATACGGTGTGAATTGTAGGTCAAAGTTCAGTTTTTTACCTGTGGATATCGAATTGTTTCAGCAATATATGTTGAAAAGACTGTTCTTCTCTCATCGAATTGCTTTTGTACCTTTGTCAAAAAATCAGTTGGCTGTGCTTATGTGTGGCTATTTCTGGGTTCTCTATTTGGGGGGATTTTAAGGCCAAGGTGGCTTTGATTTTAGATTAAATTTTTATAAATATGTTTTCTTTTTTAAGGAGAAACTTATGATCCGTCCGAATGTTCATAAGGACAACTTACTATAGCCCTGCTTCTAGTCCTATTGATCGAAAGCCAACCTCTCCACGTACCACCTACTCCAGTCCCTTCCTTCTATGAGCTTGCAGTCCTCAGCAAAACCCCACTGTCTGCGTTTTCTGCCTTTTTACTCAGCCCATGATCCAAAACCAGCACTGCCAATAATATACTCCTATAGAATCTCTGGTTTTACTGACCTGCTGCTGGATTCCCTCATCCACCCATACATGAGTTCTTTCTGACCTCACATACAGGATATAAGTCTGAGAATGGAACAGAAATAACTGGCTGTGTGCATTTCTTTAAAACAATTTCACCTAAACTATAGACTACCACTAAGCTTAATAGAATGTCTAGGTCCAAATACCATCTTATTATTGCAATAGGAGTATTAAAATATGAATTGATGGTAACTTTTGCTGGCATCTCATGCATGGTGACCAGAATTCTCCTGAGCTGCTCATCATTGCTAAACAAAATAGCAACCTAAAACACGTGTTTTACTACCAGCGAGTACTCACTATCTAACCTTATCTGACTCCTCAATAGGTTGGCATAGCTTTTAACTCAATGTCTTTTACTTCATTTCCCAAATGATATTCTGGGGAGAATACTAATTGTGGAAGACTTTAACAGATGCTCCTAAAAATTGATCCCATGCTATTAATATTCCAGACTTGGATATTCATAATATCTTTGGAGTCACTTTTATCCTCCGGCTTTATTGAGATATGACTGACGTACAACGTTGTATAAGTTCAAGGTATACGTTGTGACGATTTGATATACACATATATTGCAAAACAGTTACCACAATAGTGAATACATGTATCACTTCACACGGTTACCTTTGTGTATGTGTGTGTGCTGAGAACTTTTAAGAACTTCTCTCTTCGCAACTTTCAAGAATATAATACAATATCATTCATTATGGTCACAAGGCTGTACATTACATCCCCAGAACTTAATCATTTTATAACTGGAAGTTTACTTTGTACCCTTTGAATACCTTCATCCATTCCCACCCTCACCCCCATTCTCACCAGCCCCACCTTGCCCCTGGAAACCACCTATCTACTCTGTTTCTGAGTTCGGTATTTTTTGTTTTTATTTTTGTTTTATTTTTATCTTTTTTTTTTTTTTTTTTGTCTGTGCTGTGTGGGATCTTAGTTCCCGACCAGGGATCCGACCCCTGCCCCCTGCATTTGGAACGTGGAGTGTTAACCAATGAACCAACAGGGAAGTCCCTTGGTTTTTTTTTTTTTTTTTTTTTTTTTTTTAAATTTTATTTATTTATTTATTTATTATTATTATTTTTTTTTTTTTTTTGGCTGCGTTGGGTCTTCGTTTCTGTGCGAGGGCTTTCTCTAGTTGTGGCGAGCAGGGGCCACTCTTCACCGCAGTGCGCGGGCCTCTCACTGTCGTGGCCTCTCTTGTTGCGGAGCACAGGCTCCAGAAGCGCAGGCTCAGTAGTTGTGGCTCACAGGCTTAGTTGCTCCGCGGCATGTGGGATCTTCCCAGACCAGGGCTCGAACCCGTGTCCCCTGCATTGGCAGGCAGATTCTCAACCACTGCGCCACCAGGGAAGCCCCCTTGGTTTTTTTAGATTCCACATATAAGTGATTTCATACAGTATTTATCTTACTCCGTCTGACTTATTTCACATAGCATAATGCCCTCAAGTTTCATCCATGTTGTCACAAATGGCAATAAATTTAAAAGTTTCCATCTTTTTATGGCTGAGTAATATTCCATTGTGTATGTGTGTGTGTGTATCACATTTTCTTTATCCTTTCATTTATTGGTGAACACTTAGGTTGCTTCCATGTCATGACTATTATAAATAATTCTGCAATAGATATGAGGGTGCAGATATCTCTCCAACATAGTGATTTCATTTGCTTCAGATATAGCCCAGAAGTGGAATTGCTGGATCACGTGGTAACATTGGAGGCATTCTTAATTCCTCTCTTTCTTTTACCTTTCAGCTCAATCTTTTTTCTTAATTAATTAATTAATTAATTAATTTATTTATTTATTTATTTATTTATTTATTTTTGGCTGCATTGGGTCTTCACTGATGCGCATGGGCTTTCTCTAGTTGCAGCGAGTGGGGCCTACTCTTCATTGCGGTGCGCAGACTTCTCATCATGGCAGCTTCTCTTGTTGCAGAGCACGGGCTCTAGGGCGCGCAGGCTCAGTAGTTGTGGCTCGCGGGCTCTAGAGCGCAGGCTCAGTAGTTGTTGTGCACGGGCTTAGCTGCTTCGCGGCAACTAAGGGCTCGAACCCGTGTCCCCTGCATTGGCAGGCAGATTCTTAACCACTGCGCCACCAGGGAAGTCCCTCAATCTTTAAAATGTATCCAGAATTGGACTATTTTTCCTTCCTCTACATTAATACTCTGATTCAAGCCACCATCACCTCTTTCATGGATTCTTGCACAAGGCTTCTAATTTCTTCCACATAGCAATCAAAACTATTGAAACAAAAGTCAGATCATGCCATTCTTCTGTTCAGAACCCTTCAGGGACTTCTTATCTCAATTAGAGTAAAAACCAAGGTCTTATTATAACATATAAAGCCCTGTATACTACGAACCCTAAAGTCTCTCTGACCTCACTTCTTACTGCTGTCCCTTCACTCACTGCATTCTAGACCCACTGGCCTCCTTGATATTCTCAGAATACACCAGGCCCACTTCTATCTCAAGGCCTTTGTGCTTGCTGTTCTCTGTGGCTAGAATGCTGTTCCCTGTATCTGGAATAATCTTCCCTCTCTCTTTCTCTCTCTCTCTCTCCCCTTCTTCATGTTTTGCTCACATGTGACCTTCTCAGTGAGGTCCTTCCTGACCACCCTGTCTAAACTTTTCACCCCACCCCAACGCTTTCTATACGTCTTCCCCACTTTATTTTTCCTCCTTACCGTTTTTGTAAGTTTCAGCACTTTATGAACTTCTTATGATAAATATGAATTATAAAATATGGGAGAAAATCCTCCAGTAAAGAAGGTCAATCTCCTTCCACTGATGGTGGCAAACTTTTTCTTACCTTCACAGTACTGTTTCTGGGAACAATTATTCTATTTCTGCAATTAATCAAATGAAGATATTTTTACTTAGCTTACAATAATTAGTGAACTATATAATTTTACTCTCCCTTGTACCTGGAGATCTGCAATGGCCCCTACGGGGTTACCACATTCATTCTGGCCTCCAATGTATAACCACTCTGGAATTGAACACATGTCATGTCACCTGTATAAATCCCTCCAGTGGCTTACCATTGTCCTCAGGATAAAGACAAAATCCCTTCACCTGATCTGACAGGCTCCACATGGTCTGTCTCCCACCTTCCTTCCTCTCTAGCCCACTGACTGGCTTTCTGTAATGCCCCAGAGCCTTTCACAAATGGTCATCTACTAGAGTGCTCTTCCTTGCCTCTTCTCTAGTCATCCTCCTTGCCCTTCAGATCACAGCCTGAGAGTCACTCCCTGCAGTAGAAAATGTAGGTATCTTATAAGCATTTCCCACCTCCCCCTTCCTTGATGATAGAGCCTGATTCCTACTATAGAGACTAAAACATGTTGTATACTTGCTTTCCCATCAACTTGCAGCTAGCACATGGACATGTCCAAGGCCAAGGGATCTTAAATTCCTTCTGGGAAAAAAAGGCTTCTGAAAAAAAGAGACACGCAATGGGAAAGGTCTCTTATCCTGCATTTGGATGCAGTTGAATGAGGACATAATGCCTAGAGCCATGGCATCTCAGCAAAAGGAGACAGATAAGAGCCTAGTCAACAAGAAAGGATGCAAGAGCAGAGAAAGGGAAAAAGCCTAGGGCTTTAATGGCATTGTTGAGCTTCTGAATCAACCCTGATCAAAACACCTCCAGTCTTCTTGTTATATGAAATAAACTGGTTTAATTGTTTAAGCCTACATCTGTTAGATATCCTACAACCAAAAATATTGTTACTGATGCTCTTACACAAGAATTACTTCTCTGACTTCCCTGACCATGGCAATTCCTCTTTTTATAGACCCATCTAGCACCATATCTTTCTCCTTCAGAGCACCTCCCATGCTGTGATTTGTTTTTTTCCTTTTCTATCTAATGCATTTTTTAAAACATCTTTATTAGAGTATAATTGCTTTACAATGGTGTGTTAGCTTCTGCTGTATAACAAAGTGAATCAGCTATACATATACATATAACCCCATTTCTCCTCCCTCTTGCGTCTCCCTCCCACCCTCCCAATCCCACCCCTCTAGGTGGATACAAAGCACCGAGCTGATCTCCCTGTGCTAGGCGGCTGCTTCCCATTAACTATCTATTTTACATTTGGTAGTGTATATATGTCCCTGTCACTCTCTCACTTCGTCTCAGTTGACCCTTCCCCCTCCCTGTGTCCTCAAGTCCATTCTCTACGTCTGCGTCTTTATTCCTGTCCTGTCGCTAGGTTCTTCAGAACCTTTTTGTTTTTTCCATATATCTGTGTTAGCATACAGTATTTGTTTTTCTCTTTCTGACTTACTTAACTCTGTATGACAGTCTCTAGGTCCATCCACCTCACTACAAATAACTCAATTTCGTTTCTTTTTATGGCTGAGTAATATTCCATTGTATATATGTGCCACATCTTCTTTATCCATTCATCTGTCGATGGACACTTAGGTTGCTTCCATGTCCTGGTTATTGTAAATAGAGCTGCAATGAACATTGTGGTACATGACTCTTTTTGAACTATGGTTTTCTCAGGGTATGTGCCCAGTAGTGAGATTGCTGGGTCATATGGTAGTTCTATTTTTAGTTTTTTAAGGAACTTCTATACTGTTCTCCATAGTGGTTGTATCAATTTACATTCCCACCAGCAGTGCAAGAGGGTTCCCTTTTCTCCACACCCTCTCCAGCATTTATTGTTTGTAGACTTTTTGATGATGGCCATTCTGACCGGTGTGAAGTGATACCTCATTGTAGTTTTGATTTGCATTTCTATAATGATTAGTGATATTGAGCATTCTTTCATGTGTTTGTTGTCAATCTGTATACCTTCTTTGGAGAAATGTCTGTTTAGGTCTTCTGTCCATTTTTGGATTGGATTGCATGCTGTGATTTTAATGCAATGTAATCATCTCTTTCTCTAGAATGTAAAGTAAGTTCTCTGAGGACAAGGGTCATATCTGTTTTTGCTAATCATTTTGCCAGTACCTAGCCTAGTTCCTGACACACAGTAGGACCCAAAGAAAGCGTAGAATACATGAATGAATGAGTGAATGAATGAATGAAGATAATTGGAACTTTAAAAATATCAAAAATCTAATAAATAAATAATAAATTTTAAAAATATATATAAAAAATCAGGGGAGAGAGCCTTTTCTTTTTGCTATTTTTGCTCATAAAAAGCTTGTACAGGGCTTCCCTGGTGGCGCAGTGGTTGGGAGTCTGCCTGCTAATGCAGGGGACACAGGTTCGAGCCCTGGCCTGGGAGGATCCCACATGCCGCAGAGCGGCTGGGCCCGTGGGCCACAACTGCTGAGCCTGCGTGTCTGGAGCCTGTGCTCCGCAACGAGAGAGGCTGCGACGGTGAGAGGCCCGCGCATCGCGATGAAGAGTGGCCCCCGCTTGCCACAACTGGAGAAAGCCCTCGCACAGAAACGAAGACCCAACACAGCCAAAATCAATCAATCAATCAATCAAACATATACATCTGATTCAAGATCCTCATTAAAAAAAAAAAAAAAAAAAAAGCTTGTACAAATTGCTTTTAAGGGATTTTTCACTCAGGTCTACAGATCTTATTGGTTTCTAATATTTCATCTTTGATCAAGTGCCATTTCCTGAAGACCTTCGTGGGATGTTAGGGGTAGGGGCCCAGTGTTGCCGGCAAAAGACCTGAAACCATAAATCTACCATTTATTAGGCTTGCATTTAAAAAAAGAATTTTAATAACCCCTTTCATTTCCTTATTTCTCACATTTCAAATACAGGATATAGGCCTGAACTTGGAACACAAATAATTTGCTGTGTGCATTTATTTTTTTAACAATTTCACCCAAACCATAGGTTCTACCACTAGGCTTAATAAGTATCTAGGTCCAAATACTATTTTATTATTTCAAATAGGAGTATTAAAATATGAATTGATTTTACTTTTTGCTTGCATTTCAAGCATGATGGCCAAAAGAAACATTTAGTTTAGTCTTTCTGAGGCCATGTGAAATTTACAGTGGATCTGAAGTTGTCTGGTTTTAATTTTTTCCCTTTACACATGGGTCTTCAATAAAGCATCCAGGAGAAAATAAATTAAAACCAGACATTTCTATCAGAAGTTTCACATGCAATCACTATAGACATGAAAAAATTCCACCATCATTTATTGGCTACAAACTAATATTTTAAATCACATTTTATTTCTCACTGCTAATTTAATTGAAAATCTTGAATTAATACCTTATCATCTTATAAAATTATTATGACATCTGGCAGGGTTGCTGAGGCTTTGGCAACAAATGAAATAATTTCTACCTATAGAGAAGAAATACCACTTGAAATTATTTTTGGAAATTAAACGGTACAAACAATCAAAATTCAAAAAAATTGGAGGAATTTTCCCACATAAATTTGATCACATGCCCCATCACAATCTGGAGTTCCAATCCTAAATTTTCAAGTGTTTATGGGTCATTCTCAAACTTAACATGTAGAAAACCAAACAAATTGTATTTCTTCCCTTTCTTTCACCCAGAGCAAATCTGTCTGTCCCATCCAGTATTCTCTGTCTTGGCAAAATACTCCTATCTTTCTTCCAATATAGGATGTAATCAACTGTAAAGTGCATCGTTATTTTCTGTACTATTAAGTACAAAAAAATGCAACAATTAAACCATGACACAATACCAACTATATTATATATCCTGATTTCAGAGAGGTAAAATGTGGGGAAATGCACATTTTAGAAGCAAAGGCATATAGTAATTGCCTAACCTATTTCCCCCTCTTTTTCATTAGTAATAGAAGCCATTATTTATTGGTCTCTGGAATAAAGATTTTATTTTATTGCTAGGAATAACCATGTAACAAGTTCTGACCAAAGAAACGTAAGAAAAAAGTATCATGTGACAATTTCTGGGAAACCTCCTTTAAACATAGATAGTAGTTGCACCTCTTTGCCCCGCCCTCCCCCTTTTTCTTTATTTCTTCTGTCATCCTGCTATGTAGATGCAAATGCGAAGACTCAGACCATGAAAACAAGAGCCCTATGATGAGCAAATAATGAGGTGGACAAAACCTGGATACTCCAGCCATCCTTTGATTCCGTAAGAACTGCCGATCCATTGATCCTATCACCACTCCCTTGATGGTGGGTCTCCCCCCTTACCCAGATTAAGTTCCACGGCCAATTATTATGAACATTTCCTTGCTTACACTCACAACTCCCTTGCCTCTCTCTCTATTTCTTGTACTCAGCAAAACTGCCACCGAAGTTAAATTCACCTGTCTTTCTATCCTGCCCCTGCACACAACTGAACACAACTGGGGAAAAGCACCAACGTATACTGATTTGTCTCACTTTATCACAAACCTCAAGTTGGCTCTTAATGTTACTTGCCAATCATATTAAACTTTCCTATGTTCTATATTCATGTATTCCTAACCCATTTACTCTTTTACACCTTCTTCTTTCTCCTCAAACCTCTGTTACCTCTTCTCCTATCCTCACTTCTTGCTGGTGACTTTCCTGCTTCACTGAGAAATTTCATTAATCAGAAGAGCCATTCTCCAGATACCCATCAACATATCACTTATCAGCAGCGGCACCTACATACTCTGCCTTCCCTTGGTTATCATGGATGAACTATCCCTGTCCCTATCTAAAGGTGATCCTCGACTTGTGCACTAGATCCATCCTGAACCACCTACCTGAGGACATTGTCCCAGTAATTCTGTATCTTCTCTTCCACACCATAAATATTTCACTATATCCTGAAACATCCTTCTCAGTTCACAAGCATGTTGTCATTTCTCCCATTTCAAAAACAACACTTATCTTTTTTTTTTTTTTTTTAAATTAATTAATTAATTAATTTATTTTTGGCTGTGTTGGGTCTTCGTTTCTGTGCGAGGGCTTTCTCTAGTTGCAGCAAGCGGGGGCCACTCTTCATCGCGGTGCGCGGGCCTCTCACTATCGTGGCCTCTCTTGTTGCGGAGCACAGGCTCCAGACGCGCAGGCTCAGTAGTTGTGGCTCACGGGCCCAGTTGCCCCGCGGCACGTGGGATCCTCCCAGACCAGGGCTCGAACCCGTGTCCCCTGCATTAGCAGGCAGATTCTCAACCACTGCGCCACCAGGGAAGCCCACAACACTTATCTTGACTCAATTTATCCCACCAACTATTGCCACATCTCTGAAACAATTTTCTAAATAGTTGTCTCTATACACTGTCTGCAATTCTCCTATTCTCTCAATGCTTTGATTCCACTAAAACTGTTCTGTCAAAATCACCAATATCCTCCATGTTGCTAAGGCCAGTTATCAATTCTCAGACTTCATGTCATTTGACACAGTTGACTTCTCATTCCTCAATACACTTGCTTCACTTGCTTTCCAGGACACCATACTGTCCTGGTTTTCCTCCCACTTCGTTTATATGCTCTTTCTCAGACTCCAGTTCCTGATTCCTCCTTCTCTCCCAAACTTGTTAATGTTGGGGTGTTCTAGGTCTCAATCAACGGTCTTCTTTTCTTCTCCCTTGACAACCTCATTCAGTCCCACAGCTTTTAAATGTCATCTATTTACCAATAGCTCCCAAACCTTTATCTCCAGCTTAGTCTTTTATCATGAATTAAAGATTTGTATTTCCACTTATTTACTTGATTTTCTCACTTAGGTGTATAATAGATATCACCAGCTAAAAATGTCCAAAACTGAATTCTTGATCTGCCCCCCAAATCTGATAGCCTTCCCCATCCTAACTAATGGCAACCATATCCTTTTAGTTGTTCAAGCTAAAAACTATGGAGTTATCCTTAACTCCCTTCTCTCTCTTTGGAACACTAGTTCTGAAACATCTTGGAATATTTCTGAAAGATGATTCCATATTACAGAGTTGCCACAAAGTCCCTCTACATGAGATTCAACAACAGTTGAACAACTGTTCAATGTCCATTGACATTGGAAAAGGTCCAGAAAAACCTAAGGAAAATAAATTTGTGTAGCTATTAGAGAAACACAAGCAGATAACTTCTCACTGCCATGCCAGAAGACTTCTGGTCACTTTGTATATCCCTAGCTAGACATTGCAATATCATTACAGTCCTCCTTCACTCCTCTCTTTCTCTCTCACCCTAATAAATTCCTTTGGCTCTTCCTTCAAAGTATAACTATAATATAATCACTTCTCACTACCTCTGTTGCTAGCTCACAGGTCCAAGCTACCATCATCTCTTGCCTAGAATGCTGCTAGAGTCTTTGAGCGTCACTTCCTTTTGTCTCTGTCCCCTATAGTATATTCTCAACACAGTTGCCACAAGGGTCCTTTTAAAATATAAGGCAATTCATGATACGCCCTTGATCGAAACCCTCCATCAGAGATGATCGGGCTCCATTACCTCTCCTACCTCACCTACTAGTATTCTCTCTTTCACTCTGCTCTTTTCTTCAACATACCAGGCATTTTCTCACCATAGGACCTTTGCGTTGATTGTTCCTTCTGCCTGGAATTCACTCCCCCCCACATATCAACATGGCTAACTCCCTCCTCTCATAAGTCTTTGATCAAATGTCACCTTTCAAGGAGGCTTTCCTTGACATATATATCAGTCAATGTCCTGCCAGGAAAACAGAAACCACTGTTTCAAACAGAGGAAATTTAATTCAGGGAATTGTTTACACAGGTGATGGAATTGCTGAGGAGCCAAACAAGGGAGATTATGAGACAAGTCAGATATCAGAATCAGCAGGAGCTGCTGTCACCCCTAGGGCTAAGGACCACAGGGAGTAAGTGGTGTGACCAGAGCTCCAAAACTGGGGTGATCCATGGGCTTTGAAACCATAGCAAAGGAGGCTGAGTAGGAGCTGGGACCAGGGAGGGAGAGATAATCCAACAGGAACTGGAACAGAATGATGGAAAAAGTGCCAGACATCACCCCCCAAGCTGGAGAGGGGAGGCAGATAAATATCCAACTTGCCCTCCAGTCTGCCAGTACCTCCCATTAACTGAACCCACCTGGAAGCTCGAAGTCAAGAGAACCTGGGAGAGGTTGTTCCTTATGAAATGGCAGAGCAGGGAAGTCAAGGAATAAATCTAAGAGAAGCTGGAAAAAGTTCAGCATACCACACTTCTAAAATTTCAAGATCCAAAGCCCCACATCTACCACACACTCTCCCTTACCCTGCTCTATGGTCTTGTCTATCAGGATTCCTAGTTGGAAGCAACAGAAATCTATTGTGACTTTAGAAGAGGAAATTGTTGAAAACATATTGGGTAGCAGATAGAATCACAGGAGGCCTGGAGAACGGAGCTCAATTACAAAAGGGCAACAGCACAGGAGGCTAGGCAGAAAGCAGGACCAAAGCAAAACATGCCGCAGAAACTAGCCCACTGAGGACCCTACCATGGCCATGATAGATACAGATGCACAGCTGTTTTGTATATCACTGGATACTAGATCCCACTGCTGGAACCATGGCCACTGCTGTTCATGAAAACTGGGTATCATTACCATTAGTACTGCCACCTGTCTCTGTAATGGATTCTCCACTGCCCTGGGCTCTTCATATCAATGACTTCCTCTCCAAAATCCAGGGCAAATGTGTCTGAATGCCTGAATCTGAGTCACATGCTTATATCCTAGCTGCACAGAGGGCTGGGAAAGGGTATGTGATATTTTCAGATTTCTTGGTGAAAGGTAGTCTCCACCTTTCATCAATATTCAGAAGGTAGTAATTTCCCAAACATACAAAGGAGATTTACAGCCTGGGCAGCCAAAAAAATTATAAGCATTCATTGTATCTTTGTATGTATCCAAAACTACTGCGAATTTTTTCTCTTGGATACCCTTTATACTATCTTATCCTATTAGAAATGTCTAGTGCAAACTTCAAGATCCAACTTAGTTTCTTTTTTCATTTGAAGTCACCCCTCCCCCCACCATGCAAAGGGTAGACAACAGTCTTTCTTTATGCCACCACTGTACCTTGTACAAATTTCTGCTATGGCACTATTAAAAATTAAAAAGTAAATCTTACAAACCTACTATGTACTGGATAATGTGCTAAGTGCTTTACATGTTTCATTTAATCTTAATCAGCCCTTTGAAGTACTATGTTTTCTTTGTGTTGCATGTGAGAATATTGCACTTTACAGAGGACAAAGTAATTTGCACAACCTGGATACTACTAGAAAGTGACAAAAACAACATATGAAGCCTAGTCCATCACATCCCAGAAACTAAATTCTTTTTTTTTAACATCTTTATTGGAGTATAATTGTTTTACAATGTTTTGTTAGTTGCTGCTATATAACAAAGTGAATCAGCTATACGTATACATATATCCCCATATCTCCTCCCTCTTGCGTCTCCCTCCCACTCTCCCTATCCCACCCCTCTAGGTGGTCACAAAGCACCGAGCTGATCTCCCTGTGCTATGTGGCTGCTTCCCACTAGCTATCTATTTTACATTTGGTAGTGTATATATGTCCATGCCACTCTCTCACTTCATCCCAGCTTACCCCTCCCCCTCCCTGTGTCCTCAAGTCCATTCTCTACATCTGTGTCTTTATTCCTGTCCTGTCACTAGGTTCTTCAGAACCATGTTTTCGTTTTTTTTTTAGATTCCATATCTATGTGTTAGCATACGGTATTTGTTTTTCTCTTTCTGACTTACTTCACTCTGTATGACAGACTCTAGGTCCATCCACCTCACTACCTATAACTCAATTTCGTTTCTTTTTATGGCAGAGTAATATTCCATTGTATATCTGTGCCACATCTTCTTTATCCATGCATCTGTCAATGGACACTTAGGTTGTTTCCATGTCCTGGCTATTGTAAGTAGTACTGCAATGAACATTGTGGTACATGACTCTTTTTGAATTATGGTTTTCTCAGGGTATGTGCCCAGTAGTGGGATTGCTGGGTTGTATGGTAGTTCTATTTTTAGTTTTTTAAGGAGCCTCCATACTGTTCTCCATTGTAGCTGTATCAATTTACATTCCCACCAACAGTGCAAGAGGGTTCCCTTTTCCCCACCTCCTCTCCAGCACTTTTTGTTTGTAGATTTTTTGATGATGGGCATTCTGACCGGTGAAAGGTAATACTTCATTGTAGTTTTGATTTGCATTTCTCTAATGATTAGTGATGTTGAGCATCCTTTCATGTATTTGTTGGCAATTATATATCTTCTTTGGAGAAATGTCCATTTAGGTCTTCTGTGCATTTTTGGATTGGGTTGTTTGTTTTTTTGTAATTGAGCTGCATGAACTGCTTGTATATTTTGGAGACCAATCCTTTGTCAGTTGCTTCATTTGCAAGTATTTTCTCCCATTCTGAGGGTTGTCTTTTCGTCTTAAGTTTTCCTTCACTGTGCAAAAGATTTTAAGTTTCATTAGGTCCCATTTGTTTATTTCTATTTTTACTTCCATTTCTCTAGGAGGTAGGTCAAACAGGATCTTGCTGTGATTTATGTCATAGAGTGTTCTGCCTGTTTTCTTCTAAGAGTTTGATAGTGTCTGGCCTTACATTTAGGTCTTTAATCTATTTTGAGTTTATTTTTGTGTGTGGTGTTAGGAAGTGTTCTAATTTCATTCTTTTACATGTAGCTGTACAGTTTTCCCAGCACCACTTATTGAAGAGGCTGTCTTTTCTCCATTGTATATTCTTGCCTCCTTGATCAAAGATAAGGTGACCATATGTGTGTGGGTTTATCTCTGGGCTTTCTATCCTGTTCCATTGATCTATATTTCTGTTTTTGTGCCAGTACCATACTGTCTTGATTACTGTAGCTTTGTAGTATAGTCTGAAGTCAGGGACCCTGATTCCTCCAGCTCTGTTTTTCTTTCTCAAGATTGTTTTGGCTATTTGGGGTCTTTTGTGTTTCCATACAAATTGTGAAATTTTTTATTGTAGTTCTGTGAAAAATGACATTGGTTGTTTGATAGGGCTTGCATTGAATCTGTAGATTGCTTTGGGTAGTAGAGTCATTTTCACAATATTGATTCTTCCAATCCAAGAACATAGTATATCTCTCCATCTATTTGTATCATCTTTAATTTCTTTCATCAGTGTCTTATAGTTTTCTGCATACAGGTCTTTTGTCTCCTTAGGTAGGTTTATTCCTAGGTACTTTATTCTTTTTGTTGTAATGGTAAATGGGAGTGTTTCCTTAATTTCTCTTTCAGATTTTTCATCATTAGTATATAAGAATGCAAGAGATTTCTGTGCATTAATTTTGTATCCTGCAACTTTACCAAATCCATTGATTAGCTCTAGTAGTTTTCTGGTGGCATCTTTAGGATTCTGTATGTATAGTATCATGTCATCTGCAAAGAGTGACAGTTTTACTTCTTCTTTTCCAATTTGGATTCCCTTAATTTCTTTTTCTTCTCTGATTGTTTTGGCTAAAATTTCCAAAACTATGTCGAATAATAGTGGTGAGAGTGGGCAACCTTGTCTTGTTCCTGATCTTAGTGGAAATGGTTTCAATTTTTCACCATTGAGGACAATGTTGGCTGTGTGTTTGTCTTATATGTCCTTTATTATGTTGAGGTAGGTTCCCTCTATGCCTACTTTCTGGAGGGTTTTTATCATAAATGGGTGTTGAATTTTGTCAAAAGCTTTTGCTGCATCTATTGAGATGATCATATGGTTTTTCTCCTTCAATTTGTTAGTATGGTTTATCACATTGACTGACTTGTGTATATTGAAGAATCCTTGCATCCCTGGGATAAAACCCACTTGATCATGGTTTATGATCCTTTTAATGTACTGTTGGAGTCTGTTTGCTAGTATTTTATTGATGATTTTTGCATCTATGTTCATCAGTGATATTGGCCTGTAGTTTTCTTTCTTTGTGACATCTTTGTCTGGTTTTGGTATGAGGGTGATGGTGGCCTCATAGAATGAGTTTGGGAGTGTTCCTCCCTCTGCAATATTTTGGAAGAGTTTGAGAAGGATAGGTGTTAGCTCTTCTCTAAATGTTTGATAGAATTCGCCTGTGAAGCCATCTGGTCCTGGGCTTTTCTTTGTTGGAAGATTTTTAATCACAGTCTCAATTTCTGTGCTTGCGATTGGTCTGTTTATATTTTCTATTTCTTTCTGGTTCACTCTTGGAAGGTTGTGCTTTTCTAAGAATTTGTCCATTTCTTCCAGGTTGTCCATTTTATTAGCATATAGTTGCTTGTAGTTATCTCTCATGATCCTTTGTATTTCTGCAGTGTCAGTTGTTACTTCTCCTTTTTCATTTCTAATTCTATTGATTTGAGGCTTCTCCCTTTTTCTCTTGATGAGTCTGGCTAATGGTTTATCAATTTTGTTTATCTTCTCAGAGAACCAGCTTTTAGTTTTATTGATCTTTGCTATTGTTTCCTTCGTTTCTTTTCCATTTATTTCTGATCTGATCTTTATGATTCTTTCCTTCTGCTAACTTTGGGGTGTTTTTGTTCTTCTTTCTCGAATTGCTTTAGGTGTAAGGTTAGGTTGTTTATTTGAGATGTTTCTTGTTTCTTGAGGTAGGATTGTTGTTGCTATAAACTTCCCTCTATGAACTGCTTTTGCTGCATCCCATAGGTTTTGGGTCGTTGGGTTTTCATTGTCATTTGTTTCTAGGTATTTTTTTATTTCCTCTTTGATTTCTTCAGTGATCTCTTGGTTATTTAGCAGTGTATTCTTTAGCCTCCATGTGTTTGTATTTTTTACAAATCTTTTCCTGTAATTGATATCTAGTCTCATAGTGTTGTGGTCAGAAAATATACTTGATACGATTTCAATTTTCTTAAATTTACCAAAGCTTGATTTGTGACCCAAGCTATGATCTATCCTGGAGAATGTTCCATGAACACTTGAAAAAATAGTGTATTCTGTTGTTTTTGGATAGAATGTCCTATAAATATCAATTAAGCCCATCTTGTTTAATGTATCATTTAAAGCTTATGTTTCCTTATATATTTTCATTTTGGATGATCTGTCCATTGGTGAAAGTGAGGTGTTAAAGTCCCCTACTATGATTGTGTTACTGTTGATTTCCCCTTTTATGGCTGTTAGTATTTGCCTTATGTGTTGGGGTGCTCCTATTTTGGGTGCATAAATATTTACAATTGTTATATCTTCTTCTTGGATTGAACCCTTGATCATTATGTAGTGTCCTTCTTTGTCTCTTGTAATAGTCTTTATTTTAAAGTCTGTTTTGTCTGATATGAGAATTGCTACTCCAACTTTCTTTTGATTTCCATTTTCATGGAATATCTTTTTCCATCCCCTCACTTTCAGTCTGTATGCATCCCTAGATCTGAAGTGGGTCTCTTGTAGACAGCATATATACAGGTCTTGTTTTTGTATCCATTAAACCAATCTATGTCTTTTGGTTGGAGCATTTAACCCATTTACATTTAAGGTAGTTATCAATATGTATGCTCCTATTACCATTTTCTTAATTGTTTTGGGTTTGTTATCATAGGTCTTTTCCTTCTCTTGTGTTTCCTGCATTTGTTGTATAGCTGGTTTGGTGGTGTTGAATTTTCTTAGCTTTTGCTTGTCTGTAAAGGTTTTAATTTCTCCATCAAATCTTAATGAGAACCCTCCTGGGTAGAGTAATCTTGGTTGTAGGTTTTTCCCTTTCATCACTTTAAATATGTCCTTCCACTCCCTTCTGGCTTGCAGAGTTTCTGCTGAAAGATCAGCTGTTAACCTTATGGGGATTCCCTTATATGTTATTTGTTGCTTTTCCCTTGCTGCTTTTAATATTTTTTCTTTGTATTTAATTTTTGATAGTTTGAATAATATGTGTCTTGGCGTGTTTCTCCTTGGATTTATCCTGTATGGGACTCTCTGTGCTTCCTGGACTTGATTGACTATTTCCTTTCCCATATTAGGGAAGTTTTCAACTATAATCTCTTCAAATATTTTCTCAGTCCCTTTCTTTTCTCTTTTTCTTCTGGGACCCCTATAATTCGAATGTTGGTGCATTTAGTGTTGTCCCAGAGGTCTCTGAGACTGTCCTCAATTCTTTTCATTCTTTTTTCTTTATTCTGCTCTGTGGTAGTTATTTCCACTATTTTGTCTTCCAGGTCACTTATCCATTCTTTTGCCTCAGTTATTCTGCTATTGATTTCTTCTAGAGAATTTTTAATTTCATTTTTTGTGTTGTTAATCATTGTTTGTTTGCTCTTTAGTTCTTCTAGGTCCTTGTTAAACATTTCTTGTATTTTCTCCATTCTATTTCCAAGATTTTGGATCATCTTTACTATCGTCATTCTGAATTCTTTTTCAGGTGGCCTGCCTATTTCCTCTTCATTTGTTTTGTCTGGTGGGTTTTTACCTTGCTCCTTCATCTGCTATATTTCTCTGTCTTCTCATTTTTCTTAACTTACTGTATTTGTGGTCTCCTTTTCTAAGGCTGCAGGTTCGTAGTTCCCATTGTTTTTTGGTGTCTGCCCCCAGTGGGTAAGGTTGGTTCAGTGGGTTGTGTAGGCTTCCTGGTAGAGGGGACTGGTGCCTGTGTTCTGGTGGATGAGGCTGGATCTTGTCTTTCTGGTGGGCAGGACTACATCCGCTGGTGTGTTTTGGGGTGTCTGTGAACTTATTATGATTTTAGGCAGCCTCTCTGCTAATGGGTAGGGTTGTGTTCCTGTCTTGCTAGTTGTTTGGCATAGGGTGTCCAGCACTGTAGCTTGCTGGTCGTTGAGTGGAGCTAGGTCTTTGCGTTGAGATGGAGATCTCTGGGAGAGCTTTCACCATCTAATATTACGTGTGGCTGGGAGGTCTCTGGTGGACCAGTGTCCTGAACTTGGCTCTCCCACCTCAGAGGGTCAGGCCTGACACCTGGCTGGAGCACCAAGACCCTGTCAGCCACACGGCCAGGTACATGGGGAGTTTCTTGACTTTTGGGAAGTCTGAGGTCTTCTGCCAGCGTTTAATAGGTGTTCTGTAGGAGTTGTTCCACATGTAGATGCATTTTTGATGTATTTGTGGAGAGGAAGGTGATCTCCATGTCTTACTCCTCCGCCATCTTGAAGATCTCTCTCAGAATCTAAATTTTTAACTATACAAGAGATATACTGCTTTTAAAAAGTGTGCGTTTTTGTGTGTGCACATAGAACCAAGAGTGGTAAAATGTTGATAATTGTTGAAACTGGCTAATGATTACATGGGAATTTATTATACTACCCTGATATTTTAAAAACATTAAAACCCATAAACACACGTCCTACTCAATTTTTTTTGCTGGAGTATTTTAAAACAAATCTTGGACATCCCATCATATATTTTACTTATTAATCAACAGAAGTTTATAGAGTTCACACTACGATCCCACCATTAAAATTATTCAGTTTTGCTCAATTCCTATGTAGTATTTTCCTTGTACCAAATTCCTATAAAAGAAGAATCAGATTGGTCCATCTTGGGTCAGATCTTCATCCCTGCCGATCAGCTGGACTGGGAGGCCATGTTACATGGACTAGAGATGGCTGCCTGTGCCCATCCCTTCATAAGAGACAAATTCTAAAGGAAAGTGTGGGAGCCAGGTAGATATCCCAACTTTTGACTAAGAAATATAGGCTTTATTTTCCTCCTGAACCCATAAAAGAAAATAAAAACTTAAAAATATTTTTTTACAATATATGCAATTCATTTTCTTGATCATAAATAAGACTGACTGTATAGTAATTTGTGAATCAAATAGCATTTATCTCTGGTACATTTAATTTCCTTGTGTTAGTTAAAATAATGCTGACTGCTTTAACAAATAAACCCTAAGTTCTCAGAAGCTCATCAAAATAAAAGTTTATTTCTCACATATCAGTAAAATAAGGTGTTCCCAGTCAGACCAGGGACCCAGGCTCCACTCTTCTCAAGATCCGTAGGGAACTTTGCCTTCAATAGGTGGATGAGAAAAGATACCATGCAGAAAACGTGGAAAGTTTTTAATGGATCAGACTTGGAAGTGGCATACATCACTTTTCCCACATTCCATTGGTCATAATTCAGTCATACAGTTACACTTAACTGCAAGGGGAATTCTGAGAATAGTATCATATCTATGTGCTCTGAAGGAAAAGGAAGTGGACTTTGGTTAACACATAAATATCTCCAGCCCAGTCTGCTCTTCTTCTTTTTTTTTTTTTTAAATTTGCCAGAGTTCCCTGTATGTTTTTTCTTTTATTTATTTATTTATTTATTTCCTGCTTTGGGTTCTTCGTTGCTGCGTGTGGGCTTTCTCTAGTTGTGGCGAGTGGGGGCTACTGTTCACTGAGGTGCGTGGGGTTCTCACTGTGGTGGCTCCTCTTGTTGTGGAGCACGGGCTCTAGGCGCGCCGGCTTCACTAGTTTCAACACTGCAGGCTCAGTAGTTGTGGTGCACTGGCTGTGTTGCTCTGCAGCATGTGGGATCTACCCAGACCAGGGATCGAACCCGTGTCCCCTGCATTGGCAGGCGGATTCTCAACCACTGCGCCACCAGGGAAGCCCCCCAGTCTTCTCTTCTGATCACCAAATATCTATTCTCCATAGATACATCTGAAGTATGCCCTTCTTGGGAACTGCCCAGTTTTTACTGCTTGCTCTCAATGAGCAAGTTTGGGCTTTTAATTGTGTTTGATAGTTCAATTCCTTCAAAATCATAGTAGATTTCTGATTGATGTATTTTTAGTTCCATATGTCAGTAACCACATCTAAGGGTCCTTCCTAGACATAACTCTCAAGCCTCATTTATTTTTTGCCTCCTTGCCTCTTATGATAAATACTGTTTCAGTTAAATGCAGCTACTAAGTGACCCAACCTGGTTCCTTGTGGAGCAGAGATAATACAACCATCCCTCTGAGCTATTTCACAATTGCACAATCATGAGTAGATAAATGGTTGTGTTCTAATCTGATAATTTTGGGATTGTTACACAGCAGCAGATAACTACATAATGCAATGCCTTTTTTTCCTCTTATCTAGCCAGCTACCTTCAGGGCACCTGAACTTTGGTTAGAAAGACTACATCTGTAATCTGATTTTTGCCAAAATGAGTCATAATAATACTATTAATATTTAGGCAGAAACAAGATGCATAACCATGACTATCCTGGGAAAACTGGAACATATAGTTGCTGTGTAGCCCTTTTTTGCTGAAAACTTTTTTTTCAGTCTTTTTTTCCTATTCCATAGGATTTAGAAGCAGTTGACTTTTCCAATCCTTCGAGGAACTAAGTTTCTGGACTGTCTTTATTCCCTTTCATCTCTGTTTGGAAACTGTGATTTCTTTTCCCAAGTACATCAGTTTCTTGTGATAGCTTGCTGAAAGCGGTTACCCCTACTTTTTCCAGTCACTTCCACTAGTGCTACAGGTTCAGAGGTTATATGGTCTTCCTCTTGTAATAGGGAAGAACTTTTTGTATTCTATTACAAGTTAATCACTAAGTGGATGTTGCCTAAAAGCTTAAATTATACATAATGGCCCATCTCTGGGAACCCTGCCTCGCAGGTAATGAACATTAAGCTAAAATACCTTTGTTTATTTCACAGGAAACATCTTGACCAAACCCACCTGTGAATGACTACAAGGAGGAAGAAATTAACATATCCCCTCCAGAGGCTGACCAGAACCAGGAAATGTTTGACTTTACACCTTCCCTTTTAGTATAAAAGAAGCCTGAATTCTAACTCAGGCAAGATGTTTCTTTGTGGCACGAGTCCATCATCTTTTTGGTTTGCTGGCTTTCCGAATAAAGTCGCAATTCCTTGCCCTAACAACTCATCTCTCCATGTACTGGCCTGACATGTGGGGAGCGGTAACACTTTAAACTATCACTGAAGACAGTTTTATCATAGGTTTTGCTTCTAGGCATTATGATTCTCTATCTTTCCAGCCTCCGATATCAGTTTCCTTACTGCTTGATGCTCAACCACTAAACCAATGTCACAAATGTGGAGTTGTCATATTCAGCCGTACTCCACTTCCAGTATGAAAAGTGCAATGGCTTAAAAAACAATATTTATTTCTTTATTAAAAACAATAAATATTTCTTCATATATTTATTTCTAACTCATGTAAAGTCCAATAAAAGTATTCTTGATTGGTGTGGAGTTTTCCTGTAAGCAGTGTTTCTAGAATGGAGGCTAGTTCTGTCTTGTGGGTCTGCCCTCTTCATCATAAGTTTTCAATGTCACCATGCTCTGAGTCAGGCTGGCAGGTGGAGAAAGGGTATAAAAGATCATACGTGGGAGACTTTCATGGGCCAGGCCTGGCAGTGAAGCACATCCTGTTAGCTAAATACATCCTACAGCTGAAACACAGTCAAATAATTACACCTAACTGCAAGGGAGGCAGGGATGTATGGCCTAGCTTTGAGCCCCAGGGAAAAAAAAGTTTTTTGAAAAGCCAGGCTGTCTCTGCTATACCAGTTCACAGAGTGACAACATATTCATAGTTTTCCATTTTTCACCCTTTAGGAATAAAGGCAAATTTGTGGATAATGTATAGGTCAATAATCTAAAACACGTTGTGCATTGGACTTCGGTAGTTTATTTTCTCTCTGCATTTGACTATGTATGTGGCTGATATTCTTGGAATACCCCTCTAACCAAATAACGTGCACTATATAGATTTCATTCTTGCAAGGCCAAGAAACTGATCAGTCTTGTTATCTAGTCTCCCCTGCTCAGCTCTTCCTCTGGAACTATTGAAAGACAAATCGACAGCGTACCATCTTTCAAATCTTCTTTGGAGCTAAATGTGGTATTTCAATAAACTTCCTTATTGGTTTGCAGGCTAACTGTTGAGTAAGACTAAGACATAATAAAATAAGTAACTAGTCAGTATAGAATCAGAAATCATCTGGCCCACTTTGTTTAATTTTCAGATGATTATTTTGTGTTTATTCTACCACCCTCTCTGTGGATGCTGGCAGTTAATAAGCATGAAAAGAATATTTTCAAGAAATGCAAAAGAAATTTCAGTGCTGGGCAATGGAGAGTTGACTAAACAAAATAAAATAAGATCTATAAACATTTTTATAGTTATTTCAGTTTTGAAAAATTGCTTTCAAATTCTGTCACCATTATTTGTAGAATTTTTTAAATGGAGATGATAAAAGCTGTCAACAGTTTTCCAAACAGATTAGACTTGTCTTTTTAAACTCTTAAAATCTAATTATGAGCAAATCTAGCGATTTTGTTTGCTGAGTCTTCTTTTTTTCTCATTGCTCGAGAGTTTCACTAGGACTGTACCTCCATTCAGGCATTAAAGAATTGGGCAAGAGGAGTCAATAGATTATATTACCAGAAGGAATATTAATTTCTGGAAGACAGCAAGATTCCAAAGCTTGCCTTGAAATCATCAGTTAGTCACGTGGCCCAATTGCAACAATTGAGGAAAGCAGGATGGAGCTATCCCATGCCACTAAAAGGCTTAGCATACTAATGGCCCTTTGACACTACCAGCCATTCAGAAATCAGACTTTGTCATGCTGAAGAATAGACCACTCACCCCCAACAGGAAGCATTGGGGAGGCAAACGTGACAGTAATTCCCTGTCAGATAAAACTGAGGTATTGTTTTGGATCCCATCATATGTGAAAGGAATTACCCAGTCATAAATTTAAAATTTTCTTTCTTTACCTGTTAGTCACTCTGTATTAGAGTTAAGTATCTGTGACAGGTTAAGTTTAACAATTTTGAGAATCTAGGTGTTTTTGAACAGGTTGTGGAAATTGGGATATGACCACCTGCTGTATTTTGATAATCTAAGTATTGCTAAAGATTACACAAGCTGCTATCAAAGAGAAAAACTAAGCAAGGCTCAAATATTTTCTATCTTTTCTTAGCTAGAAGACATAAGGTAGTGTGAGAAAATAAAGCAAAGTAGAGAATAATCTGCTTTAGAGTTATTTTTCTCTGTATTTACATAGCTTTAAATGACCTCGTATTAACATGCAACAAAACACTAGAAACAATTCAAAGGAAAGCCAGCATAAAACCCCAGTAATGGTCCATGGAATCTTGGGGAGGTGGGGAACTCACACATTAACACATCAAAACTAATTTGAAGAGGATTTAATTGATCCGTGGGCTGTCAAAGGAAGACTTCAGCTTGTAAATTACAAGTGGTTGTCTGCTCATTACATTTTTTCTTTAGAAAATACCATAGAGAGATGTAATCTTAGTGTTTTATCTGTTTATATTTATTTATTATTTCCCACCTTAACTATGTGTTCGGCACCTTATTTTGCCCAGTTATCTTTTGTTTGAATCATTTTTCAAAGGGGGAAATATTTATTTCAGGGAGATTGTCTCTTGTTCCATGAAAGAGGAAAAAACAGGTTCAAATCAGGGAGACTTCATCAAAGAGAGTTGTAATCCCTATTGTGTCTGTGTATTCTTCCCATCAGTTTAGAGAATGTGATAAATATCTCTTTGAATCAAGCGTTGGCATTTACTTTTCCTGGCTCCAATGATTTAAATGTGATGCAAAAATAAGATATTCAGATACAGTAATTTACTACATTGAGTTTCTTTTTAATGTAAAAAACTACTTGTAGCTCTTTTTAAAATGCCCCTTTTTGTTAGAAGTAGATTTTTTTTTCTGTAACTTTTATTTTATAGCACTGTGTTTTGGGGGTAAAAGGAAAATAAAATAAGATCATTCTTTGTGACCCAACACGTTTCACTGAACCCAAGAAATGAATAATTGCAAAAGAAAAAGAAGCCTTTTAAGTTTCATTTAACATTGAAAACCGTCCCAGACCTTGTCAGCTCCAGCAACATTCTCTTGCAAAAAGACATTATTTTAAAGTTTTGAACAGGAACTGGTTTATAACAACATAGAATTTATTTTTCTTGATTGCTCAATTACCAAAAATTCAAAAAAGATTAATTTTTAAATTGTAATTTGGTTGTCCAGATCTTCTTGCCAAGCTTCCACATGGTTTTAATTTCATCAGTTGGTATCTTTATTACTCCATGCTTCCCTCTTATTGAGATACACTGGGTAATTATATTTCTCCCTTGTAAACAAGAAGAGTGATAAATAAATTTGGAATTATTAAATGCTTATCAACAGTTTTTCTTTTTCTTAAGTTCAAGGATTGTCAGAACAGTTTTCTTGAGAGAGAGAAATAGCACATTTTAAACGATAACATTATTATCCAGAGGATAGATACGTACTATAAATTTTCTTTTGTTGTCCTGGAAGAGGAGAAAAAAAGTTTATTTTCAAATTAAATTTGACATTGTGAGTGGCTTATGAACATCTGGAGCTTATTCATTTTCTAATAAGCATCTGTAAACATTTTAAATTTTACAAAACATATGTAGTAAAGGTATAATATTGTCAGAATACTAATAAGATTATTACACACACAAAACCTTTTGAAATAAAAACTTTATTTCAGCTTTATCCGATTTTTTGATGTGCTGATATGAGTACTTAGTAAATATGTCTTACTTTATTACCAGTCCATAGTTTACTTTTTTAAATACTATTTTAGTTTTTAGGACTTGAAAGTTAAAGAGAACTGGTAAAATGAACAACGTTTTTTAAAGTAACAGTGCGGTCCAATGCGTCCTATGACACTTGCATCACGTGTTTTCTTCACCGTTCTGTGATTTCCATCAAGTGCTGAGACACCCTGCGCAAAGTTGGAGGCTTATTTCGCAAGAGCAGCTGGTCTGTCAGAGATACTGATTTTAGGATCTGAGCGCTTTCTAGACTGAATTCCTCTCTGCTGGGATGTTACTCCTCCCCCGCACACTCAGCCCACCAGGCACTAAAACCGCAAGAAAAAACGTGACCAGCTTTTTCATGAAGTATCATTTTTACTCTAGGATAAATAAATTTAAACCTCATTTTGCACTAAAATTACAGATATATTATGGATACAATGCAAAATTCTCATGATTTTTTGGATCAAATGTAAGACTTTAAAGAAATTTCAAGATTATGATGGCCTTCCAGATTCTTTTCTCCGCAGTTAGGGTGCCCAAGTAGAGAAGTGTGAAAAACACTGAATTAACACACAAAAATGGGCAATCTTGTTTTTTCTTTTCCTAACTTTATAGTAGTGCATATATACACCATTATCTTCAATGAGTTTTCCTCATCCAAAGTCTTCAATCTCTGAAAACCCCCGGGCTCTGAAGTCAGGGCTTTTGAACTAGAGAAGACCTGGAACAGCAGCATGAATTCTATTGAAATCCAAATTGAGTGATGAATGGTATTTCAAGGATAGTTGCCTCACTGAGTCACATGTAGGGAAGTAATTATGGGTTTTCTTCTCTGTTTATTTCCTTTTTAAAAAAAGTGAGAATATTTTTCTACTTCTAACTATATTTGTTTCAAAATATATATAGAAAAAGAAAAAGAAGGAACTAAAACTCACCTCAGGTCTTATCACCCTGAGATTAACCCTGTTCATTTAACAAAATATGTATTCGATGCTCACTGTATGACAGAGACATCTTTCTACACACACACACACACACACACACACACAATTTTACATAAATAGGGACATACCATACCTGCTATTCTATTACTTGCTTCTTTAGAATAAAAAATACATCGCAGACAACAAATATCTATATCACCATTTTTAATAGTTGTCTAGTATTTCTCTATGCAATGCTAGACTAGTTACTTGACCATTGTTATGGCCTTTCTCAGTTCTCATCCCTACACCAATTCTTGAGACTGAAATTTTCTCAAGTTTACTCCAAAAATGAATATTTCTGTCATTTAATGATTTTTCGACTGAAGAATGCAAAAGGCAGTCCTTGTACATGTTTATGAGTTTATATATTCTCATATGTATGTCTGTTTGAAATACGTATGTATGCTTGACATGTGTTTATTTTTGCCTTATTTATTTTTGTCTCTGCATTTAAAATTATTTCCTTCACAGGTTATAAGAAAACGCCCATATCTACCAATTTCATCAAATAATAGGTTATTTGCAAATCAAGCCTACGTAAGTTCCCTGCTGATAACATAGTCATTTCCTTGGAAAGATGTCTTTCAGAACTGTAACCGCTGTCCTGAGAATGAATACACCTAACTGGATCTTAATTCTCAGTATAGTTGCACAACTTTGGCAAGTATTTCTTGGTTTTTCTTGTCCTTTTCTATGTGCTTCATCTTCTCATGGAGTTAGTCACCCAAACTAAATTTCCTCTGGGGAAACTGTATGCACATTTTCTGCATAATCTCTTGAGGTTAAAAGCTTTGAGGATCTTGGTACATAATGGAAGAGGACAGTCCTTTTACTACAATTGTCTTAATCCTTAAGATGTTTTGTGTGTCCTGAATGGGAAGCCATCATTTCTTCTAAGGCTTCCTGAGACAGGATCTGCAAGATATTTGCCTCTCGGTGATTTTATTGAGTAATGCATTGAATAGACGAAGTTAATTATTACTAAATAACCGTATGCTAAATAAGTTCTCTGTAACTATATTTTAAGGTTATTTGGTGCCCTCAGGTTATATCTAATGGTATGTGATAACATTTCATAATGAAAAAGGCATTTGTCTTGTTGAAGTAAGGGATTTCTTCAGTTGATGAGGTGGGTTGAATACATTACTTCTAGCTGGATTTGGCACATTAAAAATTTTTTTATAATAGGGGGAATTTTTTTCATGATATTTTACATATACATAACCTTTTGCTTAATAATTACTTTGTTATCAATATCTGGATATTAAATCGTAATTCATACAGGAAACTGTTATTTTAAAAAATCATAAAATAATTTTGTGTTGTATGTAGCTAGATTTAACATAGAATCAAAGGAACAGTCTCTCCTTTGTTTCTTTAATTGTTCCCAAAAGAAAATTCTTAGACTCACATCTCTCCTCCATTTACTTAACCTGCAGAACTTTGTCAAATATAATTGATATATTTAAGAACATGGAAGCCCAATGGAGATACAGGATTTCTCTTTCTAGAATACTTTTTTTTTCCCCACATGAAGCCTTGTTTTATTTTTAAAAATTTTTAAAATAGATCTTTATTGCAGTATAATTGCTTCACAATACTGTGTTAGTTTCTGTCATATGCATACATATATCCCCATATCCCCTCCCTCTTGAGCCTCCCTCCCACCCTCCCTATCCCACCCCTCTAGGTGGTCACAAAACACCGGGCTGATCTCCCTGTGCTATGCTGCTGCTTCCCCCTAGCTATTTTACATTTGGTAGTGTACATATGTCGATGCTACTCTCACTTCACCTTAGCTTCCCCTCCCCCCAGCCCACCTGTCCTCAAGTCCATTCTCTATGTCTATGCCTTTATTCCTGCCCTGCCACTAAGTTCATCAGTACCATTTTTTTTTTTTTAGATTCCATATGTATGTGTTAGCATACAGTATTTGTTTTTCTTTCTGACTTACTTCGTCTGTATGACAGACTCTAGGTCCATCCACGTCACTAAAAATAACTCAATTTTGTTTCTTTTTATGGCTGAGTAATATTCCATTGTATATATGTGCCACATCTTCTTTATCCATTCATCTGTCGAACTGGACAGCTACACGTAAAAGAATGAAATTAGAACACTCCCTAACACCATACATAAAAATAAACTCAAAATGGATTAAAGACCTAAATGTAACACCAGACACTATAAAACTCTTAGAGGAAAGTATAGGAAAAACACTCTTTGACATAAACCATAGCAAGATCTTTTTTGACCCACCTCCTAGAGTAACGGAAATAAAAACAAAAATAAACAAATGGGACCTAATGAAACTTAAAAGCTTTTGCACAGCAAAGGAAACCATAAACACGACAAAAAGACAACGCTCAGAATGGGAGAAAATATTTGCAAATGAAACAATGGACAAAGGATTAATCTCCAAAATATACAAACAGCTCATGGAGCTCAATATCAAAAAAACAAACAATTCAATTAAAAAATGGATGGAAGACATTTTACCAAGGAAGACATACAGATGGCCAAGAGGCACATGAAAAGATGCTCAACATCACTAATTATTAGAGAAATGCAAATCAAAGCTATAATGAGTTATCACCTCACACAGGTCAGAATGGCCATTATCAAAAAATCTACAAACAATAAATGCTGGAAAGGGTATGGTGAAAAAGGAACCCTCCTGCATTGTTGGTGGGAAAGTAAATTGATAAAACCACTATGGAGAATGGAGGTTCCTTAAAAAACTAAAAATTTAGTTTTAAATTTTTAAAACACCCAGCAATCCCACTACTGGGCATATACCCTGAGAAAACCATAATCCAAAAAGAGACATGTACCACAATGTTCACTGCAGCTCTATTTACAATAGCCAGGACATAGAATCCTTTTTTTTTTTTTTTTTTAGAATACGTTTTTTTAAAAAAGGAACTTTTACATTTCCCTAGAGCAGCTGCTTGCCTTCAGGTGATAAAATAAACAAGGTGACTTTTTGGGTCACCTTTAGCCTCATAATAGGGCCATTCCAGCTTCACTTATCTCTCTCTTATTTTAAAATTTCTCCAGAGATAAATGAACCCTGGAATATTTGGGTGTATAATCACAAATCTCAAAAGTTTGACTTCCAGAATCCATTTTTTATTGCCTTGCTTTGGCTCCTGAGGTATAGCCAAATAGGCTTTTTTTTTTTTTTTTTAAATTTTTTATTTATTTATTTATTTATTTATTTATTTATTTATTTATTTATTTTTGGCTGTGCTGGGTCTTTGGTTCGTGCGAGGGCTTTCTCCAGTTGCGGCAAGTGGGGGCCACTCTTCATCGCGGTGCGGGGACCGCTCTTCATCGCGGTGCGCGGGCCTTTCACTATCGCGGCCCCTCCCATCGCGGGGCACAGGCTCCAGAAGCGCAGGCTCAGCAGCCGTGGCTCACGGGCCCAGCCGCTCCGCGGCATGTGGGATCCTCCCAGACCAGGGCTCGAACCCGTGTCTCCTGCATTAGCAGGCAGATTCTCAACCACTGCGCCACCAGGGAAGCCCCCAAATAGGCTTTTAAATATTTTGGAAAGTAATTCGCAAGTCTTCTATGGCTGGTCATATATTCTTTCATTGTGAATCAAGCTCCAATCCACATTTCATATGATTAAACTTGAAAATAGACTTAAATGATTATTAAAGTAATGCATGCTCATCCTAAAATATTTTAAAATCCTAGGCAAATTTATATAAGAATGTCCATAATGTTACTATCCAGAGATAACTATGACAGGCATTTGATGCATCTTTTCTAGTCTTTTCTCCATATGTATATAAATGTATATACATATATAAATTTGAATCTTCTGTTTGTCCATATTTAAATATATTTGTCTAAGACAAATTCCTGGATGTGAGATTACTAGATAAGAGTATGAAAAAATTTTTTTAATATTTATTTATTTATTTGGCTGTGCGGGGTCTTAGCTGCAGCAGGTGGGATCTTTGTTGCCGTGTGCCGGATCTTTAGTTGCAGCACGCGAACTCTTTAGTTGCGGCACGTGGGTCTAGTTCCCTGACCAAGGATGGAACCCGGGCCCCCTGCATTGGGAGCGTGGAGTCTTAGTCACTGGACCACCGGGGAAGTCCAAGAGTATGAATATATTTAATGGCCTTAATTCATACTACTACATTGTTTTGAACAGATTTATACCAATTTATAGCCTCACCAGCTGTGGATGTGTATGCATACTGTTTTTTGTCTCTTTTGCTTGCACTGAATGTTCATTCTATTTAAATCTTTGCTAATTTGATAGGTGCAGTGAGACTGAATGGTAGACTCCCCAAAAGATAAATCTACATCCTAATATTCACAGCCTGAGTATTACCTTACTTGGCAAAAGATGTGATTAAGTTAAAGATTTTGAGAGGAGGTTTTATCCTGGATTATGCAGGGGGCCCTAAATGCAATCACATGTATTTTTTTTTTTTTTTTTTTTGGCCACGTTGGGTCTTTGTTGCTGTGTGCGGGATTTCTCTAGTTGTGGTGAGCGGGGGCTACTCTTCGTTGTGGTGTGAGGGCTTCTCATTGCAGTGGCTTCTCTTGTTGTGGAGCACAGGCTCTAGGCACGTGGGCTTCAGTAGTTGTGGCACGTGGGCTCAGTAGTTGTGGCTCACGGGCTTAGTTGCTCCACGGCATGTGGGATCTTCCTGGACCAGGGATCAAACCCGTGTCCCCTGCATTGGCAGGCAGATTCTTAACCACTGTGCCACCAGGGAAGTCCCAATCACATGTATTTTTAAAAGAGAGAGGCAGGGCTTCCCTGGTGGCACAGTGGTTGAGAATCTGCCTGCTAATGCAGGGGACGCGGGTTCGAGCCCTGGTCTGGGAAGATCCCACATGCTGCGGAGCAACTCGGCCCGTGAGCCACAATTACTGAGCCTGCGCGTCTGGAGCCTGTGCCCCGCAACAAGAGAGGCCGCGATAGTGAGAGGCCCGCGCACCGCGATGAAGAGTGGCCCCCGCTTGCCACAACTAGAGAAAGCCCTCGCACAGAAACGAAGACCCAACAAAGCCATACATACATACATACATACATACATAAAAAGAATGTAAGCAGACAAGAATAGCATAAAAAAAAATAAAAAATAAAAAAAAAAAAATAAAAAATAAAAAAAAAAATAAAAAAAAAATAAAAAAAAAAATAAAAAAAAAAAGAGAGAGGCAGAGGAAGTTTTGAGGCAGACACTCAGAGAAGAAGACAATGTGAAGACAGAGGCAGAGATGGGAGGGTGGGGACACAAGCCAGGGATGCCATGCCGGCAGTCCCCAGAAGAGGGAAGAGGTAAAGAACAGATTTTCCCTGGAGTCTGTAGAGGGAATGTGGTCCTGCCAATACCCTGATTTCAGATTTTTGGGCTCCATAACTGCGAGAGAATAAATTGCTGTTGTTCTAAGCCACCAAGTTGTGGTGATTTCTTAGAGAAAAAAGTGCAAGAAGTGAATACAACTGGTCAAAATTATATTTCAGTGTTCCTTTAACCTGCATTTCCCTAACCAGACACATGGTTATTTAAAATTTTATTTATTTAGTGAATAATAAGATTGGATGAAGCTAGGACAGAAAGCAGAAAGGTAAAAAAACCAGTTTGGAGGCTGCTGCAATATTTTCGAAGAGAAAAATACCCTGGCTTGAGATAAGATAGTGGAGTGAGAATGAAAGGCACAGATTGGAGAGGTGGTTAAAGTTTTAAAAGGACAAGACTTAGCGATTGCATAAGATTGTAGAGAGGGTGGAGATGAGGGTAATGGACAACCAGGTAGATGACTGAGATAGAAAATGCTGGAGGGGAAGAAGCAGGTTTGGAGGAAAAGTAAAGAATTCAGTTAGGAAGACTTAAGGTGCCTGTGAGACATGCGGGTGAAAATGTCTCCTGGGCTGTTGGCTACACAGCCCTAGAGCTTAGGACAGAGATCGTGGCTAGAGCCTTGCATTTGGAAGCCACCAGCATTTTGAAGCTATTGACATGTGTGAGTCTTTTCTAGATAGAGTATTCAGGGTACAAAACAAACAAGATCTGGGACCAAACCCTGAGGAACAGCGTAAGTGCATGGTCAGAGAAAGAGTCTTTCAAATGTGATTGAGAAGAAGCTGCGAGAGTAACAGGGAAGAATCAGAGGTTGTTTTTTAAGGACAGAATGATCAATGTCATTGAGCCGACAGAGTCCAGATTTTAGTACCTCCCAAATCTGCCTCAGCTTTCAGACTGAGGCCAAGCTCTTCCTGGACAGCCCACAGCAAACGATGGAGCTTAACGAGAACATTGAGTAAGTAAGGACTTCTGCCCAGCCCAGGGCTCCTTTAAGGAGCAATTTTTGCCCCAGGACTTCTTGTTGGATTGACCAAGAATTTTTCAGATTTGCATCACCACCTGAAGGCCTTCTATGCTCAAATCCTGCTTCCTCCCCTTTCATATTTCACAGGTGCTATTCCCAAAGAAACCTCTTGCACTGTTCACTCTGTCCACTTCTGACACAGTGATCTTGCAGGAGAAGTTTCCATGGAATTAGAGGAAGTTGAGGAATAAATGCCCAGTAAAGTTTGAGACTCAGTGGTGAAGAGGAAGAGGGAGGGAAGAAATGAGTGGGACTCGAGCCATTGGGGACTTCACTTTAATAATAGACAGGCATGGGGACTTCCCTGGTGGTCCAGTGGTTAGGACCCTGAGCTTCCACTGCAGGGGGCCCAGGTTTGATCCCTGGTTGGGGAACTAAGAGCCTGCATGCTGTGCGGTGTGACAAAAAAAAAAAGAAGAAGAAGAAAGAAAAAAGAATTGACAGTCATGAAATATTTCGATCTGGTAACTTGAGTGAGTGGAAAGGGTGATAGCCCAAGATCCCTGAGAAAAATGAAAGGATGGAATCCTGAGCTTAATAGCCAGAGGAATTCAGCTGAGACAAAACGAGAAATCACTCTCCCTCTGTGAGAGGAGGGAAGGAAGAAAGGACTGCATATAAGTTTGCAGATATAGTAGCAGGTGAGACCATGTGCTGAGAGGGAAGGAAGAGGTGATAGAGTGTGTTCAAGGACAGTAGAGATGGTTTGATGTTAACTGTAGTGAAGGATGGTTAATGGTGAAACACTGGAAGCATTCCAGTTTAAGCCAGGATTCGATAGAGATATTCACTATTACCACTTGTATCAGTAAGATTCCCAGCCAGAGACAGATGACACAATCAAGTCGGGGTACCGAGAGGAGAGGGGCTATTGATGAAGTTTTGGCAGCATATAAGGGAAATTGGAAGATCTAGCGCAACACCCCAGGATTAGTAACCCAGGACACTGTTACCACTCCCAGGACTGAAGTAGGAAAAAGAGGAAAGTTACTGGAACTCAGTAACTTAGAAACTTAGAAAGCTGAGTGGAGAGGCTGGCTTTTAGGAACAGGGACTTTTGATAGGATGAGAGACACCTCCATTCATAGGGACCCACAAGTGGGGAGCTGGGAGAATAAATACTTAGACCTCACAACCCCTAATCCTTCCGTTTTCTTTGTTGGCCAAACCCATCCGAAAGCCAGAGAGCAAAGGAACAGAGTAGGGTGGGGAAGAATGAATTTGGAGGATTATAATATGCCTTACCACAGGTAAAAATGTACCATAAAGCTACCAAAAAAGAAAAACAGTGCATTATTGGCTCAGAAATAGGTTATAGAAAAAGCTGGTCAGTCTAAAAATAGGACCAAGTTAATATATGGCATTCATTATATGGTAAAGGTGTATTCAAACTAGTGGCACAAAAGATGAATTATTCATCAAATAATATTTTTGAACAGTTGGCTAGTGATTTAGAAAAGATAAGTTAAATCCCTACTTTTAGATACCTGTAAACTTTAAGATAAATCAACGATTTAAATGTAAAAGAACTTGAAGGGAATATAAGTGTATATATTTATATTTTGTTGTTTGGAAATTATCACAGGAACTGGAAACTACATTATAATTTAAAACTTCTTTAGGGCAAAGAATACCATAAACGAGCTAAAAGATTCATTAAAAAATTAGGAAAAATTCATAACACATGTCAAAAAATTAATAGCCATAATGTACAAATGAATAAATCTATAAAAAATTAACAATTCAACAGGAAAAAAATCTGTGATAGGTTTTAACAGGCCAATGATATATGAAGAAACACATTGGTAAATAAATATAAAAATACTTCTGGCTTTATTAATAATCAAAGACATGAACTAAAAACAACTGTGAAAGGGACTTCCCTGGCGGTCCAGTGGTTAAGACTCCATGCTTCCACTGCAGGTAGCGCAAGCTCTATCCCTGGTTGGGGAACTAGGATCCCTCATGCTGTGTGGCCAAAAAATTAAAAAAAAAAAAAAATCTACTAAAAAAAAACAAACACAACTGTGAAATATAATTTCCATATCTATAAAGTTGTGAAAGATTGAAATGACCCATTGTTGTAGGAAGTGAAAACAGACCCTCTAATTTACTGTGGGTATATAAATCAATACAACTTTTCTACAAGGCAATTTGACACACTGTATCAAAATATAAAATGTATATAGCTTTTGACCCACCAATTTCAATTCTAGAATTTATTGTAAGGAGTAATTGCACAAATGCAAAATGTTGTATCTGTTAGGATGTCCATTTCTGGCTTTCTGTATTTTAGCCTCCTCCCAATCCATTAATAAGGGACTAGACAGAAAAATTAAGATACAATCCTACGGTGGAATACTCTGTGGCCATTAAAATTAATATATGTTTCTATATTAATTCATGTGAAAATATATGCACAAGATCTATCAGTGAAAAAGATAGCATGTATAGAATAATCCCATTGATTTAAAATTGATTACTAAGCATAGTAATCTGGAATCACAGTATCTGGAAAGATAGTCATAAAATTGTTAGCAGCAGTTATTTTTTGGGTATTTTGGATACTTTTATTCTTATTTGGCTTTTTCTGTGCTGTATGAATTTTTAATTTTTATTTTAATTAATTTTATATTATTTTTGAATTTTTAAAGTGAATATGTATAATTTTACAAAATATATATATTTTGTAGATACTTGTAAGTATAGTAATTACTTAAAGTACAGCTTTTTAAAAACATATTATAAAGGAAGAAATGAAATAGTTTATGTGAAGGTTAGAAGCAATTGTTATATAGAGAATTACAGGATTTCAGCAAATCTTTGACAGTGCAGGTAAAACTGGAACTCATGCATTTATGTCCCCGACGTTAGTGATGATCTCCAGTAGAGCTCAGTGGTTCTATAGTCTGTCTTCTAAACGCTCTCCTTTGAATATCAAGAGCCAATCTCATGAACTCAGATTATAGAGTTTTACCGTCATGCATAGTGTAAGGAACATGCAGAACATGATGGATAGGAAAGACCTTTCAGACAGGAATAGGAAAGAGAAAGTTTTACATGATAAGAGAAAATGAGACAGATTAGGAGGGCTGCAACCTGAGAGAAGATAAGCATAATTGAATTCTGGAATAGGAATTTGATGAGCCATCATTCTCGGCCTTGGGCAAAGGAGGGTGTAGCAAGATGATAGTAACCCCAGATAGCTTGAGGGAGAATTTGAGAACATCCAGGCTTGTAATCAGCCTCATGGCTTTATCTATCATAGCTCTGGAATGATAAATTAACAAGGACACTGGGAGGATTCTAGAGCAATGGGCCTGAGATACAGTATTATTCAAAGCCTATGACCTTCATATGCTACCTTTTTTTTTTTTTTGGCTGCACCATGCGGCATACAGGATCTTAGTTCCCCAACCAGGGATGGAACCCGCGAATGGAGTCTTAACCGCTGGACCACCAGGGAAGTCCTATATGCTATTAAATGGTAGGAAGCAGAGATGCTGCAAGGACTGTAAACATTCTACACCCAATTCGAATGTGGGCATGTGTTGGGGGGAGTTTACCACACCACCAAGCAAACAATTCTTGGACCCCAGCTGCGTGTCCTACAATTCAGCTCCATTCTGACACTATCTACCTGGAGACAGTGTCAGATTCCACAGGTTAAGGGTTCATTTCTACAAAACTGTCCCTCACACCAACTCTCTGCCTAACTTCAGATGCCAATCGCAAGTCCAGATTGTCATCTGTACTCCTGACTATAAATCAGAGGTTCCCATGACCCCCCCCCCCCACCGTCGTGTTCAATTAATTTGCTAGAGCAGCACATGAAACTCGGAGAAGCATTTTACTTACTAGATTACTGGTTTATTATAAAATGATGTAATTTAAGAATAACCAGATGGAAGAAATGCATAGGGAAAGTTATGGGGAAATGGCTCGGAGAGCCCATGCCCTCTCTGAGCCCACTACGCTTTCCAAATCTCCACCTGTTCACCAACCCAGAAGGTTTTTAAACCCTGTCCTTTGGGGCTTTAGTGGATGCTTCATTACACAGGCATGATTGATTCAATCATTAGTCATTGGTGATTGATTCAAATTCCAGCCTCTAGGGGAAGGTCAGCGGGGTGGGACTGAGAATTCCAACCCTCTACTCACAAGGTTGGTTCCCGGGCAACCAGCCCCACCCTTCAGTGCTTTCCCCAAGTCACCTCATTAACATAACAAGACACACCTGTATCTGCTCTTGTCAGAGGAAATTCCAAGGGTTTTAGGAGCTCTGTGCCAGAAACAGGACAAAGAACAAATACGTATTTCTTATTATAAATCACAGTATCACAGACTGAAAGATCAAAGTGGCTTGGGCTGGGAAAAGAAAGCTGTAGCTGGTGAAGGACTTACACCTGGAGGATTGTCCCCGCGATGGGCCCAGTAACCATCATTAGTAGTTACCGTGCAGGACCAGACACTCCTCAGCAGATGCCAGGGCTGATGACTGAGGACACAGAGTCGCCGCACTACACTGGAGGTAGGAGAAGACCCAGAGCGGCCCAGTCCAATGGAACTATAATGCAAGCTACACATACAATTTACAGTTTTCGAGCGGCCACGTTAAAAAAGTTAAAAATAGATGAAATTAATTTGAATAGTTAACGTATTTATTTAACCCAATATAAGCCAAAATATTTTCATTTTAACTTGAAATCAATATAAAATATTAAGGAGATAGTTATATATGCTTTTGGGTACTACACCTTGGAAAGCCAGTACGTATTTTACATTTACCGCACAGCTCCATGTGGCCCATCCGCATTTCCAGTGCTCAGTAGCCACCCATGGCTAGTGACTATTGTATTGGATGGCACAGATCAAGAGCATAGGAGGTAGACTAAAGGCCCTTCTTCCCGCCATCATTAATCCATAGACGCTTCCTTCTCTACTCAGCAACAATCTTGGCAAGGAAGAGGGGGGAGAGGAGACCCCTCTGGCTGTTAAGAAATGTCTTTGATAGGAAGTTAAAATTATGGATTGATTAAGAGACTTTTAACTGGAGGTAACAGTTCTTTTTTTTTTTTTTTTTTTTTTTTTTTTATAAACAAGAGAATTTTATTTCTCACAGTTCTAGAGGATGAGAAGTCCAAGAGTAAGGCCCTGACAAATCCAGTGCCTGGTGCGAGCCCACTGCCTGGTTCATACTTGGCCATCTCTTTGCTGTGTCCTCACATGGTGAAAGGAGCAGGGAGCTCTCTGGGGTCTCTTTTTTTTTTTTTTTTAATTGGGGTATAGTTGTTTTACAATGATGTGTTCTACTGTACAGTGAAGTGTACAGCAGGCTCTTATTAGTTATCTATTCTATACATATTAGTGTATGTATGTCAATCCCAATCTCCCAATTCATCCCAAGCCCCCCTTCCCCCCACCCCCTGTTTCCCCCCTTGGTGTCCATACGTTTGTTCTCTCCATCTGTGTCTCTATTTCTGCCCTGCAAACCAGTTCATCTGTACCATTTTTCTAGATTCCACATATATGCGTTAATATACGATATTTGTTTTTCTCTTTCTGACTTACTTCACTCTGTATGACCCTCTCTAGCTCCATCCACATCTCTACAAATGACCCAATTTCGTTCCTTTTTATGGCCGAGTAATATTCTATTGTCCTTTGACAGACGTGGTAACAGAACCCTGCATGGATGAAGGCCAGATTGCAGCTGTGTGCCGTGAGTGCCTGCAGGCTTTGGAGTTTCTGCCTTCGAACCAAGTTATTCATAGAGACATCAAGAGTGAAAACATCCTGTTGGGAATGGATGGCTCTGTCAAGCTAACTGATATTGGATTCTGTGGCCAGATCACCCCAGAGCAGAGCAAACGGAGCACCATGGGGGGAACACCGTACTGGATGGCACCAGAGGTTGTGACATGGAAGGCCTATGGGCCTAAGGTTGACGTTGGTCCCTGGGCATCATGGCCATCGAAATGATTGAAGGGGAGCCCCCATACCTCAGTGAAAGTTCTCTGAGAGCCTTGTACCTCATCGCCACCAATGGGACCCCGGAGCTTCAGAACCCAGAGAACCTGTCAGCTATCTTCTAAGACTTTCTGAACCGCTGTCTTGAAATGGATGTGGAGAAGAGAGGTTCAGCTAAAGAGGTGCTGCAGCATCAGTTCCTGAAGATTGCCAAGCCCCTCTCCAGCCTCACTCCCCTGATTGCTGCAGCAAAGGAGGCAACCAAGAACAATCACTAAAACCACATCCCCCCAGCCTCTTTGTGCCAAGGCTTCTGTGAAATAAATGCTCATTTTGGAAAAAAAAGAGAAAAAAAAAAAGAAGATGTGGTATATGTACCACATCTTCTTTATCCGTTCTTCTGTTGATGGACATTTAGGTTGCTTCCATAACCTGGCTGTTGTAAATAGTGCTGCAGTGAACATTGGAGTGCATGTGCCTTTTTGAATTATGGTTTTCTAATTTTATCTAGAGACTAAGTTTTTCTTCAATTATCAGTGGCAGTGGGGAACTCAAGGACAAGATGAGATTATTTGAAATAAAGAAATGTATAATCTGCTGTACATCTAAGTAGTATTGGGTACATTTCAACCCATATTACAAAAGTTTGGAGAATTGTTTTTACTGTCTGGGAACCTAGACCTTATTAAGCATATTGAAAAAGTAAGTCACTATTCATCTCACTGGATTTAGGCATGGTTCTACAGCAAGTAAGGCAGTATTGCTTGAACCCTTCAGATGCTTGTAACCTAAAGCCAAGACTACATAACACTGGTCATTAAAAGCAAGTCCTGATCCTTGGGAATGGGGTTCCTTGGGGGACAGAAGTTGCATAACTAATATGATTTCAAACAGCACTAATGCAATGCTTTAGACAAGCTCTTCTCTAAGCTGTTTTTTTTTGTTTGTTTGTTTTTGTTTTTTTTTTAAATTTATTTATTTTATTTTATTTATTTTTTATGGCTGTGTTGGGTCTTCGTTTCTGTGCAAGGGCTTTCTCCAGTTGCGGCAAGCGAGGGCCACTCTTCATCGCGGTGCGCGGGCCTCTCACTATCGCGGCCTCTCTTGTTGCGGAGCACAGGCTCCAGACGCGCAGGCTCAGTAATTGTGGCTCACGGGCCTAGTTGCTCTGCGGCATGTGGGATCTTCCCGCGGCATGTGGGATCTTCCCAGACCAGGGCTCGAACCCGTGTCCCCTGCATTGGCAGGCAGACTCTCAACCACTGCGCCAACAGGGAAGCCCCTCTAAGCTGTTTTTACTATGGTGTTGTACCCACCAGGCTGGCTCTCTCTTCTCTGCCTTTACTTTCCATGTTCCCTGTCTAAAATACCTCTACCCTCCGTTCTGATACCTGATTCTATCCACACTTCACAAACCAATGTATGTTCTATCCTTGCCATGAATCATGCTGCGACTTGTTCAATTTAAATACAATTTATTGTGTGGTTCACATTAAGTGGCTTAGCTCTTAATTATATACTCTTTTGTATTATTTTCTAGTTGTTTTCTTTGTGAATTTCTCATCTCACCAATGAATTCTTGATCTACTATGGGAAGAAACTTTTCTTTCTTTTATATATCTGATGCATTCAAAAAGTGCTGGGCTTGAGATTAATCCTCAAAATATACTTGTTGCTTGAATTGAATCAACTAAATAGTCTGTGATGATTCAATTTGAAAATTAAAGTAGCCAAATGTAGTCATACTCTCTTAGCATAGAGATGCAGTTACAGAATGAGGAGTGCTAACTGCAAACAGATAATTATATGGAATTAATATTCTGGGCAGGGCTTCCCTGGTGGCGCAGTGGTTGGGAGTCTGCCTGCCGGTGCAGGGGACACGGGTTCGAGCTCTGGTCTGGGAGGATCCCACATGCCGCGGAGCGACTGGGCCCGTGGGCCACAACTGCTGGGCCTGCGCGTCTGGAGCCTGTGCTCCGCAACAAGAGAGGCCGCGACGGTGAGAGGCCCGCGCACCGCGATGAAGAGTGGTCCCCGCTCGCCGCAACTGGAGGAAGCCCCCGCACAGAGGCGAAGACCCAACACAGCCAAAAAAATATATAAATAAATAAATGAATTTATTTTAAAAAAAAAAAAAAGGGGGCTTCCCGGGTGGCGCGGTGGTTGAGAGCCCACCTGCCATTGCAGGGGATGTGGGTTTGGGCCCTGGTCCGGGAGGATCCCGCATGCCGCAGAGCAGCTGGGCCCGTGCGCCACACCTGCTGAGCCTGCGCTGTGGAGCCTGTGGGCCGCAGCTACTGAGCCCACGTGCCGCAACTGCGGAAGCCCGCGTGCCTGGGGCCCGTGCTCCGCAGCGGGAGAGGCCACCGTGGTGAGGGGCCTGCACACCACGGCGGAGGGTGGCCCCCGCTTGCTGGGACTGGGGAGGGCCCGTGAGCAGCAGTGAAGACCCAGTGCAGTCAAAAATAAATAAATTTATTAAAAAAAAAAAAAAAGATGATGTGACCAGTGAAAGATAAAAAGAACTGGATAGATTTGCACAACCCATGAGAAAAAAAAAAAATTCTGGGCATTGCAGAGACAATTTTGAGTCTATCTTCTTTGAGTATCCTGAGTTGAGAAAAGCTCCTGACTTATAGTCTTCCAACCATTGTTCATAAAACCGTTGATCATTTCTTCTTAGCTGCAGTGAGAAAAAAAAATGATCACCATCTGTAAATGGTTCTGCTATTTGTCATTTATTTCTTCCACTAGTTCCTAAAATGTGCTCTTCCTCCTCAAGTATTTTAATATCCAAATGAGTACAGCTCTGGTAGGTATATTTCTCCTGATGAGTCAATGGGATCACTTCCAGTACTACAATGTGCACATCTTTTATCAGTGACAATGGGCTGAAACTATTCACCAGAATATGAAATAAAGGCTCACTCCCAATTTTTGGCTTCACTTTTCTTTTGGCCACACCACACAGCTTGCAAGATCTTAATTCCCCAACCAGGGATTGAACCCGGGCCAAGGCAGTGAAAGCACCAAGTCCTAACCACTGGACTGCCAGGGAATTCCTGTCTTCACTTTTACCATGCTCAAGAAAAGAAAGAGTTTGGCATGCCCACGCAAATGGAGGCAAAGTAAGTAGGGCATATGATGATGTATTACAATTGACTCATCAGGAGAAATATGCCTACCAAAGCAATATTCCATGTGTTTTACACACACACACACACACACACACAGGTTTTAATATGAAATACTTCGGAGACAACAGTGCTATAATACATCAGTGCTACTCAAAGCAGTGCTCAAGGAAGTATGCGTCTAATACTCTGGGGAGTCGTTTAAGTCCTTCTGGCACATTGTAAGATAATAAAGATATCTAAATAAGTTTATAGTCTCAGTTCTGATTTTGGATGACTTCACAAAACCTTGAGTTTATCATTTGTTTTTAATCATAGCCCTTTAACATTTGTCAGGCACATGGCTTTTTCTCTTGTTTCATCTTGAGAATTTTGATGTTGATATTCTGTCATTTAAAATCATCTTTATGCTGTTAATTTTTGTGTGTGTGCTGAAATAATAATTCTTTGACCAGAAAGGCTTGTACACTTTAGATGGGGAATTCAGTTCAAAGGGAACTATGCTTGTTCAAAGAAATAGATACTTTAGTAATTGTGAAATCTATAGATCCACAGAGTTAGAACTTCTCAGAGGCTTTAAGGAGTTATTTCAAAGCTGAGTAATTTATTTTAAATGTGTTTTTTAAAATATTTATTTCTTTATTTTGGCTGTGCTGGGTCTTAGTTGTGGCATTCGGACTTCTTAGTTGCGGCATGCACGCAGGATCTAGTTCCCTGACCAGGGATCAAACCCGGGCCCCCTGCATTGGGAGCGCGGAGTCTTACTCACTGGACCACTAGAGAAGTCCCTAAAAGCTGAATAATTTCTTTATGTGGGTTCAACAATGGGGAATAATATGCGCTAGTAGATTAGGCAGGTAGATGGCAATGTTTTGGAGTGAAGAACTATATACAAAAAAATATATAATAATGGGTTATGTTAAAACTATTAACATAATAATTAATTATGTTATGTTATGCAGCTATTCATTTCACAAATATCTGTTGAGGGTTTACTATGTGCCAGCACTTTCTTAAATGGTAGGTGAGCTGTGACGAGCAAGACAGACATTGTTCCTAGGGAATTACCTGGTGGTCCAGTGGTTAGGACTCTGCGTTTCCACTGCAGGGGGCAGGGGTTGGATCCCTGGTCGGGTAACTAAGATCCCCACATGCTGCGTGGCAAAGCCAAAAAAAAAAAAGACAGACATTGTTCCTAAACTTGGGAGTTGAGAATTTAGCAGATACTAATATATTGATAATTGAATGGAGAAATAAAGTTCTTACTCTTATCTTAGGTGACCGGCAGTTTGCTGGTACATGCAATGTTCCTTAGAGTGTGGCAAATAAAACATCAATTTAGTTTCCTTTTTCAAATTCCATGTAAATGGAAATGAAGGTTTGAGTCAGGTACATTACATCCCATAATATTACATCCCATAATATTTAGCTTCACAACAAAGGAAGCATAAAATCTCAAGTCCTTGGCTAGATTAGAGGTTTAAAGTGCAGACGGATGGCTTGAAGGTTTGTTTGGATTCCTTTTCAGTCTAAATAATGTTTTATAAGACGCTTCTCTTTTTTTAAGCTGTCAAAATTAGGCTTGGGGAAAGTGCATACTCCTTTTCATATCTCATCCTTCACACATTTCTAGAAACATTAGATAAACTTTTAAGTATTGAGAAAACATGAGTTTTTTTTTTTAAGTCTTGATTCTTTGATACCCTCAGACAACTAAAATATTGACTAGGGTCAAATATGAGGTTGAGGGAGCATGTTATGTCCATACAGCAAATAGATAACAAGTATCTCTTAAGAGTGTTGCTAGTTTTATAATCTTCTTTATAGTCCAGATAAACTGTGGATATGACCTTCTTTTGAATCTGAAACATGTTGCAAGTCAGCACAGAGAACAAATGTAAACATTTAGAATTTTTTAAAGAAAAATTGCCACGTTTGCAAAAGTTATTGCTTTGAAGTTTTTTTGTTTTTAAATAATGCTCTATGTAGAATCAAATCTTTTTTTTTTCTTTTTTAAAAAAATTAATTAGTTAATTTATTTATTTTTGACTGCATTGGGTCTTCCTTGCTGCACTAGGGCATTCTTTAGTTGCGTCAAGTGGGGGCTACTCTTCGTCGCGGTGCGTGGGCTTCTCACTGCGGTGGCTTCTCTTGTTGCAGAGCAACACGCGGGCTTTAGTAGTTGTGGCACGTGGGCTCAGTAGTTGTGGCTCACAGGCTCTAGAGTGCAGGCTCAGTAGTTGTGGCGCACGGGCTTAGTTGCTCCACGGCATGTGGGATCTTCCTGGACCAGGGCTCAAACATGTGTCCCCTGCATTGGCAGGCGGATTCTTAACCGCTGCGCCACCAGGGAAGCCCCTAGAATCAAACCTTGAAAAAAATAAAGAAGGCAAATGGAAGGAACATCAATAAGGGTATAATAAAAAATAAATGAACATCATCTGTTTGTCCTTACCAAAGGCAAGTGGATCTGAGTCTAATAAGCAATGCTCTCCAGTCAATGAAAATGAAATGGCATACATCACGACCTAGGTGTGGAAAGAAAACACAAAGGAGAATAAGGAGACTTTACAAGAAAGATCTCACTCTTTAATATATTTACCTTGTTTCTACTTTCTCCAAAGAGAACAACCAAGGAGTTTCTTCAGCATCTTACAGCATGGCTGGCATGGGAAGCAGCAATCCCCATGTAGGCAGAACACAAGGAGGCTGTGGGGTTTCCTCAAATAACCTAAAGCAGAAGCCAACAGTGGTCATGTCCCTCCTCTCCCCTCTTTCTCTTCCCTCTTCCTCAGTCCCACTTCCCCAATTCTGTGGACAATAGAATTTTTAAAATTGAAATTTGATGGTATCCTTGACCTGTTTGAATTTCTTAATGGTTTGCAATTGCTCTTCTGATAAAATTTAAAATCCTACAAATTTCTGCATGATCTGGCACTCACCTCTCCAGCTTCATTTTCTACCTTTCTCTGCCTTCCCCACTGAGTTTCAAACTCAATGACCTGCTTGCTGTTTGTCAAATAAACCAAGCTCTGTGATCCTTCAGAGTATCACTGTTTCCATCTGTGTGGGAAAATCTTCATTACCACCCCCAGCCCTCCCCAGGCTACCACTGCCAGCTACTTCCTCCTCAACCTTCAAGTCTCAGCTTTAGCGGCTCGCCAGCCTAGGTTAGACAACATATTATTATTATTATTATTATTATTTTAATTAATTTATTTATTTTTGGCTGCGTGGGGTCTTAGTTGCGGCATGCAGGATCTTTCATTGCGGGGCACAGGCTCTTCATTGCGGCGCGCAGGCTTCTCTCTAGTTGTGGTGCACAGGCTCCAGAGCGCGTGGGCTCTATAGTTGTGGTGCGTGGGCTTACTTGCCCCACAGCATGTGGGATCTTAGTTCCAAGACCAGGGATCGAACTGTCGTCCCCTGCATTGCAAGACGGATTCTTAACCAATGGACCACAAAGGAAGTCCCTAGGCTACGTATTATTACAGTGTCCTATACTTTGCCTTTACACATACTACTTGTATAAGTGAAACTACACAAACCAATAGTAATTTTAATAGAAACATGATGAATTATTTATTGTCTATCTTTTTTTTTTTTTTTTAATGTTTTGGCCGCACAGCACAGCATGTGGGATCTTAGTTCCCCAACCAGGGATTGAACCTGTGCCCCCTGCATTGGAAGCACAGAGTCTTAACCACTGGACCGCCAGGGAAGTCCCTATTGTCTCTTTCTCACTAGATTTTAAGCTCCATGAGGGCAGGGATTGTGCCTATCTTGTTTATTACTGAATTCTACATACCTGACACTGTGCCTGACTCAGAGTTGGTGCTTAATCAATATCTCTGAAATGAATGAGGCTCTGTTGTAGTTATGAGAGGGCTCAGTGGGAAACCTTGTCATTGACTGTTCACCTTGAACCAGGTGAACATGGTTTTTGCTTCATCTAAAAGTTCAAATCTAAATCACCTAAGAAAGTGAATAATGTAGATTTTACTGAATGCTTTCGGGGGAGCTGAAGAAGAGAATGACATCACATACCACACAGCAAAGTTTTATTGAACATTCCTATTAGACTTTTCTATTCTTCCCCTCAAAGTTCCTTTTTAGTGTGTTGTCTTCCCCTTTACCTTTCAAGAACCCTGTCCAGCTTTACAGACTCAGCCTTCACCACTCTGATTTCACCAAGCCAACAGAGATCTTTCTCTATTCCTTTTCTAATGTGGAACATTATAGCCTTCATCCTTCTATAAGCTTTCAAGAACTGACATAAATACCACAAACTGGGTGGTTTAAAGAACAGAAATTTATTGTCTCACAGTTCTAGAGGCTAGAGCTCCAAGATCAAGGTATGGGTAGGACTAGTTCCTTCTCAGGGCTGTGATGGGGACTCTGGTCCATGGATTTCGCTTCTGGTGGTTTGCTGGCTATCTTTGACATTCCTTGTCTTGTAGAAGCATTACCCTAATCTCAGCTTTCACCTTCACATGGCGTTCTCCCGGTGTGCATCTCCATCCAAATTTCCCTTTTTATGAGGACTCAAGTCATACTGAATTAGGGTCCACCCTAAATGGACTCATCTTAACTAATTACATTTGCAGTGACCCTATTTCCAAATAAGGTCACATTCTGAGCTATTGAGAGTAGAACTTCTACATATTAATTTTCAGAGGACACAATTCAACTCATAACAAGCCTCCTGCTCCTCATCCCTCTCTATAAGAAAAAACTCTTTTTTTGACTCTATCTTCCCTATAAAAGGGGTTGGAGGGAATTATAGGTGAGGGGAATTGTTTATAGTGAATATATTTTATCTGTCCAAAATAATTTCCTCTTACAAGTGACTGCAAAACTAAGAAATTAGTCAATCTTTTCTGTGGATTTATCTTCCAAAAATATAGATCAGGTGACATCATTCTCTTGCTCAAAGGCTGAGGGTAGACAATATCTTATCTCTCTTGGTGGCCACTGCATCTCTAGTACCTGGATCATGGCTAGTTACATATTAGGTACTTATAGATATTTGTTGAATGCAATTGAAAAACTTTAATGGCTGCTTTTCACTTGCAGAACAAAGACCAAATTCATCAGCCTAGCCCACAGCAATTTGACTGCAACTTATCTCTCTAGCTTATCCTACCATTCCACACCTTACAATTATATACCTTCAGCCATAAAAACCATTCTACAGGGCCTCTCTGAGTACACTCTTCACTTTCATGCCCATTCTTTAACTCAACCTTTTCCCTTTGCCTGGAATGTGTTTCTACCTTCTAGCTAGCCAGCCTTTAAGGCCCAGCTCAGACTGTCTCCACCTCTTCTGATGATAAGCCTTTTTCCTCTAGGTAGAATTGATCTCTTTTTCAGATAGCCTCATAGTACTTTGTATTCTTTTCACAGTAGAACTCATGGTAGAATTATTTTGAATTGTGTCTATCTCCCAAGTAGATTAAAATTCTTATAGGACCAAGGATATGTCCTATTCATGTTGTTATCACTCAAAAAGTCAGGCACACCTCTTTGTACTATGAGTATCACCCAGCACAATTTTAATTAGTGAGTTTTAAAATTAAATGCAATTGATTTTGGACTTCTTCCCCTAGGTTAGCTTTTTCTTTTTCTTTTTCTTTTTTTTTTCCAGTACAAGGACTCCTTGGTAATCATACTTTTGGGATTTTTCTGAAAAACTGTATAATGACAAAAAAGGTACGATAAATTTAATAGTATTTTAAAATAAATTTGTGTTCTACTTACCATCAAAGCATCTACAGACATAGGGAAAAAATGGTTGTTCATCTGTTACCAGACATATTATAATGTTTGGTGCGTATGTGGATTTGTGAAAAGTCACTGGCTTACAAATTGCAAACAGTTTTCTAGAAAATAAGGGCCCATTGCAGATTTTTGATTGGGTAATGACAAAGGAAAGTTAAACCATATAAAAATGAGATTACTTTTTTTCAAAATATTCTGCCTTGCATTCATACTTCTATTCATTCAATGAATATTTGTTCAGTTTTAGTTATGTGCTAGACAACATCCTAGGTGTTGGCATACAAGAGGGACCAAGGTGGTGTCAGTGAAGGTGATGAGAAGTGGTTGGATACTGGACATATTGTGAAAGTAGAGCCAACAGGATTTACAGGCAGATTAGATGTAGTGTGTATGAAAGAAAAGAGTCAAGGATGATTCCAAGGTTTCTGACTGGAGCAATTGGAAGAAAGGGGTTTGAGGATAGAGGGTAATCAGGATTTTGCTTTTGGACATATTAAATTTGAGATGATTATGAGTCAAGAGAAGATATCTTTAGACATATGCTAATGTGGGTACCTGTTCAATGAGGATAAACACAATTAGAGGCGTGCGAGAGCTGGTGCATACCAGCTCATGAGAGCTGATTGTAATATTCTCAGGAATTTTGTAAGCCAATTGTTAGACGTTAACAAGCTGTTATTCAAAATTAAGCTATGTAAGTATAGGTGTATTAGTTAAATTATACCAAAACAAAAGTAATACATATTTTAAAACCCATCACTTCCTAATCATTTTACTATTATCTATAATGATGAGGTTAATTCTCTTGTATCTGTTCAGTAAAAATACTATAGAATGGTGCGTATCTCTTCCCAACTCTGGGTTCAGTGGCATCACATTGGTAGCTTGAAACTGACTATGATACAATGATCAGCAAATGCCACCAAGCAGGGCTTTTTCTCCCTGGAAAACTTATTGTTAAATCACACTTCCCAGTACACCACTGAAAAATCCTCATGAAAGCAAATTGTCTCTTCACCCTCCTATATCCTTATGTCATCATCATCATCACATTTGTTCTTACCTTTTCCACTATATAAGTGAAAACAAACAAATAAATCAAGAAGGTGAACAGTAAATAAAAGGTGAAGGAAAAATAAAGTGTTGATGAATAGCTAGCACAGGATACCCAAAACAAGAAAGGTCTTAAAAAATAGCCTAAGTTGTGGTACATCTATGTCTTTTAACACTTTATCTTCTGTTTTAAAAAAATGAGCCAGCTCTATACTGATATGGAACAATCTATATCTCATAAGATATAAAAAGTGGACAAAGCAAACTGCACAAAAAAAATTTCAGTATGGCTCCTTTCATGCAGAACAAAACAAAACAAAAATACAGGTACATGCTTGCTTATGCACTGAGTATTTCTGAAAAATATACGGGAAACTGGTACCATTCATTGCTTCAGAGGAGGGGAACTTGGTGACCAGGATATAGGGGTGGGAGAGAAACATTCTATTCCCTAGATATCCTTTTGTTCCCTTTGAATTTACTAACACGTGTATGCATTTCTTATTCGAATCAAACACACATGCCTTTTTTTAAAAAAAGTGCATAAGTGGTTTTAAGAACATGATGTACAAATAACCTTCAACCTAGGGTGGGTGGGAGGAGAAGCAAAGCTCTTCCACTTTAACTTTGTGCCAATTTTGTCTCTTTTAAACCAATTATATTTCTTTATAAATGTCATTAACATTTATAAGGAAATCTTCTGTGATATGCAGCTTCCAAATATAAAAGATTTTTGGTTAACAATTGTAACCTATGAACTTCAGGTTATGTTAACCTCCAGGCATGTTTAAGAAACTGTATGTGTTAGAATATTTGTTATACAAAATTACATTTATTCACTTAAAGTAATAAATACGTTTGTCTTAGTAATTTGAATTTATTTAACCTACTTGTGGTAATTAATACATTGACTATGACCTCACTGCTTTTATTATAATGATTCTTTCCATTATTTAAATAGGATAAGCTCCTTTGTTGATCCAAAAATGTAGCAGATTCTGAGTCTAGGCTTTTCTCCTCAGTTGAGCAAGGAAATAAAGCAGTGCTTATAGCAGACTCATTATCAAAAACACAATTGAAAAACTTGTGCTTTCCAACAGATCGGTGCCACGGTCCTGGACATAAGTCTGAACAGAGGGCGGTGGAATAGATTGCTTTAGCCCTAAAACTGGAGTGTGCTGATATAACAAGTGAAGAGGACTCAGGAAACCTCTTTTGGTTTTCAGTGGAAGTTGCCTGTCTTTGCTGCTATTCCAATTTGAGTGTCAAACTGCTGTATTCACTGAATTATGTACCCTAAAAATGCACACGTTCACGTGTATTGGGTAAGGATCCGAAGTGTAGAAGCAGTGTTAGCAAAAGCAGTGTTTTTCAATGAAATGAGGCAGATCAAACCGAGAAGCAGTCATATCAGGCTGTGGCAGAGGAACTCTTCTCTTCCTGAGTGTTTTCTTCCCCCCTTTTCCTATATGAATTCAGGATTGATCAACCAAAAATCAGGTCTGAATAGGAAGTCTTAGAAGACTCCTGTGTCTGTCAGGTTGAGGCAGGAAGAGAGAATCCATGCCCGGTCCCTGGCCCGAGAGTTTGATCAGAACCTTCACACAGGATAGGACTCCTATCAGTGGTGTTGCAGGGGTAAGGGAATAAGCAAGCAATGGCACCTAGACAAGTAAAGATAGGAAGACCTTACTTTCCTTAGAGAAGAACGAGAGCAAGAAATAGAGTTTCTGGACTCAAAGGGAACTGGAAATGTATAGATTGGGCTGCCCTGCTTCTCCTGGATGGTCATGGAGGGAAGCAGCGACTACCAGAGAGTTGGTGCTGAAACAGGGAGCGAGCAGGGAACCCGTACCCCACATCTCTTTCCTCCCATCCTCTGCTTTTTTCTCATTGCCCTGGCCAGACCTAGAGGGAAACCAGCCCCCATGGGGGCATTCTGTAGGGCTCAGCCTTCGAGGACACAGAGCGGGAGAGAAGAGGATGGAGAATGGGTGGGAGTGGAAGTGCAAAAAGAATAATCAGCACACTTAGTGTTGCCTGCCTTAAAATCCTCCGGGCAAATTCCAAGATGGAGCAAAAAGTGTATGTGTTTCTCTTGACAGGTAAGCTATTAGTAACCTTTGTCTGTCCAAACCCCAACTAGCTTTGGGTGGTTATGGGAACCCTATATGAATTGAAGTAGAGTTTTAAGGGAAGATTCTCTCATTATATGTGCATATGCATCATTGCCTTAGTACGTTGCATATCATATTTTGAGATATATAATTAATATTCTAGATAAACAAGAAAGTGTTTGCATAAATTCTCAAGTCCATCTCCCCAAAGGAATCGAATGATTAAATTAAAATCTTTAAAAAAAAAAAGCACACACCCAACTGTAACTAAAGAATAAGAATCTGAGTTAAGATTGGAGGATTTTACGAAAGATCAAGATCGTATAAAGGAGAAAAGACATAGTTAACTCTTTCCTTCTTTCACATTCTGAAAGGGAAAGCTGCAATTTTAAAACCGTAATTCGTAAAAAAACAATTTAATTTAATTTAATTAAAGAAAACTAGCATTCAGATGGTAGAGTCTAATTTTCCACTGAATTTCTAAGTGGAAAATAAAGCATATTTATTTGCAGAGTGAAAATTTTTCTTAAGGAATAATTTGCTCTAATCAGAAAGAATGAGTGTGCATAAATATATTTGCCAAAAAAGTTGCAAGCTTTTCATTTCCAAGATGAAGTATAATAAGCAACACTAAAATATGACTACAGATTAAACTCTTGTATACTAATAATTCTCTTTTCTAGCATCACTTTACACCCAAAAGGGCAAAAAATTAACTTCTGTGCTGATAGAAATTGGCAGCACATCAATAAGAACATGTGATAACATAATTATTTGCCTTAAGACTGTTTGACTGTGTTAGAATAACCAAAATTATTCTCTCTTTGGGTAAAGTTTTTATATGAATTTATTAATTATTGTTCTTTTAATTTTATCTTAAATGTTTTCAGTGAAAAGTAGGATATGATAAGACTGGGATTTTTATCATTTACCAAGTCTAGAATTTTCTTAGTAATGTTAAAAGAAACTTGCATTGGTAAATTGTCTTTTTTTCCCATAGAATTCTGACTCCATTTCTCACCATCTCTATGGCAATAAAACTGGGATGAAAGTATGGAGTATTATTAATTCATGAAAAGATTTCTACTGAAGCTAAAATGACTGAATTTTCTAGAGTTATAATTTCAGTACTTGGTTTATATTTACCACCATCAAAACTGATATTTAAGGGCATAGAAATCTAGAGTAAATATGAGTACACAACTAGAATGTGTTAAGATGTGATAATGTGTATCTTTTAAAATCAATTTTTGTAAAACTAAAACAATTTTATTTTATTTACTTTTTAATTTTATTTATTTATTGTTGGTTGTGCCTGGTCTTAGTTGTGGCTCGTGGGCTCCTTAGTTGTGGCATGCATGTGGGATCTAGTTCCCTGACCAGGGATCGAACCCGAGTCCCCTGCATTGGGAGGCAGATTCTTCTTCTTTTTTTTTTTTTAATTTATTTATTTATTTATTTATTTATTTATTTATTTATTTATGGCTGCGTTGGGTCTTTGTTGCTGCGTGCAGGCTTTCTCTAGTTGCGGCGAGCAGGGGCTACTCTTTGTTGCAGTGTGCAGGCTTCTAATTGCGGTGGCTTCTCTTGTAGCGGAGCACAGGCTCTAGGCACACGGGCTTAGTTGCTCTGCGGCATGTGGGATCTTCCAGGACCAGGGCTCAAACCCTTGTCTCCTGCATTGGCAGGCGGATTCTTAACCACTGCGCCACCAGGGAAGTCCCTGGGAGGCAGAGTCTTAACCACTGCACCACCAGGGAAGTCCCTAAAACAATTTTAAAAGTAAGCAAAACTATGAAATTCTTCCATTTAAATTATCTTGGAAGTTATTTTTTAAAAAAAACCAGCTTCATTGAGATAAAATTCATATACCATACAATTCATTTATTTAAAGTGTACAATTCAGTGGTGTTTATATATTCACAGAGTTTTGCAATCATCACCACAATCAATTTTAGCACATGTTCAATCCTTCAAAAAAAATCCTGTACCCACTAGCAGTCACCCCCCCGCCCCACCCCCCCCACCCCCAATTTATGTCCCATTCCCCCAGTCCTGGACAACCACTAATCCTTCTGTCTCTATATATTTATCTATTCTGGACATCTTGGCTAATTTTTTTTTTTTTTTTTTTTTTTACAGGGACAAGAATGTAGGGTTTATTGGTGGGCATGGGTAGGGAGGGGGCAGCGCCAAGGCTCTCACGAGTGCAGGGCCCGCCATTTGTCCAGGGGGCCACAATTAGGGATGTACTTGACCCCACAGCCATCTGGGATGAGCCGCTTTTCTGCCACCATGTTTTCAAATTCATCTGCATTAAACTTAGTAAATCCCCACTTCTTGGAGATGTGGATCTTCTGGCGGCCAGGGAACTTGAACTTGGCCCTGCGGAGGGCCTCAATCACATGCTCCTTGTTCTGCAGCTTGGTGCGGATGGACATTATGACCTGGCCAATGTGGACCCTGGCCACTGTGCCCTGGGGCTTTCCAAAGGCACCACGCATACCTGTCTGGAGCCTAGATTGGGGACAGCATGCCAGTCGTTAATGTCCACTGGAAAGGGCTGTCTCCAAGGTCCCTTAGGGCAACCCATACAGGCAACAGGCTGCATACACTACCGAGGAGGCTGCTGTCTGCAGCCACTGCGCACCGGGCCCCCACGGGGAGAAGAGCACGGTCGGCTTAACTGTATCTTGGCTAATTCTTTTTTTTTTTTTTAAGTTTTACTTGATTTTATTTATTTATTTATTTATTTATTTATTTATTTATTTTTGGCTGTGTTGGGTCTTCGGTTCGTGCGAGGGCTTTCTCCAGTTGCGGCAAGCGGGGGCCACTCTTCATCGCGGTGCGCGGGCCTTTCTCTATCGCGGCCCCTCCCGTCGCGGGGCACAGGCTCCAGACGCGCAGGCTCAGCAATTGTGGCTCACGGGCCCAGCTGCTCCGCGGCATGTGGGATCTTCCCAGACCAGGGCTCGAACCCGTGTCCCCTGCATTGGCAGGCAGATTCTCAACCACTGCGCCACCAGGGAAGCCCTTGGCTAATTCTTAAAGGTGCAATATTTCTCTGACAAATTCTGAATTTTATATTGATTTATTATATATAGATATAAATCTGTTTCTGTTTTCTTTCTAATTAATTATTGGAACTTTGTGTTAATTTAATACTGAGGTCATATATAAGATTTTTGAAAAAATTATAGTTGATTCCCAACTATAAATAAATGATACCTGTGGGTTTTTGTTGAGGTGTAATTCTGACCCATAAAATGGAAAGCACTTCAGGAGAATTTTAAACAGATTAAAAAATCAGTAAATCAGGGCTTCCCTGGTGGCGCAGTGGTTGAGAATCTGCCTGCCAATGCAGGGGACACGGGTTCGAGCCCTGGTCTAGGAAGATCCCACATGCCGTGGAGCGAGTAGGCCCGTGAGCCACAATTGCTGAGCCTGCGCGTCTGGAGCCTGTGCTCCGCAACGAGAGGCTGCGATAGTGAGAGGCCCGCGCACTGCGATGAGGAGTGGCCCCCACTTACCGCAACTGGAGAAAGCCCTTGCACAGAAACGAAGACCCAACACAGCCATAAATAAATAAATAAAATAAAATTAAAAAAGCAGTAAATCAAATAAAACAACTTTCAAAATGTTGATTTAGTTTATATTCATTCCCTCTGCCCCTGGATATTGGTGAAGGGAAATGTGTATCTTGATCTGGTCCTTTTTCTTTTGTCACCTAGATCTCGGTCCCATGTCATCAGTGTTGGAGATCGGACATTCCCATATAAGGATCTTTGCTAATGTCAGAGAATTCTTAGTTTTCTACCAGTCTTTGCTTGAGGTTGAGTTCAGACTCCTCAGTCACATATTTCTAAGTATGAGCTCCTGCTCTGGTCCACTAGAGGCTGGAGAACAGAAAGCTTTCCCTTGCAAAACATTCTGCTAAATGCTGATTGCTGTTCATTATTTGGGAAATTGCTTCTCTGTCTGATGTTGTTCTCTGTTCTATTTCTCTGCCCTCCCCATGTTCCTCTGAATTGTGTTGGTATAACGCAGAGTGTTTGGCAGCAGCCATTTTATTGGGTGGAGTATTTGACTGGTAGTAGATTGGGAACAGCTTCCTGGTTGTTGAGTGCTTCTGAGAAAATACTCTTGAACCTTGCTGATGTTGATGAATTCTATACTTTCCCTCTGGCTTCAGCCACTTGCAGTTCTACTTTTAACAACTTTATAACTATCTTTGTTTAGATTATCTCGTGGTATTTACCTGTCACTGTGGCTGCCAAGATCTCTGGGACACTCCCTCTACTTTATACTTCTCTATGCTGAATTATACTTTCCCAATTTAAAATTTAACCCTGCATTTCCCAGCTTCCCTTGTTGGGGACTTAGTTTCACCAATCAGATTTATTCCTATAAGATTCTGGTTTGGAAGGAATCTGTGTGAGGAAACAAGCAGGGTGAGGGGCATCCCTTTGTTAGGGGCAGTAGGTAAAGGGGCAATTTCCTGATTGTAGAAGAAAAGGTATGATCTGAAGCTCAATCAAATGTCAGGGCTGGTCATAGCAATCTTCAGTCACCAGCATTTGGATTGCAGTGAAAACCATGACAATCTGATGATATTGGAATATTGTGGAATACATAGAAGACTGTGCAGACTGAAAAGCAAGGGAGTGGAGGATGGAACTCTTGGCCAACAAAGGGCAGTCAGATCAGGTAGATGAGTGAAACAAACCAGGTGAAGGACAACAGGTGACATGGGAGGTGCAGTGAACTAGGGGGCATGTACCCATCTAAAGAAAGAGTTGCTGATGTCTGCTCTGCTCCTGGTGATTGTGCCTGTGTGGGATCACAGGCCCAGTGATATCTGGTTCTCAGATTTTTCAAGAGAAAGTAGAAATCCAGATTTTGGGGTGGGATTTCCTAATTTTAAAATATTGTTAACTAATTCAAAATTATTTTACAGGTGTGGGTGATCAAATAAAATATAAATTGGATACAGTCCATGGGTTGCCAGCTTTTGATCCTACTTTACTGGTGAGAAGAACACGGCGCATAAGGAAGTCCCATAAGAATGGTGCGATAACGGGTGGGGGAAATTAAAAAACCAGGGGAATTGAGAAGAGCAGAGTCCGGTTGATAATGTACAAACCAAAGAGTGATTCATTAGGTAAGGATGGAGTCATCCATTGTGTCCATTGTACTGGGAGCTTGGAAGTCATTGATAATGTTTGCCAAACATCTTTAGATTAAGAATAGGAGGAAAGACCACATTGAAGAAGGTTGAGGAATGAGGGAGAGGTGAGCTAGTGGAGATAGAATGGAGATTACGCCACAGGTTGTGTCTAGAGGAAGACACAAGAAGGCTTTTTTTTTTTAAAGGGCTAGCCAAGGCTGAAGCATTTGTGTGTGTGTGTGTGTGTGTGTGTGTGTGTGTGTGTATGTGTGTGTGTGTGTGTCTTGAATTAGGCAAACTTTACTAATTATTTCAATTTTTCTATCCTTATTTAAAAACATTTTTATGAAACATATTTATAGGCTCAGGTTAATGAAACCACCATAGAGGGAAAAATTTTAAATGATGGAGGGAAAGCTCTGTTCATAGAGTGAATTTCTGGAAGAGATGGGAGGGGGTGTGGTGGAAAACATAGAAATGAAAATGAGATTCTTTGAGGTTGGAGGGAAGGTTGTTACAAATTGTATGGAATAGGGCAAACTTATGGCAGTGGAGGAAGCTGACATAATTCTTTCCTGATGGCAGCAATTATCTAGTTGAGTAGGTGAGATAAAGTTCACTGAAAGTGAGGAGAGTGGGAGTGGTTTGGAAGTGCCGGAGAGGGAAATGGGAAAAGACAGATGTATAAAATATTGCTCTTAACGAACCCAACTGAGATTAGATTCCGTACTTGTGTAAGGGCACCCAGTGGTACTTTTTGAGGATTTCATCTTTGCTCAGCAGCATAGGTATAGCTGTAGAGAAGGTGGATTTCACGGATCCATAGTTAGGATTTTGGCCAGAGAGTGTGGGAAAATGGACAGGAATTCATAGAACCGAGGTTCTAGTGAGAGAATCATTGAGGTGATTGAGGTAGGAAAAGATATGAGGCCAGGAGGAATAGAATGTCAAAAAATTGTGAGAGAGGCCCTTTCACTCTTGGTTCAGCCTATGGACATTAGGATGTGGTTGTCTCTGGATGCATTCCTAGGAAGATATCACTTATAGTTTCGAGCCTGCACGTCTATTCCATCTGGTTGCTTAGATCTCCCTGTTCTTAGAAGAGGTGGATCAAATGAGTAGCAGTTTTGGCTTCCTGACCAGTGGATGAAGCTGGAAGCTCTACTCTCTAAGAAGATGATGTAGAACTCCTGGAATAAGTTGTAGGCAAGTGCTAGGGAAGGGAAGTGGAACAAATGTCAATTTAAGGGAGGACCAGGGTTGGAATGTCACTACTCTTCATTTAAAATTCATGTCTCTTCTTGATAAACTTACCACTCAATACATATGCCTGGAAGGGATGGTAAAGGCAAGTCCACAACTCCTAGCCAGTCCAGCTTAAGTCTCATTGGGAAGATCTCCCTTAAGATAGTGAAGGCTGAGAATATTCTTAGGAAAAATGTGCCTTGTGATGTCTATGGCCAAGTACCTTTACCACCAGCAGGTACACTCCTGCAAATGAGGCCAATTATGCGTGGGAATTCTGGCCAGGTCAGGCTGGCAGAACAGAGTTGAACACGGTTTCTCTGTAGCCCTCCCTACCAGAGACCCATGTATGGGTATTCTGGCTGCCTTTGGAACATCAGGGAGCCAGGGCTCACTCAGAGCTTGAATTGATTCTAGGGCAGTAGTTCTCAAACTTTAGCATGCACAAGAATCACCTGGAAAGCTTGTTAAACCATAGATTCTTGGACCCCAGGTGAATTTTGTTCAGTGGTTCTGGGGTAGTGCTCAAAAAGTTGTATTTCTCACAAGCTCCCAGGTAATTCTGATGCTGCTGGTCCAGGCACTACACCTTGAGTAGCACTGTTTATATTTGGGAATTTTATTGACTGTGTCCTGGTTCTGCATAGCTAATAAATAAAGTGCCCTCAATCTATTTTGATAACTTTTCCTGGGTCACTGGGTTTACAAAAGACTCTAGGAGTTTCAAGTATTGGTAGCCTTTTGAGTAATCCAATTCTTCCCTTGTCATTGGCCCATAAGTCCACAGCAATCTCAAGAAACTATAGAGATTGGCCTGTGCCTTGGTCTTTCACTGCCACCACTGTTTATGGGATGCATCATGACCAGGAAATCACCCCATCAATTTTTTTTTTTTCATGCCAGAAAAGATAGAGATCTATCAAGATCTCTTAGAACTCGAATAGATGTACAGCTCCTCTGATTCACCAGGATTGTGACTTTGCTTCTGATTTCTTGCTTGCCCCAAGTCCCTGAGAAAAGCTTATACTTATTCTTTAGCCAGAGACCTGAGTCCTTAGGGAATTAATACAAGAGACTTTTGGTGGCAGTATATCTGGCTCCCGACTGTACCAGCTGGTTCCAGGGCCATATTCTTAAAATAGAAAAATAAATTACAGCTCTGCCAGGACTACATTTGGTGTAATCCAGAGAATATGTGTTTAAGTGTCTGAAGGAATCAGCCACAGGAATCTTGATGGTACCCGCCAAGATATCTGAGGTCCAAGGGTGGCAAAACCCAGGGACCATCCTGTACTCACGGGGGGATTCCAGCTAAATAAAAGCTGGGATTTGAACATGTCCGGGCAGGTCTGCTGAATACTCAGGGCAGGCATGCCTGGAGTCTATTTACATGACAACTTTTGGCTGAAGAATGATTGTTTGTTGATCTGAATGGAAAGTGGAATGGGAAGAAGAGAAATGTGTCTGTCTTAGGATGCAGGTTTTGAAAAATGTTTTTTAATAAATGAGTTTATAAATTAAATAATATATCACCTTTTTGTATCTGGTAATTGTACAATTTACATTAGGATTTTTGCTAATTTGGAAATAATTTATTACTATCTTTAGAAACCTATAGCCCTCATGTAGGAAATCCTATCAAAATTAAAGACAGATTTAATCTAGTTTACTACCAGGGATTGTGTTGGGTGTGTGAATGAAAAGACAAAATGCATGTCTTGTGGCTTTGGAAATGTTGTTGGGTGACTGATTTTTTTCTAAATTTCCATGAAAAATAATGTATCTCAATTTGTTATTTGAACTGTGAACTTTTGCTATAGCACCTAGAACTTCCTGAAGCTCTGTTTTAAATATTAACGTGGCTAAAATAGTTTAAAATTTAAAATAAATTGTTTACACTTGTGCTTCTGGTCTTGATTGGTGTCACTCCTTATTCATTGCATTTTCAAGGTAGAGGCTGGTTGATGAGCTACAATTCCACTCTTTCTTTTTCTTTCTTTCTTCTTTTTTTTTTTTTTTTTTTTTTGTCCGGGCCATGCAGCCTGCAGTGGAAGAGCAGAGTCTTAACCACTTAACCACCAGGGAAGTCCTCTTTTTTCTTTAGTTAATAACAATCATTACAGTCCTAGAGGACACTTATTCACTGGCTGTTTTTTATGTGCAAGGCACAGATCTAAGCACTTTACACATTTTATTTCTTTTAATCTTCAGAACATTGTTATGAGGGAGACACTTTTATTATCCTGGTTACATACATGGGAAAACTAAGGCCTAGAGAGGTTAAATTCCTTGTCTAATTAATATATAGCAAGCGGTGGGGAGAACTGGGGTTTTGGTGTTTGAAGTGTTTTAGCAAAGCTACTAATTACTCTAAATTTTAAGATGGTTATGGAAAAGAAAAGGCTGTTTCTCAGTTCAGGTATGGTTTAGGTGTCAGAAATTCTCTCATTGCCAATTTTGATTCTTTAGCCCTTGCAAAGTCACCGGAATTATTTTCCAGTCTTTTGGTCATACAAAATGATTTTTTAAATGACTCTATTTCAGTTGCTTTCCTAGAGATTGGGAAAAGCAGTCTACTGTGCACCTCTCCTTGAGAATGACTTTTTAAATCTTTAAACTTTTTATTTGGATATGATTCCAAACTTACAGAAAAATTGCAAAAATAAAGATAGTATTAAAGATACCCATACACCTTTTACTCAAATTCACTTATTGTTAATTAACATTTTACTTCTTTTATCATTTGTGTGCTCTCTCTGATTACATATGGGGGAAAAAAACCTATATAAAGCTATATTTTTTCTTTCTAAATCACTTAAGGGTAAATTACATACATTTTTATCTTTCCCCCTAAATACTTCAGTGTGTCTTTCCTAAGTATAGGAATATTCTCCGCATGTGTATTACAGTAATCAATTTCAGTAAATTTGACTTGATACAATGCTTTAATCTATGGACAGTATTCTAATTTTGTCAATTGGACAATAATGTTATATACAGGGCTTTCCCCCTTGGGTACAGGATCCAGTCTACGGCCAGGTACTACACTGAGCTGCATTGTTTTTGAGAATGATTCTAATTATGCCAGATTTTATTTTTGCTATACCCATACAGCATGTAAAAATCTTAATTGAAGTGGACCTCTGATGAAAATTAGACCCCTGATAGATTTTTCATTATTACTTGATATTTTGCAATTCCTAATGATGATTAGGATGAACTCATACTAATTAAAGCTAGTTACTAGCAACTGTTTCTATTAATTACATTATATACCTAAACGAATTAGATTCTTTTGAGTCATAGCTGAAATTCTAACAGTAGCCTAATGGTATTAATCTAATTTTAATTTTAAAAGAGACTTCTATTTTTTGGTACTAATTAGCCTAACGCAGGATTACTGGAAAAGTCGGAAACCCCAAGAAGGAAAATGAGATACTGCCTGGTGTTTGAGAGGAATGATTGATGCTGACAAGTATGAAATAAAAATTATAAATAAATAATCCGGATGTTGTTTAAAAGGCAAGCTGTTGATTTTATCACTCCCCCTTGCCAAGACACACATTGGTGCCTGTTAAATTTGACGTTTTTACTCTGATGTCAATGGCAGCTTTAAAGCATCAGTAGCATCCCAGGATGAGGTAATAAATCTGTTCCAGGAAGGGATGTGAAACCATGTCTGCCTGCTGTTTCCTTCCCCAAGAGCCCAGCCCTAGTGGCAAGCCAGCAGGTCCTGGGCACTACAGAAGTTACCATCCTTGTCTTTCCTCGGTTAATGGTGGCCTGTTTGTCTTCTGCACCTCTTTCCCCCCTTTCTCTGGGAACCGGGGGCAGAGGGCTAATGAACCCGACAGGCTCCTAATCATTATACAAACTCTGCCCACCCAAGAGGCCCCTCTGCCTTCAACAAATTTCTCATTTGGTGACCACAGTTGAGAGCCAACAGTCTCCTATAGTCATTTTTAATAATTATTTATATTAAAGAGGGTTTTCACAAAAGGGATAAACTTTTGAAAAGAACTTGGGTCACAGTCTTTGAAAGAAAGAACATATTTGCTTAGCAGTTTTCAATATTGACTGTTGTTTGCACTTGCCCTCCTACAGTCCCAATCCTCACTTCTTTGCATCTTGTACTTGATATTTTTTAATATACTTAGGCAATGAATTAGCACACAATGACTTGGAAACTTTTGATTATCTAGTTACGTATCACTATGTAGTACAACATATTACAGGGACAACCAATTGATGCCCCAGATGCCAATCTGAGACTCTGATAGTGTGACTTGGCTGTCTAATGTAAACTGCAAAATATTAATACATGTCCTCTTACCTTGAAAGTGTCGTTATTAACTCTCCATGAACCATGGATATCATTGTGGAAATCCACCCCTGCCCCACCCTTACTTCACCAAGTCTCTAGAATTCCAACACTATACTGCCTTTATTTCTGTAGTTGATATTCTGACTTCTAGGATATGCTGTCATATATTAGTCTATTTTCACTTTTCCTTGTGATGTGCTTTGTTTTTTAAAGATCTAAGATCCACTGTATTTAGATGAGGAAAGATAAAGGGCACCTCTGGCTATGGAGATGAGTTTGGAACAAGGATAGCTAAGAAGATGGTGTTTTTAAAGAGGAAACTTTAGGCTTGGTACATTGCAGGGAAGAACATCTACAGCGTCCTCCAGGGCTGAGTGGTAGGTATGCCATCACTCCTACAAAGGGGTGGCTGGACCTCCGATTTCTTTATCTTTTGAGCTCCACTGAGGTGATCTGTAATTTACCTTGGAGTTCCTACTGCCCTGGCCACTTAATTTCAGTGATAACTCTATTTCTCAGCAAATGTATCATATACATTTTTACTCAAAAGCCCACATAACTTCTTTTACATCATCAGCAATTGAGACCATTGGCTTTTTAAAATTTTTTTATTTTTTCACTCATCATTTATTTACAAATACACATTATAACTTTTATATACATTGCACATTTACATGGTAGAAAAGTACAAAACTATATATTTAAATGAATTTATATTTAACTTGCCATGTTTGAAAATATAAAATTGCATCAGAAAAAAGTATTATGAAAAGCAAGAAACTTGAACTGATAAAGCTTTGATATAACTTTTCATGACACATTGGGTGAAAAGGACTAATTTAAAAGGTACAGCAGACTAGCTTAAAGGAAACACCTAACAAAAGGTTGAATGTGTAGCATTCCCCTTCCTTCAGGCTCCTGACACCCATATCACTCAATTTCTTTGGATCTGTAACATCTTAAAAGTACATTATTAGAAACCACCCAACATTGCTATCAGCCCCTCTCACAAATGTCTTCATCACAACAAGAGAACGGAAGTAGGAATTTCCTCAAAGATGTATCCTCTGTACCTTCTATCTGAGTCAGAGTTATAATGCCTTTTGGTCAGTCAAGATTCCTTGTAAACAAAACCCGAGGGATCATGTATGTACAGAACAGGCAGCAGAGAATCCAATAAATAAACATGACAGAAACTGACATGCAAGTTTGTTATAATGGAAAAGAGTCTAACAACAGTGAAATGAAGGGAGACAGATGAGTGAGTGAATAGTAAGGAATGGACTTAAATGGTTTACAAGGGAAAAAAAAAAGCTTTTACTTTACAAGCAAGAGACCTCACAATAAATAACAACTGCTCTTCCTTTCACGAATAAATTTCTTCAAAAACAAGGTGTACAGTCAACCAGACATTTTATGTATAAATTATAAAACATGACACAGTATAAATAAATGTCTACAAGTCTCAACTATGGGCCTCATCCAGTAGACCTCACAATGACTGCCTCTCCGGGTCCGGTGAGTAACAAGGTGGCCTGGGAGAGAGCTTTAGGACAAAGGTCCTTTATGTATAGTTTTCCCCCCAAATAAATAAGCATACACTTATTTACAGTATGGACAATATATTTTTTCTTTTTCTTTTCTTTTTCTTTTTTTTTTTTTTTGCCCAAAGGCTATGTCAACACTGAACATTGGTGGAGGGTTTACCACTCTAGAATGGAAGATATAGGAAAGCTGTAGTCCTGGTCTTCATCTTCCTCCTCTTCCTCGGTGTCTTCCGAAATGGCTAGATGGGGGAATACAGGGGAGCTGCTGTTTAAATATGGACAACAACAGCGCAGAAGCAGCTCAGTGTACGTTTTCAAAGCCCTCTGAAACAGCCATATTACAGCGTTGCATTTTTATGTGACTTGCAGTAAGATGCTTTTTGTTTTGTTTTGTTTTTGGCATCTGCTGTTATGCAATAAGTTTTAAAAAAAACTTAAAAAAAACACCATTATCTATGAAGTCAAAAACTGCAGAAAGTTCTGAAGAATCAATGGCTCAGGTTTTACAGGCAGATTCCTGAAATCAGATAAAAAGCGCTCTTGTGTTCTAGGTATAACTGCTTTGGGTCCTTAATTTAGAGTTAGTAGAGGCAGCTGCGCAAAGCAGCAGCCCATGTGTGATAACAGAAAGCTGTCTTTGAAAAAGAAAAAAAAACAACCTTTGAAGCAGTTAGTTTAGATTCAAGTGTTAATAAAGCAAACAGCAAAGCACACTACTAAAGCAAAAGAAATTAGGGGCAAATGACTGGAAATAGGTTTTTAGAGGCGACCCCCTGGATGATCATCAGACAAATCCTAAAAGCCCAGAAACATTCCAGGCAATTTTTCTGCGGATCGCCGAACTGCTGGTAAAATTTAGCAGCTACCTAACTTAAACAGAAGTGGGCTTATACGGGGAGGTTTTCGTGCTTTTTACGTCTCCATTCCCTAGGGCTTGCCTGGGAAAGCCTTAAATTGCAGCAAGGTTAGAAACTGCACTTACAGTTGCAAGATCCGGAGTGCTTCACTTCCAGCAGCACGCCTGAGGAGCAGGCCGCTTCCTTCATAGCACACTCGCTGGCGTAGGTGGCATTGTCACTGGCACAGACTGGCTCCTCAGACTTACTCTCAGGGCACAGCTCATCGCAGAGGGAACACCGGCCTCTGCCAACCTTGAAATCCCATAAACACTTTTTTCCACCAGTGCACTGGATATCCTCACAGGACTTTGCTTCTAGGATATAATACACCTGTGATGAGTAAATCCATTTCCCCCTTGCCCCCTTTCTCTCGTCTCCTATCAATAAATGTAAACATATAACATATCTTATTACTACTCACTCATGGGGGTAATGGAGATATTGTGCAAAAATGCTCTATAATAAAACCAAAACACACACACACACACACACACACACACACACCAGTTTCCTACATACTATATTAGTACATGAAAATACTGTAGCATTTTTTGGGAACAGAATTTCACAGTATCCTTGAGTTAAATATGTATTTGATTATTTCCCACAAGTGGGATCTTTTAAAAAAAGAAACAATTCTATCAGTTATCAGAATCTGATAACAGATTTTAGGAACTGTTAAGTAATTACTTCTTGCTTCCAGCAAGTCTAGCACTTAAAAAAAATGTGTAAAATTTAGTGAGTTCTTTGGTTTCTAAGGAGGAAAATTGTTTCCTGTGTCTTGCTGGCATTTCAATATATATGCCAATGCTTCCGGAAGACAATGTTTTCTTAAGGAATGCTGTGGTCATGACAGTTTACCCAAACTGGAGAGTATTTCTCTCTTTGGTGAAGCTATGTGTTTGGGGAGGCTTTGGCCTTATTTATTGGTTAACCTCATAGTTTTAACACCAGTTCGAGCCTCTTTCTCTTTTCGTATTTTTTCTTTTCCTTCCTCAATCCAGAATACCTACTGATACACTTTCCCTCATAGGCCAATCCAATAGACCTGCCCAGTAGGCAGGTAGCCTTTCTCAGGTGACAGGCACTGGAGTAGGTTACTCCATCATTCCCACAGAGATACTGTTCAGAGGAGGTGGGCTCTGGGCAAATGCGGTTACATGTCACACAGTAGGCATTATTAGTCTGGTCCACCACGCATGTGGAGCTGCCTGGACAGAAAACATCCCGACAGGTCTCTGAAACAAAGAGGGAAACACACATTAATAGGCACCTTCTGGTCCTTAGGGACTGAGCATTTGATAGTATCAAGGAAATCATGAAGCATCCAGCTTTCAGAAATGTACTCTGGGAGCCCTGTGGTTTTCAAAAGAAAACTATGACTCTAGGTTGGTCCTTCAGTGTTTTAAGGAATCTCTAGAAGTTAGAAAGGGTTCCTTTATTTGGTATCATCATTATTGTTATTAGGCTATTACTGCAGACTACACCATCCCCCAGGGGTCTTGCAGTGGGTCTATCTCAGGTAGGAAGCCGGGGGAGGGGCCGGGTAGGACCTACTTTTACATTTGCCCTGGTACTGGACTTCCAGTTCTGGCTGCTCTTTACATCTGGCCTTGAGGAGTGCACATTCGTTGCGGTAGGTTTTTCCGTCCAGCCCACAGACTGGGCCTTTCCAGGTGATGTTAGAACAATCTGGGGCACAGACGCAGCGGGGTTTGTTCTTCTTGTTCATTCGGCATTTTTTCCCGGGCCCACAGTCCACGTTCTCGCACGTTTCTAGCAGTTGGAAAGATGCAGGGATTAAAACCGGGGCCAGGCACCGTGCAAGTCAGCCAGGAGGGCTGCGGGTGCCTCGCGCAATCGTGCTGCCAGGAGTCCGAGCCCCAGGGGCTCTCACCCAGAAGCTGAGGAGGGGCAGGTGTGGGGGACAGTGGGCTGCCTCCCATACCCAGATCTCTCTCAAAGTGCACGGGTTGGCTGGCTTCACCACCACATTTGGCTAAGAAGTCCGAGAACCTCTGTCGACCTTGTTTTGCCTGTAGTATGTGACACCCAAGATTCAACCTGAATGGCTTACCAGGGCTGGGGGTAATTAGGTGGATCCCACGAACAAAGCTCTCCCAGTCCCAAACCCCAGCTGGGCACTGGGAGGGTAAGACGCCCTCTATTGAGGGCCTACAAATTGGGGAGGAAGAGCCCTACCTTTACAGGGGATGCAGTTGGGGGCGCCCCCATTGAAAATCATCCACTTGAAGAGCGTGTTGTCATTTACGTCCTCTTCGGTCCATGAGGTGCTCAGGCGGCCGGTGCTGCAGCACTCCTCCTTGGTCAATTCTGTCTTGTACAGGACCTGGCAGCGGCCGTTCTTTGCTTGGCGGAGCCAGCAGTTCCCAGCTGCGGGGAGACAGGGGCGGGGAGGTGGGCGAGTGAGCAGTGGCGGGGTAGGGGGAGAGAGGCGGCGAGCCGGCAAGGGAAGGAGACCCGGCGGGGATGGGGAGGGAGTGAGCGTGGAGGAGGAGAGACGGGAGAGAAAAGCAGAAGAGCAGGAAACAAATCGGAGGGAGTGAAGGGGTGGAGAAAGAGGGGGAAAAAGCCAGATTGAAGAGGTGGGAGGTGGGCGAGGGGGAGGGAAGGCGAGAGCGAGAAGCCAGAGCGCCCCAGCCATATCAATGTCAGTTACCAGTGACCCAGACACAACACGTGCAGCTTGCATTGACTTTTACTAGACTGTTTACTTTTATTCGTCCCATTTCATAACCTGCAGCGACTCGAAGAGCAGATTAAAGAACCTGACAAAAACAGGATGCGACGGGTGTTTTTACATGTTGCATTCATGTAGGCGGTACGAGTATTATTTGTGACAGGGGTTAAGAAAGTAGGAGACTTGAGAGAGAGAGAAAGAAAAAGAAAGGGGGAGACAGAGAGAGACCGAGACAGACAGACAGACAGACAGACAGACACACACACACACACACACACACACACACACACACGAACAGATCAAGCAAAAGGCACTTGTGAAAAATGAAAGCAAAAAAGCAACCCGGCCCTGCCCGGCGCTGCCCCGCGCGGCCTCGAGGCGCAGCCCGCCCGACGGGCCGTTTTGCAATCCGCCAGACCCAGAGGACGCCCGCGGCCACCGCGATCTTTCGAAATCTCCCAGGGCTGCTTTCCCCGGCACCCCAGCAGCGCCTCGTCCCGAAAGGCGGGCAACTCAGAGTAGTGCGTCGCAGACGGCTAGGGACAGTGCCCGGGGGACAGTTTACAACACACACAAAATGTTAACGCTAAAGCCAGGAAAGTTACAAGTCTGCCTCAAGAAAAGAGTGGGGGGGGGGGAAACAAAAAGCGGGGGAACTTCCTACTGTTTCATGGTTTTATATACATGTATGTGTGTATACACATACCCCTATCTCATACCTACCAAGAAATCTTTGCAAGTAATTTTCCCCCCTTCCTCCTTTTTAATGTTCGGATCTTGGTCAGGAAGATTTCTCATGAATCATCCATATAACTTTAACAATAATTGGATCGCAAGCTGCTCTTATTATTTTAAAAAATTCTGCCCAAAGACTAATTGAAATAAACAAATCTAATTTTAAAAAACTTTAGAAATTTGCATCTCAGAATTTAAACCAATTGTGGGCTCCTCAGTGTTCTACAGAAAGTTAACAGTCAGAGGAATGAGGCAAAGGGGAAAAAACTGTAAACTACTCAAAAGAGTCCGGGGCAATAATTTTTTTTTTTTTTTTTTTTTTTTGCGGGGTTGTGGGGAGGGGGTTGGAAGAAGCATCCACTAGGCAGAAAGCTACTTCCCTCTAAAATTTTCGGCACCCACATTTCCAAGTTTGGGCAAAGTTTCTGAAACCACGTCCCCCAGCCACCGAAGAAATTTCAGTATTCCCCCCTCCCCACCCAGTCATTTTTTTAAGGTATCCAAAAGACGTAGGAGGGAGGGAGGTTAGATTGCAAATGGGTCGACTGAAATCTTCAGGCTACTGATGCTTGCCCCCTTCCTCAGAGCCAAACAGGGGAGATAACATCTGAACTCATTATGTCCAGAACTTGGAGCATCTAACCCTACCTACGGAGAGAGACTCCAGCTCACTCCCTTTCCTTTTAAAGGATAACCGCGCTCCAAACTCGGCTTCAGGTCCTAAAATATCCCTGCCTTTAGTTTTCCCACTCCTCTCCATCCTGGACTCGCTAAGTTGGTCCAACATCTTCCGAGAGCAGCGTTGCTCAGAACAGACCCAGTGGAGACGACCTAAAAGTACAAACCCCTGCCCTTCGCCGAACCTCCCAGCGCATCCCCCCTCGCTTACCCTGGGCACTGCGGTCCTCCATGAACTGGCAGAGCAGCAGCAGCAGGAGGCAGAGCCCGCCGGGCTGGTGCCTGGGACGGACCATCCTGGGGGCAGGCGCGGGGCGAGGAGCGCGGCGGCGCGGGGAGCGGGCGCGGCGGCGGGTGGTTCGGGCAAGCGGCGCGCGTCGCAGAGGCGAGCGGCGGAGGGCGCAGCGATCCCGGCGCAGCCCCGCGCTCGCCGCCGGCCGCCCGCGCGATTCAATGGACGTCAGAAGCCGGGCGCAGCCGCGCTTTAAATCTAGACGAGGGTCTCCGCGGTTTGCGGTGGGCGGTCTCCCAGTGTGTGGGGCAGTGGGAGGGCGGCCGCGAGCGAGGGTGTGCGCGGCTCCTTGGGGGTGGGGAGCTTCTAAAAGTTCAGTGTGAATCAGGTGACATTTCCCACCTTCTGGAAACGCTTCCCAATTATCTGGTGGAGGTGCCCGAAATCAAAGCTGCAGGAGGGGAATCGCCGAGTTCTTATTTGCGTAGGAGCGAGAGGGAGGAGGCAGGCGACCGGGGCGGGGGAGTGGGGAAGAACACCCACTTCAAGTCCTGCACGCCGCCGCTCGCTGGTAGCGCCGGCGCGCCGGGGGTGGCGTGTGTGTGTGTGTGTGTGTGTGCGTGCGTGTGTGAGAGAGAGCGTATGTCTGTGTGTGTCGGGGGGGGGCGCGCGCTGGGGGCTCTGGAGGCGGCGGCGGGCGGAGCGGAGCTGGGCGGCGGGGCGGGAGTTGGTCTCCGCACCGGCGCTCCTCCGCTCCAGGAAGACTTTGCAAAACGCCCGGAGAGCCCCGAGCTGCTGAAATACCCCGCCTGAGGTCGGGTCGCTGCCGTTTTAGGCCCCCGCGGTCTGGGCGCGGGACCCCCCGACGTTTTGTGTCTGGGTCTGCGCGTGCCGAGCGCTGCGGCCACCCGGAGCCCAGAGGTGTGGCTGGGAACCCCGGCCCCGGCACCTTCCACCCTGGCTGAGCCGGGCCGAAACGCGGCCCTGGGTCTCGACGAGTCACAAGCGAACAAAAATGTTGAACACCTCAGCCCCGGCCTCCCCACCCACCCCCTGCCCCGTCACAGTCTCGACCCTCTCGTTTTCTTTTCTCCCCTTTCACTTCGCCGCTTCTGGAGTCGGAACCCGGAGTGGGGGCGCCGACGCAGGCGGTCTACCCCCCTTCCCCGGCTCGGAGGCTCCCCAGTTTCTGTCCTGTGTGTCTCTGTCTCTCCCAGTCTCCTTCTCAGCATCCCTCTCTCTCTCTCTCTCTCTCTCTTTCCCTCTTTCTCTATCTCCGTTCGCGGAATAAAAAGGATTGCAACATCGATAATGAACTTCTGTAGCCTCAGTTTATTAAGCACAGTGCCTGGCATTCTTCGCTGAAAGTTGGCGGGTCTCTCATTTATAACATTTTTGGCACCGCTGAATGAAACTGAGGAGGCGATATTTCCTTTTATATAAAACGATTACTTCACGGAAAATGCTATATTGTTTATTCCAAAGCTGCCTTTTAAATTTCTATTCTTTTCGCTTCTGGAGCCCGAAGGACAACAGACAGCGAAGTATGCAGACAAAATTCTTGGACACTCGCAGGTCACTGGGATTTGTTCTCCTACGGATTTCAAATCCGCCCCTCTTCACGCCCCCAGCCTCCCCCCGCCAGATCGCCGCCCCCCACGCCTCCTCTCGTCCTCCCACCCCCCATCTTCCACCACCCCCTCCCACCCCCTCCACAACTGCAAATAACTCAGTGATAACAGATTTTTTTCCACCAACTGCAGGAGATAGTGCTAATCTTTTAATAAAAGATCCCATTACAATGGGATCTGTCTGGACAGACTATAATAGATCCCGAAATACAGCCGTGCTAATATTAGAAGACAGTTGTTTGGGTGCCTCTCAGACGGGCCCAAGCCCCCCTTTGAAAGTGGGCATGAATCACAAAGCCCCGCGGCCGCCGCACCTGCACCGCGCGCATTCGGTGCAGCAGGCTGGTAAAAACGGGTGACCTCGCCGCTGCTTTTCGCTTTATAATTACCGTCCTGAGGACGGGAGGGGAGGGGCGCGGGCGGTCGGGGCGGGGTGGCGCTGGCTTTTGCTCACTTCAGACGGCTCTGGGGGCTCCACATCCTTCTTAATCTTTCGGATTTATTCTTCCTCTCTCTCTCTGTGTCTTCCCTCTTCTCTCTTTCTCTCCCGTCCGCCCAACCCTTCTCTTTTCTCTTTGCCTCCCTCTTCCCCGACTCTGCTCGTACTCTCCCCCCTTCTCCCTCCCCTCTTGCTTTTCCAGTCTTCCCTCCAATGCAGCATTAATGTAGAGTTGTTTAGTGCCCTCTAATGGCCGACGACATTAACAATTAATAGCAAACTGTCCCCTTTGCAGGAGCCGGCACTCCATGGCAGAGTTCCAAAGTTGAATTTATTTCTTTATTCAGGCAGATGGATATAGTGCTTATATAGTAATGTGCTGAGGGAAAGTTTGTTTTCTCCCTTTCAAATCCTCTTTCCCAGGGAATCTTAGTTGAAGGAAAGGGAAAAGCTAACAATTATTGTTACTCGACCTTTTTTTGGAGGGGGGGGTATAGATTTGTCTTTTAATAGCAGCAAGAGACACAGCTGTTTTATCAAAGTTTATCAAACGTGTATCTAGGGTTGGAAAATAAATTCAGTATTCTAAATACACAAATTATCTTAGATGGTAGGTGGTTGGATTTCATGGCAGTGTTACCAATAGCCATTAAACATTTTAAGACCCAAATGTGATTATATGATTTTATATTGTCCCCAGTTTAAATACATTTATTGGTCCTGAGTCTTCTGTAGCCTCTGGAAGCGGAAATTTCTCACTTTAGGACCATACAAAACATTTAAATTTTGCTCATGCCTGGTTGTATATGAAGTCATCTTGCCTAGAGGAATGTGGGGTCATATATTAATGCATAGTTTATTTTCTCAATACTTTTGGGAAGATTGTTTTAAAGACCATAAAATCCTCATATTTTATAACCATATAGCAATGAAAATAGTGATGTAACCTGCATGTTCTCATTATGATTTAACTTATTCATTTGCATATGCACCTAGAATATATTGATATAAAAAGAGCATACCCGATATGACTTTGGGGGGGGCGGTCCATGTGGCTAAATGAAAATTAGAATAAAGGCAATTTTGAGGGTTTAATCAAAAGAATATTTTATCTGGACTTTTGAGTTTTTGGTTTATTCAGATAGTTATTTTAGTTTGTGTATATAGAAACAACTCATGTCACAGAACTTTCTGAATTAACTTAATCCAAGGTATGACCGCACAATTACAGTATGATGGGTAAAAAGTAAAAATTCTGTTGCTATTTTATTCTCTGTCTACATAATGCCAAGTGCTCAGACCAGTCATTTGACTAAATTGACTGCATTGACTAGTTGCTTTGGCATCATGTGATTGTCTAGGCTAGGCCAAAGCAGACACGGTAGCTCTCATTGTAAAAATGCCACCACTCACAGGAGTGACCCAGAGTACCAGAGGAGTACCAGAGGCAGACCCAATACAGGATTACTTTTCTCTGCAGAGAGGGTGGCTCTGAGGGGTCAGGGTTGAGGTCACAGGCAAACACACTGTGGAAAACATAAGTGCTGTGTTGCTTTTGCCTTTGTGAATAAGCAGTTTGGTGTTTGTTTAGTGATACAAGCTCATCCTGTTTTTCAGCTGCACCTTGGATAGTATTGATCTGTTTGGGAAAATGTCTGCCCTGAATCGGCACAGATCAGTCATCAGGATTCTTGTTGGCCTGGGTTGTTTTCTGGCCAATCTGAAGAAATGAGACACAGGTCAATATTGGTCTCATATGGGCCTCCTGTGAGCATCAGCAAGAGATCCATCCAATTTCTGGGGTATGAAATGGTATCACACCTGTTCAGTGACATCACAGAAAAACAGCTGCTATTTCTTTTATTGTTTTATCTCCTGTAAATGTTAAATATTGGGTTTGTAGATGTCTAAATGTCAAGGGGACATTTTAAAATAAAAATGCCTTCTTTCATTTTTGTTATATGCTTCCAAGTTGGACTTCTTATTTTTTTCCTTTCTGCTCTGCCAAAAAAGTAAATGTAAATTATGAGAAACACAATAGGACCACTTTGTAACTGACTTTCTGGGCAGCACACAAAAAGACTGCTGTTCTCTGATTGTTTTTTTGTCAGCTTCAAAAGCTATCTTCCTTCTAACGTTTATAAATTTAAAATATTAGAGTTTAGCAAATGATTCAATCTAGCTCCCAAGATACCTATTTGAAATCATATGAAATGGTTGTTTGAACCAGAACTGACCTGGTTAAATTTTAGTCCCTAAAAAAAGAATATGGAAGGGGTGGGTGAGGTTACATATGGACAATTTGGAAGTCAGGAAGTGAGTAGCTGTTACTTTTTTGCCTTAAAATTAAATGTCAAACTTTTTTGAAGTTAGGTATTTTCCAGAATGATACTAAGATTTCAAATGCAAATAATCAATCTTGATTAAGCAACAGAATTTAAGCACTGGAGAAATATGCTGAAGTGTTTTTAAAATCAGATTTTGTTCTTCTAGGTACAAAACCGGTTACTTAATGCGTCATAGTCTTTGGTGTTGTGTAACTTCATGGGCTAGATGAGGATTGGGTGGGGGGTAATAGTTCTGTATTGGCTGAATTGTTGCAGAACTAAAAAGTTAAGAAATGTGAGTACATAAAAGCAATGTTTATCCAAGAAGTCCAAACCATCAGTTGATAAGTTTTTAAAAATGTCATTAGAATATATGTCTTTTTAAAATATAGTACTAAGAAAACAACCAATTGATTACCTGAACTTTTCTCTTTTCAATGGTGCTTTTATGTTATATAGAGTCAGTCAATCATGGACAGCCCTTTTCTTTTTCTTTTTCTTTTTTAAAAATTTATTTATTTGTTTTTGGCTGTATTGGGTCTTTGTTGCTGCACGCGGGCTTTCTCTAGTTGCAGTGAGCAGGGGCTACTCTTAGCTGAGGTGTGCAGGCTTCTCGTTGTGGTGTCTTCTCTTGTTGCAGAGCACAGTCTCTAGGCACATGGGCTTCAGTAGTTGTGGCACATGGGCTTAGTTGCTCCACGGCATGTGAGATCCTCCTGGACCAGGGATCGAACCCATGTCCCCTGCATTGGCAGGTGATTCTTAACTACTGCACCAACAGGGAAGTCCCTATAGATTTTTAATTAATCATCTTTCCTCAAAGGGGAATTCATTCCAAATCTAATTTGCACTTTGCCTTTGTACTTTATAAGTGTGGATCTATTTCTGGGTTCTCTGCTTTGTTCCACTAATCTATTTGTTGATCCTATGTCAGTCTCACATTATCTTGACTACTGGGACTTTATAATAAGTAAGGAAGTCAGGTAGTGTAATTCCTCCAACTTTATTCTTTTTCAAGATTGCTTTGGATATTCTAGTTGCATTTCCATATAAATTTTAGAATTCACTTGTTGAATTCTATAAATACACACAAAAAGCTTGATGGGATTATGATTGGGATAGATCAATTTGGGGATAATTGAAATTTTAAGGATATTGAGTCTTCAAAACCATGAACATGGTATATCTTTCCATTTACTTAGGTTTTCTTTAATTTCTTCTCAACTGTGGTTTGTAGATCCATTTTGTATTTTAACTGTCATTGAAAAACATGCTGAAGTAGGATAATAAATGCAGTTTCCAGCTCTTTATCTCAGAGGAACTCGATGAGTTATAAAGATTTCCTGGTGCAGGATTATAAATGTTTTCATACTTCCTAAGGCTGATTATCTATGGTCAGTCAAAAAGAATGTATTGAGCACACTTTTCTGGAGTGGTGTGCTAACTCATCAAAATCTCTTGCATGCATTCTTTTGTTGTTTCTTTCAGACCACAGATAATCCTTTGAATGAATAATTTCTGTCACCATGAAATTTATACCCAGTGAGAGTTTAAAATTATCCTTTATTGGTTAGTGTTTTGTTGAGTAGTATTTCATAATTTTCACGTGACTAGATTCCTACTCAAAACAATCCATCATCATGCTTAAGTTTTTTTTTTTTTTTTTTTTTTTTTAAATTTATTTATATTTATTTATTTTTTGTCTGTGTTGGGTCTTCGTTTCTGTGCGAGGGCTTTCTCCAGTTGTGGCGAGCGGGGGCCAGTCTTCATCGCGGTGCGCAGGCCTCTCACCGTCATGGCCTCTCTTGTTGCGGAGCACAGGCTCCAGACGCGCAGGCTCAGTAGTTGTGACTCACGGGCTTAGTCGCTCCGCGGCATGTGGGATCTTCCCAGACCAGGGCTCGAACCCGTGTCCCCTGCATTGGCAGGCAGATTCTTAACCACTGCGCCACCAGGGAAGCCCCATGCTTAAGTTTTGAGAGGTGGAAATATGCAGTTCCCATTGTGCCAACATTTAGGTGGCAGTTACTTTCTGCTTGTGTTCTTTGTTGGAGAGTTATGTCATCTTTTCATTTGTCATTGCTCTTCCTGATTCATTCATCCTCCCTGTGGTTTCCTTTCCTCTTATATCTCATTTTCCATCCACCAGAAGGATTAGCACTATAACCCAAAACTGTACCTTTTGCAGCATATATTGGCTTATTTTTTTCATGTAAATGCTACATTCAAAAGTAAACTATACTTTGTATTGTTTATCCAACAGTACTATTAAATATTTAACAATGGGTTGAGGTCAAATTGTGATGACACAACATGTGGAAATACAGAACAGATGATGCATTAAGTGTTGAAATAAATTATTTCAACACATGTCGAGCCTTACTCTTTTTTTGGACTAGAATAGGAATATGTATATTATAAAGACTAGTAGGTGAATGACTTAGAGATAGTTTTGGTCAGTATGTGCTTAATCTCCAATAAATAGTCATTCTTTTAGCAATATAAAATTGTTAGTATGTATAGGAGGCTCATTTATTTGCTTTTCCAATACATTAGTTAAATGAGTCTTCTGAACTGGCCTCAGTGTGATTTCCTCGCAAATAAGGATATGAAAATCATCAACAGGAACCATGTGTTAATGGCTCACATGCTGGGCAGATGGAAACATAGTGGAGAAGAACTATTTAGTTGAGATCATTTTGGCCCCAAGACTTCTAATCTTTGCTTTAATAGAAAACATTGCTTTGGCCAGCCAAATGACACAACCATCACACTGTCAACATTTTCATCTTTGCCAGAGCACCAGATTTCCTGAAGAAACCTTTAGGCAGTGATTCCTAACTTTTTCTTATTTGCAGTCCATCTGAGAAGCTGTTGAAAGATATGAACCATCTCCCCAGAATAGTGCACAGACACAAATACATATACACCTGCACAAAGTTTTGCATTCATTTTTAGGAAGGTCCTAAGCATTTCGAAATCCATGCATGGATCCTTGCAGGGTTCCATGGACCCCAGATCAAGACCCCTGATTCTGAAAGATACAATTGCTAGGTGTTCCGATTATTCTGCCAATACACTCCAATCTGTCTACTTGCTTTGTAAGAACCATTCAGATCTCAGTTAGAGTGTCCTCCCTAGAATAATTCCATATATTAGTGTGTTTTACAAAATTAACCAATGTCACCAATAGAGCAATTGTCTTGAGAGCGTTCTAAACACACCCACCCACACACATACACACACATACTGATATGCATCTATCTATTATTTTGTCCTTTAATAATAGCTACCATGTATTGAGTACCTATTCCATGCCAGGAACATGAAATATATCATCTCTATTTTCTTAGCTACCTTTCCAGATAGATATTATTATCACCATTTCCTAGATCTCTCCACAAAATTGGACAAAGCTGAGCCAGGAAAACTTTATAGCTTAGCATTTAGGAAGGGATTGTACTTTAGGTATTCCAGGGGGTAATGAGCAAAAGAAACAGCTCTGTAATTACTACTATATTCTAAACAACATAACATACTTTTACAGATAATGTTTTTCTATTGTTATGCATAAAATCTGCAGTTTTGAGGCACACAAAATATGCTAGCACAAATAGCCCATAGTCTTTCTGTGGCTTAATTTTCAACGTAATTTCAATAAATATTTATTAAATATCTATGATATTCTCCAGACTCTGTGATAGAGATAGAGAAGGAAACAAGGCAAATCTAGTTGCAGCTTTCTTAGAACTTTTGAGATAACAGAGAAGGCAGATATTAAATAAGTGCATATAATAAACTGTGATGAGGATGGCCAGGTAAGGTCTTCCTAATGAAGTGACATTTAGCTGAGACCTTATGTTTGAGAGTTAGCCAGGAGAAGGTGGTGCTTGGAGAGATGGTGGAAGAGTATTTGTGAAGCCCAGGAGGCAAAACAGAAATCATTTGAGGAACCAAAAGATGTTTAGTAATGACCAAAGCACTTACTTTGAGAGGAAAAGTGGAAACTGAGGAATGGGAGAAGTTGATGGTGCAGATTATATAAGCTCTTATAAAAACCATGGGTTCATTGGTTTTCCAGAGGAAATCCATGGGAATATTATAATTGGGGTGGGGCATGAGCCATTTTTCACTTAGAAATGCTCTCTTTGCCTGAACTGTGGAGATAGATTTGCAAGGCACTAGCATTGGTGAAAAGCTATCTTTTAGGATACCATCCCAGTAGCAGAACTCTATCAGGGGGTGACACTTAGGTTGAAGAGGAGGATAGATTCAAGAGACAAGAGGTAGAATTGATAGTTCTGTTCATTGATTGAATGAGGGGGATGAGGGAAAAGGAGGAGATGAGGATGACTCTTGGGTTTCTGGTATGAATAAGTGAGTGGGTGGTTGTATCATTTCCTGAGGTAAACAATAACAGAGGAAGAGCAGGTTTCTGTTTGGGACTTGTCTTTAAGGAGCCTGTGGGAATTCAAGAAATTTTGAATGCCTTGAATTGCCAGGGTCATCTTTATGAATAAATTGATTACGGTTAACACAAGACAGTCTTCTTTTCTGACCCTGGAAACAGGCACATCTACCTAGATATGACCAGTTACAACCAAGAATACAAAACACTTTGGGATGAACTAACCAAACAAATGAATGAGAATGGGTGGTTGTTTCATAAACCAGTTCCAAGAAAATATTCCCCTATGTACTTTCTAAGCACTAACTTTAAAGTATAGCAGCAACTCAATATATAAAACTTACATGAGGATAGGATGAAAGGGGCCCAAGCACTCTCTTAAGACATACAACCATGTGGGAATCTTTGTCTTGTGTAGACCGATTCTAGTCTCTAGAAGGCATTGCCATTCAGGATCTAGTTCCTGGAGAGGGGAAAGAATGAGTAGAAGATGAGCAATCCATCTTCAGCTACCTTGGACATTTATTCACACATTAAACAATATTTATTTCATAAACAGAATTAATTGAGTACAACTGAGTAGCAATTGATAGCAAAACCATTAGATGAATGACTGATGGGGAATTGACATTTATGTCAATATGTGTACATCCTCACCAATATTTGGGTTGTTTCCAGTCTTTAGCTATTATGAATAATACTGCTGTGAACATACTCATACAAGTTTTTGTGTGTCATATGTTTTCATTTACCTTGAGTACCTAGGAATATCACATATAAATATACTTAGAAGTGGGACTTCCCTGGAGGTCCAGTGTTTAAGAATCCATGCTTCCACTGCAGGGGGCACTGGTGTGGCCAAAACAAAACAAAACAAACAAAATGTATACATAGAAGTGAAATTACTGGATCGTAAGATAACTGCATGTTAAACTTTTTGAGATACTACCAAATTGTTTTCCAAACAGTACTTTGGAAACTGTTCATATCATTTTATATTTCACCAGCAATGTATGAGTGTTCTAATTTCTCCACATTTTTGGCAATACTTGCTATTAACTGTCTTTTTGATTATAGCCATCTTAATAGACGTGAAGTGGTGGCTCATGCTTTTTTTTTTTTTCAAAAGTAATAAATTCTACTTGGAGCTAAAGTCATATAAAGAGATTTTGTAATGAGGAAACAAATGACAGAAGCCTGTACATTTCAAGTAAAGAAATTCAAACGCACACAGAGAACTTTTGTACTCATGCATGCAACTGTGGAAAGTAGCTTATAGAACCTGCAGCACAACATAAATGATCAATTAAGGAAGAGAACACATTTCCCAGGTAGAGTGAAAAACTGTGAGATTACAAGAAGGCAGCTCCCCATCAACACAGAAAGATCTAAGTCTTGCTACTAAAGCACTGGGTGGAATGGGGGGAGAGAGGGGAAGAGTAAATTCCCAAAGCTGAAGGTCATTTGATTTTGTGTCTAGGGCATAATTCCTCATGTCCTGCATCCCTCTCTTTGTGGCTTTGAGTCACATTTTCCAATTCAGTTTTAACATTACATTAATTTAATTTTTTATTTTGTGACTTTTTTTTCAAAATTAATTAATTAATTTATTTGTTTTTATTTTTGGCTGTGTTGGGTCTTCGTTGCTGCGCGCGGGCTTTCTCTAGTTGCAGTGAGCGGGGGCTACTCTTCGTTGCGGTGCACGGGCTTCTCATTGTGGTGGTTTCTCTTGTTGTGGAGCATGGGCTCTAGGCGTGCGGGCTTCAGTAGTTGTAGCACTGGGGCTCAGTAGTTGTGGTTTGTGGGCTCTAGAGCGCAAGTTCAGTAGTTGTGGCACACGGGCTTAGTTGCTCCGCAGCATGTGGGATCTTCCCGGGCCAGGGATTGAACCCGCGTCCCCTTCATTGGCAGGCGGATTCTTAACCACTGCGCCACCAGGGAAGCCCTATTTTGTGATTTTTAACTTAAATTTTTATTTTATAGTTTTCATGGTGCCATGAAAATCTTGATTTCTTGTATCATTAATAAATCACTTATCTTCCTTTTTCTATGTTTTAAAGGATATGGTTTCAAAACCTTGTTTTTTAATGTTATAAAAGATTTTAAAACCTTTTTAAAAAATGTTTTCTCTCAGAATTTGTTCTTTAGATTTTGGCCTTCTTTGTGGAGAGAAAGTTCTTTTTCATCAGGCTGCATTTGGAAAAAAGAAGAGAGAATTTACTGAAGCAGAAACACAAGGGAAGGGTATGTCTTGGTAACTTAGCAAAACACAAAACTTTTTTTTTTTCCCTGAGTACAAAAGTAATAAAGAACATTTGGAAAATACAGTAAAGGAGAAAATTGAAATCATGTGTTTCCTTACCATCCAGATAATGATTATTAATGCTTTGGTGTATATTCATCCAGATTTTTTTCTATGTATAAAAGCAACGATTCAGAGGAGCACCAATACCAGTCCGTTTGGGCAAGCAGAACCTTGCCAACAAAGATGTAGGTATTCTGGAAATATTTCTTACTTTTCAGGATTCCTGCCAACATGCAGAGTCTATCTCTGGGAAGGAAGACTGGTAGGATGTAGACAGGGTTCAGGGTTCTCAGCTTGCAGATTGAGTTTCAAGCAAGGTTCCAGATCTCTTTGCCAAGGAAGAAGATACAGGGGACTGGATGCAAGGCTCCTGGGTCCAGGGAAACTGACCTGTTTCCAAGCTCTTTAAGAATGGTAAGGTTATGGCTACTCTGTACCTCTTTTTCCTGTTAGGACTATCTCAGGAAAGAGGATAGACTTGGCCTCTATTGAAGGAGCTCATCAGAGGCTCTGACACCTTGGGTTCTGAGGAAGACAAAGGCAGGCAACCAAGGCAAAGACTAACATTGTGCAGGTTGAAAATGAGTCTTATTTCTGACTATAATACACATTTTCTGAAAGAAGTCTTTAAAAATATGTTTTAATATGGTATCTTTTTTCTTGGCTCAAGCTACTAGTGGGCTTAGTTGAATATTTAAAAGTATCATAGAGCTTGCTCATAGAGTATATTATGTTAATGAAAATTTTAATGGAAGAAGCAGAAAATTGTATTGCATTATGGAAAGCAATTAGGGATATTCGAGGAATGTGTGTTTTTGTTGCCCTTACAATAGCTAGACAGCCTTTAGCTTTCAGCCAAAGTTTTTTTTTTTTTTCCCTAGAAAGTTTTAATAAGATACAAGCTATACATCAGTAGAGTGCTTGGTCCAATCGTGCGTTTTCAATAAATATTAAACACTAACAACAACTGTGAAGTTTCCTGTGTTATGTCTGTCTCAGAAAGGACTTCTTCAGCCGAGCTACAGTTTAAGGATAGTCTGGGGCTGCAAGAAAGAGAGACGTAGAAACTTTGCCCACAGCCCAATCCCACACACCAATGTGTCAGAACAAAAAGATCAGTATATGGTGGTAACTTCTGCGGTCCTCCCAGCACACTGAGATGCATTTTCTTGCTATTGGCCCTTTATGAATAAGGAGTTGAATCAGCCTGTGATAAGGCAACTGAGAAGCGCTGGCATTTTGAAAAGGATAACCTGTGAGTATGGTCTTGGGTTTTACTTACATATTTACATCTCCCCAGGTCTAGCTGCAACTTGAGAAGAAGCTGGAAATAAGGAGATAAGTATTCTTTGGCCCAAATGAAGGGCAGAAGTCAGTTTCCCCTCTGATCTGCAGTCTGGATCTCGTATCTGTGAGCTGAATCTCTACTGCATGAGGGACGAGTGCAGATTGTGCAACAGAGGGTCCCTGTGTACATCTGACAGGAGAAGTTTGTTCTGAGTGTCATAGTGTTGTTTTCATCTTGATAGACTAGTACAGTCTGGGTGAAATGGTAGGGGAGGGTGCTGGGGAAAGGAGAAATGCCCAGGTAGCTGAACAATGAAAGCTTATATGCTACACGGACAGAAAGGAAAGGGAGAACAGAGATGGCTCAGTGAAACCAGTGGTTAGCAGAGGCAGTGAGAATGCAGAGTGCGGATTTCAGGAAGGATAACATTTGTGAAGGCTGAATATAATCATGGGGATCAGAGCCATACACTGGAAAAGTGATGGGAAATACAGTAATACGTCTATTAACCGCAGCACCATCACCATCAATCATCTTTAGTCTATGATGAGAATTCAAAACTCAAGAGAGGCTTGTCTTGGCCTGTGCCTCTACTTCACATTAAGTATTTATTTTTGTCCTTGGTATTAGGAGATACTGCCGCTGACAGCATTACTATTAATGTGTGTGAGTGGGGCTCAAAGCTGACCAATTAATGATGCACAGTTCAATCCTGTCTAAGTACACATGTAGACAGGCTGTCTGTCACCATTGCTGGCTTTCCCTCTTCACCTCTGGGGCTGCATGAAGTCTCAGTTAACATAGAGCTTCTCCAGGTTTGAAGAATGCAGCACCGATCTGCTGACTGCTATGGTTTCCCAGAGTCAGAGGATATGCTGCCTGGCTAACTGTTGAGCTTCTACACATTCTTCCCACTTTTCTTCTGTTGACCCTGCTTCTAGTCAAGCCCCTTTGGCTTGTGGTGGGTGCAGCTGCTGTGGTTTAGTGCACATGTCCAGAGGCAGAGATTCAATGAGCAGAGCTAAGATGCTGATGGAGTGACTATACTTTGGATCTTTGTTTTCGGCACCCTTGAGTTTCCACTGATGTTAATTATGGCCCATGGGTGATGCTGTGGAGACTGCTGGAGGAAGCAGGTGGGAATCCAAGTTACCGTCGTTCTTCCTCTGGAGAGATATATACAGTGCAGAGGTTTACTTTGGCTGATTGCCTGACGCCATGTCTTGGTCTTTTGGGGGGATGTCCACCAGAAGAGAGCTTTTTTGAACAAGCATCCTGATTTTTATTTTTTTAATTTTATAAATTTAGTTTATTTATTTATTTTGGCTGCATTGGGTCTTCGTTGCTGCATGCAGGCTCCCTCTAGTTGCAGTGAGCAGGAGCTACTCTTCATTGCAGTGTGCGGGCTTCTCATTGCAGTGGCTTCTCTTGTTGCGGAGCTCGGGCTCTAGAGCGCAGACTCAGTAGTTGTGGTGCATTGGCTTAGTTGCTCCGCGGCATGTGGGATCTTCCCGGACCAGGGCTCAAACCCGTGTCCCCTGCATTTGCAGGTGGATTCTTAACCACTGTGCCACCAGGGAAGCCCCTGATTTTTTTTTTTAAGGCTGCCCTTGCATCTCTGAACAACAAGTTGCCTAGGAGATGGCATTTGCATTTAGTTCTCCCCAATGGATTTCTAGAAGTTTCCTCTGTGAGGATGGCAACACCACCTCAGGCTTTGGATTACATTTTTGCATTGATATGATTTTGCATCATCTAGGACAGAATTCCATGGAATCACATGTATTTTCTTGTGCTTTGGGCTTAGAAGTACAGTCAATGAATATAGAGAAGCTCCTGAATGATTGCACCAATGTTGCATGATCCTGCCTTCTGTGCTGGCTTGATTTTTAAGAGGATGCTGGGCATAGTCTGATTCTGGCTTTTAGAATCACGGTTTTGTCTAGCACACTGCACAAATAGATGTACCCAAATTCAACTGGTGGTGAAGAGCAGATTTCATAGCTTTAGTAAAGTCTGCCACCAAATCTAACATGCTGGCTTCATCATTATTTTAGGAGTTCATGGAAATCTTCTTGTCAAGATACCTACTTGTTAAGACTCTGGTGTAAGAGTCCAAGTTAGGCTCACAAATACATTGAACCAATAGTATCAAAGATGCGGAAATGAAGTGGGTCAGGATTAAGTTCAAATTCAGGAATTAAGTTCTGTGCTTTTTGAGGATCATCTCTGATACCACAGAACTTGACTCTCTTGCTTCACTGACGAAAAAAGCCTCTCTGTATACAGGTGTGACATTTGGACACTTGTTTTCATTTCCATATTCTATATTTTGATTCTTATCGAAACTACTCTTTTTAAAATATGTTTATATGGCTTGGTCAAAATAAAAATAAAAGAGATGAAGTATAGATATATACTTCCTATACAGATATAGGAAGATTTCTATTATTTATTAAGTAGAGTGGTTGATAAAAAATGATTTATGGGTGTAAAAATTAGAGAAAGTATATATTTAACATACAAAGCATTTAGTGGACATAGAAATGAATGTTTTATACATTATGAAATAAATTGAAATATTGGGGGATTAAGGAAGGATTTGCCTTTTTACTTTTAGGTATTTAAATTTTTGTAATCAATATATTAATTTTGCAAAGAAAAAAATACATATGTTTATCGGTCAACTCTGGTTACTTTGAGGAGAACCCCAGCCCTCTCTAAAGTGAAGCAGCATTTTTATGGATACTTAGGTGCCTTATGATAAAAGATATATGCAGGCAGACTCTTGGTCAGATGTGAGAACTCTGAGTATTGGGGTTCAGCAATCCTCAGAGATAAAATTGAAGAGAATAAACACTGAGTTAAATATTTGAATAACGAATGAAGGTTGCCCGTGCCCATAAATATGGAGCTATTCACTTTATTATACACAGCTACTGTGACTGATGCTTTTGACAAATAAGGGAACAAAAGAAAAGATAGATGTGATCTCGTTTCTTAAAGATTGTGTAATTAAGGTAGAGAGTGAAGACCTGACCAGCAATGGACTAATCCCAAAGCAACCTAAAAGCAAGTTAATGACCATGCGGTACACATGGTATACATAATTTCTAAAGGAATTCAAGATAGGAAATTATTTTGTGTGGATCTGTTTAGCCGATAACAATCATTATGTTTCCAGGAAAGGATCATTTGAAGTGAACAAATCCAATTCAAAAAATAAATATAAAGATGAATAAATCATACTTAGTGTTCCCCAGAAGATAATAATTTTTATAATCTTTATAGATAAAATGCTACTGAAGGATGGAGGGATCAGTAATTGAATTTTCTGAAGACGTCAGAGAAGTGGTCATAATATATGGAAAAGACCTCAAAAGAGAATTATTTTATTACGAGAATAATGGAGACATGGATATTCCAGGCAAAAGCAGAAGAAATAGCACAAATTTATGAGACGTCTAGGATTGTGAGGCAGGTACTGTAGCTGATGAGTCTGGAAAGATTAAATTGTGCGGGTCCTAGAATGACATATTAAGGCATTTAAACTTGATCCTGTAAACAATGTAGAGCCATTAAAGGCAGTATGTCAGGACTAGATCTGTAATTGTTACTATGACATACCTAATAAAATATAATTCAGAAATTAAAACAAGTTCCGCCTGCGCAGGTGCAGTCTTGCCTCAAGGTGGAGGATGCGCGCGCAGTGACCCCCACTTCCGCCTTCAGCGGAAGTTTCTGCGGGGCAGCTGCGGAGGACGCGAAGGTGGAGTTTCCAGCCCGGTGGATCTGAGGGCCGGACTGTGGCCCTGTAAAGTATGATACCCTCAGTCCAGACCATGGCAGAAGTATCGAAGCGTTCAAATTCTGCCCCGACTGTGGAGAACCTTTACCTACAGAGGAGCGTGAGGGGTCCCCGACCTTTGTGTCAGACCGCTGGACGCATGCTTCTGAGGCTCAAGGAGAGAGCCGAATAACAGCTCTAAAAACCTCTTGCAAGAAAGTGAAATGGGCCAGCTCTGTCACCTCTCCCCCATTAACCACCTTCTCAGACCGTGACAGTTCTGGGTCTGAAAACACCTCCAGTCCCAATGAGAGACTCAAAGGAACCTGGTGCAGACTCCAACCTTCCCAAGCGGCCTGCGTACGACCAGGTGAAGCCCGGTAAGCGCCACGCTAGAGGCCTTGCCCACGGGGACGGTGCTGACACGCAAAAGTGGGCAGCACTGGAAGCTGGGATCCCTCCGGACCAGGGATGACCAGGGCATTCTCTGTGAAGGTACACTGTTCACAAGCGGCAGGTGCTGGGCTGGGCGGGGCGGGGCCATCTTCGAGCCAGGGCAAGGGGAGGGGGACCCCTTTCTGAGAATGGGAATGAAAGCCATATCCCAGTTAAAGACCCGCCTCTAGGCAACCTCTTAGACTCAGGACTGCAAACCTACCCACCTACAGGGGCCAGGCAGGTAGAGTAAATGAGTGCTGGAGTCTGAGAGTGGGCCATTGGGAGTGATGGGGACTGTGGCCTAATGGAGAGCGTGTGCCCTGTGCAAAGAGGGCACGCTTCTTCAGTTCCACCTACTGTTGTCGTGTTGGAGCGCAGGCCCCAGTGTGGCTGGTTGATAACGGATGATGATCGTTGTAGCCACCCTGCAGAGACAGGATGGACCCCCATCCCACCCCCAATTTGGTTTGGATGTAAAGACTGATGATTTCAAACACAGAACAAGAGGGTGTGAAATATTTATTGCTCGCAAAATTGAGGTCTCTGGGGAGAGCAGTTCTGAAATGCCTTGAGAGAACAGGGAAGGAGCCCGGTCTGGTTTTTATTGTGGTTAAGGGCTGGGGCTGAGGTGAGGGTTCCAGCACATGGGCCAGGGCCTCACATAGTTTGAATCTTCCACAGGCACCAAAGAAGGGAGCACCCAGGCTTTCTTACCAGCTTGCCCAGATGTGGGTGGGTGGGGAAGAGGGAGGGCCAGGCTTAAAAGCTATCAGTAGTCAGACATTAAAAAAAAGGAGTCATTTTATTACAATGAAGAAAATAATAACTGTGCTGGAAGTCTTAGTATTAATCATACTTAGCATTTATTGAGTGCTTACTCAAGGCCAGGCCCTGTTCTAAGCGTTTTACGTGTGTTATTTTTTTCTTTTGAACAATTTTTAAATTGAGATAAAATTCATATAACATGAAATGCACCATTTTAAAGTGCCTAATTCAGTGGGTTTTCGAGTATTCACAGTGTTGTTGTGCAACTATCACCGCTATCTAATTCCAGAACATTTCCATCATCTTAAAAGGAAGCCCTGTGACTTTTAGCAGTTATTTCCTATTCCCCCTTCTCCCTAGCCCTGGGCAACCACTAATCTACTTTCCGTCTCCATTTGCCTGTTCTAGACATTTCATGTAAATGGAATCATACAATAAAAACAAACAAAAAAACCCCAACAGTTCAGATGGCAAGCCTATGGAATAAGTTCATAGCTTCTCAAGCAGGTGCTGTTGACATTTCAGGCCTGTCTATTTAGTCACACAACATATGATTATGACCAAAAGACATTATAATGTATAGAGTCTTTGGCACACTAAACCCTTTCCTATACAGTGCTAAAACAATAAAATAGAAAAATTAAATAATTTTCTTTACAGTTATAGCTTTTCGGTAAATGTTGTACAAAAAGAGAAACCCCCCAAAGCAGTAACAAAAAACAAAACAAAAAGCATAAGGAATAAGAAATTCACAGTTTTACTTAAAAGCTTTTGTTGGCTTCCCAGTACTATTATTACTGCTGCTACAAACAATTGCTACTTACCTTTTATTGAATGCCTGCTATGGGCCAGATTGTTTTGTTCTGTTTCAGAGGTTTTTAAGAAATTTTTTATTCTGGAAAGAACACTTAACATGAGATTTACCCTTTTAACGAATTTTAAAGTGTATAGTATATTATTGCTGACTATAGGTACAGTGTTGTACAGTAGATCTCTAGGGCTTATTCATCCTGCCTGACTGAAACTTTATGCCCATTGATTAGTTAACTCCCTATTTCCCCCTTGCTCTTACCGCTGGCAACCACTGTTCTGCTCTTCGGTTTTATGAATTTGGCTATTTTAGATATCTCATATAAGTGGGATCACGTAGTATTTGTCCTTTTGTGGCTGGTTTATTATACTTAGTATAATGTCCTTAAGGTTCATTCATGTTGTTGCATACTGTGGAATTTTCTTCTTTCATTAAGGCTGAATAGTATTCCATACCACAGTTTCTTTATCCATTCATCTGTCTTGAGGACATTTAGGTTGTTTTCACATCTTGACTATTGTGAATAGTGCTGCAGTGAACATAAGAGTGCTAATATCTCTTTGAAATCCTGATTTCAGTTCTTTTGGAAAAATACCCAGAAGTGGGATTGTCGGATCCTATGGTAGTTTTATTTTTAATTTTTTGAGGAACTTTTTTTTTTTTTTTTTTAATTAATTAATTAATTAATTTATGGCTGTGTTGGGTCTTCGTTTCTGTGCGAGGGCTTCCTCTAGTTGTGGCGAGCGGGGGCCACTCTTCATTGCGGTGCGCGGGCCTCTCACTATCGCGGCCTCTCTTGTTGCGGAGCACAGGCTCCAGACGCGCAGGCTCAGCAATTGTGGCTCACGGGCCTAGGTGCTCCGCGGCATGTGGGATCTTCCCAGACCAGGGCTCGAACCCGTGTTCCTTGCATTGGCAGGCAGATTCTCAACCACTGCGCCACCAGGGAAGCCCCGGAGGAACTTCTATACTGTTTTCCATAGCGGCTGCACCATTTTACGTTACCACCGATAGTGTGCAAGGGCTCCGATTTCTCCACATCCTCATCAACGCTTCTATTTATTTATGTGTGTATGTAACAGTCATTCTGAGAGGTATGAGGTGATATCCCTTATGGTCTATCTATCTATTTATTTATTTATTTATTTATAATATAAAGACAACCTGATTTTTTTTTTTTTTAAATATTTATTTATGGCTGTGTTGGGTCTTAGTTCCTGTGCGAGGGCTTTCTCTAGTTGCGGCAAGTGGGGACCACTCTTCATCGCAGTGCGCGGGCCCCTCACTATCGCGGCCTCTCCTGTTGCGGAGCACAGGCTCCAGACGCGCAGGCTCAGCAATTGTGGCTCACGGGCCCAGCCGCTCCGCGGCATGTGGGATCCTCCCAGACCAGGGCTCAAACCCGTGTCCCCTGCATTGGCAGGCAGATTCTCAACCACTGCGCCACCAGGGAAGCCCTCCCTTATGGTTTTGATTTGCAGTTCCCAGATGATTAGTGATGTTGAACGTTATTTCATATACCTATTGGCTATATGTATGTCTTCTTTGGAGAAATATCTATGCAAGATCTTAGGCCTTTTTTTTTTTTTTTTTTTTTTGGGCCACGCCACATGGCATGTGAGACCTTAGTTCCCCGACTAGGGAATGAACCCACGCTCCCTGCTGTGGAAGCTCGGAGTCTTAACCACTGGACCACCAGGGAAGTCTCTCCTAGCCCTTTTTTTTTTTTTAAATATTTTATTTATTTATTTATGGCTGTGTTGGGTCTTCGTTTCTGTGCGAGGGCTCTCTCCAGTTGCGGCAAGTGGGGGCCATTCTTCATCGCGGTGCGCGGGCCTCTCACTATCACGGCCTCTCCCGTTGCGGAGCACAGGCTCCAAACGCGCAGGCTCAGCAATTGTGGCTCACGGGCCTAGTTGCTCCGCGGCATGTGGGATCTTCCCAGACCAGGGCTCGAACCCGTGTCCCCTGCATTGGCAGGCCGACTCCCAACCACTGCGCCACCAGGGAAGCCCCCTAGCCCATTTTTAATTGCATTATTCGTTTTTTAAATTATTGAGTTGTAGAAGTTCCTTATATAATTTGGATATTAACCCCTTATCAGATAGATGGTTTGCAAATATTTTTTCCTATCCCGTAGGTTACCTTTTCACTCTGTTGATTGTTTACTGTGTAGAACCTTTTTAGTTTGATGTAGTCCCACGTGGTCATTTATTTATTTATTTATTTTTGTTGCCTGTGCTTTTGGTGTCAAATCATTGCCAAGACCAATGTCATGAAGCTTTTCTCCTATGTTTTCTTTTAAGAGTTTTACAGTTTTGGGTCTTATGTTGAAGTCTTTAATCTGTTTTGAGTTGATTTTTTGTGTATGGTGTAAGATAAGCATCCAATTTTAGTCTTTTACATGTGGATATTCAGTTTTCCCAAAACCATTTGTTGAAGAGACTGTTCTTTTGCCACTGTGTATTCTTGACTTCCTTATTGAGTATCAGTTGACCATACGTGTGTGGATTTATTTCTGGGCTCTCTCTATTTTGTTCTATTTGTTTACATGTCTGTCTTTATGCCACTACCATTACTGTACTTTATAATACATTTTGAAATCAGGAAGTATGGTACTTCCAGTTTTGTTGTTCTTTCTCAAGATTGATTTGGCTATTTGTAGTCTTTTGTGGTTCCATATGAATTGTAGAACATTTTTCTATTTCTTTAAAACATGCCATTGGGATTTTGATAGGGATTGCATTGAATCTGTAGATCGCTTTGAATAGTATGGACATTTTGACCATATTAAGTCTATATATTATTCTTAATGCTTTACATATAGTAACATTTGAAACTTTTTCTAATTCTAGTTTTTACTTTTTTAAAACTTTATTTTAGAGTAGATTTAGATTAATAGTAAAGTTGCAAAGATAGTATAGAAAGTTCCATATACCCCACACTCAAATTTCTTCTGTTATTAACATCTTACATGTATTACATTTGCATAATTAATGAATCTATATTAAACCTTATTATTAACAGAAGTCTATACTTTGTTTGAATTTCCTTAGTTTCTACCTAATTTTTTTTTGTTCTAGAATCCATCCAGTATACCATATTACCACTAGGCTCCTATTTGCTGTGACAGTTTACAGTAGTGTTCTTACTCATCACAATAATTCCATGTGGTAGGACAATTATTATTTATTTATTTTTTTAAAAAATAAATATTTATTTATTTATTTAGCTGCGTTGGGTCTTAGTTGCGGCACGGGGGATCTAGTTCCCTGACCAGGGATCAAACCTGGGCCCCCTGCATTGGGAGCATGGAGTCTTAGCCACTGGACCACCAGGGAAGTCCCTATCATTTATTTTTAAAGATGAGAAAACTAAGACTAGGGTCACACAGAAAAGGGAGTCAACTCTGGAAATCTGGGTCAGAGTCCTCACTCTCAACCACTGCACTGCATTGCTTCTAACATATTAGGTACTCAGTAAAAGGTAAACAAATGCACAGCTGCACACCTGGATCATGATCTAAGAGAGCATGTGGTAAATGCTTTAGAGCTCCCGAAGGTAAAGGTTATTTGTAAGAGTTTAGTGAAATTTGTGTAAGATTTCAACAATGAGATGAAGTTTGAGCTAGGCCCTGAGAATTGGGAGAAATAATTGTATAATACGTTATAGTTCCTTTCAAATATGTTAGAATCCCTGTTCCAGTTCATTTTTATAACATCTCCAAGGATAGATGAATGGTTTTGCTTTGGAGTAAAAAGCTTGGGGATAAAAAGTGTGGGGTCATGGTTTAAACTTTCAGTGTCTAACCAAAGTCATGTTATAGAATTTCATTTTACTTCCAAGAGGACAAAACATTTTTAACCTATGAACGTTTAGTTTCAGAATTAGTTTGATCACAGTCCCAAACTCTTTCTCAACCAATTTAAGATGAGTATGGAGTCAATTTTGTTTGATTAATGCATTGTGGATTCTTTTACATCATTCTGGCACACAGGAAGTAATGAATAAATATTTGTTGAATGAGTGAATGAACCCTGATTCAATTCAAAGAGATATTAAAGATTTCTTGATTTTCTGTTGACAGGTGGAGGCTACACAGGGTTTCCTGTCTCAAATGAACACACTATTAGAGAATCTTAGCATCTTTTAAGACTGGCACTCATTCAAACTCCCTGGAGTCTGTAAAAAGGGGGGACAGAAATGTCCCAGAGAGTCTTTGCTCTTCCTACCAGCTCCGCTAAGCAGAACCGTAAGTCCCTGAATTTGTAAAGAATAATGTTCTAGGAGTACGTTTTATTAATGTTTACAGCGCTTCTAAAAAGTAAAGAGTAGGTCTTAGAATATCAAGTTTATTTATTTGAAATGAACTCTATTGAGAAATTGTTTTAAAATGACAACCAGCAGCTTTCCTTTGTATTAATTAACTGTGTTCACATGGGACAACAATTAAATGATTCATGATTGGCTTTATAAAGTATTGACTTTTTAAAAAAAGGGCATTCTGCTTCAGAGGAGAATGTGATACGTATGTCACATATTTGATCTTTAGAGATTTTTGGATAATAACCAGAATTTTCAAGTTTGGAACATGGTACTTATATCAATGACTGGTAGGCCTGAAAATGCTTCCTTTGGAATTATGACCCCTTCCCTGCTGGGGTCTCTTTCCTCCCAACTGGGAAATGTTTCTAAAGGGGTAACTAGCCAATTAGAAATAGTTCTGGCAGATTAAATCTAACCCTGCAGGAACCTGGAAAACTGCTCTCTAATGGAGCTTATTGAAATTTAGGACTGGAGGGTTCCAATAGAGAAGTGTCTTAGGGTCAAGGGTTGTATGAAATTCCATATTGTTTCTCAAATTTCTTGAAAGCATTGATGGAAATGGCAGTTTAGAATGGAAAGAGTAAAGGTCAAATGTGACCTATAGAATATGCATTTATTGTTTTATTATTCTTTCTTTTTGATTATCAGCTCATGTTAGTAAGGCCTGTGTTTTCAAGGTAGTTATAAATGCATAAAAAATATGTTATAACCCAAAATAAAATTGAAAAAATCAAAATTAAAAGGTGTAGGCAGAATAATTAAACCTATGAAGAATAGAGGTGTGGTCATTTACTTTGTGGTGACTGGTTTTCATGTTTGATTTTGACTGCGACTTTGAGGAAAAAGGCAACATCTTTAAATTTAAACTTAATATATTCCATTTTCTGTATAATTTTGTTTCTCTGTGGGTAGCTTGGAAATCTTCAGATGTTCTGTGAATTTATCCTGGCGATCAAGGCAAGTATGTATCGGTCATGAGAGGGAAGCTCCAAGGATCCCTACCTTATGTGTAGGGGAATAGTTATCTCTTAACAGGGTTTGATTTGAGCCCTGTTTATCAGATGAATGATGTTGAATGAGAGAGCACCAAAGATGATGATCTGCATTTCAAATATCTGTTGTCTTGCCAGCATTCCACCATTGGAGATACATATCTTTAGCTGTAAATACTTCTAGTCAGGAGTTCTTTGTTAAAACCTAAGCCATTATCAATGAATACTTTAATTACCAATAAACACCATAATGCAGTTATTTCTCCATTGGTGGACCATCTGCATCAGAATCACCTGGAGGGTCTGTTAAGAACACTGATTTAGGGGTCCCACTCCAGACCAGTTTGGTCAGAATCACTGGGTGGGAAGATGGATGAGCCGGGTGAATCTTATACCTAGTGAAGTTCTAGAATCAATGAAATAAGTTGAAAGCCCTCAGAACAAAACTAGAATACAGGGTAGGCATCTGAGGAGGCGGAAAGAATATGCCAAGATGAAGGAGAGAGCAGAGATGGGGCAAATGGGAGACACCAAAGCTGAGCTTTGGCCTCTTCATGATTCTGTCCAGGGCCAGTCCCCAGAAGAATTAGTGTTGCAGTTGTCAGTGGCTCTATGACTAATCTCCCTCATCAGGAAAATGGGAGACATGAAAACCTTCTTTTGGCAAAGGTAGGACTAGCCCACAAGAAAGCCTGAAATACAAAGAATTCTCAGAGATAAACTCCCTCAACTTAACTGAGCCCCTCGGGGTAGAGGCTTTTCGTTTGTGCTGGCCCCAGTGACATGTGGTGCAGATCCAGATACGTCCTGGGTCTTGTGATCACAGTCTTTCTTTTGAAAACAGTTGCTGACAATCTGTCACTCCTTTGTGTTAGAGCTCAGCCTGTTTGAAAATGCAGGGTATCAGCTGCTGTTGCTGTAGGTCCATTTCTATTTTCCAGCAGGTGGGTGTGCCTGTTTCTCTCCTTTCATCTCCATCCAGGCTTTCTTCTTTCAGGCACTTTCCGGTTTGTCAAGCCAAGTATGCCTGTCATGTTGGAACCCAGCCCTGGGACACTCACCAACTTCTCTTTGTGTTAGTATCTCCCTTGACTATGTTTCTACTCTTTCTTATCTTCCTAAAGCCCATCAGTCCATTCACATGTTCACCTATACATCCTATTCTCTTTATTGTGGGTACTCAAAAACTGCCAGTTAACCTTGTAGTCTCACCTTTTCTGTGTTTTTGCTTCATCTAGACTTGCCTTGTGCTTTTCCCCTGGGTCATTTTGGCCTATCCTTATCTCTTCTTCCCGTTATTTTCTATATCAAGTCATACTAAGTACTTCAGTAGCTTCCCTGAACAGAAATATTAGGGTTCAGTAGAAAGAGAATGGGTTTCAGACTCAAGGCTAGGATTGGAATCCTCTCTTCGCTACTTATTGGTAGCTCTGAAAACAATAATTTTCTCATAGAGTTCTGAAAATTTAATTAGATAATGTAGAAATATGCCAAGCACAGCACCCTTAACAATAAGTGTTCAATTCATGGTAGCTATTATTATTTATACATTAATATTTTTTTATTGAAGTATAGTTGATTTACAGTATTTCAGGTGTACAGCAAAGTGATTCAGTTATATATATATGTTTATATACATATATATGTATTCTTTTTCAGATTTTTTTCCTTTATAGGTTATTGTAAGATATTGAATATAGTTCCCTGTGTTATATAATTAGGTCCTTGTTGTTTATTCATATTATTTTTGTATGAAAACTTTCCATTCTACTGTAGTACAGTGCTTTTTCTTCCTTTGTGTTTGTGTAGATTTTCTTGGGTTTGGGGTTCCAAGAGAAGTAGGAGATTAGGATATATAGCCTTTAACCATGTGAACCAAGAATAAAGGGACTGATGAGCAGGAGGAAGGTATCATTTGCCTACTCATAGGCAGAGGTTTCTCTTAGGGCCAGGCCCCTGGTTGTCTTTGCCTGAGTGTTCAAGACGTTCTTTCTTTAATTAAGCACAAGCCATCCCCAGAGGTCCTTGACTGGAGGGCACATGGTTTCCTCCTGTTGAGTTAAAGCCTTGGAGTCCCAACAGGATCTGTCCAGTGGGGCCATGGAGCCCCCACCATATTCTGGGTTTTTGTTGTGTCCTGGCTCTGGTGCCAACACAATTCTCCAGCCTCCTAGTATGCTTTCCCATTGCTGTTAATTTCTGTTATTCTCCCCTTCTGGAGGCTGTCTTTTCATTTTATTGATTGTTTCTTTTGCTAAGCAGAAGCTGTTTAGTTGTTTTTAATTGAAATATAGTTGATTTATAGTATTAGTTTCAGGTGTACAACATAGTGATGCAATATTTTTGTAGATTATACTCCATTTAAAGTTATTACAAAACAATGGCTATCCTTCCCTGTGCTGTACAATATATCCTTGATGCTTATTTATTTTATACATAGTAGTTTATATCTCTTAATCCTCTAGCCTTATCTTGCCCCTCCCCCTTTCCCTCACCCCACTGATAACAAGTAGCTTGTTTTCTGTATCTGTGAGTCTGTTTCTGTTTTGTTATATACATTCGTTTTATTTTTTAGGTTCCACATATAAATGATAACAGAGTATTTGTCTTTCTCTGTCTGACTTATTTCACTAAGCCTAATACTCTCTAGGTCCATCCAGAAGCTGTTTAGTTTGATGTAGTCCCATTTGTTGAAATAAACCAATGCATATACAGTCAATTAATATCTGACAAGAGAGCCAAGAATACTCAGCGGGGTAAGGATAGTCTCTTCAATACATGGTATTGAAAAACTGGATTGGGCTTCCCTGGTGGCGCAGTGGTTGAGAATCTGCCTGCCAATGCAGGGGACACGGGTTCGAGCCCTGGTCTGGGAAGATCCCACATGCCACGGAGCAACTGGGCCCGTGAGCCACAATTACTGAGCCTGCGCGTCTGGAGCCTGTGCTCCGCAACAAGAGAGGCCGCGATGGTGAGAGGCCCGCGCACCGCGATGAAGAGTGGTCCCCACTTGCCTCAACTGGAGAAAGCCCTCGCACAGAAACGAAGACTCAACACAGTCATAAATAAATAAATAAATAAATAAAAGAACGTGAATTTCTAAAAAAAAAAAAAAAAAAAAAAAAAACTGGATAATCACATGCAGAAGAATGAAATTGCACTTCTGTCTCACACCCCTCACAAAAATTAACTCAAAATGTATCAAAAACTTAAACATAAGACCTGAAATTGTAAAACTCCTAAAAGAAATCATAGTGTAAAAGCTCCTTAACTTTGGTTTTAGCAATGATGTTTTGGATATGACACTAAAAGCACAAGCAACAAAAGCAAAAATAAATAAGAAAAATATTTCTTAAAACCCTTAAGTTTTCTACCAGAGTAGACAGTACAGGCCTTTCCTTTCTACTTCTTACTTCTCCCCCAAACATCCCAGTAAAGCTGAAATAAGTATATCTGAAAGCCAATCAACCAGCCAACCAACCAAAGAAACAAAATATCCAACCTCCTCTTCAAATTCCTAAAACTGTCCAAAAGTCAAAAAGTGCCCCTGCCATCCCACTTTTTGCTCTGCTAGACTCTATTCATCCATTCTTGGACTGTGCTTGAATTTCCCTTTTACATCATCTTGCCCAGCACTGACAGTTCTGTCCCTGTGTTTCTAGCCACTGTCCCAAACGCTACTTCTCCTCAGGACACTCAAAGACTTATTGTTTGTGCTTCATTTGATGCAGATCACATACTGCTTAGTAGCTGGGTTTTTTTTGTTGTTGTTGTTAGCAAGATTGTATGCTTCTTGAAGGCGCAGCCCCCTGTACCCTCTATGGAAGGCACAATGATTTTCAAAAAGCAGCTGCTCAATAAAAATTTATTGACTGGTTATTGATTTTTGCTTTAGTTATATTTCACAGTTTTCTTGCTTGCCAAGTCCTGCTTCTAGCCAACATGGGATTATGTGTGGCACCTGAGGACAAAGATGGCATGGAGAACTAAAAATCTAGAGATAATCATACAAGCTCACTTAGAACAAAGGGTTTAATTATTCCCCTATCAACTGAGCCTTTTATCTGAGCTGAGTTGCCATAAGCAACAAATTGGTGAGTTTCATTCACTCTGCTTGCTTTGGCTACCGTGAATAGCATAAGGAACACAAGTCAGAGTGAAGGAGAAGCAGAGGATCTGCACAGGATAGGTAGCTTTTGTCTGGTTATGTTGGCCAGAGAGCTACATGTGTTAAGCGCATCACTGAACAAGTGTTTGACCTTTCTGTGCGGGGAAATAAGTGTCTGACAATTTGTTTCATGATAAACTAGAACTAGTCTGGGAATGATACTTTCTAATGCCCACTTTTCCTTATTTATGAACCAAAAGACTAAGTGGTGCTGTTCCTGGAGATGGAGATGGCCAAGGGAATAGAGATAAAAAAGGGGATGGGGACTTCCCAGTGTGGTTTTTTATTGCTGCCAAATGGGGGCTCTTTCTCCTCCTTCCTGTACTCTCAATACCTCCTACCCCTGGAGGGTCAACAGCCAGAGGAAGCTGCTGACCAGCGGTAAAATAAAGCCTGTTGGCATGCTGAAAGGGTATCATTTCTACCTCCCGGAAACTTCTTGAATCCATCCATCTCTTTCCATCTCCACCATCACCTCCATAGCAGGGTTTATATTCAAAGTATTTAATAACTAATATGGCACAAGGCACTGACCTATCAGGATGGAGCCTGACTGGTTATAGATAACCAAAAATAGTCATACTGGTCACCCTTCCTCTTGGGAATCTAAGGTCCAGTTGCCTCTGGCCTGGGCCCTGTAAAGGCCTCCTAAGTGGACCCTCTGGTGTACCCTAATCTACTGCACAATAGCCAGAGTGATGTTTTTCAAGTGCAAATTGTATTTGTTCTCCTTCCTCCCCTCACTTCTTAAAACCCTTCCATGGCCCTCCATAGCTCTTAAGATAAAGAGAACTTCTTTCACTTGGCTTTTTAAGCCTCACATAATTTGTCCCCTATCTCTCTGTAATATGATTGATAGCCTATTTCCTACACAAAACCGTAAGCTCAATGAGAGTAGGGACTATAATTGTTTTTTCCCTGCAGTTATTTCCCCAATGACTAACTGATATAGTTAGTCACTAACACAGAGCAGGAGCTCATTAAATATTCTTTGAATGAATAAGTAGATCATGAAACAATCCCAGCTTTTCCAACGTGTATCTTCATATCTAGTCCACGATTTTTATTGTATATATATGTGAATATGTTTTTAATAAACAGTTTCATAGAAGATACTTGTTCATATTTCTTGTACTGTTGAACAACAACAGCATTCTCCTAATGGTAGATGTCAGGCATCTGGGAGCTATCTGAGGCGAGGCTGCCCTCTTTGCCCTCCCTCCTCCTCCCCACTGTCTAAATAGTCATGTGGCACTATAGTTCTATTTCCCAAATGATTCTCCCAAGTGATCGCTCCTCTCCAACTCCTGGCTATGCCGTGGTCCAGCTCATCGTTTCTTGCAGTTACTTCTAACCTGGTTTCTCTACTTTATTTCTTACTCTCCTTCAGTCCATCTTCTGCAGAGCTGTTAGGGGAAACTTTCTAAAACTCAAACCTAATCATATCCTTCTCTTGCCGTAAAATTCTTTAGGGTATCCCACAGAGGATCAGGTCTTAGCACAACATATAAAACCCTTAGTAATTTGAAACCTGTCTACTCTTTGAGACCTATTCATTTAACAAATAGTTACTGAACACCTACTGTATGCCAGAGGATCTGTTGGAAATATTATGGTAAATGAAGAGTACTTCCTTTGTCCTTGTCTAATGGTGGATTCACCCCTTGGAACAATCATACATAGCTACTATTTGTGGATCCCAGAATCTACCACACCCTCATATTTCTTTGTCATGGCTGGGGTTCCCTTCTATTCCTCACCTCTACCCACATCCACTGGACATACTCCTATTTATTTTTCAGGACTTAATTTAAGGACCATTTTTCTGGGGGGGACACTTAGTCTGATCACCTTCCATCCCCCAAGAATTACAATTCTTTCACTGTCCGCCTTCTATCAGAGTACTGGTTACATTGTTTATATTTCCTTATCTTTCTCCACACTAGTCTATAAATTCCACATCGCGTGACATTTTGTCTTAGTCATCATTGTCTCTCCAGAGAATAGAAGGGTGCATGTGAAGAGGTAAGCAGGCATTCAGTAATGTTTGTTGACTAAGAAAATTTTTCTTGGAATGTGAGATCCAAGAAGATATGGTAATATATATTTAATCTGTATCATAAAATTTTGAGATCTTAAGAAATCATAATTTACTATAGTAATTTGTTGATATATTTAAAAATTTATTTAAATTTTATTCAATATCCTTTGTTTAAGTGGAATCCAATTGTAAGCTGACCCCTTATAAAGCTTATTATCATCTATGATAATTAAAATGTATACCTTGAATGATATACACACAGCTATTGCAAATCTCAGCAGTAAAATTTTCATTTGACTCTTTCCTGCTTTGACTTACGATGGACTTTGGCATAGTCTGGTAACACAAACATTGATATATTCCCTTCTGGAATTTGCCAGATTTTCTTCCTATTGATGGGGATAGACATTTTAGCAGTTCGTTTTCAAGCTAGATTTCCCAGCCATTTCTTTTTCCCCAGGACACTTATATTTATTTCCATCTCTTGGTTATTCTTTTTTTTTTTTTTTAAATTTTTGTTGGAGTATAGTTGATTTACAATGTTGTGTTAGTTTCAGGTGTACAGCAAAGTGAATCAGTTATACGTATACATATATCCACTCTTTTTAAGATTCTTTTCCCATATAGGTCAATATAGAGTATTGAGTAGAGTTCCCTGTGCTATACAGTAGGTCCTAATTAGTTATCTGTTTTATATATAGTAGTGTGTATATGTCAATCCCAATCTCCCAATTTATCCCCCCCCCCTTTTCCCCCCTGGTAACCATAAGTTTGTTTTCTACATCTGTGACTCTGTTTCTGTTTTGTAAACACTTTCATTTGTACCATTAAAAAAAAAATTATTTATTTGGCTGCGTTGGGTCTTAGTTGCGGCACGTGGGATCTTCGTTGTGGCATGTGGGACCTTTTGTTGCAGTGAGTGGGCTTTTTGTTGTGGCATGTGGGCGAGCTTCTCTCCAGTTGTGGTGTGCGGGCTCAGTAGTGGCGGTGCACGGGCTTAGTTGCCCTGCAGCATGTGGGATCTTAGTTCCCTGACCAGGGTTTGAACCCGTGTCCCCTACATTGGAAGGCAGATTCTTAACCACTGGACCACCAGGGAAGTCCCTCATTTGTACCATTTTTTTTGGATTCCACATATAAGCGATATCATATGATATGTGTGTTTCTTTGTCTGACTTACTTTGTATGACAGTCTCTTTTGGTTATTCTTAAGCATAAAGTAAATATTAACTACTTCTAGTGACAGCAGACCCTGGTTAGAGCTCTCTGGGGTATGACGGTTCCAGTGGAGGGTTGTCTGAGATGAGACTACTAGGGATTGGTCTTGTCAGTGCACAAATATTTATTAAGCACCTGCTCTGTGCTCAACTCTCCAGTAAGGTATAATCACTTCTGTCCTATTCACCACTGTATTTCCAATGCCTAATAAATGCTTGATGAATATGTTTTAAATGAATAAAGTTTTGGAAAATATGGAGCCTGTTCTTAGTGGAGTTGAGAAGAAGAATAGGGAGAGAACTATCAGTTATGTTCCTACTCTGTACCAGGCCCTATGTTCACACTTTTCACACCTTGTAAGTTTTACAAAAGCCCTTTGAGGTAGCTGGGCTTATTTCATTTTCCATGCATTCCTTGTTTTCCCAATTGCAAGCTAAGGAGTAAAATAGTAATCACATAAATAATATCATTGTACTCCTAGCTCTGTACTTAAGCTGTCTCTATTGACAGACCTTAGCTCTTCCAAAGCCCACTCGGTTATTACGGAAAATGTCTGGGGGTGTCCTGTATGTACTCATGAGAATAACTTTTGCATTTACCGCTGCCCTTCCATTTGCCACATTGTGTCTACCATTTTCTGCCTCCCCTGGTCTGCTGCTATGCATTTTTCTGCCTGCTGATGTCTCCAGGGATTGAGCTGTGCAAGCCCTTGGGGCACTGATGCTGCTTCACTGTTACATCATGACCTATTTTGTGTACTGATGTAGCAGTGTCATGGATCTGTGAGAAAAACAACCTGGTGACAAGACGATCTTTCTCCAGCAGAGGACAAAGAATCTGGAGGGAAGGGCTGACATGGGCAGGGCACTCATCTGATGTGCTCTTACATGTGGTGTGGCAGTCAGAAGCATGGAAATTGTTGGAGGCATTGTAGCTGGAGCTTCAGGCTAGAGAGTCCACTGTCTGGCTCAGTCCACCCATAATAGTGTTTTCTGTTAAGACAAATCTTCCAACCCTGTGGGAGAAGGCGAGAGGTAGGAGAGGTTTGGGATCTGATGAGAAATGCCTCTGGGGAACAAGTAGCATGCCTCTCTTTGTAGAGACCCACCAAGATTTAACTAAGGGGAGGCAAAAAAAGAACAAAAAAAATTAACCCGGTAAATACTATTAGCCTTTTCTTCTTTCTCTACCTTTGAAGGAGGAAGAGTCCTCTTTGCTTCAGTAGTCCCAGGGACTGGGATTTTGTTCTGGTTAATGTCTGGGGTATAATATTGGAAGGAGCCCCAAAAGTCTAAATTGATATCTAAGAGACAGGGTAGAGAGCTATTCAGGAAGAATAATAGATTGAGAGGGAAGGGAATATGAGAGAAATAAAACAGAAGTGTGGGCTAGAGTTTTAAGGGTAGAGAATCTAAGTGAGAGGGAGAGAGAAGAGTGATTACTAAGCAGCTGTTATAAAAGACCTCAGAGATGATGATGGAAAAAGAGGATCTTTATGATATTTCCTGTCTGTGAAAAATCTTGGCAAGTTCCCTGGCGGTCCAGTGGTTAGGACTTGCACTTTGCACTGCCATGGCCCGGGTTCAGTCCCTGGTCAGGAAACTAAGGTCCCCCACAAGCTGTGCGGTGTGGCCAACTACAAAAAACAAAAATGAAAACAAAAGCACTTCAGTAAAAATTTAAGATATTTTAAAGTGTATGTTGGGTTTTAGACTTATGCTTCTGTTGGATACAGCACTGATATAAGACTGGCCATGAGAGTGGTTCAACTTCGTGTTACTATCTTATTGGAGAGCCAAAATGAAGCCGTGAAACCACTGGCAAACAGAGTGATGGATTGTGAGGTGCAGACAGTATGTGTTTCCAGAGATCAGACAAAGCAGGAATCAGTGTGGGCTGTGGTTGTTGGTGAAGGTCTCAAAGAGCTTAATGGAACGTAGCTGGGACTCAGATCTCAAAAAATATATAGCACTTGAATAGATGGAGAGAAGGAAGGACATTTTAGCCAGTGGGAATATATTTAAGTAAAGGCATGAGGTAGGAATGAACATCGTATTATCTAAGGGGGGTTAGTCAGGAGTTCAGCCTAAAGGAAAGAAAAAGAAGAGTGATGAGTAGCAACTGGGAATTAGAATGTATCAGTAAAGTGGGGTCAGTTTATGGAGGATTTTAGAGGCTACACAAAGAGGTTGTTCTTAATTTATAAAGGACAACAGATATATTCTGTAGCGTGATGAAAACTAGAGTTTTAAAAAGCCTCATCTGAAGGAAGTGATCGAAATGGAGAAAGCCTGGAGACTTTTTGTTTTAAATCCATGTGTGAAGCATTTAGGTTTGGACTTGGTGGAGAGGAAATGTTGAAAGGACAAATCATAGGGCTCGTAACTGATATTCAGGACAGATGTGAGATCAGAATCGAATATAATTCTAATTTTTCTAGTCTAGAGGTTTTGGAGAATTATGGCTTTATTCATTTCTCCATTTATCTTTTCACTTATTTGAGAAATACTTATTGAGTACCTACTATGTTCTCCATACTGGGATACAGTGAAAAGAGACATTGAAAACTCCCTGATCTCATGGAGCTTACATTCAAGAGAGGGAGAAACCGATAATTAAAAATACGAACAAGTAAAATATATAGCGTATTAGCTGCTGATAAATTCTTTGAAGAAAAATAAAGCAGAGAAGGGGAATAATGAATTAGGGGTAGGTAAAGAGGTTACACTGATAAATAACTGAAGTGGAGGTGTTGGAAAAGGAGCTAGTTGTCAGGGAAAGGTGGGATTTGGACATTTTTGTGGCATTATTTTCTGAGAAACGTAGGTCAATAATTCTTACAGGAGGTATGATTGCGAATGTAGATTAGGGAGCCACTAGCATAGCTGCAGTAATTGAGGCTTTTATCTTAGGCGAACTCTTTAAAAAGCAGGATTTGATGAAAGCCTGAGGTCTCAATCCTGGAGGCTGACCATTTTTTAGGAGAATTCCTTGGGAAGAGGAATAAGACCCAGGGAGGGAGGAACAGTATTCACATGTTACCAGGATTAGAAAGAGAGGCAGGAAAGGAAGGGAACTTGCTTTTTAAGGTTGTTTTTATTGTTCTTATGTGGGTGATAACTGAAAGGTACAAGCTTATCAAAAGTGTGTTCCAGTATACACAGTATTCATCACCCTCTGGTAATGTCTTAAGGCAGTTATGCAAATATCTGGAAGACTGTTGACTGAAAGGGCAATGAACCAGTTTGTTGCCCAGAAATGGATAAATAAGTAAAATTCATTTTTATCTTAACACCAAAAGGCACCATTAAAATGACAGTGCCTTGATTAATGAGTACCTTATGAGTACTAAAGACTTTGTAGATGTGTTTGTTTCACAACTAACCCATCCTCTCATCCTCTGTAAAACTGTTACAATGTGTGTCTCGATGCCATAGCCCCGATCTTGAGATTTGACAGTCTAGCATGAACAGCACCAATGTGGCAGGACATGAAAGCCTTTTTAGACAGGGAAAACCAGTAAGCAAGTATAATGCATGAAACAGAAAGTAAATCATAGGTGACTAATACTGAGGTCTGAAGGGAATGGCCTACCAATTAGGCAACGGCTTCTCACCATTTTACACAGTGATATTACTAATCCCTTCCTATAAAGTCAAGGCTGCTAATGTACCTGTTATTTTTTTCCTCCACGTTAGAATCTTTTTCTTTTTAATTTAAAAGGTTACTAAGATAGACAAATGAAGCAAAGAATGCTCTGACTCTGAGGGATTGAGTTATGAGTCTTTATCTGTGAACTGTAAAGGCATCTTCTGCTGACACTCCCGTGTGAACTTGCAGGCTGGTATGATAAACAGCGGTGATGCAAGAACAGCGCAACTCAGGAGACTTTAAATGATTGTGATCTACATCTCACATTATAAAAAATTTAAATATTAATGATCTCTTTTTAAAGTCAGTATGTTTTCAACTGCATGGACATTTAATAAGAAAAAATGAATAACATTTAATATTGATCAAAAGCCCCTAAGCCACGAATTTAAAACATTAATTTACTACCTCTTTGTTCTGTTCATTAACTTGTAGGGGATTTAAAATAATCACGAATGATGGCAGTGATTGCAAGAAAAGTTCCTTATCTTATAATAATGCCACATGAAATTCTTAGAGGCCGAATATATTTGTTTCTATCCTTATGTTACACAGACCATCTTTCAGTAATGGAAAGAAGCAAGGGATCAACTTTAGTTCTGATGCTTACAAATGATGACTCATCTCCAGTTTGGGAACCTGGAATGGTCGAATAGTATTATCTTTGATTTGCAAGCTCAGGTTTTGCTATTGGAAGCAAATGCTTCCATTCCAACCTTCTCCTCTGCTCTTTTTTCCTATAAAGTTCAAGACTGAAAGAACGTAAATATTTTTCCACTTGAACATTTTAAATTTTTCTATAGATACTAAGCATACTATCATCATTCTTGAACTAAAAGTGACAGATGTTTGAAGACAGTATGATGTCATTGATTTTAGTTGCCTGATTTAGTTTTGTCAGACTAGATATTTCTGTTACTAAAGTTGATTTGGTTGTTTTTTTTTTTTAAAGAAAACGTTTTTAATCTTACAGTACAGTACCTTGAAAAGTACAGTAGTACAGTACAACAGCTGGCATACAGGGGTTGGCATCGAGTGAACAGGCAAGAAGAGTTACTGACTGGAGGAGGGAGAGGAGGTGGGAGATGGCAGAGCTGAAGGATCATCAGCGGTAGGAGACGGAGGGCAAGCTGCAGTTTCACTCACGCCTTACATGATTGGACATGCAAATGCACATTCGCATCTTTGAAAGTTTGCAACTTGGAGGTTCGTATGTAGGGGACTTACTGTATAGTTCCCTGTGCTATATAGTAGGTCCTTGTTGTTTATCTATTTCATACCTAGTAGTGTGTATTTGTTAATCCCAAGCTCCTAATTTATCTCCCCCCATCCTCCGCTATCCACTTTAGTAACCGTAAGTTTGTTTTCTAGGTCTGTGAGTCTAACTCAGTTTTGTAAATAAGTTCATTTGTATCATTTTTTTAGATTTTACATATAAGTGACAACTTACAACATTTGTCTTTATCTGACTTACTTCACTTAATATGATAATCTCTAGGTCCATCCATGTTGCTGCAAATGGCATTATTTCATTTTTTTCTTATAGCTGAGTAATATTCCATTGTGTGTGTATATGTATGCAAATATATATTACACACACACACACACACACACACACACAAACACACCATATCTTCTTTATTCATTCATCTGTTGTTGAACATTTGGGTTGCTTCCATTTCTTGGCTATTGTAAATAGTGCTGCTATGAATACTGGGGTGCATGTATCTTTTCAAATTAGAATTTTCTCCAGATATATGCCTGGGGGTAGGATTGCTGGATGATATGGTAACTTTTAGTTTTTTAAGGAACCCCCATACTGTTTTCCACAGTGACTGCACCAATTTACATTCCCACCAACAGTATAGGAGGCTTCCATTTTTTCCATACCCTCTCCTGCATTTATTATTTGTAGACTTTTTAGTGATGGCCATTCTGACTGGTGTGAGTTGATACCTTGTTGTAGTTTTGATTTGCATTTTTTTCCAATATTTAGTGATGTTGAGCATCTTTTCTGTTTTTTTTTTTTTTGCGTAATAAATATTTGAATGATTTACTGCATGAATATGGAGGAATCAATATACAAGAAAGTAAACATGACATTTTAATAAAGAAAAACGTGAAGAGACTGAAAAGAATAACACACTAAAATAGTTATAAGTAGAATATATTACCCTATTGAAATACAAGGACTTTTATATTAATAGAAAAAAGTACAGATGTACTGTTTACAAGACATGGCTCTTCAGACAAAACTGGAAAAGCAGTGTTGTAAGTATAGGATAGGACTGCTATCCCATGCCATGAAAATCAACAGAAAAGAGAAAACATTAACTAGGAGAAAAGAATGTTATCTTTTTTTTTTTTTTTTTAATACAGCAGGTTCTTATTAGTCATCAGTTTTATACACATCAGTGTATACATGTCAATCCCAATCGCCCAGTTCATCACACCACCACCCCCTCCCCCCGCGGCTTTCCCCCCTTGGTGTCCATACGTTTGTTCGCTACATCTGTGTCTCAATTTCTGCCCTGCAAACCAGTTCATCTGTATCATTTTTCTAGGTTCCACAAATATGCGTTAATATACGATATTTGTTTTTCTCTTTCTGACTTACTTCACTCAGTATGACAGTCTCTAGATCCATCCACGTCTCTACAAATGACCCAATTTTGTTCCTTTTTATGGCTGAGTAATATTCCACTGTATATATGTACCACACTTCTTTATCCATTCATCTGTCGATGGGCATTTAGGTTGCTTCCATGACCTGGCTATTGTAAATAGTGCTGCAATGAGCATTGGGGTGCATGTGTCTTTTTGAATTGTGGTTTTCTCTGGGTATATGCCCAGTAGTGGGATTGCTGGATAATATGGTAATTCTATTTTTAGTTTTTGAAGGAACGTCCATACTGTTCTCCATAGTGGCTGTATCAGTTTACATTCCCCCCAACAGTGCAAGAGGGTTCCCTTTTCTTGACAGCCTCTCCAGCATTTGTTGTTTGTAGATTTTCTAATGAAGCCCATTCTAACTGGTGTGAGGTGATACCTCATTGTACTTTTGATTTGCATTTCTCTAATAATTAGTGATGTTGAACAGCTTTTCATGTGCTTCTTGGCCATCTGTATGTCTTCCTTGGAGAAATGTCTATTTAGGTCTTCTGCCCATTTTTGGATTGGATTTTTTTTTTTTTGTAATATTGAGGTGCATGAGCTGTTTATGTATTTTGGAGATTAATCCTTTGTCTGTTGATTCGTTTGCAAATATTTTCTCCCGTTCTGAGGGTTGTCTTTTCGTCTTGTTTATGGTTTCCTTTGCTGTGCAAAAGCTTTTAAGTTTAATTAGGTCCCATTTGTTTATTTTTGTTTTAATTTCCATTACTGTAGGAGGTGGATCAAAAAAGATCTTGCTGTGATTTATGTCGAAGAGTGTTCTTCCTATGTTTTCCTCTAAGAGTTTCATAGTGTCTGGTCTTACATTTAGGTCTCTAATCCATTTTGAGTTTATTTTTGTGTATGGTGTTAGGGAGTGTTCTAATTTCATTCTTTTACATGTAGCTGTCCAGTATTCCCAGCACCACTTATTGAAGAGGCTGTCTGTTCTCCATTGTATATCCTTGCCTCCTTTGTCATAGATTAGTTGACCATAGGTGCTTAGGATTTATCTCTGGGCTTTCTATCTTGTTCCATTGATCTATGTTTCTGTTTTTGTGCCAGTACCATATTGTCTTGATTACTGTAGCTTTGTAGTATAGTCTGAAGTCAGGGAATCTGATTCCTCCAGCTCCGTTTTCTTCCCTCAAGACTGCTTTGTCTATTCGGGGTCTTTTGTGTCGCCATACAAATTTTAAGATTTTTTGTTCTAGTTCTGTAAAAAATGCCATTGGTAATTTGATAGGGATTGCATTGAATCTGTAGATTGCTTTGGGTAGTATAGTCATTTTCACAGTATTGATTCTTGCAATCCAAGAACATGGTATATCTCTCCATCTGTTGGTATCATCTTTAATTTCTTTCATCAGTGTCTTATAGTTTTCTGCATACAGGTCTTTTGTCTCCCTAGGTAGGTTTATTCCTAGGTATTTTATTCTTTTTGTTGCAGTGGTAAATGGGAGTGTTTCCTTAATTTCTCTTTCAGATATTTCATCATTAGTGTATAGGAATGCAAGAGATTTGTGTGCATTAATTTTGTATCCTGCAACTTTACCAAATTCATTGATTAGCTCTAGTAGTTTTCTGGTGGCATCTTTAGGATTTTTTATGTATAGTATCATGTCATCTGCAAACAGTGACAGTTTTACTTCTTTTCCAATTTGTATTCCTTTTATTTGTTTTTCTTCTCTGATTGCCGAGGCTAGGACTTCCAAAACTATGTTGAATAATAGCAGTGAGAGTGGACATCCTTGTCTTGTTCCTGATCTTAGAGGAAATGGTTTCAGTTTTTCACCATTGAGAATGATGTTTGCTGTGGGTTTGTCGTATATGGCCTTTATTATGTTGAGGTAGGTTCCCTCTATGCCCACTTTCTGGAGAGTTTTTATCATAAATGAGTATTGAATTTTGTCAAAAGCTTTTTCTGCATCTATTGAGATGATCATATGGTTTTTATTCTTCAATTTGTTAATATGGTGTATCACATTGACTGATTTGCATATATTGAAGAATCCTTGCATCCCTGGGATAAATCCCACTTGATCGTGGTGTATGATCCTTTTAATGTGTTGTTGGATTCTGTTTGCTAGTATTTTGTTGAGGATTTTTGCATCTATATTCATCAGTGATATTGGTCTGTAATTTTCTTTTTTTTGTAGTATCTTTGTCTGATTTTGGTATCAGGGTGATGGTGGCCTCATAGAATGAGTTTGGGAGTGTTCCTTCCTCTGCAATTTTTTGGAAGAGTTTGAGAAGGATGGGTGTTAGCTCTTCTCTAAATGTTTGATAGAATTCATCTGTGAAGCCATCTGGTCCTGGACTTTTGTTTGTTGGAAGATTTTTAATCACAGTTTCAATTTCAGTGCTTGTGATTGGTCTGTTCATATTTTCTATTTCTTCCTGGTTCAGTCTCAGAAGGTTGTGCATTTCTAAGAATTTGTCCATTTCTTCCAGGTTGTCCATTTTATTGGCATAGAGTTGCTTGTAGTAGTCTCTTAGGATGCTTTGTATTTCTGCAGTGTCTGTTGTAACTTCTTTTTCATTTCTAATTTTATTGATTTGAGTCCTCTCCCTCTTTTTCTTGATGAGTCTGGCTAATGGTTTATCAATTTTGTTTATCTTCTCAAAGAACCAGCTTTTAGTTTTATTGATCTTTGCTATTGTTTTCTTTGTTTCTCTTTCATTTATTTCTGCTCTGATCTTTATGATTTTTTTCCCTCTGCTAACTTTGGGTTTTGTTTGTTCTTCTTTCTCTAGTTCCTTTAGGTGTAAGGTTAGATTATTTATTTGAGATTTTTCTTGTTTCTTGAGGTAGGTTTGTATAGCTATAAACTTCCCTCTTAGAACTGCTTTTGCCACATCCAATAGGTTTTGGATTGTCGTGTTTTCATTGTCATTTGTCTCTAGGTATTTCTTGATTTCCTCTTTGATTTCTTCAGTGATCTCTTGGTTATTTAGTAACGTAGTGATTAGCCTCCATGTGTTTGTGTTTTTTACATTTTTTCCCCCTATAATTCATTTCTAATCTCAGCATTGTGGTCAGAAAAGATGCTTGATATGATTTCAATTTTCTTAAATTTACTGAGGCTTGATTTGTGACCCAGGATGTGATCTATCCTGGAGAATGTTCCGTGTGCACTTGAGAAGGAAGTGTAATATGCTGTTTTTGGATGGAATGTCCAATAAATATCAAATAAATCTATCTGGTCTATTGTGTCATTTAAAGCTTCTGTTTCCTTATTTATTTTCATTTTGGATGATCTGTCCATTGGTGTAAGTGAGGTGTTAAAGTCCCCCACTATTACTGTGTTACTGTCAATTTCCTCTTTTACAGCTATTAGCAGTTGTCTTATGTATTGAGTTGCTCCTATGTTGGGTGCATATAAATTTATAATTGTTATATCTTCTTCTTGGATTGATCCCTTGATCATTATGTAGTGTCCTTCCTTGTCTCTTGTAACATTCTTTATTTTAAAGTCTATTTTATCTGATACGAGTATTGCTACTCCAGCTTTCTTTTGATTTCAATTTGCGTGGAATATCTTTTTCCATCCCCTCACTTTCAGTCTGTATGTGTCCCTAGGTCTGAAGTGGGTCCCTTGTAGATAGCATATATATGGGTCTTGTTTTTGTATCCATTCAGCAAGCCTTTGTCTTTTGGTTGGAGCATTTAATCCATTCACGTTTAAGGTAATTATAGATATGTATGTTCCTATGACCATTTTCTTAATTGTCTTGGGTTTGTTTTTGTAGGTCCTTTTCTTCTCTTGTGTTTCCCACTTAGAGAAGTTCCTTTCGCATTTGTTGTAGAGCTGGTTTGGTGGTGCTGAATTCTCTTAGCTTTTGCTTGTCTGTAAAGCTTTTGATTTCTCCATCGAATCTGAATGAGATTCTTGCTGGGTAGAGTAATCTTGGTTGTAGGTTCTTCCCTTTCATCACTTTAAGTATATCATGCCACTCCCTTCTGGCTTGTAGCATTTCTGCTGAGAAATCAGCTGTAAACCTTATGGGAGTTCCCTTGTATGTTATTTGTCGTTTTTCCCTTGCAACTTTCAATAATTTTTCTTTGTCTTTAATTTTTGCCACTTTGATTACTATGTGTCTCGGCGTGTTTCTCCTTGGGTTTATCCTGTATGGGACTCGCTGCGCTTCCTAGACTTGGGTGGCTATTTCCTTTCCCATGTTAGGGAATTTTTCGACTCTAATCTCTTCAAATATTTTCTCAGGTCCTTTCTTTCTCTCTTCTCCTTCTGGGACCCCTATAATGCGAATGTTGTTGCATTTAATGTTGTCCCAGACGTCTCTCAGGCTGTCTTCATTTCTTTTCATTCTTTTTTCTTTATTCTGTTCTGCAGCAGTGAATTCCACCATTTCGTCTTCCAGGTCACTTATCTGTTCTTCTGCCTCAGTTATTCTGCTATTTATTCCTTCTAGTGTAGTTTTCATTTCAGTTATTGTATTGTTGATCTCTGTTTGTTTGTTCTTTAATTCTTCTAGGTCTTTGTTAAACATTTCTTGCATCTTCTCGATCTTTGCCTCCATTCTTTTTCCGAGGTCCTGGATCATCTTCACTATCATTGTTCTGAATTCTTTTTCTGCAAGGTTGCCTATCTCCACTTCATTTAGTTGTTTTTCTGGGGTTTTATCTTGTTCCTTCATCTGGTACATAGCCCTCTGCCTTTTCATCTTGTCTGTCTTTGTGTGAATGTCGTTTTTGTTCCACAGGCTGCAGGATTGTAGTTCTTCTTGCTTCTGCTGTGTGCCCTCTGGTGGATGAGGCTATCTAAGAGGCTTGTGCAAGTATCCTGATGGGAGGGACTGGTGGTGGGTAGAGCTGGGTGTTGCTCTGGTTTGCAGAGCTCAGTAAAACTTTAATCCGCTTGACTGCTGATTGGTGGGGCTGGGTTCCCTCCCTGTTGGTTGTTTGGCCTGAGGCAACCCAACACTGGAGCCTACCTGGGCTCTTTGGTGGGGCTAATGGCAGACTCTGGGAGGGCTTACTCCAAGGAGTACTTCCCAGAACTTCTGCTGACAGTGTCCTTGTCCCCACAGTGAGCCACAGCCACCCCCCGCCTCTGCAGGAGACCCTCCAAGACTAGCAGGTAGGTCTGGTTCAGTCCCCTGGGTTCACTGCTTCTTCCCCTGGGTCCCGATGTGCACAGTACTTTGTGTGTGCCCTCCAAGAGTGGAGTCTCTGTTTCCCCCAGTCCTGTCAAAGTCCTGCCATCAAATCCCACTAGCCTTCAAAATCTGATTCTCTAGGAATTCTTCCTCCCGTTGCCGGAGCCCCAGGTTGGGAAGCCTGACGTGGGGCTCAGAACCTTCACTCCAGTGGGTGGACTTCTGTGGATAAGTGTTCTCCAGTCTGTGAGTCACCTACCCAGCAGTTATGGGATTTGATTTTGCTGTGATTGCGCCCCTCCTACCGTCTCATTGTGGCTTCTCCTTTGTCTTTGGATGTGGGGTATCTCATTTGGTGAGTTCCAGTGTCTTCCTGTTGATGATTGTCCAGCAGCTAGTTGTGATTCTGGTGTTCTCACAAGAGGGAGTGAAAGCACGTCCTTCTACTCCGCCATCTTGGTTCAGCAAAAAAAGAACGATTTGGTTTTTTGTTTTTTGTTGTTTTCTGTATTGTGAGAAAGGAATGTTTACTTTCATAAAGTATTTAAAAATATTCAAAAATTAACATATATTAATGTTAATACCAATACATGTCTTAGTATAATATTTAAAATAGCTTAAATGTTGTTTTAGTTACTAAATTCTGTGCTCCTATAATTTATAAACACAACAAAGCAAAGCCAAGGAAACAGTAGTTAAATTGATTTTCATAATCCTTCTTCCATAGGATCATCTGGAATGTATTAAACACATCTTCCCTTTACCTTACCATAAAATCTAAGGGGAAATAAATATTTTTACAGAAGTGAGTCAATCACATTTTAAGTTAGTGAAATTGAGGGCACACTGAGATTTCTTTCTTCATTAAAGTAACTCCAAAGATACTTTACTGCATGGTTTATTCTGGCCAAATAAAAAGAGAAATTGGGACCAAGATGCAAGAAAAGTATGTGTTGTGTACAATATCTGTGTTGGGATATGATTTGAAAGACTGAGAAAAACTTTACATATATTCCAACATATCACATATCTTTACACATTATTAACATCTTAAAAAGCTGGACATAAAATAGTGTGAAAGCCAACATTATGTCATGAGGAGCAGAAAAGAGAAGAAACAGACATTATAAACTTTCTTATATGCTTTATACCAAAATCCTTAAAAAAATAAACTGGAATGTGGCTTGCAGCCATAGGTGCAAAATAGATTATAAATTAATTTGGAAGCAGGTGTTTCCATGGTTGTTGGAAAAACAATGCCAACTGAACATTTCCGTAGCATTAAAAGAGCAGACTATGGTTATACTTACAACAGGCAAGAAAGAGAAATAAGATCATAATGCTGGAACATATTCCTCACTCTCTGAAACAAAACCTGGAGCCATAAATGCTGCAGCTGGAAGAGTTTTGTAGGAGTTTTGATCTTGGTGGGCGAATTCGGCATTAACATCTTTAACTCAGACGCATAGCTTGCAGTAAAATCCATATCCACAAGGTATTTTCTATTCCCAACTGTGAAGTTTCTGCTCTTTCTTTTTCTTTGAAGAAGAAATAAACAAAGACCAAAAATTATTGAATTCGTTAAACTTCAATTTGTCATTTCTTGGAGCAAGTGAAGTTGCAAAACAGAAATTCTCAAGCTAGCCATATATATAATTATGGTATTATAATACTTTATACTCACTAGCACAGAATCCCATTCTATTGTTGAGCTGTGTTGAAGAATAACAATGTCTGTGCTTCCGTGGGCAATATTTTCCTCTGATAAGAGTTGTGTTTCCAATTGATCACAGATTCCATCTACCAGTTTTCCTATGCTGAATTCTGGCAGTTCCCACCACCTTATTTTCAGTTTAGGGCAAAGAAAAAGATCTGATACGGGACTCATTTGTCATTTAAATTCTCTGGCCTTGGCTGAATGACAATTGTGACATCTCTCCACTCTATCCTCCATAGAACTTGGACATGTTGTGGGATATATATACAAATTACAGAAATTTACCTGGCCCTCCTAATAGCCACTTGCTTGATTATTAATGGGATTGTCAGATAGTACATTTGATTTCATAATTAAAATATGCATACACATTTAATATAAAGTATATATTTGAATATATGCATACAAATACTAAAGATGTAAAGAAATAAATACAGTTGATTTTTTTCATGCTTTAGTGGTAATTTTAATCTCTGCTTGTATTTTCATTAACTTAAAACTACTAGGCAAGAAGTAAATGACTCATGTACAAACAGTTAATCTCCCACCATTCTCCTCAAGTTGAGTAATCATCTGTTGATTTGTCTGGTTATTTAGGTTTGGTTGAATCATATGGCATTGTTATTTCTATAGGAGAAAAACAATTGAATATTAGCAACAGCAAGTGATTCAACCTAATAGATTCAAATTCAGTCACCAGTCATGTATTTCCCTTTGTTGGTTCCAGCTAATAATATTAGGACCAGGAATCTTTCCCCCAAGCACTTCTATTGGAGAGACTCAGCTTTACCCCACTAATTTACCATATGCCCTTGTTTCCTCTTTAAGAGGCCCATTTTCTCCGCCTTCATGTTCCTTTTCCTTTCTTCTATTGTTTCTGCAGAGAGAGAGAGAGAGAGAGAGAGAGAGAGAGAGAGTGAGCGAGAGACGGAGAATAAAGAAAGATGGAGAGCGATGAGGTGTGGTTCTTCCCCAAATCCTCCTAAAGATTCTAAACTCAAAAATGTTTGGTTATAAGTAGATTTTTGTAGAAACTGGTAAACAGACTGGGCCTTCTGCCTGGTTTGATATGTGGGAGCATAGAGGCAGAAGCTCAAGGAAGCCAGTCCTGAGCACTCACAAGAATCACGGGGAAGATTCTGCTTTTCTTAGTCCTATAGAATTCGGGTCTGTCCAAGTTTAAGTAGATCTCCAAGTTCCCTATTTGACATCTGTGTTTCATTTGGGGTCCTGTCCAGTATCGTTTGAATTAAGGGGCAGAGCTGAACCAGGAGTACAGCCTTGTAATGACTTCCAAACTGTGGCAGTACACTGTGCAGGGCGATTAGGGATTTGTTGGGTTAGCTAAAAATTTTGATGATTTTGGAAATTCCATTGAAATTTAGAGAAAAGTTATGGAAACCATTCTGAGATAGGCAATACAGCCTTTGGGGAAAGTACACTGTTTAATATTGGCTATTTCAGAAAGAAGGTAGGTATGTGTTGAATCACAAACAAGATGGGTGGTAACATCTGTCAGTATAAGAACATACATAGGACTTCCTGGTATGCAGTGTCGTTTTGTTAATAGAGAGAAGAGACATTTTGTGGCAAATGCCTGCTAGCAAGAAAAACTGTTGCTTTTCCAGAAATTCAGGTCAGGAAATGGGAAAGAAGTCAAAGAGGTGAACTGCTGCAGCACTATGAGCAAAGGAGCTCCTATAAACACCTAACCCTTTCTTGTATATGGCTGAGGCTCTAGAGGGAGGTGCTGCAGAGGGCAGGGTGCCCACTTAATAATATCCAGGGTGGTCTCTGACTCTGAGTATGAAGAAAACGTGGCACAAGGTTTAGATTAGGAATTTCACCCCCTTCTTTTTTTTTTTTTTTTTTTTCACCCCCTTCTTGGGGCTCCCTTAAGCCTAGTGCTGTTGACTGTATTGACAATAGTGCTACATTCACAGACTTCTCTCCAGGTTTCTTGGAGACCTCTGAAACCTGCTAGACCTGCCAGAGAAGACCTTGTCTGTTTGGGCTGAGTTGGCAAGACCCCTCAAATGAATAAAGAGGCAAAGCTGGAAGAGGATTCCAATAAGACCTTTAGAGCCTGGATTTCTCTAAGGCCAGAGGAGAAGAATGGGGGAAGTTAGGGCTGTGTGGTGAAGTAGGTGTGGTGTGAAGGGGAACGGAGTGCTAAGTAGTCATCATGCTTTGTCTTCTCCTTACCTTTTCCTTTGGGGGAGAACTTGGTAAAAACTGAAAGACTGCAAATGTTCGACTTTTCACCTTCACTTAGGGGGAATTTTAATAAGGTGGAGAAAATTACATTCACTAGAATTCACTTAGACAAACGTCCTGTTTGGGAAAATGTGTGTGGTTTAGAACAAGATTCCAACGATATGTGTGGAACTCTTTTGAGCTAGATAAGCAAAGAACTTTCTCACTTCTTGGAGGGGAGGAAAGGAGAGACTAGTACTGGTGGATCCACCCAAATGACGGAAAGTCACATGTTCTGTAATGCAACTCTCTTCATGACTGTGTAACAAGGTAATAAATTCAAGAAATGCTTGAGCAGGAGTGGATTTTTGGTGGCAGCCAATGAGGAGACTCTGTGTGGAATTATGGGAGCACTTGGACCTGGAGCGCGTGAAGCCAGGGAGAAGGATGAGAAAACTGGACATTACCTGTAATGTTCTGCACTCTCACAGTCTGTATAATTGGCAGCCAAGTTTAACCAGATTTGTGATGTATATGTGTGTGTGTGTGTGTGTGTATGTGTGTATGTGTATGTGTGTGGTCACCTAGCTAAATAAAAGGAGTCATGTCTTCCTGGGAATCTTCCTGCGCCAGGACTGTATGTTCCCATGGAAGCACTTTACACGCTGTTTTGTAATTATCCTTCTGACTGCTTTTTTTCCCGACACAGACACTTCCAATCCACTGAGTTATCACAGTTCCCTCATTCAAAGGTGTCCTTGTCTTGTTGTTTTCATAGGAAGTCCATGTAGATGAGGCAAAATTCTTTCAAATAATTTTAACCTTGTCCCCATCAGATGGATCTAAGAAGACCAAAAGAAAAAGGGAGGAGGGGGGAACCCCCTTGTGAATCCTCTGTGACTGCCATACTCTTGCCTTCACATCTTTGTTTATCTTAGCCTCTTGCCTAAATGCCTTTCTTTCACCCAAATCTTATCCATCCTTCAAGTCCTAGCTAAAGGCACACGTCCTCCTGAACTTTTCTCTGATCTTTCCAGTCCTGGCTGATCTCCTTTCTAGTGTTTATCTTGTCTTTAACTCCACTGCATCCTCTTTGAGGATGAGGCATGTTTTATGCTTCTAAAACTTCCGCAGTACTTAGCACAATGGTGAGTGCATAGCAAGCATTTCATTTAAACACATTTCTTACTAACCGTGTGCAAATGTGGTCTACTGATTAAAGATGTAAGCCCCTAGAGGGCAGAACCTAGGGCTTCTGGGTGTTTGTTTTTTTTTAAACAGGGCTTCACACATTTTAGGCTGTTTGGCTATATTGAACAATGAAGGCCATGAGAGTACTAGAAACCTCATTAAAAGTTTACATGGGATGCATGCTTAGCTCTGATACTTTATGATGGATGGGAAACAGCAATGAGCTGTTCTGTAGGTGTACGCCCGTGGCCAGACATGCCAGGAGAGCAGTTATTACAGTTATTACCTACTGAGATTTTAACTGATTTTCCTTTGTGCAAATATTGCCATAAAGCTAAGGAACCCAACATCTTGACTTTGAATTCATCCTGAATTAAATAATGAATTATTATTGCTAGAAAAGACATAAGAGCAAAGTATAGGTAGAAAATCAGCAACCATTGGTCAGTAGTAAGACTGGAAAAATGGAATTAAGCCAGAGTCTCTTTACTCACTTAAAGAGCTCATACCTTTCTTAAAGCCTTGTGTTATTAATAATAAGAAGAAGAAACTTTGTCAGCTACTTGGATCCAGAGAGCATTGCAAGACCAACAGAAATGATTTCAGGGAGTCAAGTCTTCAGGGTTTGCATAATTACTAAACACTGTACTTCTCAACTTTCATAAGACATATCCATCTTCAAAATTTATTTATGAGATAAACAATTGAGCCTGAAAATTTGATGCTGACATTTCCTGCCTATTGTGGACCTCTATAGAGTTGCCTTAATCACATTTTCAGTAGTGTCCAAGAATGACATTCTTCTGACTCCTTTTAAGCAGCGACTACGGAAGTTTCTAGTGTAAGCGATTGCCTCAGTTTTGGTAGCCGTTTCCTTGGGGGCATACAGTTGTGCCTCTTTCACTTGTGGAGCAGGTCCTGCAGAATGGAGGCGTCACATCCTTCCCTCAGTCTTCCTCCATGCCGTCAAGACTATGGAAGGTTTGACTTCATGAAAAGCCTTTATGTATCCTAGACAAAGGATATTCTTTTTCATCCTTGTAAAAGTGATCTTGCCCAGGGAGTCACATAGAGAAGGGTTGGGTGAGGCAGGAATGAGCTGACTCGTTGATATATCTCCCATGAACTCTGGATTGCTTTAGAGCGAGGAAATGAGCAGTTGAACGATTGTCTAAATTCCGAGGCAGAGAACTGGCTTAAGAACAACAAACACAGTTTGGGCCTGCATAAGATAGAGGGCTTTCTAGGGGATCAGAAGAAACCTGTCTTGCACAGGTGTTACTGTAATTGTGACCCAGAGCTATGGAGAAGTTCAGTGTGCTGCGGTTCCTGCACTGAGACCACAGCTGTTATAATTCACGTCCCTCTGCACCCTGCGTGGTGGTTTTGCATTGTTGCACAGGTCCATAATAGGATGCACGTAGAAAAATACAACAAGATATCAAGGCTCGTGCTTGGTTCCAGTGAATGGGGGTAGCTTTGCTCCCACAGTTAGGTTTTGACCTGTCTAAAAGGCCTTTGGAGAGGCAAATGTACAAACTGAAAACTTCTTCCAGTATATAGAATCACTTGTTTTAGCGCTTACAAATGAGGATTGCACATGCTTTTATTTTAAGTTGCAGTGGAAGGCAAAATTAAAGGAAAAAACCCCAAACCTCTGGTGTTCCAGAGACTGACAACCAGGTCAATAGGATATAAGTTTCTTTTAATAGGGTTTTTTGGTGTCATTGCTCGTAAAAGTTGATTTGATCCTGAATCTTAGTGTTCTGGATGTAAAAAATATTACATATATATGTATATATATATTTTTTATGACTCTTGCGGTAAGAATGGAAAGTGTCCATTCCTTTTCATTAATGAAGTCACTTGATTGTGTGTGGGTCATTTAGTGGTCTGCTTTTAAATTGGTGGGTGTGAGTTTCCTTGAGGGTTGTCATCCTATATATTGTTGGCACAATATTGTGAAGCATGGGGCCCAGCAGAGTAGACCAGTTTTAAGATGGTATGTTTGGTTTGCCGCATTTTCTGGGATGAGGCAATAAGGTACTTCATCTCTGTGAAATTAACCTTTTAAAAAATGTTAACAAATAACTTTTCCTTGGTTATTCAGAACTCCTTATTGAGCTATCAGTACCATTGCTTTTAAATTTTGAAAATCTTGTTACACTATCCTGGGTGACATTGTCTCCAGTCTTTAACTGTCTTGGATGTTCTTACCTCCCCAACTTTCTACACAGCTTTTCTTTTCTCTCTCAACTCTGTATAAATTGCTTCACAGTCACCTTCCCATATAGCTACATTTCAGGGCTTTTTTGCTCCCATTCCCATAGCCCCTTATATATTTTATTGGTAAAGGGATTATAAATTCTTCAAAGGTTAGGAACTGCTATATGTTTACCTCTGTATCTCTATTAATCTGAATGTATGTATTAACTCAAAGATTATTACCCACTTCTTACTTCTTTCACATACCTTTGCTTCTTTTCTTAATATGCCCTCTTTTTATCATCCCACTGATATAGTACTTTGTTAATAACTTTAATGCAGTGGTCCTCAACCTTAACTACATATTGGGATCATTTGGATAGCCTAAATAAATACTGATAGCTGGGTCCTATCCACAGGAATTCTGATTGAATTGGTCTGCAGTGTGGCCTGGGCTTTGAGGTTTTATTAAAAGCTCCCTAGGTGATCCTAATATCCGGCCAAGGTTGAGGGCCACTGCTCTTGTGCCCTGTCAGTTCCAATCGTGAATTTGACTTTACTTGGGTTTGTACTCTATGCAAATGTCTAGCGCTTTAATCTTTGCAATGATGTTTAAAATGATGATGATGATAATAGTAAAAATGATAACTAACAATAATAACTAACTGTTATTGATCATTTCTTGCCAGGCACTAAATACTTTATAGTTTATTTTACTTTTACAAAAATAATGAGATAAGAAATAATATTATTCCCATTTTACAGATTAGGAAATTTAGGCATAGGGAAGTTAAATAAATTCTCCTAAGTCACATAATTAGTAAATGACAGAGCTGAGATTTGTGCTCAGGCAGGTTAACCTCCAGAGTCAGCACTTGCAATCACATTATGCTGTTGTCTGTCACACCTTCTTCTTGGGATAATGACTCCTGATTAATGGGGATTTCCAATTTCTAGAAAAAAATTGCTAGCCAGTCACATAGTATTTTCCCTGTTACTTTCATCTACTTACTCTGCCCTGCGAGGTATGATGAGGAAGAAATTTCTTCTAAAGAGGGACCAGGCAGATCAAAATGTAGGAGAAAAACGTGCTGCAGAGCCACAGAAACATCTAATCCAGTGTATTCAACTGTGGTACTGTTGACCAGTAGAATGCCCCCATCAGTTGTGACAATCAAAAATGTTTCAGACATTGCCAAATGTCCCCTCCTTGAGAATCACCACTCTAATTAAACAGCTTTCAAGCCAGTAATAGTAATTAAACTTGGAGTAATAAGATGTTTTGATTGATGGTGACAACTTATTTCAAAACAAACATATCATAATTTATTTATTCAAATGAAAGTGTTTCTACCCAAGTAATCTACTGGGAAGATGACACTCTTATTCCAACAATGCTGCTGTTGTTCAAAACATTTAAAAAATTGTCTTCAGATCTTGTAGTACAACTTAAAAATACTACCCAGCATAATAAATCATCCTTTGCCTGGTGAATTTAATATTTAGAAATCTCTAAAAGATATTTAAAGCCAAGTCTGGTGAGTAGGGTGTGTTGATGAACTGTAGAGTTTTTTTGTAACTCTAACAACGTGGTCTTTCTTGTATGGCTCATAAACTGTCTTTGACAGCCATTAAATAAGAAGAATTCAAACTAATGTTCTGATTAGTGATGCTCTTTGTAGAAGTCCTTCCAGAACTTCTCCTCTGAAGGACAGTACTATATTACAACACTGTATAATGCTCATTTTTGTTTGAAAATAAATTTCATTTCCTAAGCATCATATTTCATGCATGTACTAAGAATTTTCATGAGTGAGCAAGTCGTAGTACTAGAGAAGAGTGGGAACGCTTCCTAAAGGAAGTTAGTCTTGAAAGAAGGAAAAGCCAAGGACTGGCTGAGAAAAGTTGGGGAAACAATTCAGGTAGGGGCAGTAATTGTGCAAAGCTTGGAGGTGGGAGGGAGCTAGTCATGAATTAAGGATGGTGAGCAGGTGCACTTAACTAGATTGGAGAGTCTGAGTCGAGGACTGTGGTCTTAATCCTGGCCACATTATCAACATCACCTGAGAAGTTTATAAAACGTGAAAGCTGCCTGAATCCCACACTGGACCTTTAAATAAGACACCACTGCTGTGGTGTCCTGAGTCTCTGTGTTTTGTTTTGAAAATCTTCACAAGATATCTTAATGCATATGCATGTTTGAGAATCAGTTTAATAAGACATATACTTGGTTGAGTAAAGGGAGCCTGCAATCCGTGTTTTCCATGCTCACAAAGTGATAGTGGGCCAGGTCAGGCTTCTTAACAGGGCAGTAAGAACCTCATGCAGTTTTGTAGATACCAAGGTGATGATACCAACTTAATATAAGAGAAGCCAAAAGAGGTTAAATAACTTGTCCAAGTTCATCTAGCCAGTAAGTGCAAAGCTGAGGCGTAATTCCCAAGTCTTTTGATTTCAACTCCCACGTGGACAGATCAGAGAAAGAATTAGGGACTTTGTTGGAGAATAGGAGTGGGAGAGAGATTAAAATAATAATGGAAGGTGTCTATACCTTTAGAGGGCCTTAGAGAGCAGGAGGGAAGAAAATGAAAATTGAATATCCACCATGTGCCAGGCTGTATCTCATTTAATCTTTCCAGTACCCCAGCAGGGTAGCAGCAGTGCATGCAAGGGTGCTGAGGCTCAGAGCGGTCAATAACTTGTCTGATGCCACACAGATAGGAAGTGATATTCAGACCACACTTTGGAACTGGCTCTGGAGCTCATCATGCTCTTTTTATTACCTCATTTGGCCCCTTATCTGAGAGTAATGGTTCTTTACTGAGGACAGTTTTGCCCCCCAGGGACATATGGCAATGTCTAGAGACATTTTGGGTTGTTATAATCATGGGGTAGGTGGGGGCTTCTACTGCTATCTAGTAAGTAGAGGCCAGATATGCTTCTCAATAATGCGTAGAACAGCCACAAAGAATTATCCAGCTCAAGGTGGCAATAGTGTTGAGATTGAGAAACCTTGATGTAGGAGGATGGTTGTAGCTCAGGAAGTTGGCAATGAAAGACAAGTTTATGGGTAAGATGATGAAGTGACTTCAAACATTCATGTATTAGTTAGGTGTTCAGTTAAATCTAGCTGTCTCATCTCCTTCCACCTGAGAGTTACTTGAGGCTGAGGCATTGCTCATTGTATTCTAGTAACTGACCTCATGCCTTAACTGACTGCTTCTTTACATGAGCCCTCCTTCAAGACCCCACATGGGTTTACCACAAGAACAGTTAGTTTCTACCCACCTATTAAGGTGAAGGAGTTTTTCTCCCCCATTTTTTTTTCTTTTTTCTCCTGTTTATTATTATTATTATTACTATTATTATTAATTTTTTCTTTCTTTATGGCCCATTGAGTTCTTGGCAGATTTGTTATGCATTTGCTCCAAGGTTCTCTTTTTAGCCTTTTGTTTGAGGGAGGTGGATCCTTGTTTACCAGGACTCAAGTGGAAACGTCCAAGCGCAGAGGCCACAATAAGGCAGCCATTTTTAGTCACTTTCCACCTGGGCTGAATCTGAGCCAGAAGATAAGAGGCAAAACGTTTCCCATTATCAGACCCCTAAGCCGTACTCCCCTGATTTCTCCCACCGATATTCTTGTTCCAACGGCAGTAAGCCCACATACTCTATTTGTGGTGGCTTGAAGCCAAAATCCAGGTGTGATATTCCAAAGCATTCTTGCAGAGGAGTTTTCAGCTGGTATTTTGTTTACCTGCATTTTTGGCCAGTCTCAATCCTTCGGGAGCCAAAAGCTTACAGAACTGAAACATCTCGAGCTTTTACCATACCTGTGTGTAAAATCTGTGTGAATACAGACTTTACACAGTGTGTCTGTGGCCTTCGGTGACCCCTTCTTTGCCTATTTCTTTCTTTAGGAAATTCCAAGAGGTTGTGGAAACACCTCTTATTTAGCTACTCCTGATTGGAAATCTGGTACCCTCACAAAGTGCTCTGAGGTCCTTGGCAGAAAAAAAACCCCTCTAAAATCAAGGTATGTTGTTCTTGGGATTATTTCCTATTTTTTAGTAGAAGACTCTTCTCGAATGTTCATCTTAAGGCAGCGCTGGAGGAAAATCATAATACATAAACTAGCCATAAATGAGTTCTTCCACTCTGTCCATTCTAGGAAAAGACTTAAATGTAATATAGGTTTGGATTTTTGGTGTGTTTGGCTTTGGGATCGCCCTCCTCTTTGACTTCTTTGGGGCCATTGTGTTGTTCTGCTTACTTTGGGGCTTAGATGTGTGTGTTCTGGCTGGCTCTGTAACTTCCCTCTGTGCTCACCTCTGCTACTGCTCTAGCCTTTATCTCTGATGTCTGCCTTGGCCTCTGGTATGCAGGGCAGTGGGGCAGGTGGAGGGTCATGAGTTAGTAGACAGTGAATTATGGCAGAGCGCCTGCAGGCAAGTTCTGCTCTTATTACTTTTATTGTTGACACATAGACTCTCTCAGTCTTATTTCTTTTATCTGTAAAATGGGGATAATACTCTCTGGCCTCTTCATCCCACACCTGAATCAGGACTTTGCCTTGTTCACCATATCTAGGTTAAGGCTTGGTGCCTAGTAACCACACAATAAATATATGTTGAATAAATGAATAAACATCATATAAAATTCTCCAATTCTGAATGAATTTAAGATATTGCTTTCTGGGAGAGGAGGTTGTACTTTAATCTGTTTTTTTTTTTTTTTTTTTAAATATAAGCAACTTTTTTTTTTTTTTTTAAGATTTCTTTATTGATTGATTGATTGATTGCTATGTTGGGTCCTCGTTTCTGTGCTAGGGCTTTCTCCAGTTGTGGCAAGTGGGGGCCACTCTTCATCGCGGTGCGCGGGCCTCTCACTATTGTGGCCTCTCTTGTTGCGGAGCACAGGCTCCAGACGCGCAGGCTCAGTAGCTGTGGCTCACGGGCCTAGTTGCTCCACGGCATGTGGGATCCTCCCAGACCAGGGCCCGAACCCGTGTTTCCTGCACTAGCAGGCAGATTCCCAACCACCGCGCCACCAGGGAAGCCCTTTAATCTGTTTTTATTAAACATAAGATAAAATAAAAATGTTTGACAATAATTCTGGCTTGACTTGTTTCTGGCCCTGGGCCATAGAACTATCAGACGAGCACAAGGAATCAGATTATCATAGATTTTTCCATATCAGTACTTACGGGCCTTTCAGAGTACACAGTGTTTTTTCCTAGGCATGGTTTTAGTGGAAAGTGATTATTACTATTTGTTATGTACTTTTAAAGGGAAAATCATTGTATAGACTCTTCATCTAGATTATTTGAATCTCAGTTTTTAAGATTTATGTGAAGAAGATATAGGATGTATGTAGATTTAGTGGATTTCTTAGTCCACTGCACTGTATATTGCCCAGAGACTTCAAAGCAGGGAGACCCCTGGTCTTGGCTTTCAGCCTGGGGAGGGTGAAGGCATCTACAGTCTTGATTCATAGGCATGATATACCCACACATGCATAGGCACATGTATACACACATTATCAGGACAGTAGCAGCTCATTTGATGGCTAACCTTGTTGGAAAAGTGAAACTTGAGTGCGTGCTTTTGCCTTTTGTTAAGATTCCTTGTTGCTCTCATGTTGAATCTTACATAACTAGAGCTTACGTATGTCTTTGTTTAAATTACTCAGTGGTAATTTTCCTTCTTTGAACACTCCTATTATTAAAATTTGAAATGTTAGGACATTTTTGCCATTGGTAATCTGTCTGATCCTTTAGCTAAAAACGTCAAGACCACTTGAAACTTGGACTTTTTAGATTTGAATTTTTTAGAGATTTTAGACTTTAAACTTTAGATTTTTGAAAGACAATGAGGTATATTTACTAGGTTATGTAACACTGTCATCTGGGTCTGGACCAGCATCCATAGTCAGTCAAGTTTTTGCAGTGAAATGCATGATATGTATACCAAGAGGGACAAATCAAGAATGTAAATAGCCTCGTGGAAATTCAGGTCAGATTTTTGCCACCATATGAGTTTTCAGATCGAGCTAGGTTTGTCACCAAAAGAGTTTAGGAAAAAAAAAACCTTTTGCTTTTTAGAAACTTTTGGTTATCTGAGTTATAGAAAAAGGGTTGTCTAATAATTGTAGACACAATTATTAATTCGCTTTATTTTTTTGGATTTCATTAAGAAGAGAGAAGCCTCATTTTATCCAGAGCCTTGTGGAGGGAGGCAGGTGGCTTGCCTTGGGGTCCATTGTCCTCTACAGAAAGCCTACAGTGTTTCTGCTCAGAGTCATTTGAAAATCAGCTCAATGTATTTCTTTGTGCAGGCTGTTAAAATGGCTTGGATTCCACTAGAGGGCAGTTGGGCCTTATCTCAGTGGACTTTATGGTTATCAGATCTGGTACCGTCAAGCTGGGTAATTTTCGCCATTGACCAACACTCATTTCTGTTTCTATTCAGCATCTGTCTGTCCCACTTCCATCACTACACTTCTATATGTCACACTTATTCCCACACTTATATCCAGCCTAGGCCGTTCTTCTGAACTCTTACTCAGCATTTTCTTGTTGGCTGTTTTAAAGACCATTGAATCTAGACATGTTGAAGGTTGACCTCAAGAACTCCACTGCCTATTATCCACCCCCAATTCTCTTCTTCCTGTGCTCCTTGGCTCAGGGAAAGTCACCCCTGTCTATTTGCTTATGCAACCCTTGGAACCTAGGCTTCATCCTTGATACTCCCTTTTCCTACATAATTCCTCATCAGAGCCCCTCCATTTTACTTGCCAAATGTCTCTCAAGGTCTTTCTACTTTTGTATGTCTCCACTCCTAGCTACCACCTTCTTTTATTTGGCTACTAGCCACCTAACTGGTCTTCTAGCTCTAGGATTGTCTTTCTCACTTCTTCCAAATTCCTCTTTTATCCTCTGCTTTTCCTTCTGCCAACTCTAGACCTTTCAGTCAATCTCAGCTTCTGTCCTCACACTTGTATATTTCTATCCATTATGAAATGCTGTTTTTCAAAAATGTGAAAGCCCAGTACACTGAGGATGAAGGTAGTAAGACTCAATTTCCCAAGAGAGTAAAGGGAGGTCATATATACAAGTAGTCCTCACTTTGCATGGTTCCTTATATGTATGAATTTCAGTTAGCACAAGTTAGTTAAATAACACCAGTCCAACACCAGTTTCCCAACAACACAGTACAAATTTTAGATCTCTATTTAGTCACTTCCTTTAGAGAAGTCTTCCCCTTGGAGATTTAAGAACATTTTAAAGGCACTCGTAGCTCTCTGTATTTTTTTTCCATGGCACTTATCATAGTTTGTAATTATCTATTTCCTCCTACCTTTCCTCCTTCTCTCCCTCCCTCCCTTCCTTTCTTTCTTCCTTCTGTAAATTAGCTTTTTTTTTTTAAAATTGATTAATTAATTAATTTATTTTTGGCTGTGTTGGGTCTTCGTTTCTGTGCGAAGGCTTTCTCTAGTTGTGGCAAGCGGGGGCCACTCTTCATCGCAGTGCGCGGGCCTCTCACCATCGCGGCCTCTCTTGTTGCGGAGCACAGGCTCCAGACGCGCAGGCTCAGCAGTTGTGGCTCACGGGCCTAGTTGCTCCGCGGCATGTGGGATCTTCCCAGACCAGGGCTCGAACCCGTGTCCCCTGCATTAGCAGGCAGATTCTCAACCACTGCGCCACCAGGGAAGCCCAATTAGCTTATTTTTGTCTGCCTTGTTCTTACATTAAAGGGCTGTGAGGTTATACTATCTTCAGCTTGTAACAGTGACTGGGAATTCTCAGTTAATAAAGGCGGAATGAATGAATGAATGGATAAATGAACAAAAACAGGCCCCATTTATTTTTTCTTATCTACCAGAATCTCGAAAGGTTTTGGTTGAAATAGATTTTACACCTCAGCCCTAGCAATGAAGAGGGAGATATTTGCATTTTAATAAGAAACTAAGAAAGACAGAAAGAAAGGAATTTTAGCGTGGACTTTAGTTTATAGCATACCCTCGTAAAATATTCATTGAATGGATGACAAATCTCTGGTGCTGGAATTGATATGAAGGACATATTTAGGGAAACTGAGTCTTTCCAGTACCTTAAAAAGAATTATTTGAACAATTCAGGATTATGTATAAGAGAAAGTTAAAAAAAAATCACTCATAATGCATCTTGCTCCCTCTTTTCTATTTTCTTTTATTACTTAAGTAATACATTGATACAGTCTTGTTTTAGATTCCAAACCTTACAGATGTTTGAAAAAATGAAGAATAAAAGATGAAAAACTCTTTCTACCATCATTTCCATTCCCCTCCCAGAGGAAACCATTATCAAATCAGATGTACATTTTCTCTACTACCCCCTCTACGCATCTCATAGCTGTATATGTACATGTACTCACATTAAAAAAAAAAAATGGAAGAGAGAGAAAAACCACTGAGAAGGCATGAGGGCCACATGGTGGGGGCCACCATGTGAGGCAAAGCAGTCAGTAAAAACACCCTAGTAGGACTGTTAAGGAGAAGAAGAATAACATAGTTAGCCCCAAATTGATGTGCTATAGTGCCCCCTTTCTCTGTGCCCAACCCAAAGCACTCTTCAATAAAGTCTACTTCACACATATATGTGGACATACAAACAGAGCAAAACAAAACAAAAACCACCAAAAACCCAAAGGCAAAAAGAAAAAAGACCAAAATGAGATCATGTTGTAGGGGAGGAAAAATAATTTCCCCTCTACTCTTCTAGGTTTTTGGCTGAGACCTTCCTGTAATAAAATGATAGACTAATAAGAGAAAAACAAATAGAAGTTTAATAATGTGTATACCTCCTGTGTACATGGGAGACATCCAGGAAGACTGAGTAACTCACTGAAATGGCCCAAGCCACCACCTTAAATACTATCTCCACCTAAAGACAAAAGAAAGAAAGATGTGGGGTGGAGGCAGTGGGGGAGGCCAGTTAGGGGAGGTTACCAGGAAAATCACAGTAAAAACAAGAGTATGGTTGTCTAGAGATTTAAATTCAATCTCCTCTTCCTGGTACAGAGAGGGCAACACCCTTAACAAATGGAGATATCTTTTATAAATGTAAATGTCATTGGTAGTTTGATATACCCTGAGAAAACCATAATTCAAAAGGACACATGTACCCCAATGTTCATTGCAACACTATTTACAATAGCCAGGACATGGAAACAACCTAAATGCCCATCGACAGATGAATGGATAAAGAAGATGTGTAAAATATATACAATGGAATATTACTCAGCAATAAAAAGGAATGAAATTGGGTCATTTGTAGAGATGTGGATGGACCTAGAGTCTGTCATACAGAGTGAAGTAAGCCAGAAAGAGAAAAACAAATATTGTATATTAACACATATATGTGGAATCTAGAAAAATGATACAGATGAACCTATTTGTAGGTCAGGAATAGAGACACAGACATGGAGACCAGACATGTGGACATGGGGGTGGGGAAGGGGAGGGTGGGATGAATTGGGAGATTAGGTTTGACATAAATACACTACCATGTGTAAAATATACAGCTAGTGGGAACCTGATGTATTGCACAGGGAGCTTAGCTCGGTGGTCTGTGATGACCTAGATGGGTGGGATAGGGGGTGGTGGGAGGGAGGTCCAAGAGAGAAGGGATATAGGGTATACATATAGCTGATTCACTTCATTGTACAGCAGAAACTAGCACAACATTGTAAAGCAATTTTACTCCAGTAAAAAAAAAAAAAAAATGTAAATGTCTCTTACCAAAGCGTAACTTCTACTTGGTTTTCAGAGCTTCTCCCATGTCTGCTGTTTTTTTAAAAAATAACCAGTTCAAAAAAATCCTTATGCCATAGAGGCATATTTTGGGGTGGCATATTCTGCTCCTCCAGTGTTTTTCTTTTTGTTCTGTAACTACGCTCTTCTTAATGAGACTCGGAAGTCTTTCAACGTGAAAGACATAAGTTTACCTTATTCGTCTTGATGTTGTCACAGTGCTTCATAATATGGATGTATTAATACTATCATTAATTTACCATTCCTCTATTAATGGAAATACAGCTTCTCCATTTTTTTCAATTACAAACTATGCTTTGTTGAACCTCCTACTTTTGTGCACATATTGAGTCTTCTGTGTGGGTTTCTCAAAGTGGAATTGCTACATCAAAGAGTTAGCACATTCTACATTTTGATAGATATTGTCAAATTGAATCAAGCACACTATTTGAGTGTGCTTGTCTCCACTTGTCAAGACATAATTTTTAAATAATTATTTAAAATAAATAATGTCGTAAAGAAGAGTGACGTCCAATGAGCAGGGTTTGGAGGGTGGTGTGATGAAAATGTTCTAAATATTCTAAAGTTGATAGTGGTGATGGTTGAACATCTCTAAATATACTAAAAGCTACTGAATTGGACACTTTAAGTAGATGTATGGTAATGTGGATTATATCTCAATAAAGTTGTTTTTTAAAAAGCTCTAAAAAATAAATAAAAAATAAATAAAATAAATAATGTCATCTGACGGATGAAAAATGTTGTTTCATGTTTCAACAACAATGTTCATTGTTGTTTTGGTGTGCATTTCCCTGATATATAATGTGGATGAGAATCTTTCAGTTTGTTTAGTGGATATATACATATATGTATGTATCAATTATATCTTTTGCCCATTTTTATAAAGTTTTGATTTTTCATTTAGAAGAGCTTTCATAGTCATTTGTTTAATCTTGTCAACAAGCATTTATCAACTACAGGCACTGTACAGGCATAATGCTAGGTGTTGGGATTTCAGAGAATACCACACAATATACAATATACAATACCTGCTCTCTTAAGTGTGGGTGGGTTGGAGGAAATACAGACTTTCAAAGAAAATAAATGCAATAAGCTGTTAAAACTGTCATGTTAGACAGACTGCCTATTTACGAATAACTTGGTTGTGGGCAGTTGCTTATAAGTCATCTCAGAGGGAGAAAAATTGAAACTGGCATAACAGTTCATCTCTCTAGTAGCAAATTCACAATGTATTGAAAGTTGCTTACTATTTTTTAGCTTGCTGTTCTACCCTTAAATGAGACTTTTTACATATTTAACTCAGCAGTTATTGCTTATGCTATATTAGTTCTGAAGGCCAGAGAACTAAGAATAAAGGCTCTTTGAAGTAATTTAATGTTTCAATATAGTTTTTTTTCTGTATCTTTAATTGCAATGATGTTCTCACTCAACTAGATCAGAGTCCTTTGATAGCTTCCATGACCTTCCACTGTACACATTTAAGCAGAAATACAAACAGATAGAGTCACACAGACACAGCTGAGCCAAGTGGCATTATGAGAAAGTACTAGACAGGATGCTGGTGACTGGAATGCTGTTGAAGAGGACAGGCCAGCTGGGGAGGCCCACAGTCATGAGATCTCGCCAGTTAAAGCAAAGCAGATTTAATACATCAGTGCTGCAGTTTATTAAGAACCATAGACACCTGTGTAAGTTAGTAAGATAGTAAGTGCCTTAGTTATGTCCAGGGAGAGGGTTAATGTTTGTATATCTTTATGGAAAATTGTAAAACTCATCATTTTTGTACAAAAGTTACCAACAATTAATTCTCTTCTTCAAGTGAAAAGCTGGACCAGTGGTTCAAATTTACTGAGAGTGAGCTTGAAACTGAGAAGGACCCTGTGGGGCTCTTGGGCCTGCCTTTTTTGTCCCCCCATTTCTTGTAGGCAAGACTCCAGCCTCCATGACCTTCCCTGAGTTCCAAAGGGCAGATTTGAACAGTTGCTAATCAAGGGAGGAGCAGCCAAGAAACCACCTGAGGCAAGATTAAAGGGACCAGAGAAGCTCATCGAGATTAGGAGACAAGACCACCTGAGACGAGATTAAGGCATCACAGGCCCTGCACACACCCTAATCTTGCCAGCAACCCCACCCTTGAACTATTGCCATAAAGCTCTTCATCACATCCTCCCAGGTTGGGACACATAGTTTTCGAGGGCAGGAGCCCTCTGGGGCCCCCTTTGCCTGGCAAAGCAATAAAGCTATTCTTTTCTACTTCACCCAAAACTCTGTCCCCGAGATTTGATTCTGCACTGGTGCAGAGGCCGAGCTTTTGGCATCAAGCTCCCTGTGGATTTAGGAAGGCAGAATAGTAGGTAGTCTTATTTCTTTTTAAGTACAATCCCAGTTAGATTGACCAGAAAGAAGATAGGAGGGTGGGCAGAATTATTGATCAGGTCAGTACAGAGAAAGTGCATGATGCCTCCTTCCGGGCTCTGTAACTGTGTGTTTGGGGGAGGGTGTCAGAAATATGATAAACCATGAAATATGATAGTACATGCAATAGCTTGTAAATTGTCTGACATTAGTCACAGTTATATTATTTTCTGTAAAAATATAAATCCCAACCACGGGCTTTGATGTTCAGTTATAGAATGAGTTTATAAGCAGCAATCTGATTGGAACAGAACTTGCCTCGAAGCTGTGTTTGTATAGCAAATATCTTATTTTTGTTAAGATTGTATGTGGGTTGGTAGGAAAGGCAGCAATGTAGATTATGGGTCACTACAACACCACATGTACCCTCACCCCTGAAGAGATCCCATGGAAGCACCACTGAACCTCACAAATATTTTGTCAGGATAGACACTGAAAACAGATAAACTCTGACCGCCATCTTGGGGTCTACCATTACCAAGTCACATTGAGTGTGGGGTGGTGATAGAGGGGGAGGGACTGAGAGGGAGACAAAAGCCACAGGCAAATGTTTTTTTCTCACCTGAGGATACTGGTAGAGACTATAGGAGAGATAAAACCCCTCAGATATGAAATTTACCACCTGGCATGAGAGCTATATTAGCTGAACCTGTAGAGGAGGTCTTCCCTTAATTTGATTTAGGTTTCTATAGTGTGGAGGATCTGGAGTAGCTTTCAGGGAGCATTTGTCATTCTTATCTCCTTGTTTCCAGATCCCCTAGCTGGGGAAGGCATTTTTTTCACATTCTTCTGAGTTCAAAGAGCTTACTGAACAACAGACACTCAATATTGATTCTTCAATATTATTCCATTATTTATCACACTAGAGCCCATTTGTTTTCACAACACTTAACTAGATTTCCCGGAAATGGAAAAGCCATTTGCTTTTTTATGGATTTACTCTCAGTCTGAAACCCAAGAACCTTTCCAATATTTTAATACAAACCAGTCTTACTGACTTAAGTTAAAGGAATGTGTTCAAAGTAGGAATAACACTGATAAAAGAGACTGTCGATATGTCCTGGATATCACCCAGTCTGACAGGATGACATTTTGGTGGAAGTGACTAAGACATGTTATTAAAGGGAGGTTTTTCTTTCGTGAAATATTTAAAGCATAATTTGCTTTTCACTTGGCAGAATAACAACAACAACAACAACAACAACAAAAGAAACCATGTGGCCATTTTTCACTTTGCAAAGCATTCTTTGCAGATGCTCGTTGTTCTTGGATGGCTTCAGTGCACAGACACCATATTCATCTTTTGAATGTTCTCCACCAGGTCCAAGTGGCTGATTGATCCCAGGAATGGGTGAGGCACATCATGCCTTACAAAGGGTTTGGTATTTTATTTGTCTGTAATGTGGCATGCTCAGGAACATATCTGCCTGAAGACTTTCTTTTCGCTGAATCTAGAACCTTGCAGGACTGCAGCATTCTATGTTTCTAATGTAAATTTGGCAGCAGTACCTAGTGCAATGCCTGGCACATAGTGCAATGCCTGGCACATAGTAGGTGCTGAATGAATGCCCTGAGACAGAGGGTCTAGCTGTTACTCACAACCTAGAAGTGTACTGAAATTCTTGTATTGATTTCTACAACAGCCTTAAACCATGGCCCCATTTTCGGCACTATTACCATTTTGGGCAGGACAATTCTTTGTTGTAGGGCTGTCCTGTGCATTGTAGGAGGTTTAGCAGCATCCCTGGCCTCTGCGCATTAGATGCTAGTTGCATTCCCCAGATGGGAAAACCAAAGATGTCTTCAGACATTGACAAAGTTTCCCTGGGGTGCAAAAGTTGGAGCTGCTGCCCTAAACTAAGCATACTTGTGTGGAACAGATCTGGTTTTAGGCAAGAGTTGAGTCAGCAGTACTAAATAATGAAATACGATATGAGCGCCCTGGAAATGCCCTTTTGACCAATAATACCTCCCCTGACTGCAGCATCTTCTAGGAAGGCTGACCATAAACATGTTAGCTGGGATAGTTACAGAAGGTTGAGAACAAATGACTGGGCAGTCAGCCAGGGAAATGGTTCTTTTTTGATTTAAAGAAAAGGACAGTCACTTAGGAGTCATGCAGTCACTTGTAAAAAGCAGGTGTCCAAGAGGTAATGTGATGTATTGGGAGAAAAATGGAAAGGAAATCAGGAGACTTGCACTCTAATCCTGAGTTGGCTCCTGACCAGCTGTGTCTCACAGAGGAACTCTCTTTACTTGGCTGATAACAAGGGGGCTAAACTAAGTGACCCATGAGGTTCGTCCTACGCCTCAGGTGTGAAGAAATTATGGATTTGTTTATCCATTGAATAGCCTGTTATTACCTATTTTTGCAGAAGAGGAGTGGGGCTTTGAACAAATGCAATGTAGGAATCAGGGAGGTGTTAAATAGGAGTATAGGAAGATCAGTAACGGGGGGTGGGGGATGACAGAATCTAATGTGAGGGTAATGGAGTTTGTGCTAAATGGAAGTCAGAATGTACAAGGAAGACCCAGAAGCCATGCAGTTTTGCTTGTGTGTGTGTGTGTGTGTGTGTGTGTGTGTGTGTGTATGTGTGTGTGTGTAGGTTGATGGTCGGGGTGCTGAGTCGGCCACAGCTAGCAAGCTAGTCAGTTTCCACATGGCTCCTTAGGGAAGAGAGTTTACTCAGAAGAACAGTCTCTCTTGCCAAATATGAAAACCACCATCATAGGTTACTGACAGCAATGGGCACTCTTGGATGTGTATGAAAGCTCTCACTGGAGCATTCAGCTGATTCGACTGCATTACCTATTTTGCAGATGTACATGTCAAAACAGTCCATAAATATTATGTCTTGTGGAAACCAATGTCATGATTCATTGACTAAAAAAAGTAAAATGGCCTAAAAGATTCTGATATGCAATAATACAGAAACCAGGGTAGGACAAATCTGGCTGGAATTTGAATGTTTGAAGAGTTTTTCAGCCATTTTGGGTTTGATAAAAGAGCAAACTCATTTTATGAAACAGTCTTACCCTTATTTCTAAACACGATGTGTATTTGAAAGGAAATTCAATCCATATGCTTTTGATTAATCATCAAAATATTATTTCTTAAGAGTTGTTCGATGTCTAAGAAGTATTTAAGCCCTTTGAATAATTTAAAAGAAATATATATATATATATTTTCTCTTTAAAACAGGAAATCACTTTTTAAAGAGTTTAAATGAGTTTGGACACAAATGAGATTCAGACTTGAAATCCTGACCCTGTGTGATTAGGGAAGGTTTGAAACTTGCCAAGATAGACTCTGCCATTCCTCCCTAAATGTCAGTACCTTCTAATATTATATTGTCAGCAGACTAAAATATTTTGTTATACTTTTGTCCAACAGAGTAAAATATTTTGTTATAGTTTTCTCCCAAGTCATAGGGTTCATAACTCAGTAAACTTTGACTCTCTTCTGTCTCCTTTGCATTGGGCTTTGTATCAGGTAAGTCACTAAATTCTCTACCTCTTTTAATCTGCCTCTTTCTCTTGGATTTCTGTTGCCTTCAGCCCTTTCAGGCTTCTATCACCTCAGGTCTAGATCACAGCATTTATCATCTAGCTGGGTGCCTCCCTCTGTCTAGTCTCTCCTGGCACCAATCAGGTGTATATGTTGCTGCCTTTTAATCCTCACCAAAATCTCCTCATTAAATCTTGCCTAAAATTCTCACTTTCCTATTAGAGAACTGTCAGTGTTTCCTAAAGCCCATGAATACTTTAATATGCGTTCAGCGCTTCTCTGCATTCACTGGCCCCAGCGTACTTTTTTTAAAAAAAGTTTTTGGCTGAGTTGAGTTTTCATTGCTGCACACAGGCTTTCTCTAGTCGCGGTGAGCGGGGGCTACTCTTCGTTGCAGTGTGCGGGCTTCTCATTGCGGTGGCCTCTCTTGTTGCAGAGCACTGGCTGTAGGTGTGCAGGCTCGGTAGTTGCGGCTCACAGAATCAGTTGCTCCACGGCATGTGGGATCTTCCCGGACCAGGGATCAAACCTGTGTCCCCTGCACTGACAGGCAGATTCTTAACCACTGCACCACCAGGGAAGTACACCAGCGTACTTTTCAAACCCATCAGCCAGTACTGACCAGTAGAGAATCTCTTCTCAGGGTGGCTTGGTTACTTTGTGAAACACAAGATTTGTAGGTAGGTCTGAGATGTCCTTTCTCCTTTTCCTCTTACTCATTCAATGAGAACCAATCCTAGTCTCAACTCCTTTCTGGTGACTGCTGCCTGTACTGTTACTCCCTCCTTAGAGTTCATCACTCTCTCTTGCACCACTTGTCTTTCTGAGTTGGTGTCTGATCTGATGCTACTGTGTAGAATTCCTTCACTTCATAGGGGTCTATGCCTTGCCTCCTTATCTAGATGAGAGACTTGGTTCTATAGTGGTGATTCTCCAAGTATAGTTCCTGGACCATAGTAACAGTATCATCTGAGAATTTGTTAGAACTGTAATTTCTTTGGCCCTACCAAGGGCTGCTGAATCAGAAATTCTAGGTGTGGGTCCCAGCTGTATTTTAACAAGCCTTCCGGGTGATTGGATTGCATGCTCAAATTTGAGAACCACTGTTTTAAAGGAAAAGACAAATCTTGTACTTCTTTGTGTCCTGCACAATGCCAGGACAGAGCTGAAATACAGAAGTTATTAAAATTCTAGATAACTTGAATTTTGAGACGAGTTCTCAATGACATGCAAAGAAGAGAATGAAAACACAAGATTTTTTTAAATGAAATTTTAAGAAATAAAAAGCTACTATTTCTTACTGATTGTCATGGAGGATTAAATAGTTTGCAAGTTTATTAATAATCCTTTTAATGAGAATGTCTTCATTTTTCCTTTTTAAAGGATTTTAGTGTTGTTTAGCATTGAGTAATCAGATGATAGAATTCAGTACACTATGTTCCCAGTGTTTTTGAAACTCTAAATCTGTAGTTTATAGATGATTTTTTTCTTTGGAGGTTGGGTGCTTGATGGCCATATGTGAGCCTAGAGAATAATTTCCTTTTCTTCTATTTTTCCTTAAAATCCTTTATTATAGCTTAGAACTCTCATGCGGAGGTGAATGTTGCTACATAATAAAAAAGTAGTGATATACAGAAAAATCAACCCTTTGTGTATATCTATATGTCACCAGGGAAAAAATAGATTTAACTTATCGTTTCTCAGGAACTGTAAATGTTGCATTCTCCTCTGTCCTCCTCCAATCAATTTATGCACAGCACCACAGTTTATAGGCTTCATTGCCGTGGTGAGCCTTAACCCAGTCATATTTTTTCTGTACTCCCCAAGAAAGTTGTACAATCAGGGATGAACCCTATAAAGTGCCTGGGTCTGGCAGGCCTGCCTATTGGGCAAGCCCACAATTGCACCAAGCCAGTTTGACAACACTGGTACACATGAGCCCAGGCAGATGACAGAGGAGCCAAGGGCTACCTCAGTTTCCATTGGTAACAACCAGTGAGCCTGGCTTTTGATTAGAGGCAGCAACCGGTTAGTCAGCCTAGCACTGAAGAAAACATTTGTGATTTGGAGTCAGACAGACCTGGATTTGAAGTCCACCTCTCTATCTCTAACTAGCCATTTGCCTCCTAGTTTTTCTTTTCTTTTGGAATGAGGTTCTTAGTATCTGTCCCGCAGGGTTGTTGAAGAAGGTATGGCTAATGTATGTAGAGTGCGTGGCTCAATTTGGAGGCTCAGTAAATGGAGTTATTATTGTTAGTCTCTCATAATTACTGTTTGTAATTTTTAATTTTAAATCTTAAATACATAACTCGAATGAAGTCATCCCCTGCCTGGCTTTTTTGCTTTCAGAGAGCTCTGCTTCTAATTGTTCTTGTCTAACAGTAACTGTGTTACATTGATTTAAAGTGTGTTGAACAATATTTTTTTTTTTTTTGCTTTTTCTTTGCTCCTCTTTACTGAAATTGTACCTATTGAGTTTCTAGAAAGCAGGTGGGTAACTAATCAGTGCTATCATTTATTCAGAAATTAAGTCTGTCTGGACCTTCCTTCTTTTATTGAACTGGTATTTATTGGATGCTTACTCTCTGGCAGGCTCTGAAGATACACAAGTGTGCACAGGGATTAGAGCGTGGTCTGCTTAATTTCAGCCAATAGAGAGCAGAAGTAAGAACTTGTGGCTAGAATTATCCTATTGTCTGTATTGTCCCTACAAACTTGGATTTCGGAGTTGTGGAAGCAGGTATATGCCTACATGGTGAGATTTTCCAGGACTTAATTCAAGGCATTTCCCCCATCTGTTTGTAGTATACCTGATGTTTCCACCGCTAGAGTTCGTGCTTATCAAGGACTAGCTCTTTTAAAGTCTGATGAAGGAGACTGTGAGCTGGGAATAATACTTTCCCCCTGTAGCATTCTCTGAACACATTAATAAAAATTAGCTTACCAGATCGGCAAAGCTACACTTAGTAAAGAATAGAGAAGTAAGAGGATAAACACACTAAAAATTTGCTTTGGTTGGGGAGGCCATCTGGAGAGGATGGCCAGGACAAATGCAGGCAGCCAGGCCAGTGTGGGAGGCCTTAGGCAGTTAGGGTATGTGGTAACCTCCAAGATGGCCCCCAGTGGTTCTCATTTCCTGTTAGTCACACTTGTGTTGTTTCTACCACTTTGAGTGAGGTTAATTTGTAGACAATAGGACATTATGGAAATGACTCCCAAAGCTAGGTCACATTGAGGCTTCTGCATTACTCACTCTTAAATCAATCATTCTGGGGAAAGCCAGCTGCCATGTTGTGAGGATACTCAAGCAGCTTTATAGAGAATTTCTTATGGTGAAGAACTGAGGCCTTCTGCCAACAATCAGCACAAATTAGCTGGGTATATGCATGAAGCATGTTGGAAGTGGATTCTGCAGCCTAAATGAAGCCTTCGGAAGACTGTTGACTCCAATGTCATGAGAGACCTGCAGGCAGAACTACCCGGCTAATGCACATTCAAATTCCTGGCCTACAGAAACTCCGTGAAGTAATAAATACTTATTGTTTTAAACCACTAAGTTTTGGGGTAAGTTGTTAAACAGCAATAGATAACTAATACAGGGCCCAGCATATGGCGCTAGATTCCTGGAAGAAACGAACAAAGTTAAGGAGGGAGATACTGAAAGGGAACATCAGAAAGGTCAAAGGCAGACACTTGTTTACACTTCATAAAGGGTATATAGAGATGGAGCTGGGAATGGTGGTGGGGGAGGAGAAATTGAATTTAATACTCAATTCCCACAGTACATGGAAGAAAGAAAAAAAGGCTAAAGGATGGACATTAGTTTGGGAAGGATGCCTGAATATGAAAACTTGCAAATGGATCTATCTTTCAACACTATGTGAAGTTTTGAAAATTGATTTTTACTTGAGCAACTCTTGGATTTCATCAAACAGTATGATCATAGTATTAGAGGTAAAAAAATTTCTAGAGATCCTTTAGGCCTTCTTTTTTTTTCCCATACAAGACACTAGTTAAAGCCACCAAAGGCTATCTCACCTTTTAAAAGCCAACATGCCAATGAAAGCAGCAGTTTCCAAAGCCTGGCAAAAGGTTTCACATTCATTTAAACAAAAGGGGCTCTTTCTAAAATTATCTACAACTATATTAAACTATGGATCACTTTTGTAACACCAGGAAGGACTTAAGTGACATATGAGCATTTAGGTAAGAAGGCTTTGTATTAGAGATTAAAAAACAATTTTTTTTTTAAAGACAAATTACTTTCTTTCTAAGTGGTTTTATAACTGTCAATGTTTTCTGTGTTTTTAGTTGGGGAAAAGGATGAGGTTCTTTGGAGAGGGGCAAGGCAGGAAATCAGTAATGATTCATACCATTTTTTCACATGCTTCTCTGACGAGTTTTAATCACAAATCTGGGTCCACTTGTGTAACAAAAACATTAAAAGAGGGTGTTTTAAACTGTGTCTTTTTATTAATCATGTATTTGGTCTTGTAAACAATACACGCAAGTACATCCTTGTTACGTCATTTGGAAACAGTGATTAACTAACTAGCTGTTTAACTAGGAGACAAGAGTATCTTGCAGTTTTATATGTAGTTCTGAAGTAGCTGTGTGTTTTCTTTTGTGCTATTTAATTTGACTTAGGCAAATATTTTAAATTTTAGAATGTCTTTAATTGATTTTTAATTTTAATGATCCTTTCTATCTTCCTAATGGCAATTTCTAAGACTCTGAAGATAGTTTTCTATGCCACAAAAGCCTTTTGAAAGAAGGGCATATTTATTTGTAAGAAATATACTTTGTTATTTCTAAGTCCCTTTGATATCACTGAAAATGGTTTTACTTTAGTTTTCCCTTCAGCCTCATTCCTTTTCCCCTTTGTTTCTATTGGGATGAGGTAATCCTGGGTTTGTAGAGTCTTTTGTGATGGAAAGGATTATGACCACACAGACACAGCATAATATTTACTAGGAATAAGAGAAAAAGAAATATCAATAGTGCTGCTCACCAAGCATTTGAAAATGCTTGAATCCTTCATTTCCAGAGAGAAAAATGCCAGTTAGCATGTTCATTATTAAATTTGGGTGACTGAAGCATAGTATGTACACATAAATTGTGAACCAAAATTGAGTGGGAAGAGAGGAGTGAAATTTAAAAATTAGTTATGACAAGTGGATGAGGTGGTCTGAAGTTAAGGAGGCCAGCTGCATTAACAATGCACTAATGTAGTGCAGGACATTCATAAGTGGAGTAAGAAGGTTATGTGGCGCTGGGCAAGCTCGACAGATGGGTAGGGGCATATGTGAATACAGTAGCTAGCTCAGTAGTTGTAGCCGAGATTCTAGAGCAGGACTTAGAGACCTTTTTCTATAAAGGACCAGATAGTAAATATTTTAAGCGTGGGGGCCATAAGGTTTCTGTCACAACTGCTCAACTGTGCAGTTGCAGTAGAAAGCTGCCATAGCACATAAATGAATGGACATAATTGTGTTCCAGTAAAACTTTATTTACAAAAACAGGCAGCAGACAAGATTTGGCCTGTGGACTGTAGTTTGCCAGTTCCTGTTCTATAGTGTGTAATTTTTCTTATTTGCTTGTTTGTAGATCAATGCATTACATAATATTTGAAGCCACTTATAAGAATTTATATAACACTAAATGCTTAAAAATGCATATGACAGATTAGAGGGTCACTGGGACCTGCTGAGATTTTGTGGGTAGGAATAAAGTCAGCTCCAGTGTACACTAGATTGAGTGCATCCATTGCTGGCACCAGGGAATAACTTGGGAGCAAAACCACTGTCTGTGGACCATTCTGTTTCCCTTTCACTGAATATTTAACATAGCCTGTGCCGAGGACCTACTTAGATGCCCTTCCTATTGACATTGGTGGAAGCCTTCCAGGTCCAGTAGCTAGCATCTCTCCCAGGGATCATTCAGAGAGATTATGCTCAATTCCCATTTGACTTTAGGCAAAGAAACCACTCTTTTCAATGGCTTAGAATACTCTTAGATGCCCTGAGAAGGAAGGTGGGGACCTCAACACCTAAAGGGGTGATGGTGGGGAAGGAAAATCTCTTGCATCTATACTGGGGTGTGACTAAACAGGGCTAACTCAACCCCTCCATCCCTCACCAAGTGGAATGGGAATAAAACATGCCCTCTATATATGTATATGTCCTTTGACCCTATAATGCCACTTGCCAGGAACCTATCCTAAGAAAAATTTTAGAGTAGCTGGTAAAGATTTATATATAATATTTGAATTTCAGCCTGATTTATTAAATAAAAAATTGGAAAGAAGTTAAATATCCAACAGCAGGAGAATAGGTAAACACATTATGCTGTATATGAGGTGAAATAATATATTGTCTTTTAAAACTGTTTTTGAAGATAATTTTGTGACAGGCAAATGCTCAATATATTTTTAAGTGAATATAGCAGAATAAAGTGTGATCCTAATTTTGTTGAAAAAATATAGCAAAAAGTATAGAAGAAAATACACCATGCAGGAGACTGTTAACTATTTACCAAAATCCCTTCTTTACTTCTTCCTGGTATATAGCCACACTACATTTCCTAGCCTTCCTTGCAGTTATGTGTGACCATGTGATTAGATTCTCTCCAAAGGAATGTGAAATAAATGATGTATTCCACTGTCAGGGCTAACTTATAAAAATCTCCCACATGTTTCTCCTGCTTTTTTCTTTTTAACTACCTTCAGTTGACTAGAATGTCAATACTCAGGGCAACTTTGGAAGTCACATGTTGAAAATGGCAGCATGTCCATCAGCTTAGGTTCATGAGTGAACATGAAGAGGTGAGTTGCCCTGCTGACCTGAGTACTCATCTAGAACTGTCACTTGGAAGAAATACATGCCTGTGATGTTCAGCTAACCATGGTGGTGCCTGATAGGAGAACAGATGTGTGGAAATCCATGTAATACACCCACTGGGGACTTCCAGAAACATTTGGTTGGGGGCAGAAATGGCATGTTTTATAGGAACCCAAAGACTTTCATTAATAAATAGAAGTATAAACTAGTAAAATTTTAGTTACTGTTCAAGTTACCCCATTTGTATCCACATGGTGATGAGGTCTGAGGAAGCTTGAGCTATATGTAGTCTTAAAAATTTTATACTTAAGCATATGTTACATTTTTTAATTGGGAGAGGCAGTGAAAAATACAAATGTATACATGATAAAATGGGAAAATGTAAGTAAATTAAAAATATGGGCCAAGGAAAGCATAAATTAATGTGAAAGATAAAGAACCAATGAAGATACAACATACAAGCCATTGTGTCCTACACAGTTTCTGAAAATTGAGTGTAAGTTAACTGATCTTCTTGTCAACCAAAGTGATTAGTTAAATGATTAATACATCAGTTTCTTATATGTGCAAATGTTTCCTTTGATGATTAGTTCTGAAATTTCTCAGTGAAATTGCTCAGTGAAAAGCAATCTGAAATTGCTTCAAGTAGGAAACAATGTCCTCAGCAATAGCCCTAAGAAAATATCAGAATGGGATTTACAGTGCTGCCTCTAGATTAACTAAAAGGACACTGAATCAAAACAAACCTTAGGAAAGAAAATAAAAAGTGAGAGTGCGAGGTACAGCTTGAAAGTAGGACATGGGATGTGATGGCCTCGCTTGATCCAGGAAGTAAAACTGTGTCTGGAGAAATCGTGGGAAATTCTGCCCTTTAAATAGTCCTTCATTAATATCTTTGATCTTCATGAGGCTTTTTTTTTTTTTTTTAATGTCAGTTTATAATGCCCAAATATAAGGTGCTTTAAAAAATTTTTTTAATTGAATGTAGTTGATTTACAGTGTTGTGTTAGCTTCTGGTGTACAGCAAAGTGATTCAGTTATACATATATATATATTCTTTTTCATATTTTTTTCCATTATGGTTTATGACAGGATATTGAATGTAATTCCCTGTGCTCTACAGTAGGACCTTGTTGCTTATCTACGTTATATATAATAGTTTGTGTCTGCTAACCCCAAATTCCTAATATATCCGTCTCCCACCCCTTTCCCCTTTGGTCACCACAAATTTGTTTTCTATGTCTGTGAGTCTGTTTCTGTTTTGTGAATAAGTTCATTTGTATCGTATTTTAGATTCCACATATAACTGATATCATGTGGTATTTGTCTTTCTCTTTCTGAATACTTCACTCAGTATGATAATCTCTAGACCCATCCATGGTGCTGTAAATGGCATTATTTCATTCTTTTTTATGGCTGAGTAGTATTCCATTGTATATATATATACCACATCTTCTTTATCCATTCATCTGTCGATGGACATTTAGGTTGCTTCCATGTCTTGGCTATTGTAAATAATGCTGCTATGAACATTGGGGTGCATGTAGCTTTTCAAATTAGAGTTTTCTCTGGATATATGCCCAGGAGTGGGATTGCTGGATCATATGGCAACTCTATTTTTAGTTTTTTAAGGAACCTCCATACAGTTATCCATCATGGTGGCTGCAGCAATTTACATTCCCACGGATAGTGTGGGAGGGTTCCCTTTACTTCACACCCTCTCCAGCATTTGTTATTTGTAGACTTTTTGATGATGGCCATTCTGACTGGTGTGAGGTGATACCTCACTGTAGTTTAGATTTGCATTTCTGTAGTAATTAGTGATTTTGAGCATCTTTTCATGTGCCTATGGCCATCTGTATGTCTTGTTTGGAGAAATATCTATTTAGCTCTTCTGTCCATTTTTTGATTGGGTTATTGTTGTTTTGTTACTGACTTGTATGAGCTGTTTGTATATTTTGGAAATTAAGCCCTTGTCAGTTGCATCATTTGTGAATATTTTCTCCCAGTCTGTAGGTTGTCTTTTCACTGTTTATGGTTCTCTTTGCTGCTCAAAAGTTTGTAAATTTGATTAGGTCCCATTTGTTTATTTTTGCTTTTCTTTCTATTGCCTTCGGAGATTGACATAAGAAAACGTTGCTATGATTTATGTGAGAGAACGTTTTGCCTGTGTTCTCTTCTAGGAGTTTTATGGTGTCCAGTCTTATATTTAAGTCTTTAAGCTATGTTGAGTTTATTTTTGTGTATGGTGTGAGGGAGTGTTATAACTTCGTTGATTTACATGCAGCTGTCCAGCCTTCCCAACACTACTTGCTGAAGAGACTGTCTTTCCTCCATTGTATATTCTTTCCTCCTTTGTTGAAGATTAATTGGCCATAGGTATGTGGGTTTATTTCTGGGTTCTCCATTCTGTTCAGTTGATTGATATGTCTGCTTTTGTGCCAATACCATGCTGTTGTTTTTTTTTTAAACAACTTTATTGGAGTATAATTGCTTTACAATGTTGTGTTAGTTTCTGCTTTGTAACAAAGTGAATCTGCTATACATATACATATATCCCCATATGTCCTCCCTCTTGCGTCTCCCTCCCACCCTCCCTATCCCACCCCTCTAGGTGGTCACAAAGCACCGAGCTGATCTCCCTGTGCTGTGTGGCTGCTTCCCACTAGCTATCTATTTTATATTTGGTAGTGTATATATGTCCATGCCACTCTCTCACTTCGTCCCAGCTTACTCCCCCACCCCGTGTCCTCAAGTCCATTCTCTATGTCTGCGTCTTTATTCCTGTGCTGCCCTTAGGTTCTTCAGAACCATTTTTTTTTTTTAGATTCCATATATATGTGTTAGCATATGGTATTTGTTTTTCTCTTTCTGACTTACTTCACTCTGTGTGACAGACTCTAGGTCCATCCACCTCACTACAAATAGCTCAATTTTGTTTCTTTTTATGGCTAAGTAATATTCCATTGTATGTATGTGCCACATCTTCTTTATCCATTCATCTGTCGATGGACACTTAGGTTGCTTCCATGTCCTGGCTATTGTAAATAGAGCTGCAATGAACATTGTGGTACATGACTGTTTTTGAATTATGGCTTTCTCAGGGTATGCGCCCAGTAGTGGGATTGCTGGGTTGTATGGTAGTTTTATTTTTAGTTTTTTAAGGAAGCTCCATATTGTTCTCCATAGTGGCTGTATCAATTTACATTCCCACCAACAGTGCAAGAGGGTTCCCTTTTCTCCACACCCTCTCCAGCATTTATTGTTTGTACATTTTTTGATGATGGCCATTCTGACTGGTGTGAGTTGATACCTCATTGTAGTTTTGATTTGCATTTCTCTAATGACTAGTGATGTTGAGCATTCTTTCATGTGTTTGTTGGCTATCTGTATATCTTCTTTGGAGAAATGTCTATTTAGCTCTTCTGCCCATTTTGGGATTGGATAGTTTTTTTTTTTTGATATTGAGCTGCATGAGCTGCTTGTAAGTTTGGAGATTAATCCTTTGTCAGTTGCTTCATTTGCAAATATTTTCTCCTGTTCTGAGGGTTGTCTTTTTGGCTTGTTTATGGTTTCCTTTGCTGTGCAAAAGCTTTTGTTTCATTAGGTCCCATTTGTTTATATTTGTTTTTATTTCCATTTGTGTAGGAGGTGGGTCAAAAAGGATCTTGCTGTGATTTATGTCAAAGAGTGTTCTGCCTATGTTTTCCTCTAAGAATTTTATAGTGTCTGTCCTTACATTTAGGTCTTTAATCCATTTTGAGTTTATTTTTATGTATGGTGTTAGGGACTGTTCTAATTTCATTGTTTTACATGTAGCTGTCCAGTTTTTCCCAGCACCACTTATTGAAGAGGCTGTCTTTTCTCCACTGTATATTCTTGCCTCCTTTATCAAAGATAAGGTGACCATATGTGCATGGGTTTATCTCTGGGCTTTCTATCCTGTTCCATTGATCTATATTTGTTTTTTTGCCAGTACCATAGTGTCTTGATTACTGTAGCTTTGTAGTATAGTCTGAAGTCTGGGAGCCTGGTTCTTCCAGCTCTGTTTTTCTTTCTCAAGATTGCTTTGGCTATTCGGGGTCTTTTGTGTTTCCATACAAATTGTGAAATTTTTAGTTCTAGTTCTGTGAAAAATGCCATTGGTAGTTTGATAGGGATTGCATTGAATCTGTAGATTGCTTTAATGTAGTCATTTTCACAATGTTGATTCTTCCAATCCAAGAACATGGTATATCTCTCCATCTGTTCGTATCATCTTTAATTTCTTTCATCAGTGTCTTATAGTTTTCGGCATACAGGTCTTTTGTCTCCTTAGGTGGGTTTATTCCTAGGTATTTTATTCTTTCTGTTGCAGTGGGAAATGGGAGTGTTTCCTTAATTTCTCTTTCAGATTTTTCATCATTAGTGTATAGGAATGCAAGAGATTTCTATGCATTAATTTTGTATCCTGCTACTTTACCAAATCCATTGATTAGCTCTAGTAGTTTTCTGGTAGCATCTTTAGGATTCTGTATGTATAGTATCATGTCATCTGCAAACAGTGACAGGTTTACTTCTTCTTTTCTGATTTGGATTCCTTTTATTTCTTTTTTTTCTCTGATTGCTTTGGCTAAAACTTCCAAAACTATGTTGAATAATAGTGGTGAGGGCTTCCCTGGTGGCGCAGTGGTTGAGAATCTGCCTGCTAATGCAGGGGACATGGGTTCGAGCCCTGGTCTGGGAGGATCCCACGTGCCGCGGAGCGGCTGGGCCCGTGAGCCACAACTGCTGAGCCTGCGCGTCTGGAGCCTGTGCCCCGCAGCGGGAGGGGCCGCGATAGTGAAAGGCCCGCGCACCGCGATGAAGAGCGGTCCCCGCACCGCGATGAAGAGTGGCCCCCGCTTGCCGCAACTAGAGAAAGCCCTCGCACGAACCGAAGACCCAACACAGCCAAAAATAAATAAATAAATAAATAAAGTAGCTATAAAAAAAAAATTAAAAAAAAAAAAAAAAGAAAAATGACTAGACTACTTTAGATATTAATTGTGATAACTAAGGAAATATTTAAAAAAAAATAGTGGTGAGAGTGGGCAACCTTATCTTGTTCCTGATCTTAGTGGAAATGGTTTCAGTTTTTCACCATTGAGAACGATGTTGGCTGTGGGTTTGTCATATATGGCCTTTATTATGTTGAGGTAAGTTCTCTCTATGCCTACTTTCTGGAGGGTTTTTATCATAAATGGGTGTTGAACTTTGTCGAAAGCCTTTTCTGCATCTGTTGAGATGATTGTATTGTTTTTCTCCTTCAATTTGTTAATATGGTGTATCACATTGATTTGCATATATTGAAGAATCCTTGCATTCCTGGGATAAACCCCACTTGATCATGGTGTACGATCCTTTTAATGAACTGTTGGATTCTGTTTGCTAGTAGTTTGTTGAGGATTTTTGCATCTATGTTCATCAGTGATATTGGCCTGTAGTTTTCTTTCTTTGTGACATCTTTGTCTGGTTTTGGTATCAGGGTGATGGCGGCGGCGTAGCATGAGTTTGGGAGTGTTCCTCCCTCTGCTATATTTTGGAAGAGTTTGAGAAGGATAGGTGTTAGCTCATCTATAAATATTTTATAGAATTTGCCTGTGAAGCCATCTGGTCCTGGGCTTTTGTTTGTTGGAAGAGTTTTAATCAGTCTCAATTTCAGTGCTTGTGATTGGTCTGTTTATATTTTCTATTTCTTCCTGGTTCAGTCTCGGAAGGTTGTGCTTTTTTAAGAATTTGTCCATTTCTTCCAGGTTGTCCATTTTATTGGCATACAGCTGCTTGTAGTAATCTCTCATGATCCTTTGTATTTCTGCAGTGTCAGTTGTTACTTCTCCTTTTTCATTTCTAATTCTGTTGATTTGAGTCTTCTCCCTTTTTTCCTTGATGAGTCTGGCTGATGGTTTATCAATTTTGTTTATCTTCGCAAAGAACCAGCTTTTAGTTTTATTGATCTTGGCTACTGTTTTCCTCATTTCTTTTTCATTTATTTCTGATCTGATCTTTATGATTTCTTTCCTTCTGCTAACTTTGGGTTTTTTTGTTCTTCTTTCTCTAATTGCTTTAGGTATAAGTTTAGGTTGTTTATTTGAGATGTTTCTTGTTTCTTGAGGTAGGATTGTATTGCTATAAACTTCCTTCTTAGAACTGCTTTTGCTGCATCCCATAGGTTTTGGGTTGTCGTGTTTTCATTGTCATTTGTTTCTAGGTGTTTTTTGATTTCCTCTTTGATTTTTTCAGTGATCACTTGGTTATTAAGTAGTGTATTGTTTAGCCTCCATGTGTTTGTATTTTTTACAGATTTTTTCACTGTAATTGATATCTAGTCTCACAGTGTTGTGGTCAGAAAAGATACTTGATATGATTTCAATTTTCTTAAATTTACTAAGGCTTGATTTGTGACCCAAGCTATGATCTATCCTGGAAAATGTTCCATGAACACTTGAGAAGAAAGTATATTCTCTTGTTTTTGGATGGAATGTCCTATAAATAACAATTAAGTCCATCTTGTTTGATGTATCATTTAAAGCTTGTCTTTCCTTATTTATTTTCACTTTGGATGATCTGGCCTTTGGTGAAAGTGGGGTGTTAAAGTCTCCTAGTATGATTGTGTTACTTTCAATTTCCCCTTTTATGGCTGTTAGCATTTGCCTTATGTATTGAGGTGCTCCTATGTTTACCACGCTGTTTTGGTTACTGTAGTTTTGTAGTATTGTCTGAAATCTGGGAGGGTTATCGCTCCAACTTTGGCAATTCTGGGTCTTCTATGGTTCCATACAAATTTTAGCATTATTTGTTCTAGTTCTGTGAAAATGCCAAACTAGTAATTTGTTAGGGATTGCATTAAATCTATAGATTGCTTTGGGTAGTATGGCCATTTTAACAATATTAATGCTTCCAGTCTGAGAGCATGGAGTATCTTTCCATTTCTTTGTATCATCTTCAGTTTCCTCTATCAATGTTGTATAGTTCTCAGCAGATAAATCTTTCTCCTTCTTGGTCAGGTTTATTCCTAAGTATTTTATTTTTTTGATGTGATTTTAAAAGGGAGTTTTTTTTAACTTTCCCTTCCTGATATTTCATTGTTAGTGTAAAGAAATGCAACTGCTTTCTGTATGCTAATCTTGTATCCTGCTACCTTGCTGAATTCACTTATCAGTTCTAGTAGTTTTTGTGTGGAGTCTATATATAGTATCATGTCATCTGCCTGTAATGACAGTGTTATCTCTTCCCTTTCAATTTGGATAACTTTTATTTCTTTTTCTTGTGTGACTGCTGTCGCTAGGACTTTCAATACTATGTTGAATAGAAGTTGTGAGAGTGGGCATCCTTGTCTTGTTCTAGATTTTAGCAGGAAGGCTTTCAGCTTTTCACTGTTGAGTATTGTGTTGGCTGTGGGTTTGTCATAAATAGCTTTTATTGTGTTGAGATATGTTCCCTCTATACCCACTTTGATAAGAGTTTTTTTTATCATGAATGGATGCTGAATTTTTTTTTTTAAACAACAGCTCCTGTTTATTTATTTATTTATTTATTTTTAAATTTATGGCTGTGTTGGGTCTTCGTTTCTGCATGAGGGTCTTCTCTAGTTGCAGCAAATGGGGGCCACTCTTCATCGCGGTGCATGGGCCTCTCACTATCGTGGCCTCTCCTGTTGCGGAGCACAGGCTCCAGACGCGCAGGCTCAGCAATTGTGGCTCACGGGCCTAGTCGCTCCGCGGCATGTGGGATCCTCCCAGACCAGGGCTCGAACCCGTGTCCCCTGCATTGGCAGGCAGATTCTCAACCACTGCGCCACCAGGGAAGCCCTGGATGCTGAATTTCATCAAATACTTTTTCTGCATTTATTGAGATGATCATTTGGTTTTTGTCTTTTCTTTTGTTAATGTGGTATATCACATTGATTGATTTGTGTATGTTGAACCATCCTTGTGACCCTGGGATGATTTCAGCCTTGTTGAATTCATGATGTATGATCTTTTTTATGTGCTGTTGGATTTGATTTGCTGATATTTTGTTTAGAATTTTTGCATCTATATTCATCAAAGGTATTTGCCTGTAATTTTCTTTTTTGGTAGTGTCTTTGGTGTTGATATCAGGGTGATGATGGCTTCATAGAATGACTTTCGAAGTGTTCCCTCCTCTTTAGTCTTTTGGAGGAGTTTGAGAAGGATTAGTATAGGTTCTTCTTTGTGTGTTTGGTAGAATTCCTCAATGAAGCCATTTTGTGAGGCTTTTTAAAGTTGGGCAGCAGGTGATTTTCAAGAGCTTTCCCAGAAACTGCTGTAAACTCTCATCTTTTTCCATTTGTCCACATGTCTGTCTGCAATGATTGCTAGAAAATATTGGCTCTCCTTTCTTGCCTTTTTAGTCTTGCAGTAGTACCTCTTACTGACAGAATTTAACCCAGAACCGTAATTAAAAGGGACTCTGGGAAATGTATTTTTGGGCTTTTCCCTTGTGATAGTAAGGACTTAGAAAGAGGAAGCTCTTTCTGATGTTGAGTGGATAACAGACCATTTGGCACACTGTTGAATATTATGTGTTAGATCTCCTATGTGGTAAGTCAACAAATAGACAAACCAAATTGCCAACAATAGGTAATTCTAATATTACTTGTTTAAAAATCACATTAAAAACAAAATTACATGTGGAAATATTTGTATGTAAATATGAAGGAAAAAAGATATAGATCAATCTGAGAATTAAAAGTACATCAGGGGGCAGGAGTGGGATTTTGTAGGACCAAGAGAGACTTGTATATTACCTACATTATCTGATATTTAAAAAAATGAATTTCTGTATATTACTTCTTTAATTAAAAAGAAAAAATAAATGGAATTGTCTTGGGATAATTAGTACCCTAACGTAATAGTTTAAACTAATTTCTATGATATGGTATTCTGGATAGCTCTGAAGGTAAATGGTAGAAAACTTGAATTCTAGTTCAATTTCTGCATTAGCAGAAAACTGTATAACTGTATAGGTAATTTTATATTCCTAGGCCTCTGTTTTCCCAGTTGTGAAACAAGGGGGTTGGGTTACATGATTTCTAAGATCCCTCTGAGCACTGATAGCTTGTAATTCTAGGATTTATTGGAGAGAAATATTAGAAGCATGGAACAGTTCTAGGTGTGGGGAAGAGAAACATTGCAATGCTGGTCTCTGGGAAGCAGGAGGAACTGCCTGAGGCTACTCAAGATTCAGAAAATAAAAGTTGGCAGTTGAAGGTAACTTGTGTCTACTTTAAAACTTCACTGAAGTTCAGCTCTTCCTATGAGACATTTGAAGTTACACAGAGAAATTTGTTTTTATGTCTGTGAACAGGGCTTATATTCAGTCAGTTTGCAACAAAATTGCTCTATGGTTTATTTTTGGAGGTCATCCTTTCCGATTGTTTAGGTCTTTTCTGTTTGGATTTGTTGACTTTTAATCCTACCCATACATCATACTTGCACATCTAAAGAGATGTAGTCCTTTCTTATTTCTATTAGGAAGAATCTGGATGTGAAGTCTTGAGGTTTCACCGTTTTATGCTGAATTTTGCAAACAATTCGCATCAGAGCTGAGGATCTACCCTTTCAGGGACTGAAAGACTGAAAGTGAAGGTGAATGTCCTTTAAGTAAAAGTGAAACTAGACGTCTGTTTACACAGCCAAGGAGAATAAATACATAAAGACCAAACAGCATAACAATTGGAGAAAGCCTATTAGTAAAAATCTTATTAGCAAAATTAGATATAAAACCTAAGTTTTCTGTTATTTGTTATAATAATAATATGCATTCATATAATTTTTTGGGTAGTATTATTAACTTTTAACATTTATTAGACATCATTTATATGCTCGATACTGAATGCTAGTAAACAGAGCCTTTCAGAGATACTGATTCTAAAAATTTCCAAGAAAAATACTTAGAAAGATTGATAACACAGGCATAAGGGTGAAAAAGGAATTTTGTATATTCATGAATGGGAATAGTCAATATTGAATTAAGCTGTTAATTCTCCCCCAGTTGATTTATAAAGTCATCTCAAACCCAGTCAAAATATCAGTAGACTTTTTGTTTTGTTTTTAGGCAATCTGATTCTAAACTTTATGTGGAAATGCAAAGAATCTAGAAAAACCAAAAAGATTTTTAAAAATAGCAACAAAATTGGAAGACCAGCACTACCTAATTTCGAGACTTATGATGAAGCACTGGTAACCAAGAAAATATGGTATTAGTGTAAAAATAGACCAATAAATCAATGGAACAGAATAAAAAGTCCACAAATGGACCCATGCATATATGGCCAACTAATTTTCAGAAAAGGTTTCAAAGTAGTCCAGTGGGGGAAAGAATGATCTTTTCAGCAAATGGTGGTAGAGCAATTGGATAGATGTGTACAGAGAAATAAACCTCTACCCTTACCTAACATCATATACAAAAATTAACTCAAAATGGATCAGAGACCTAAATATAAGAGCTAAAACTATAAAATTCGTGAAGGTGAACATGTAAGAAAATCTAATGAAACATTTCAGATGGTAAACTTCTTGAGGCTATAAGGACCCATACCACCATTCATCATTTATCTCTCTCTCCTCAGCACCTAACACAGTGCCTGGCTGTAGAAGATATCCAAGGACTGCAGGAACTAAGATTTAGATTTTTTTCTCTTGTACGTCACATCTCCAGTATATTCCCTCAGGGTTGGGCTTCACTCCTTTCATACTGTACTGGTGGAGAATGGGGAGCTCCATAGCCTCAACGCCAATGGGAAGTTCCCTGATGCCCCTCTCCTTGGGATTTTCTCAGAGCGCTTCTGAACTGAAAGAACGGGACTCTTAATCTTGACTCATAGTTTGGTATTGCCTCAGCTCCTAGTTGATCCTATTCTAGATTGGATCTGGTGATTGTGTTGCTCCCTGGCCACCCAGGTTGAGGCCCTGAGAGAACATAGAGAGTCAGAGTGCTGAGGTTTATCAGTGAGAGGGTGGCTTAGCCCAGGGTAGGAGTTATTCCAAAGGAATATATGGAAAGGCACTTAAATCACCATAAACAAGTAAAATATTTATTTTTAAAGTATGCACAGGAAGGATGTGATGCTATTTTTATAAGAAGGGCAGAATTTCTTCACTTCTGTTCTCTGAATTAGAGGTCTCCAATTTACTTTGCTCATAGCCTAGACAAGCCCTAGGAAGAAATACTGCAACTGAGAATTTTTTTGTCTTTCCTTTTTTAAAGTCTCACCATTGTGCTGTTTTCTTAGCACTAGTGACATCTTCACTTAAAACTTTAGCTGATCTAAAAAGAAGATGAAAAGAACCACGAAAACCCCCAAACAATGAACAAAATAGCAATAAGTACATACGTATCAATAATTATTTTAAATGTAAATAGACTAAATGCTATAATCAAAAGACATAGAGTGGGTGAATGGGTACAGAAATAAGATACACACACATGCTCATACTGCCTATAAGAGACTCATTTTATATCTAAAGACACATATAGACTGAAAGTGAAGGCATGGAAAAAGATATTCCATGCAAACAGAAACAAAAAGAAAGCTGGGGTAGCAATACTATATCAGAAAAAAATAGACTTTAAAACAAAGACTATAACAAGAAACAAAGAAGTACACTACATAATGATAAAAGGATCATGTAAACAAGAAGATATAAATAACAATTGTAAATATATATGCACCCAACATAGGAGCACCTAAATACATAAAGCAAATGTTAATAGACATCATGGGAGAAATTGACCGTAACAAAATAATAGTGGGGGACTTTAATACCCTACTTACATCAATGGACAGATCATCCAGACAGAAAAACAATGAGGAAACACTGGCCTTAAATGACACATTAGACCGGGTGGACTTAATAGATATATATATATATATATAAAACATTCCATCACAAACCAGCAGAATACACATCCTTTTCAAGTGCACATGGAATGTTCTCCAGAAGAGATCACATGCTAGGACACCAAATAACTCAGTAAATTTTAGAAGATTGAAATCATATCAGTCATCTTTTCTGACCACAATGCTCTGAGACTAGACATCAGCTAGAAGAAAAACACTGCAAAAACTCAATAACTTGGAGGCTAAACAATATGCTACTAAACAACCAATGGGTCACTGAAGAAATCAAAGAAGAAATAAAAAAAATACCTGGAGACAAATAAAGATGAAAGCACAGTGATCCAAAATCTATGGGATGCAGCAGAAGAAGTTTTAAGGGGGAAGTTTAAGGTGATACAAGCCTACCTCAGGAAACAACAAAAATCTCAAGTAAACAACCTAAAGGAACTAGAGAAAGAACAAACAGAGCCCAAAATAAGTAGAAGGAAAGAAATCACAAAGATCAGAGCAGAAATAAATGACATAGAGACTAAAAAAACAATAGAAAAGATCACTGAAAAGGAGCTGGTTCTTTGAAAAGATAAAGAAAATTGATGAACCTTTAGCCAGACTCATCAGGAAAAAAGAGAGAGCCCAAATCAGTAAAATCAGAAATGAAAAAGGAGAAGTTACAACTGACACCAGAGAAATATAAAGGGTCATAAGGTATTACTGGGAATAATTTTATGCCAATAAAAAGGACAACCTAGAAGAAATGGACAAATTTCTAGAAATGTATAATCTCCCAAGACTAAATCAAGAGGAAATATAAATTATGAGCAGACCAATTACCAGTAATTTAAAAAATTACCAACAGACAAAAGTACAGGGCTAGATGGCTTCACAGGTTAACTCTACCAAAAATTTAGAGAAGAGTTAACATCTATCCTTCTCAAATTATTCCAAAGTACTGCAGAGGAAGGAATGCTTCCAAACTCATTCTCTGAGGCCAGCATTAACTTGATAGCAAAAACAGACAAAGATAGCACAAAAAGGGAAAATTATAGGCCAGTATCACTGGTGGACATAGATGCAAAAATCCTCAACAAAATATTAGCAAACCATATCCAACAATACATTAAAAAGATCATACAACATGATCAAGTGGAATTTATCCCAGGAATGCAAGGATGGTTCAGTATCCACGAATCAATCAATGTGATACACCACGTTAACAAATTGAAGAATAAAAATCATGTGATCATCTCAATAGATGCAAAAAAAGAAGTGTTTGACACAATTCCACATCCATTTATGGTAAACACTCTCAACAAAGTGGGTATAGAGGGAACATACCTCCACATGATAAAGGCCATATCACAAGCCCACCGCTAACATCCTACTCAGTGGTGAAAAGTTGAAAGCATTTCCTCTAAGATCAGGAACAAGACAAGGATGCTTACTCTCACCATTTTTATTCAACATAGTAATGGAAGTCCTAGCCAGAGCCATCACACAAGAAAATGAAGTAAAAGGAATCCAACTGAAAAGGAAGAAGTAAAACTGTCACTGTTTGCAGATGACATGATACTATACATAGAGAATCCTAAAGATACCACCAAAAAACTACTAGAACTTATCAATGAAGTCAGTAAAGTTGTAGGTTATGAAATTAATATACAGGAATCTGTTGTGTTTCTATACACTAACAACAAAGTAACAGAAAGAGAAATTAAGAAAACCATCCCATTCATAATCACATCAAAAAGAATAAAACACCTGGGAATAAATCAAACTAAGGAGATAGAAGACCTGTACTTGGACAACTATAAGGTACTGATGAAAGAAATTGAAGATGACACAAATAGGTAGAAAGATATACCATGCTCATGGATTAGAAGAATTAATAATGTTGAAATGACTATGCTGCGAAAGGCAATCTATAGATTCAGTGCAATCCCTTTTAAAATACCAATGGCTTTTTTCACAGAACTAGAACAAATAATTCTAAAATTTGTATGGAAACACAAAAGACCCTGAATAGCCAAATCTTAAGAAAGAGCAAAACAGGAGGTATCATGCTCCCTTATTTGAAACTATACTACGAAGTTACAGTAATCAAAATAGTATGGTACTGGGACAAAAATAGACATATAGATCAGTGGAACCAAATAGAGAGCCCATAAGTGAACACACACTTATATGGGCAAATAACCTATTACAAAGGAGGTTAGGAATATATAATGGAGAAAAGATAGCCTCTTCAATGGTGTTGGGAAAACTGGACAGCTACATGCAAAAAATCAAACTGGATTACTTTCTCACAGTATATTAAAAAAAATTGTTTTAATTGACTTAAAGACTTAAATGTAAGACCTGAAACCATAACACATCTAAAAGAAAACACAGGCAGTAGGCTTTTTGACATCAGTCTTAGCAATATTTTTTTGAATGTGTCTCCTCAGGCAAGGAAACAAAAGCAAAAATAAACAAATGGAAAAAAAAAAAATAAACAAATGGGACTACACCAAACTAAAAAGCTTTTTCACAGTGAAGGAAAGTATCAACAAAATGAAAAGGAAGCCTATTGAATGGGAGAAGATATTTGCAAACAGTATATCTGGCAAGGGATTAATGTTCAAAATATACAAAGAACTCATACAACTCAATGTCAAACAAACAAATAACCTGATTAAAAAATAGGCAGAGACCCTTAATAGACATTTTTCCAAACAAGGCATACAGATTGACAACAGGCATATGAAAAGATTGGCTCAGTATCACTAATCATCAGGCAAATGCAAATAGAAATTACAATGAAATATCACCTCATACCTGTCAGAATGACTATTATCAAAAAGACAGCAAGGGCTTCCCTGGTGGTGCAGTGGTTGAGAATCTCCCTGCCAATGCAGGGGACATGGGTTCGAGCCCTGGTCTGGGAAGATCCCACATGCCACAGAGCAACTAGGCCTGTGAGCCACAACTATTGAGCCTGCGCGTCTGGAGCCTGTGCTCCACAACAAGAGAGGCCGTGATGGTGAGAGGCCCGCGCACCGAGATGAAGAGTGGCCCCTGCTCGCCGCAACTAGAGAAAGCCTTCGCACAGAAACGAAGACCCAACACAGCCAAAAATAAGTAAATTAAAAAAAAAAAAAAAAAAAAAAAGACAGCAAATAACAAGTGTTGCCGAGGATGTTGAGAAAAGGGAACCCTTGTGCACTGTTGGTGGGAATGTAAATTGGTACAGCCACTATGGAAAACAGTATGGAAATTCCTCAAAAAATTGAAAATAGAACTACCATATGATCCAGCAATTCCACTTCTGAGTATTTATCCAAAGAAAGAAAAAATGCTAATTTGAAAAGATATATGCCCCCCCCCCATGTTCATTGCAACATTTTTTACAATAGCCAAGATATGGAAGCAACCTAAGTGCCCATCAGTAGATGAATGGATAAAGAAGATGTGGTATATATATACAATGAAATATTGCTCATTCATAAAAAAGAATGAAATCTTGCTGTTTGTGACAACATGGATGGACATAGATGGTATTATGTTAAGTGAAATAAGTCAGACAGAGAAAGACAAAGACTATGATTTCACTTATATGTGGAATCTAAGAAAGAAAACAAATGAACAAACATAGCAAAACAGAAACAGAGTCACAGATACAGAGAACAAACAGGTGGTTGCTGGAGGGGAGGGAGGTAGGAGGAAGGAGAGAAATAGGTGAAGGGGGGTTAAGAGGTCCAAACTTTCAGTTACAGAATAAATGAGTCACAGGTGTGGAATGTATAGTGTGGAGAATATAGTCAATAATTATGTAATATCTTTGTATGGTGACAGATAACAATTAGACTTTTGATCATTTTGAAATATATATAAATATCAAAACACTATGTTGTGCACCATAAACTAACATACTATCGTAGGTCAGTTATACTTCAAAAACAAGTAAACACATGAATCAACTCATAGAAAAAGAGATGAGATTTGTGGCCATCAGAGGTGGGGGTGGGGGAGGGGAATTAGATGAAGGTAGTCAAAAGGTACAAACTTCCAGTTATAAGATAAATAAGTACGAGAGATGTAATATACAACGTGATAAAGATAACACTGCTGTACATTATAAATGAAAGTTATTAAGAGAGTAAACCCCAAGAGCTCTTATCACAAGGAAAAAATATTTTCTGTTTCTTTAATGTATTTATATGAGATGATGGATGTTCACTAAACCTATTGTGGTCATCATTTCATGATGTATATAAGCCAAATCATTATGTTGTACACTTTAAACTTATACATTGGTTATGTCAATCATATCTCTGGAAAAACAAAACAAAACTTTAGCTCATGTAGTCTATAGCAGAGTCCTTGGACTCTGGGGAGCTGTTGTCATTTAGTAACAAAAGTCCTACTCTCGGGCTTCCCTGGTGGCGCAGTGGTTGAGAATCTGCCTGCTAATGCAGGGGACACGGGTTCGAGCCCTGGTCTGGGAAGATCCCACGTGCCACGGAGCAGCTGGGCCCGTGAGCCACAACTACTGAGCCTGCGCATCTGCAGCCTGTGCCCCGCAACGGGAGGCGCCGCGATAGTGAAAGGCCCGCGCACCGCGATGATGAGCGGTCCCCGCACCACGATGAAGAGTGGCCCCCACTTGCCGCAACTAGAGAAAGCCCTCGCACGAACCGAAGACCCAACACAGCCAAAAAATAAATAAATAAATAAATAAATAAGAACCACTACCCTAAATAAAAAAATGGTCTCCAACCCTTATACTCAGATGTTCAGTCAAAGAAGTTAATGATTTAAAAAAAAAAAAAAAAAAAAAAAAGTCCTACTCTCAACAGGAATATGTTTGTGGTTTTGACTTGTTAGAAGTGAATGATTGGGGCTTCCCTGGTGGTGCAGTGGTTAAGAATACACCTGCCCATGCAGGGGACACGGGTTCAAGTCCTGGTCCAGGAAGGTCCCACACACCGCAGAGCAACTAAGCCCGTGCACCACAACTACTGAGCCTGCACTCTAGAGCCCACGAGCCACAACTACTGAGCCCATGTGCCACAGCTACTGAAGCCCGCACACCTAGAGCCCATGCTCCACAACAAGAGAAACCACTGCAATGAGAAGCCTGCGCACCACAATGAAGAGTAGCCCCTGCTTGCCACAACTAGAGAAAGCCCGCGCACAGCAATGAAGACCCAACACAGCCAAAAATAAATAAATAAAATAAATAAATTTATAAAAACAAAAAGAAGTGAATGATTGGAAGTTGAGGATGGTTGCTTGGTCAGAGAAGCCTAAAGAGCACGCCTGTACATCTATGAACTTCAGATTGATGCCCTCTTAGTAGAGTTCTAAACTTCACATCCTTTGCCTTGATAGTTTTTCATTCCCTTCTCTTGTGGTTCATTCATTGTTTTGTTTTATGTCAGCAGGTGCTTTACTTCCGGGGATACCTTTTTTTCCTTTATGGAATACCAAAAGAGTACTGCCAGATAAGTACTCTTTAATTCAGGTCAAGATTATTCTAAAACCAGAGGAGTTCATCCAGAAGAGGGTCTCCTGCAGGATCTAGAGTTCTTCTAAACACCCTTCTCCCATGCCTTGGCACTTCGATAATCCCACTCCATGTGTCCTAATGCTTATATATGACAATCATTTAAGCAAGAACATTGATAGTTATTAGGTTGTTATAAACCTTGGTAACTAAGTAATTTAGTCCCTTCTTTCTCTAAAATTACTGCATGTATCTGCTTGGACATTGTATAAAAACTTATTTTGGGAGTTAAATTAGCAAAAATTATCTTCAAGCTGGAGGGTTGTGTATATATATAATTTCTTTACAGAGACTGAGTTTGTAAAACTATTTTTGCCTCTGACTATTTTTGCCTTCCCTTACTACCTGCTACTCTAGATGATTTGAGAATAACTGGTCCTTGACTGAGGGACAGTCATTGAGTCAACAGCTGAAGAAATTTCTGGTTTGTACTATAGGAGTTTATGGTTTTCTAAAAATTTCAGAGTATCTATAAGAAGAGCTAGCTTTTTATTTCAGGCACAATAATGTCAATATATTTTGTAACATCTCATTTTACCGCTTTTCACCAAACCAGGTTTCCTGATAGTGTGGTTGACATTTATTTCCCCTCATCCTTTGTGTGACATATGTAAAGTAGGAAAATGAACAAAAAGTCAAGCAGAAGAAAGGCCTGGAACGTCTTTTCCAATGACCAAAAGTTGATGAACATTTCTTCTGTAGATTTCAAAGAACTAAGATTTGGACTGCTACCATGTTCTCTGCTACTGCTACAACACTGAGGTGTTCATGTATGCTGTTTTTAAAAAATCACTGCTTAGAAAGCAATGTGTGTTGATAGGCTCTAGTATGACCTAGGAGAATGCCACCTGAAGTTCGTGGTGGCTTTTGTGTGCCTGACTTGTCTTCAGTATTGGAGTTTCACCTTAGTGTGCTTGGACTGCCAAAACAAAATACCATAGACTGGGTGCCTTAAACAACAGACACTTACTTCTCAAAGTTACAGAGGCTGGAAGTCCAAGATCAATGTGCTGGCAGATTTGGATTTTAGTAAAGGCCCTTTTCCTGGATTGAGGATGGCTATCTTCTTGCTGTACCCTCACATGGTAGAGAGAGAAAGAGGGCTCTGGTTTCTTCCTTTTTTTTTAAAAGGGTACTAATCCCATCATGGGACTTCTATCCTCATGATCTCATATAAACTTAATTACCCCAAAGGCCCCACCTCCAAATACCATTACATTGGGGATTAGAACTTCAACATCTGGATTTTGGGGTGAAGCACACATTTAGTCCATAGCACACCTCTTGCCCTTAGTTGCATGTGGAGTCTTCCAGTGACTTCACTGGATATAAAGCATAAGAACTTGAATAAGAGTTCAGTTGTGCTCCGTATTATTGGTCCCCAAGAGTAGAGGGTCTTGTAAATTTCAATTCTTATGAATTTGCCCTCAAGGGAAAATTGTATAATTGTGATTAACATCTGGCATCCAGAGAGGCCCATGTTAAGCATTCCTCATATTTATCGGGGATACCCTGAATAGCACATTGGCAAGAATACTTTTTTTAAAAAAAACTATGTCAGGCTGGAAGGATTTTAACATCTACTTTTTGATATAAACAGGTTTTATCCAACACTTACCAACAACTTGACCTACATTTCGTGTGGTACAACAAAAAATTTCAGTGAAAGATAGAAGCCAAGAGTGCTGGATTTAAAGCTAGAAATATTCAAGAGAGGGGGGTGTTTATAGGTGCTTCTTTCTGTTTACCATCTTATAATGGATGTAGTACCAATGAAGATTCTAGGATTTTATTTCAGCCCACATTTAAAATGTTCTGAATAAACGCATGTGGTTTATTTTCACAGTGTTTACCAAGCACAGTTAAACAGCATTCGACGTCTAGGGTTAACCTCAAAATATTATGCATTTTACTGAAGTAGAGTGTAATCTGAGCAGGGCTGGACAGTAGGTGCATTTATTCTGTGCTTTTTTATTCAGTCAGTTCCATTAACTCTACTGAAACCTCACTCTTTAGTTCAGTGATAACTACTTGTAATAAATGATATTTATTGTCCCTCATCTTTCTATTTGGGTGGAGGACAGATATTGTCAGATACTTTGAAAACCTTTTAGGAAAATAAGGAAGAAGGAGATTTCTTTTCCTTCTAATAATGCAACAGTTTAAGGATGTAGGCTACGTTCCTTAAGCCAGTGATCAGGTATGCCGAGTTGGAGACAGGGTTGACTTTGTTGATCCGTGGTCTGTTGCTTACCTCAAGGCCTAGGGAGGTAAGCCCAGGGCTAAGGGCTAGGGGTAATATTTCCCCAACGTTTCCTCAGAGTAGGAAGCAATTGTATGTTGCCTGGTCCTGGCTCTAAGGCTGGAGGAGACACTGCTTTTTCATAGAGATGTGGAGCCTTCCTTCACAGGATTCAAATTCTATCATAATATTCTCTAGTCAAAATCACAGAAACCTTTTATCTAAGCCCTTTCTTGTTGATTGGGGACAGTTTCTTCCTCTATTCCTTTTAGCATTGACCTTCCTTTGAAATATATAAGGACTCTGTTTTGACTTTAGAACTAGGAAGAAGTGGAGACAGAGTAACAGAGGAACAAATTCCTAAATAACAGAGAAGAAACTTCCTTTTAAAAACCTGAATTTAAAACATCCTCTTGAGCTTTTGGATACGGTAACTCATTTTTGAGTTACCTAAACACATTTACTAGTCCCACTTGCTATGAACAAAGTCACTAGTAGGCATTTCTGGATAGATCCATTTCCTCCTCTTTTGCCATATCACCAGGCCACAAGAGTTCTTGTAGTCTTGTTACTTAAAAATTAACGCACAAAAACTAATTCTTATAAAATCTATTAGAAAAAAATTAGAGAACCCACAGCTGATTAAATATCTCTTTAGATTAATCTATAAGAATTTAGGTTCATGTAATTATGCATGTTAATTTATATAAGGATTAGTATTTATAGCAATATATATTGACTGACTCAAGTGCAAAACCAGTCTTACAGCAAACTAAACCTTTCTTGGAGATGTTTTCAGATGTACCTCTGAATCCTCTGCCTAGTAATTTTTACTTAAATGCATGTGTGATGGTTAATTTTATGTGTCAACTTGCCTGGGCTAAGGGATGCTCTGATAGCTGGTAAAACATTTTTCTGGTGTGTCTATGAGGGTGTTTCTGGAAGAGATTAACATTTCAATTGGTAGACTAAGTAAAGAAGATACTTCACAACAATGTGGGTGGGCATGATCCAATCCACTGACAGCCTGAATAGAACAAAAAAGACAGAGGAAGGGTGAATGTGCTGTCTGCTTAAGCTGGGATATCCATCTTCTCCTGCCCTTGGGCATTGGAACTTCTGGTTCTCAGGCCTTTGGACATGGACTGAATTACACCACTAGCTTTCCTCGTTCTTCAAATTGTACAGGCAGATTGTGGGACGTCTCAGCTTCCATTATTGTGTGAACCTATTCCTATAATAAATCTCTCTCTCTGTGTATATATATGCACACTAATATATGCTGTATTATCTCTCTATATATGTATCTCTCTCTATATAGACTAATATATACTGTATTAAGGTTCTCTAGAGAATATCGTATTGGTTCTGTTTTTTGGAGAACCCTAATACAGCATATAAGATATAAACAAAATTACTGAATCTTAAACCCTCATCTTAGTCACGTGCACTGGTTTATTCTCATTCCTCTTCTACTGAAAAGGTTAAATGTGGGACAGTGAAGTAAGACACAGTCTGATTGTGATTTTAGTAATTGTTTATATGTTTATTGGAAATATATCCAATTGACACAACCTAAAAGTTCAACACTAGCACATTGGTTAGATAAAGATTATCAATATAATATTGAACTATACAATGAACATTATTAAAAATGTGTTGCAAATAAATACTTACTGGAGATGGCATGTGAAGGGCTTTCTGTGGGCACTGGCAATCCCTACAGTCATGGAGACACGGTGGCCCTGAGGTATGAGCAACATAGCCTTTCAGTGAGGATTATTAACCTGAAGTTATAGTCCTCAGTCTCAGTTAATCTGTTTTCTTCACCAGAGTATCCTCACATTTCTTAGCCCAGGATGACCTGCTGGAGTAAACACAAAATCTGGATTAGATAGTTCTTGGGTTGAGTTGTAGAGTTTAAGCATGAACATTTCAGAGCAGTTAGGGCCAGATTCCCATCAAAAGCAACCCCTTGGGAATTTGGAGTACTCAAGTATTAGCCAAGTTAGGGTCTAGTTCAATATTCTTCTGAAATGACACACTGGAATTATTCAGTCAGAGGGAGCTATGGAATGTACCCCACCACGTGATCAGAAAGCCCTGGACTATAAACAATGGAGCTGTTAAGATGCCAAATGGAGATCAGTGACACTTTACATGCTATCATCTTTGTGGCCTCACAACAAACATTGTATTCATTAAAACTTTGCCCTTGGGGTACCTTGACCTAAGTCAATGATGGTTTAAAATACTAGACTAAATCATTTCTAATTCCTTTGGCTTTTATTAGAGTAAAGTTAATCATGATAGACTCATTGGTGTTAATGCCAATGTTATAAGTACTTTATCAGATTTCTCCACACAATTCATTATGAATTTTTCAGGAGATTCCCAGATGTCCCTGGGATGGAGTTAAGGTAAACATGAACTGGTTCCCCAAGGTTATGATTAGAGCAGTTTGAGCCAATCTGACAAAGCCTCATGTGCCTTTAAGTATAAAGCACCTGCCAAACCACATGTGCACCAGACCACTGGAATTCCTTGGCATTGTTTTCCTGAGAAGGAGGCTTGGGTAGTGGAACGCTCACCAAACCACTCAATATTTCTTTCTTTTTGTTTTAAAAATAGAAATTCTTACAAAATAAGCCTCATCTCTGGTTTCCAAACCATAAAATTCTGAATTGGGGGCTTTCAGGAATCCACTGTATTTCTGAATGAAATGTCGCTAAGTCCCATCATCATTTTCAACTCTTGCACTCTCTGCAGAGAACTCTGATGGTCTACTGGTACAACCATTTCACTTAGTGAAGTTACTGATATAGAATTAAGGAGAAAGATACAGCACCTTTTCTTTATTTGGGCTACAAGAATTAATTGGCATTTTCCAGGCTTTCTTTTTTTTTACTTGATAGAACAGTAGATATGACACGCAACTGCTCTGTTTCATTTCAGTGAGCAGACTCTGTGAGGAAGAACACACTTAATAACATTCCATGGAATGGAAAAATTAGTCTCCCCTTGATACAAGTATAGTTACAAAGACCTTATAACCTATCAAGCCTAAGACTTCGGAAAGATAATTTATTGAGTCTTGTTTACTAAAGATTCTGGAATTACTTCATATCAGTTAGGGTCGGTCAGTTGCTTTAACAAACAGACCCCAAAATGTATAATGGTTCAAATATAATACAAGTTTATTTCTTGCCCATATACAAGTGCTGGGCAAGTGAGTAGGTGGGCAGTATCCCTCCCTCACCCAGTCATTCAGGAATCTAGGTTGTTGGCAGCCTTGCCAGCTTCAGCATGTGGTTGCCCCAGGGTGCCTCCGTTAGGGGACAAGAGAGCAAGATACAGATTTTGCATCTCTTTCATTTTCCCTCTCAAGCCATAAGGCAACTTTATACAAATTTGTGTGGGCATAGCTGGGCTCTGGGTCCCTTTCACTACATATATGTTCAAATACTGCTTTACTCTTTACCATTATACTATTGAAAGGTAATGCATACAGGCTTGTAAACTACAAAGAATTATCTGATTGTAATTAGGATGAGTGTTAGCATTAGACCCGAAACATTTGGTTGTATTGCTGGGCTAAACCAGAAAAATCACAATTTACTGATTGTAATTCCATTTTACTAAGTAATAATATATATTGATGTATAAAATATGTATAGGTAAAGGCATAAATCCTCATTGTGCAGCTTGATGTATTTTCACAAAAATGAACATCAAGAAATGTAACATAACCCACATTCAGACAATTCTCTTGTGCTTGTTCCTAATCATTACCCCCTCCCTTTTCCCCAGAGATAACTTAAAATTCATATAAATGGACTTATATAGTACAAAAAATTTTTTCTATGAGATTAATGTATATTGTTGTGTGTGGCAGCAATGTGTTCATTTTTATTATTGTATAGGATTCCATTGTATGAATATGCAACAATATATCTATTTACTCTTCAAGGACATTTTGATTGTTTCCAGTTTTCAGCTATTATGAATAACACTGCTATGAACACTCTTGTATGTGTCCTTTTGTTTGCATATGCGCACATTTCTGTTCAGTATTTACCAAAGAATGAAATTTCTATGTTATTGACTAGATATGTATTCTCTTTCAGTAGATACAGCTAAACCATTTTCAAAGTGGCTGGAACAACTCACTTTCTCAGCAGCAGTGTATTGGAGCTCCAGTTCCTCCACATCCTAGCTAGCACTTACTATTGTTAGTCTTCTTACTTTTAGCCACTCTGTAGTTTCAGATTTTCCTGATGATTAATGAACTTGAGAGCCCTTTCATATGTTTATTAGTCATTGGATATCCAGTTGACCTAACATTATATATTGAAAAGACCCATTTTTCAACACTTATAGTAGAGCAATGGTGTTTTGCCCAGATTCCCATTTACCAAGCCAGTGCACCCATGCCCCCAGATGCTGTGAGTGACAACTGCTAGCAATTCATGCTGCCCACCTTCTTCAGAGAATTGGTCCTCTTCTAATGGGGCTATCTCCCCTGGGCAGTTATATATCCTCTGGGGATGTTCCTCAGCTAGTGAATGACTAATGTGAGGGTGCAAAAGGCTGGCCTCCTTGCCTCAAGAAAGATCAACCTGTTGTGTGGTTTATGCTTCTGAGCTTCCTCCTATGGATTAATTTGTAGCCAGCTAACCCTTGTTTGGCTCTTTCTCCTTTCCAATTCTGCCTCATTCTCTTCCTATATAGAATTTTTTCCAAAGTGCACGCTCTCAATAAATCATGTATACTATAAACCCTCTCTCAGGTTTTGCTTCCAGGGAACCCAACCTAATAACAGTTGTTTCTAGAAGTGCTCGTAGGGAGCAGACTCTAAGAATGAGACCCCAGGTTGTGTCACTTTCTGGCAGTATAACAGAACACCTCATCATCAGTTCTGATAGTCTGTTATGATATGTAATAGAAGTGCAATTGCTGAGGCTTTCACCTCTGGTGAACTGGGATTGATACAGTGGAAGAATCTGTTCTGGTTTGTATATACAATATTTCTGGCATGTGGGCGGTAGCAGAGAAAGAATAATTACAAGGACTGTGAAATTGGGTGGCTATTGTTGATTGCCACTGAAAATAGAAAGTCATAGGCTCAGGACAGTCAATCACAAATTTAAAGCAAAGTGTGAAAGTTAGGGGGCATCTTAACCTTCAGAGTGACCTCATTTCCTGCCAGTGGAGCAGAGGTAGAGATGAAGATCAGGCACAGGACCTAATTTTTTAAGCATGGCAGAACTTTGGAAAAGGCTGAATTCTCAGCCTAGCCCCATCTTCTATGCTAAAGATAAGTCCCTGGTAGAGAAGGAGTGAGACCCTAAGACCTGATATGAAGTTGTCTTGGTAGATGAACTTGAGCACCCAGATTCCCTTGTGCTCTCCGGGTTTTCAGAAGTGGCACCAACTCTCCACTGTAGAAAAATACAGTCTCCCTTTCTTGAGGACTATGAGGCAGGTAGCAATATTATATTGGTTTTCCTCAGGATCTGCCCTCAATTCACCTCCTGACTGCCAGAGCAATACTACTGTTCAATTTCATCATGAACCAGCTAGGCATGTCCTGGGAAAACTAATGGAAGCAGTGATTAGATGTTAAAAGGGTGTCAGTACCTAACTATTATGTTCTGATAGGAATTAGGAGAGTGTTCCTTGGAATAGATCCTGGGGATGTTGGATCAAGGGTGGAGGAGTAATATATGGAGGAGTATGAAGGGTGATTTTTCAACATGAGACTACTGTCCCATGATACAGAATTTAACATATAAATTCTAATATGTGAGATATTCAGATATCTTAGATACTTCTGAGATAATTGTAATAAACTGCTGGATTGCTCTTGGAACCCTATGGAAGGTTATGGCCCACATTAAAACTGCCATGGCAGACAGTGGAGGAATGAATCAAAAAGTTCAGAGACTCTATACTGACAAATTTAATAACTTAGTGCAGTTGACCAATTTCTTAAAAGACACAATCTATCAAAATTTACACAAGGAAAAATAGCTAATCTGAATAGGCCTATATCTAGTAAAGAAATTGAATTGATAATTAATAACCTTACAAAAGAGAAAGCACCAGACCCAGGTGATTTCACTGGTGGAGTCTATCAGATATTTAAGGACGAAATGATATCAGTTCTCTACAATCTCTTCCAGAAAACTGGAGCAGAGAGAACACTTTCTAACTCATTCTATGAGGCTAGCATTACCTAATGCCAAAACCAGGCAAAGACATTATAAGAAAGAAAGCTACAGACCAATATCTCAACAGTGTATTAGCAGATCAATTTAAGAATTTTGGACCACATCCAAGTGGGATTTATTGCAGTTGTGCAAGGTTGGTTCAACATTTGAAAATTAATTAATGAAATTCATCACTTCAGTGGGCTAAAGAAGAAAAATTATGTGGTCATATCAATAGATGCAGAAAAATCATTTGACAAAATCCAACACCCATTCATGATAAAAACTCTTAGCAAACTAGAAATAGAGGGATACTTCCTCGACTTGATAAAGAACATCTACAAAAAACCTACAGCTAATAATTAATGATGAGAAACTAGATACGTTTCTCCTAAAATTAGGAACAAGGCAGGGATGTCCCCCCTCTCACTCTTATTCAGTATTGTATTGGAAGTCCTGGCTAATGTAATAAGACAAATAAATAATTAACAGACAAATAAATGAATAAATAATTTACATATTGGGAGGGAAGAAACAAAACTATCTTTGTTCACAAGTGATATGATAGTCTTTGCAGAATATCCCAAACAACTGATAACAAATACTCTTGGAACTAATAAATGATTGAAGCAAGGTCATAGGGTACAGGTTAATATACAAGAATCAATTGCTTTCCTAGGTATCAGCGATGGACAGTTGGAATTTGAAATTAAAAGCACAACACCAGTTACCTTATAACAAAAATTTAATGTTTAGGTATAAATCTAACAAAATATATACAGGACCTATAGGAGGAAAACTATAAAACTCTGATAAAAGAAATCAAAGAAGAGCTAGATAAATGTAGAGATATTCCATGTTTATTGATAGGAAGACTCAATATTGTTAAGAAGTCAGTTCTTCCAAACTTGACCTGTAGATTCAATGCAGTCCCAATCAGGATCCCAGCAAGTTTAGTGGATATTGAAAAACTGATTATAAAGTTATATGGAGGGGCTTCCCTAGTTTCACAGTGGTTACGACTCTGCCTGCCAAAGCAGGGGACATGGGTTTGAGCCCTGGTCCAGGAAGATCCCACATGCCACGGAGCAACTAAGCCCACGAGCCACAACTACTGAAGCTCGCGGGCCTAGAGCCCGTGCTCCACAGCAAGAGAAGCCACCACAGTGAGAAGCCCACACACTGGAACGAAGAGCAGCCCCTGCTCGCCACAACTAGAGAAAGCCCGCACGCAGAAATGAAGACCCAACACAGCCAAAAATAAATAAATTAAAAATAAATAAGTAAGTTATACGGAAAGGCAAGAGACTCAGAATAGCCAGCACAATATTGAGGAAGAACAAAGTCTGAAGACTGACATTACCTGACTTAAAAACATATGATGAAGCTACAATAATTAAGACAGTGTGGTATTAGAAAAAGAATAGACAAGTAGATCAATGGAACAGAATAGAGAGCCCAGAAATATAGTTAACTGACCTTTGATGAAGGATCAAAGGCAATTTGAAGGAGAAAGGATAGTTTTTTCAACAAATGGTGTTGGAACAACTGGACATCCATATGCAAAACAATATAGGCACAGACGTTACACCTTTCACAAAAATTAACTCAAAATGGATCATAGGCCTAAATTAAAATGTAAAACTGCAAAACTTGTAGAGGATAATGTAGGAGAAAATCTAGGTGACCTTGGATTTGGTGATGACTTTTTAGATATATAACCAAAAGCATGATACATGAGAGAAAAAAAAAAAGTTGGAATACACTAAAACAACTTCTCTGTGAAAGATACTGTTAAGAGAATGAAAAGACAAGCCACAGACTATGAGAAAATATTTTTAGAACACATATCTGAAAAAAGACTTGTATCCAAAATATACAAAGAACACTTAAAACTCAACAATAAGAAAACAAACAACTCAATTTAAAAATGGGCCTAAGATTTGGAAGATCCCTCACCAGAGGCAATATACAGATGGCATATAAGCATATGAAAAAATGCTCAACGTATGTCACTAAATTTATGCAAATTAAACAGTAATATACCACTATATTACTATATACCTATTAAAATGGTAAGAATCCAAAACACGGACAACACCAAATGCTGGCAAGGATGTGTGGAACAACAGAAACTCTTATTCATTGCTGCTGAGAATGAAATGTGGTACAGCCATTATAGAAGACAGTGTGATAGTTTTTTACAAAGTTTAACATAGTCTTGCCTATGATCCAGTTATTGCACTCTGAGATATTTACCCAAGTGAGTTGAAAACTTATATCCACACAAAAACCTGCACATGAATGTTTATAACAGCTTTATTCATAATTTCTCAAAACTGAGCCACCAAGATGTCCTTCAGTAGGTGTATAGATGAACAAACTGTGGGACAGCATACCTATTCAGTGATAAAGAGGAATGAGCTATCACACTATGAAGAGACATGAATGCATCTTAAATGCATATTGCTAAGTGAAAGAAGTGAGTGTGAAAAGGCTACATACTGTACGGTTCGAATTGTATGACGTCTTGGAAAAGGCAAAACTAGAGATAATAAACAGATCAGCGGTTGCCAGGAGTTTAGGGTTGGGATTGAACAGGTAAAGTATAAGGATTTTTAGGGGGTGAAACTATTTTCTATAATACTGTAATGGTGAATACATGACACTATGCATTTGTCGAAACCCATAGAACTTTATAGCATGAAGAGTGAAACAATGTATACAATTAAAAAAGTCATTTGGAAAGTTGGAAGATCCCAGATGTAATACAGAATGTGACAAACCAATCTAATTGCTTTGCAAATGTATGAAACAGTCTCACCAGAGCGGGTGGGGGCAACAGTGCTGACCTAACTAACTTTGGAAATGAGTGTAGTTTGCCAGAAAGGACTGTACTAAGCTGCTTACTCTAGTTGATAAAATTATTTCTCAGGGGTACAGGTTAACAATTCTGAAACTACTATATCTGTATATTAGAGTTTAACAAATACATGACAGATGGTGGGAACAAGGTATGTTGCTGTTGGAGGTTACAGATAAGCAAGGGAAGGAGACTGGAATTATTCATGGGTAATGGCCTAGAACTGGAGACACTGGTGTGAACTCATGTTTCGCTTAGTATATATACAGATGGTTACATATAGAAATATTTACAGTTATGTGTATATACATACAGGTTACTCTAGACACATATTTCCTTGCTCTGTCAGTTGAGAGGTCCTAGAAGCAAAGTTATCTCAGTAGCAGTGAGCACATCTATCACCCAGATGTTGGTTTCTAATATAATTTTCCAGTAAGAGGAACCAGGGTTCCTTGCAGAAATGGCTGGCTCTAGGACTGGGGCAAGAAATACACAAGATAAGCTTTGGAGTATCTTGCAGTGCTAGAAAGTAAGGAAATTCTCAGAGTATTAAAAAAGCACAATGATAAGGGTCTGTCAAGGGACTTACCTGGTAGCGCAGTGGTTAGGAATCCGCCTGCCAATGCAGGGGACACGGGTTTGATCCCTGGCCCAGGAAGATCCCACATGCCGCGGAGCAGCTAAGCCTGTGCGCCACAGCTACTGGAGTCCGTGCTCCGAAACAAGAGAGAGGCCACTGTAATGAGAAGCCCACGCACTGCAATGAAGAGTAGCCCCCGCTCACTGCAACTAGAGAAAGCCAGAAAGCCCGCGTGCAGCAACAAAGACCCAACGCAGCCAAAAAAAAAAAAAAGGGTCTGTCAAAGGGACATAAGAACAGACTGAAAGAGCTGCCAGTGGCCAAAACTGGAATAATTTGGGCAGCAAAATAAAGTAGAAATGCATTATAACACCAAGTATGAAATAAATATCCGCGAGTCCATATTGATATAAGCAAATGACTGAATAAGTAAATAAATGGGAGAAGGGGCAAATCTCCTCCGCAGAAAAATTCCAAATAATTTCTGTACGTACTCCACCATCAAGGAGTTGGAGGATAACACCTTTGTCCTTTGGTTTGGAATGCATATAATGACTTCCTTCTGAAAGTACAATATGCAAAGGGGGAAAAGAGTATCTTTAGTGGAGAATCCTGACAAACACTATCTCAGGCAAGTGATAAGGTTAACATCAACAGTGAAAGTCATGTTGATAGTATGTACCTTCAATATGATGTGATGAGAATGGCACTTCAACTTAGTGGTTTTCCTCCTCAAAACCCCTAACCCCCATGTAACCATGAGAGAAACATCAGACAGATCTCCACTGATAAAACAGTCTGCAAAATACTTTACCAGTATTCCTCAAAACTGTCAAGATAACCAAAGCCAAGAGTCTCAGAAAGTGTCACAGCTGAGAGGAGTCTTGGGAGACCTGATGACTAAATGTAATATGGTATTCTGGAACAGAAAAAGGACATTAGGTAAAAAGTAAGGAAATCTGAATAGTATGGACTTTAGTGAATAATAATATATCAATATGGCTCAATAATTATTACAGCTGTAGCATAGAGTTTTAAAATGTTAATAGGGAGAACTGGGTGTGGAGTATATGAGAACTTGCTTACTATCTTTACAATTTTTATGTAAATCTAAAACTATTCTAAAAAAAAAAGTTTTTTAGAAGTAAAAAACTGAAATCTCCTTGGTTAGAATTTCTCTAGTGACATTTTAATATTGAATAAATCAAATCCCTTGTCTCCAGAAGGTGAAAATGTTAATGGGCTCAACACTCCAATTAAAAGGCAGAGATTACCAGAATAAATTTAAAAAGCAAGTTCTTTTAGAAACTCACCCACTTAAATATAAATACTAGATAAGTTGGGAAAGTAAGTGGATAGAAAAAGATATGTGATGCAAACAGTAAAAAGAAGGCCCCTTGAGCGATTATGTTAATATCAAATAAAATGAACCTTGAAACAAGGAATATAACCAGTCTAACCAGTATAATTAGCTAGTACTTCCAGTAAGATACTGAATAGGAGGGTGGAAAGAGGATATCCTTACCTTGATCCTTATCTTAAGAAGAAAGCATCCAGTTTCTCACAAATAAGTATAAAGTTAGCTTTAGTTTTTGGTAGATGTTCTTTATCAAATTGAGGAAGTTCCTCCTCCATTTCTCATTTTCTTTGAGTTTTTATTATGGATTTTGTGAAATGCTTTTTCTGTGAGTTGATATAATCATTTGATTTTTCAACTTTAGCCTATTGGTGTGGTGGTACATTAATTTATTTTTGAGTGTTGAATCAGCCTTGCACACTTGATATAAATTCTACTTTGTTGTGTCATATAATTCTTATATATTATTAGATATGATTTGCTAATATTTTTTGAGCATTTTTATATCTATATTCATAAGATATATTGGTCTGTAGCTTTCCTTACTTATAATGTCTTTATCTAGCTTTGGTATTAGGGTAATACTGGCATTACAGAATGAGTTAGGAAGTGTTCCCTCTGCTTTTACTCTTTGAAAGTAATTGTGAAGAATTGGTATCATTTCTTCATTAAATGTTTGATAGAATTCACCAGTAAAACAATCTTAGCCTGGGGTGTTTTCTTTTTTGGAAGTTTATTAATTGTTTATTTCAATTTAGTAGATGTAGGGATATTCAGGTTATCTATTTTTGTGTGTTTTGATAGTTTTGTATCTTTCAAGGAATTGGTCAGTTTCACCTGAGTTATCAAATTCGTGGGCATAGAGTTGTTTGTAGTATTCCTTTATTACCCTTTATTACTAATCCATGGGATTAGTAATGAGGACCCCTACTTCATTTCTGATATTGGTTGTTTGTGTCTTCTCTCTGTAAACCCGGCTATAGGTTTGTCGATTTAATTGATCTTTTCAAAGATCCAGCTTTTGGTTTCACTAATTGTCTCTGTTATTTTCTTGTTCTCAGTTTCATTGATTTATGCTCTAATTTTATTATTTTCTTTTGCTTGATTTAGGCTTAAGTTGTTCTTCTTTCCCTAGTTTCTTAAAGAGGTGCTTAAGTTATTGATTTTAGATCTTTCTTCTTTTTATGACGTTTAATGCACTAGGTGTCTTTCTAAGCACTGCTGTTATTATATCCCACAAATTTTGAAAAGTTGAATTTTTATTTCCATTTTGTTCAATATTTTTAATTTCTCTTGAGATTTCTTCTTTAAGCCATGTGTTATTTAGAAGTATGTTTTCCAGTTTCCAAATATTTGGGTATTTTCCAGCTGTCTCTCTGTTGTTGATTTCTACTTTATCCATTGTAGTCTGAGAACATACTTTGTATGATTTTTATTCTTTTTAGCATGTTAAGGTGTACTTAATGGCTCAGAATGTGATCTGTCTTGCTGAAAATTGCATGTAAGCTTGTAAAGAATGTATTTTGTTGTTGTTGGAGGGAATATTCTATAGATGTCAGTTAGATCCAGCTGATTGATAGTGCTGTTGAGTTCAACTATGTCCTTACTGATTTTCTGCCTGCTGGATCTATCAGTTATTGACAGAGGGGTATTAAAGTCTCCAGCTATAACAGTGGATTTGTTGATTTCTCCTTGCTGCTTTATCAGTTTTTGCTGCATGTATTTTGACACTCTGTTGTTAGGTGTGTACATGTTTAGGATTATGTCTTCTTGGAGAATTGATCCCTTTTTATTGTGTAATGTCCATTTTTCCCCTGATAATTTTCCTTGCTCTGAAATCAACTTACCTTACCTAAGATAGGTATTCCAGCTTGTTTTGATTAGTGTTAGTGTGATATATCTTTCCCTATCTTTTTACTTGTCACCTGAGTCTTTATATTTGTAGTGGGTTTTGTGTGGCAGCATATAGTTGGATCTTGGGTTTTTTTTTTATATACTTGGACAGTTGTTTTTTAATTGGTATATAGATGCCATTCATGTTCAAAGTGACTACTGATGTAGATGAATTAATATCTACTATGTTTGTAACCATTTTCTATTTATTGCATTTGTTCTTTGTTTCCCTCTTCCCCTGATTTAAACTTATTATTTTATATGATTCTCTTCTGTATTCTATTTCAGTAAACCAATTATAGTTCTTTCAAAAAAAATTTGAGTTGTTGCCCTAGCGTTTATAATAGATACATTTTAAACTAATCTAAGCCCACCTCACGTGTGGTGCAAGGGTAGTACAGGTACCTTATAACTGTGCTTCCAATTTTCCTCTTCAGTTGCCTGTGACATTGGGATCATTCATTTCACTTATCAATATGCTATAATCATCCAATAGCTTGTTACTATTATTAATTTAAACAGCTATCTTTTAGATTAAGAATAAGAAAAATAAATTTTACTTTCACTTATTCTTTTGCTGATCTTCTTTTTCTTGTCTAGATCCAACTTTCTGACCTATATAATTTTCCTTCTGCCTAAAGAACTACTTTTAACATGTCTTTTAAGGAGGTCTGTTGTTATTGAATTTCCTCAGCTTTTATTTTCTTCTGAGAAAATCTTTATTTCTCCTTCACTTTTGAAGGATAATAACTTTGCTGGATGTAGAAGTCTACATTGGTAGTTTTATTTTTCTCAACACTAAAGATTTCACTCCACTCTCCTATTAAGATAATTTATGAGAAGTCTACTGTAAATCTTGTCTGTGTTCCTCTAGAGATAAGGTGTTTTTTTTCTCCTCTGGCTTCTTTCAAGGTTTTCTCTTTGTCTTTGGTTTTTTGTAGTTGAATATGATAGCCTAGGGGGGTGTGTGTGTGTGTGTGTGTGTATGTATGTGTTGATAGTTATCCTGCTTGAAGTTGTCTGAGCTTCCTAGATCTGTGGTTTGGTGTCTGTCATAGTTTTGGGAGTTCTTAGCCATTATTATTTCAAATAATTCTTCTGCTCTTTTCTCTCTTTCTAATATTCCTGTTATGCATTTGTGACACCTTTTGCAATTATCCTGCAGTTCTTGGATTTTCGTTCTTTTTTTTGTTGTTGTTCTTTTTTCTACTCATGTTTCAGTTTGTGAAATTTATATTGATAGATAGATCTTCAAGCTCACTGATTTTTTCCCCATGGCCATGTTGAGTCTACTGATGAACCCATCAAAGGCATTCTTTGTTTCTGTTAGAATGTTTTTCCTTTTTTTTTTTATTTCTAACATCTCTTTTTGAGTCTTTCTTAGAGTTTCCATCTTTCTGCTTTTTCCATGTAAAGCCCTTAACATATTACTCATAGTTATTTTAAATTCCTTGTCTCATAATTCCAAAATCTGTGTCATATCTGAATCTGATTCTGATGTTTGGTTTGTCTTTATGGGCTGTATTTTTCTCTTGCCTTTTAGGCATGACTTGTAGTTTTATTCTTGAAATCTAGACATAATGCATGGGATAATAGGAAATGAGCCTTTTAATGTGAGGTTTTTTGTTAATCTGGCTTAGAGTTGGGTTGTGTTTAATGTTTACTGTAGTTGTAGGTGCCAGAGGCTTTTAATTCCCCTTATGTCTTTGACTTTGTCTCTCCTATTGCCTTTAGGTTTCCCTCAGAACTTCCCATAGACTCCTTAGATAAAGTCTCAATCTTGCAGCTCTTTGAGCTGAATTCACTGATATACTGGAGCCTGGTGGCGTGGTGGAAAGATGTGAAGGAGAAGTAGCATTTTATAATCTTGAAATTAAATCTCCTTCCTTTAGTGCATCTATGTCACTGGGCTGTGACCTTCACAAATTGTTCTCCAGTGGTATAGCCCTACTTGAATTCCCTTCCCTAGATGTAGCATCTATTTCCTTGAGGCCATGACCTGTTTTGACTGCCCTTTTTTTCCACCTTAGTGGGGACTGGAAGGATAGAAGGGACTATATTAGGAGGAATGTAGTTACCCCAGATGGGATAAAGATCTAGGAAAGTCTTTTCCCATGGAAGTAGACCTTTGTTATGGAGAAGGCTCTGAGCATATTTCATAATGATTAGTCTTACCCCATTCCCACCTGCCACAGCCATGAAGAGATCTTTTTGGGATCCTCGCTGTGATAACCTGGTGGGGTTCCTAGAGGTAAAGCCCATGAAAATTTGGAGGCACCTCTAAGATGAGGCTTTCAGGGAACTTTTACTGTTATGGTAGTCCACACTCAGCCTCCAGCAGTTCATCTAAATTTCCTTTTAAGTGTTTCTATGAGTTTATGGCTCCAGTGGCTTCTGCTCCAGGTAGTCAGTTCTCAGTTGTGACTTTCAGGATTCTTCTGTCTTTCCAGATTTTGGGGTATTGGTGGTTTGCCTTGCAAGTTTAGTTCTCTGATGGTCCAAGAAAAGTCATTGATTTTCAAGTTGTTCACCTTTTTCTTGATGTAATGGCAGCAGTGTGGACTTTCAAGCTCTTTACATGTTGGAGCTGAAACTATAAGTTGTCAAATGACATTTAATATAATTATTGATGTGATTGGATTTAGGCCTACCAGTTTATTAATTGTTTGATGTTGCCGCCTCTTTTTTTTTTTAATAATATTTTATCCTTTAGAGCATTTTTAGGTTCACAGCAAAACTGAACAGAATGCACAGAGATTTCTCATATATCCCCTGTCCTCACATAAGCATAGCCTCGTCCATTATCAACATCCTCAACCAGAGTGGTACATTTGTTATAATTGATGAACCTACATGGACACATTATTATCACCCAAAGTTCATATTTTATGTTAGGGTTCATTCACTCTTAGTGTTTTGACAAGTGTATAATGACATGTGTCTCCCATTGTAGTATCATACAGAATAGTTTAACAGTCCTAAAATTCCTCTGTGCTTTACTGCTTTTGTTTTTCACTTCCCCTCCCCCCTTTTTTACCTTCAATTTGATTACTTAAATATTTTTAGAATTGTGTTTTTAATTTATTATATTGACTTTTAGCTATACTTTTCTTTTTTGTGGTTGTTGTAAGGGATTACAATATACATTTTAAACTTTTTACCATCTTCTTTGATTTAGTATTGTGTAACTTCAGGTAATGATATAGATTCATTGTAATGATATAGATCCATTTACTGTCACTTCAGGTCTGTTGGCAGTTGATTCTCTTAGTTGTCTTTCTTCTGAAATGTCTTTATTTTACCTTCATTCTTGAAAGATTCTTTGCTGTATATAGAATTCTTGGTTGAGAGTTCTTTTGCTTTCAATATTTCAAAGATCTTGTTCCATTGTCTTTTGTCTTCCACAGTTTTGGATGAGAAGTAAGAATAATCTGGATTTTCTAAGGCTGCTTTCAGTATTTTCCCTTTGTATTTGATTTTCAGCACTTTGACTCTAATGTGCTGGCTCTTGGTTTTCTTTGCATTTGTCCTGTTAGAATTAATGATTTCTTAAATCTGTGGACTTACGTCTCTCATCAAATTTGAGAAGTTTTCAACTATTATTTTTTCAAATATTTTTTCTGCTCTATTTCCCTTCTCCTTTCTTTAATATGAGCTTGTGATTTTTTTTCTTTAGCTTGTTGATGTGGAGGATTATATTAATTAATTTTTAAATGTTGGACCAACCTTGCATAGCTGGTGTGGTTTGTAGTTCTTCAAATTCACTATCTTCAATTTCACTAACACTATTCTCTACCATTTTAATTTTATTATAAGCCAATCTTGTGTATTTTTATTTTAGATACTGTGTTTTTCAGTCCAAGAATTTCTTTTTTTTTTTTTAATAGTTTCTGTTTCCTGAGATTTTTATCCTTTCATTAATTTGGAGTGTATTTTCCTTTACCTTTTTGGGCATTGTTAGTCTTTATATTACTCATTTGATAATTCCAACATCTGGTTCAGCTCAGGGTTGGTTTCTGTTTATTGTCTTTTCCCTTGAGAATGGGTCAGATTTCCCTGGTTCTTCATATGTTAAGTAATTTTGGTTTATATCCTGAATACCATGAACATTATATTGTGTATACTCTGAATTCTGTTAAATTTCTCCAAATATTATTCATGTTTCTATGTTAGCAGACAGTTTACTTGGTTAGATGCATGTAATCAATTCATTTAAGACTCCATTTTAGGGACTTCCCTGGTGGTCCAGTGGTTAAGAATCTGCCTTCCAATGCAGGGGACGTGCATTTGATCCCTGGTCGGGAAACTAAGAGCCCACATGCTGCGGGGCAACTAAGCCCGTGCGCTGCAACTACTGAGCCCATGCGCTCTGCAGCCCACGCGCCACAACTAGAGAGAAGCCCACGTACTGCAATGAAGAGCCTGTGTATCCCAACAAAAGATCCGGCATGCTGCAATGAAGATCCCGTGTGCTGCACCTGAGACCTGATGCAGCCAAAAATAAATAAATAAATAAATGTTAAAAAAAGACTCCATTTTATTGGTGTTCTCAATAAACTTTGAGAATAACTTTGTCCTTCCTGTGATATGTGGCAGATCATGAGTTTTATTCTTTTAGCTTCAGCTGCAAATTGCTTTGAGTCTGCCATGCACATGCATAGTTCAGAGGTCAGCAAAAGACTAGGGCAAGTTTATATACAGACTTTGGGGTACCCCTTCTTTCAGTCTCTTCTTTCCAGGATTTCCCCTTTATTTTCAAGTGTCTTTGGTTGCTTTGGCTCTGTCCTCTGGTTCTTCAGACCAGAAAGAGGGTTTTCTAACAAAATTTTAGCCACTCTGTAATATACCATGACAGCAACCTGTTCTCAGAGTAAAACCACACAAATAGAAGACTCACCCTGTACTGTTCCTCTCTTCCAAATTCTAACACCTTTCCAATATCTGGTCTTATTAACTCTGCAGAGCTTTGAGGTGGTTGGTTTTTTTTTTTGTTTTCATCCTTCATTTATATTTGTTATTTTCAGGTACTTTTGTACGCTATGAATGTATTCCATCATACTGAAAACAGAACACTCTCAGCCTCTGGCTTCTACTGCCAGAGTCTCTACTATGTACCACAGCTCAGTGACTTCCAATGAAACAGTGCTTAATTTCTGAAATTCCATTGCCTTACCAATAAAATGGAGTCTTAAGTGAATTGAGACATGTAAAATGATGGGCAGCAAAAATAAATATTGATTTTATTTTTTCCCATATTTCCTTCTCCTCTTTCATAGTGAGGTTTGGTCTCTAATCCTGGATTGTCCATGTTCAAAATCCAGCCTGAAACCATATTTCTGGCAGTATGTCTAGAGTAGAGACTCTAACTCTTTTGATTCTACTCTATTTAGGTGAGACCTGCCCCAGCATCCTCAGGTAGTGGGAATAAGTAAGACAGGAAGAAGTTCTCTTAAGACAGTAACTTAAAACTGAACAGCAAACTTCTCTTTTCTTATAAATCCTTTGGTTATTCTCACCACTCTCCCAGTATTAGGCAGTTTTAGTAGATCATTCTTTCTATCAGAACTTCTCTGTGTTACTCTGCTCCCTTTTCTTCAGATTTTCTCTAGCTAGTTCACTGACCTTTCAAAAGTATTATTCATTTCATTTGCAAAGGAGTTTAGTTATAATCTTGTCTTATTCCCAGTTAATACTCCAAAAGCTTTTTTTTCCCCACAAATAAAATAGCCATCAAGTGTTGGGTTAATTGAACACAGCTGTACTCCAATGAAGACTACTGTGACCAGCTCTTAAGCTAGGATTTTTGTTGCTGTTTTTTTTTTTTTTAATTCCCATTACATTCACTCTACTAGGGAGTGAAAATGATGTATACAGCCTTACAAAATCTTTGCAATTCTGAAATCCAAAAAGCTCTGAAAACTGAACTTTTTTCTGGAAGTTTGGTGCAGATTCATTTGGATGCAGAAACTAACTGCAACTAATGTGAGGCTTTTCAGAGTCTTTAATTATCAATTTAGTGTAAGCATTCATGCATGTCACTGCAGAAATATTGATGTGCTCAATTATGGGCCATTGTTCCAGATTCTGACATTGGTGTTCCATTATATATATATGACACCATACCTGTATTACCTATCTAAAATTTGAAAATTTATGAATTCTAAAACACATCTTTCCCTAAAAGTTTTGGATGAGGGATTGCAGACCTATATTATGGAAAAATGCTTTAGAACATGTTCATGTCTTGTATTTTATATTGGAAAATTATATTCCATAAAAGCAATTATTTGGAGGTATATTTACCATTGAGTTAACTAAACAACTCACTAGAAATTAAATTCAAACATAATGAAACGAAGCTAACATTAATTTATATTTAAATGGCAAGAAAAGCAGCACTTAAAAAACCACAACCTACTTGTCAGCAACATACGCTGATTGCCGAAACTGCAGGAATTCTAACTTTCTGCACGTCTGCATGCAAAGTAGAAAAATTTCAACATTTCCAAAAATTGAATGATAGTCAGACTTGATAGAAAAAAAAGGTCCTGGGCTTCCCTGGTGGCGCAGTGGTTGAGAATCTGCCTGCTAATGCAGGGGACACGGGTTCGAGCCCTGGTCTGGGAAGATCCCACATGCCACGGAGCAGCTGGGCCCGTGAGCCACAATTGCTGAGCCTGCGCGTCTGGAGCCTGTGCCCCGCGACGGGAGGGGCCGCGATAGAGAAAGGCCCGCGCACCGCGATGAAGAGCGGTCCCCGCACCGCGATGAAGAGTGGCCCCCGCTTGCCGCAACTGGAGAAAGCCCTCGCACGAACCGAAGACCCAGCACAGCCAAAAAAAATAAAAAATAAATAAATAAATAAATAAATAAGAAAAAAAATCCTTTAAAAAAAAAAAAAAAAAAAAAAAAAAAAAAAAAGAAAAAAAAGGTCCTCAGAAAGCCGTTAAGCATGAGTTAATGTTAACTATGAATATATAATTTCAGTATCTTTGATTAGTCCTTTTACTAGTTATAAGGTAATGCCTCTTAGTCATAAGGTGTGTAAAAATGGAAGTCAAAAGAATTTATCTTCTCACTCTTAATACGGGATTTTCATTTTTATGGTTTATTCTTGACTCATTAGAATTATCTGGTAGGCCAGGAACCATACTATAAAAGTCATCTATCTAGAATCATAGTTATCATGTTGAAGAGGTGGTGGTATTTGATGGTTGGATTGAATAAGGATGGTAAGAATAAACTTTTCCAACATAACACAGTCATTGTAAACCTCAGAGTAGGTATAAGCAATGAGATGTCTACTTTGTGGACATTCATGGAATTAACATTAACAAATATAAGGAATATACTCTCTGTGATTGTGCTTTGATGCACTTAACAAGGCCCACAAAACCACCCCAGTTTTCCCACTGTTTTATCACAATTACAGATGGACATTTTAAAATGGTGAAGGAAGGTAAGTTACATTGTAGCAACAAGGATAGGTCAGAACTCTTGAGTTGTTTTGGGTAAATGGATCCATGGTTAGAACTTTGTAACTTTATAGTATAAAATAAGCCTAATGAATTTTTTATTTTGAGGATTAGGGAGGAGAGAATTTTAATCCAAATAAAAATTTCAGTAAAATTGTGCAATTACTATTTAAACCTCTAAGCTTGAAATTATATTGACACATCTTTGGGGCCCTGACTTAAATCACCATTGCTCTTGGTTAGATGTGTGTGTGTATATATATATATATATATATATATATATATATTTTTTTTTTTTAGAAGAAAAGATTGACGAGTTTTTATTTATTCAAAGGGACATTTCCAGGTGCATAAAGAAGCCACAAGTTAGTGTTGTTAAAAAAAAAGAAAATCAAACATCTGCTAATCAAGTGATACATTTAATGAAAACCACCTAAGATAGTAAAGGAGACATGAGCTAACTGCAGAGAATTTCTGTCATAGAATACCTCCCCTCCACTACCACGCTGGACACCACTGCAGGGCAAGTCATGGCCGGTGAAGCAGCGGAGCTGGAGGTGAGGAAGCTCATTGGCCAGATGCACTGAACTCAATGAGGCACGTGGAGATGAGGAACTTGCAGATGTAATATCCCACCTAGATGGATGTGGTTTGGAACCCGTGCTTTGCCGCAAGGGCTGGTAACCCTAGGGCAAGTTATCCAGTATCCCCCAAGCAGCCTCATTTGGATCATGTCTGGTTAGACCCTCCATATTCCAAAAGCAAAAACCAAACCAAAACAAACAAACGAAAAACTCCCCCTGAAGACAATTAAATCAATCCCTACAGTCTCACTTTCTCTTCCTTCCTTCAACCCTTTTACAAAGGATAATACAGGGGCGACAGTTCTGAGCTCTCAGGAAATAGGGTCTTAGATGCTTTTGGAGGTTGAGAGGCTAGAACGGCAGTCTAGAAATTCCTTTCATCTTATGGCACTGATTTAGTTTAGACTTGATTTCTCCTCCTCTCGCTCCACCCATGCTCTCTCACCCCCAGACGGACATATTGGCATCAAATAGCTCTAGCTTTCAATCTGTACTGGGATTTGCCAGCAGAAGAGACATTGTTCGTTGTCATCCTTAAGTTCCCACTCCACCACCAGTTTTATAGAGGGGTATTCACTCTTCACGGGTAGTTTATTCAGGTAGCTATAGGTCTTGTCTTTTTCAGTGGGGCAGCTGATTCCACTCTTAAAACCATCAGGCTCAGGAATAGGAAAGGGAATTGCGACGCCCATCACAATGCCATGCACCACAGCTTTGCTACTTTGAGACTGAGTGCTACTGGTGAACGTGACATTGACACTGTAAGACTGTCCTTTGTGCAGTTGGCAGGGCTGGGTGGAGCATGGGTTCACATTCACTCCCTTTATAACTCCTACCCCAGAACCGCAGTCCTTGAAATGCACCGGCTTGGCCAGGGCGGAGGTGCTGAGTGCCAGGAACAGGAACGCGGCGCCCAAGAAACGCATCGCAGCTAAGACTGCAAGCTCAAGGAAAAGAGATGTATATATTTTTATTTTTCTTGGTTTTCTTGGATTAAAGAGCTGTATAAGGCTTGATCTTTCATTATTTTCTTGGTTACTCTCTCAGGTGTCTTTTCTCAGATATTTAATGGCTGGCTCTTTTTGTTCAGGCATTAGTTTAAATATCACCATCACTTTCTTTCCCTGATTCTTCCCTTGTTTTATTTTCATCACACTTTTTTTCATAACACTTAAAACTGTGTTAAATGTTTATTTCTAGTCTCTCCTCATACCCTGCCCCATGTAGGCTCCAGGAGGGCAGTAACCTTGTGCCCTCTACTAAACTGCTAGTGCAAGAACAGTGTCTAACACAGAAGAGGCACTTAATAAATATTTGTTGAATAAATGAATTAATGTGTGAATGAACAGATCAGAGTCAGAGTGCAGGAAAATTACAAATAATTGCAATGGGTGAAAATACCAGTTTCACTGTTAGTTAACTATATCTTGGATATTTCAAATGTCCAATATACATTTATAATTGAAGTGTTTAGATTTTAGCTTAAAGACTTTAAAGCTGGGAGTGATCCTCAAAACACTAAAAATAGAACTACCATTTGATCCAGCAATTCCACTCCTGGGTGTATATCCAAAGAAAATAAAAATACTAATTCAAAAAGATACATGTACCCAAATGTTCATGGCAGTATTATTTACTATAGCCAAGATATGGAAGCATCCTAAGTGTCCAGCAGCAGATGAATGGTTAAAGAAGATGTGGTATGTGTGTGTGTATACAGACACACACACACACAAGGGAATACTACTCAGCCATAAAAAAGAATAAAATTTTGCCATTTGCAGCAACATGGATGGACTTGGAGGGCATTATGCTAAGTGAAATAAGTCAGAGAAAGACAAGTACTGTATGTTATCACTTGTATGTGGAATCTAAAAAATAAAACAAAGGAATGAATATAACAAAACAGAAATAGACTCAGCTACAGAGAACAAACTAGTGGTTACCAGTGGGGAAAGGGAAAGAGGGAGGGGCAAGGTAAGGGTAGGGGATTAGGAGGTACAAACTACTATGTATAAAATAAATAAGCTACCAGGATATATTGTACAGCACAGGGTATTAAAAAAAAAACCTGGAGTGAATAATGAAAGTACTGCCCTCTAGCAATGTCTCAAAAATCGCTGTGATTCTTTAAAATGCTTACCTCTAACAGTACACATCTAAAAATGGCAGTCAACTTATTAGCATAGCATTCAGAGATGTGAAGCCTAGTGATTCCCAAGGCTGGCAAAGTCTTTATTCCTTCTCTCCTTTTTCTGATTCCTCACTACAGAAGGCTGGATAAAGCTGAACTGTGTTCCTGGTGAGTCTGGCCAGGGTTGGGCTGATGTCCTGTGGGTTAGGACAACTCATGCCAGAATCAAGAAGTAGAATATTTTTGATTTTAAAGGATAAATATGAGCTTCAAGAATAAAAATGGTAGTATATTGGGTAAAAAATGGAATAGGAATAGGAAATAAAACCAAGGCCAGTAACAGAGTAAGGTGATCCAAGAAAATTGTGACAAGAGTCTATGACTCATTGCTTCTGTCCACTAAACTATACGATGCATGGGGAGATTGACGCCCTGTGAAGGAACAGATTTGAGTAAGGCATAAAGGTAGATATATTGGAAAGAACACTAAATACAGTCTGAGGAAATGATGTAACTTGTTTGAGTATGTTTCCACATTCATAATATGCAAATATATACTTCAAAGTGTGTGTGTGAAAATTAAACAAAATTAATTTCTCCTGGTACCTAGAGGATTTGTTAAGTTTGTTGAAATGTTGTGAATGCTATATCAATATTTAAGGTCTACTCACCTTTTGAAAAGCCATAAACTTGGAATATAGCCAAGGGTATTGAGATAGCAATCTTAAGGTTCATTATTATTCAAACATGTATTGAGCACTAGTTTGTGTAAAGTACCTTACGAAGTGCTCATGACTCAAAGATAAAAGGAATATAATCTAATAGAGAAATTAAGATATGTATAATGCTGTCATTAAAAAAAAAGTCTTCCAGCTATAATGCTGTAAATAACTGCAATTTAAAATAGAAAGTGATTAGTACAAGAAGAGAAGATAAAAGTGCCATAAGCATTAGAAGACAAAGTGAGAATGTCATCTGAGGCTATGTGGAAACACAGGGAAGGCAAAATGGAGAGTGAAATGTGGATGACATTTCTTTTACAAATCAATGTGGCACAGGTATATTCTAAATGATAGTTTTATGTGCATATTTTTTCTGATCTTTCACTCTAACATTTCAAAATTTGTTTTCCTGTAGTTGTATAATGAATTTAAAAATTTCTTAAAAAATAATTTTTGCCATTTACACTCTATAATGTAGCTGTTAAACCTGTGATGATGTGTAAGGAGATCTGGGTGAGCCCAGAATAGTCTTAACAATAGATTAAATTGAGTGACTTCAATTCTTCTGATAGAAAATGTGAGATTGTCACACTTGAGAACTAGTTTCTCAGCAACATAAACAGTTGGCCTTGGGAACATCTCGTTCTGAAGCAAATGCTCAGAGTATCTTGATTTAAGCAAATTTACTTAGAAAGTGAGTGGGGTCGAATTTTATGCAACTGTTTGATTAAGTTTGACATTATTGTGAGAGGGATACTTACTAAAAAGTAAGGCTGCAACAGACAGAGAAGTTCCAGAGGAGAGATTTTTTAAAATATAGAACATGGAAACCATTTGAAAGTAAAAGTTAGTGAAGTCATGGAAATTGTTAACCTTTGGAAGACAATTTCAAATTCTGTTCAGGAAAAAGTCATGTACAGCTCAACTACCTCTCTGGGATTTGAATTTCAACCCCTCTTACTTAGTTGCTTTCGGCTCCCCACAAATATTGTTTACTATCCAAAAATCTTCTTGGACTGAAAAAATATCACAGTCCTGACTTCCTATAATTGCAGCTTGTACCATCATTTACGTGAAAAAGTTATACAAAAATTGAATTACTTGGAGTGGGGGAGGCTAGTCTGAACTGTTGAAAAGTTCAAACATTAGAGTTAGAGAAAAGCATCATTATTTTTCAAAGGCACGGAATAATTTGAATTACCTGTAAACAAAGCTTTGTTAAGGCGAGAGAAGGCCTGCTGTGTTTTGGTGAATAGATAAGATGGCATTTGAAATAACACATTAATTGTTTACATACAAATGAATGCTGTTACATAGTGCTTGAAAACAGTTTGTTCTCTTAAGTAGGTCAAGCATACCCCCATGAAACCTTGTTTACATCAGAGAGATTTAACTAACTTAAGTTGCTTTCTTTACAAATATTGCAAAGGAAGCCAAAGTCAGATATCACAAATTCCAAATTAATGGAGTTCAAATTGATGAGAGGGTGTTGCCTTTTACTTATGTGTTAAAGTTTATGATATTTTGCTATTCTTAATCAGTTGATAATCTGAATGTATCCACTGGTTGAAAAAAATTGAATAGAATATTTGGAACACTTTACTAAAAAAAACTTCAGATGTAATATGGATGCAAGATTCTGGATCATGGCCTCACTCCATCAACCTATAGCTTAATTCTCCCATATTTTAAAGGCATGAACACTCAGCTGTGAGATGTAATGGGCAGAGGTGCTGGAATACTCAGGTCACCACCATGTTGTGTTTTTGACATCTCTGCCCCACCTATATGCCTGAGCTTACTCAAAAGGCAAACAATGGGAGAAACAAGCCAACGTTGAAGTTCCTTTATATTCTTTTACCCTCACTTCACCTCTGTGAATGACCTTAAAAATTACTCTAGGTAATGCCAGCCATGCTCTTTGCAATCTGTTTCCCTGAGGACACTTGTCACAAAACAGGTCTGCAGTGCATGCTGTCTTCCTTGGAAATTTTCCTTTGAGTTTTTTCCTTTTCTTTTCTTTTCTTTTTTCATCTTTGCCTGAATCTGATGGGATGAATCCTCATTGCCAGGATTAGTAGAAGCCAAACTGTAATCTCTCCTCTAGTACAACACATACAATAACAATATTGTAGCTTTGAGCCAGAATTTGAACCGTCTTGATTTATTAAAAAAAGAAAAAGAAAAATTGTTGACTTAAAGATGAACTAGAACTTTATTTTCAGACCAAAGAATAAAATGAATTCAATCCCTTCGGTTTTTCTTTTCTTTACTTCTTTTCTTGGGGGTGACTTCATTATTAAATAAAACCACTTTATAAGTGAAACAAAACCCATGTACAAATGACTGAAATAAACGAAACAAGATTTATCTTCTTTCTTTTTTCACCCAAGGAATTGTTTCTGAAGATCTGAAGACTTAAACATGATTCCCTAAAATAACCAGCTAGCAGTTCAGCAAAACAGAAAGCAAAATAAATACATCTTCTTAGAAGTCAGTTATAATTTCCCTTCTGACTTTTTTTCTCTTTTGCTTACATGCTCCCTAACCCCTATCCTTCTCTGTCCCTGTTCCACATCCTTTGGAGCCAAGGATCTGGAAAAAAAAAAGTTGCCTGGTAAAGCATCTGGTCTCCCCTCTCCTTGGCAGCTGACACTGCCACTTGAAATATTTCTCATACAGATAATTTCAGGAAACTGGTGAATTAATGCCTTAAGATGACATTGATCCATAAGAGATCCCTAATAATTGCTGCTGATAGGTCTGGTTTTGTGGTGGATTTAATGTATTAGAAATAAGTTGTACCTAAATTTGAAGAGAACAGTTCAGGTTGAGCTGATTTCCTTTGGTTTCTTTTCAAAGAAATGGTAGTTTACTTCCTAGAAAGTTTATAGTTTTCTTACATTAATGGACTTTTAGGTTATACTTGGTGTTTAAGTATGAGCCTGTCCCGGGTGCCATGACCTTTATGGCCAATATGGACAAATTAAGCCCTTTGTTTAATTATCCTCTAGTTAAAAATTTAGAGGGACTGATGTCTTGATAGTAGAATGATCTTACTTTCTGATTTCAGGTCACAATGGATTTAGGTCTAGCAAGACCTTTGTCTGAGGCTTGTAATCTTTTTTTTTTTTTTTTTTTTTAAAGGATTTTCTTATTTATTTATTTATTTATTTTTGGCTGTGTTGGGTCTTCGGTTCGTGCGAGGGCTTTCTCCAGTTGCGGCAAGCGGGGGCCACTCTTCATCGCGGTGCGGGGACCGCTCTTCATCGCGGTGCGCGGGCCTTTCTCTATCGCGGCCCCTCCCGTCGCGGGGCACAGGCTCCAGACGCGCAGGCTCAGCAATTGTGGCTCACGGGCCCAGCTGCTCCGTGGCATGTGGGATCTTCCCAGACCAGGGCTCGAACCCGTGTCCCCTGCATTAGCAGGCAGATTCTCAACCACTGCGCCACCAGGGAAGCCTAGGCTTGTAATCTTATAGCTACTTTATTTATTTATTTATTTATTTATTTTTGGCTGTGTTGGGTCTTCGGTTCGTGCGAGGGCTTTCTCTAGTTGCGGCAAGCGGGGGCCACGCTTCATCGCGGTGCGCGGGCCTTTCACTATCGCGGCCCCTCCCGTTGCGGGGCACAGGCTCCAGACGCGCAGGCTCAGTAACTGTGGCTCACGGGCCCAGCTGCTCCGTGGCATGTGGGATCTTCCCAGACCAGGGCTCGAACCCGTGTCCCCTGCATTAGCAGGCAGATTCTCAACCACTGCGCTACCAGGGAAGCCCTGAGGCTTGTAATCTTGATGAGTTTTTCTCTGTCTTCGCTGATCTATGTTTTTCTTCCTTTTGAGACCAGTGATGTCTGCCCACTGGTTCACAAGATTAGGTTCTAATGCTTGCATCTAACTCCAACTCCTGACTTAGAGTTATTTCTCTGCATAAACTGGGTAACACAGTGTACCTTACTGAAGGTGGACAAAATTGAGAAGAAATTTGCTTCTGGTCAAGCCTGTGATACTTCCTTCTCAGAGGACCTTTCAAGTAGGTTTATTTATGAGTTCAGATTTTAGATAATCAGCCTCACTAAGAGATAAAGAAATTCAAATTTTTTTTTTTGTCCCTGCTTCAACCCTAGAATTATCCTTTTCTCCAAAGAGTTCTGGTTCTTTTTATGGAGGATGGCATTAGAAACTGCCATCCTGGGTGCTGAGTGGTAGAGCACAGTTTTGACATTTTATTTTAGAAGCTGACCTAGAAGGACTCTGGCATGGTGGTAGTACTGAGCCACATCAGTTCATGTAACTTTTATTCCTCCTGAATAACTGGATTCCAATGTCTATTTTGAATCTTCTAGAAAAAAATTAAAAACTTAATATTTAGGGAGGAGAGTGCCTCCGTTAAAAAATCCATAGCAGGTATATGCCACACATCCTTTCTGACTGATGGCAGTGTGTACTTTTTTGATTGATGTAACATATCTACCTTGATAAATTCCCTCTCATCAGTTAAAACCTGTACTAAGTTATACTAAAGCCACTAATGAATTGTTGTCTTTTCTGTGATGAGGAGATGGTGTAATTTTTTGCGTATATATAAATAGGTGCTTTAAGTATTTCAGTAAGACATTTCAGGTTAAAAAAGGTAAAGTAATGAAATAGACTTCCATCTCTCCCAACCCAGCTTAAGAAATAAGACTTTTCAGATACTACTCCCTTCGTCCTTGACAGAGGTAACCATGATATTAAGTTGTTATGCATGTTTTTATATTTTGCTAACTTTGCATGTGTCTTAAACAATATGTAATATTGTTTTGTATATATTAACTTTATATAAATGTTCACATACCGTATACAGTTTCACCCTTTTATTCTACTTAACTATATATTTTTGATATTTTTCCATGTTGTATTAGTTTATTCATTTTCGTTGCTATAATTTAATTGTATGAAAATAGTGTAATTTTTTCATTCATTCTCTTGTTGATGATGCTCATTAAGGATGTTTCTAATTTTTTTTTTTTTTATTAATACAAGCACTGGTGTAGTGAACAACCTTGGGGAAAAAATTCTTAGTTTGAATTAGCATACCAAAGTATTTCCTCATTGTTGCTGTCATTAAGCATATGTGTAATGTTGAAAATGCGTTGCTGATTTCACGATTTCTACATTATTCTGATGTAAGTAGTCTTGTTTAATGAGATCCTCGGTATTGATAATTTTTCATTCATTCAGATATGGAGATAAAATGGTGGTCAAGTCACAGTCTTGACATTTAAATCGCTTACCTTATTGTAGGGTTTTTCAAGCTGCCAGTCAAAAAACATTAGTTTGCAATAAAATCTTATTAGTGGGATACATACACACGCATGCACGCACACACGCACGCACGCACACACGCACACACACATGTATACATGTACACATATGTATTTATCGTTGGTCTTCATTATTTGTGGATTTTGTATTTGTGAATTTGTTTACTCCCTAAAATTTATCTGTAACCCCAAAACCAATACTAATGCTGCATTTGCCATCATTTGCGGACATGCAGAGAGCATCAAAAATTTTGAATCTGCCAATGGCACATGGTCCTGACTGAGATCAAACAAGGCAATACTCTACCTTTATAGTCTACCTTTTTGTTTCAGCTCTCATACTGTAAGAGAGCTGTAAGTATCCTTTTTGCAGTCTAGTTAGTCTCATCTTTTTTGCATTTTCGTTGGTGATTTCAGTGTTTCAAATGGCCCCCAAGCATAGTGTTGAAGTGCTGTTTAGTGTTCCTGAGGCAAGAAGGCTGTGGTGTGCCTTATGGAGAAAATATATGTCTTGGATAAGTTCTGTCCAGGCGTGAGTCATAGTGCTGTCTGCCTGAGTTCAGTGTTAATGAATCAACAATACCTGTTAAATTAGATGTCTTTTAAGACAGACATACATAAAATAAGGTTGTGTACTGATTGGTTGATGAAAATATTGTGACCAAGGGAACTTAATGTTGTATTTTCCCTGGAAACAGTGGCTTAGGGTTTGCTAATTCATTGTTCGCAGTGACATTACAGAACACTTTATAGAATCGACTATATAGTTTATAACAGAAAATATCAGAATATATTTCACATTGTGGGTAAAAGTTCTATCATGTGACATTTTGTTTCATATATATGTGTATATATGTGAATACATATGTCTGTGTGGTCTGAGTAATTACGTAAAACTATGCAAAAATTATGTAAAATAGATTTCTTACTCTTGCTCATGGAAGAATGTTTCAAGCCACTGATCTGTGATAATTTTGGGTGATAGAATTTAAGTTTAAGTTTTGATTGATTGTGTACATTGATGAAACTAGAGGTCAGCTAGGTTGATTTGTATAAGTCATTTAATGAGAAGTATACATTGCAAAATTCTAAATAATTTTCTATAAATAATAGCTCCCTTTTCAAGAGATCCAGAAAAATTATTAAATCTATAAACAGTCCTCAATTCAACTAAATTTCTTTGGGATCTGCAGCAGCTCAGGCTGGTATATCTTAAAGCTTCTAAATTTCTAAAGTGTCAGGGTCACACCAGGATTTCACTGCAGGTCTGTAGTGCTCCAAGTCAAAGGGACATATAGTACTCCTGGTAGGAACTAGAAAGAGTCTTTCCACTTGATTTCTTATGCATGAATACAACCCTGGAAAAACACAATGAAGGAAAAGAGAATGGGAAGATTATATGAGCTACTTGAGAATAGTCTACTTGATGCTGATGATTGGCAGTGCTCTGGTGAGGTTGTTAGTGAGTGTTTGGAGCATATCAAATGTTATTCATTTCAACACTTGGAGTCAGTAAAACTTAAATTATGTAAACATTCTTTGGATCTTATCATTGAATCTCATGTTTCCTTATTATCTCCTCTTTAATATCCAATACTAATAGCCATTAAAAGAGGGTTTGTTGTAAACCACTGCAATAGAAAGTCTAATGTCTTTAGATTGCCCTAATAAAGACTGAAAAATAATCTTTAAAACTGGCACTGTGGATGTAATGGAAACAGACATGACTTGAAATTTGTATGTGAACAGTTGCATCCTCTTACATCACCTAGGCCTGCTTTATTCATAATGTGTTTCAGCCCATCAGAAAAGCAATGCCAAAATATTAACAATGCAAGCTTTTGAAGGCTTGCTTCACTGTATTACACTGTATCATCTTTGGCTTAATCTTTAAAGTTTAGTTTTTATATTTCTTCTTAGGTAGAAAATTCTTTCCCTGAGGGGATGTCATTCACACCATCAGTGGGTAGGTGCTAAGGGATGCAGTAGACTCTAAATTATATTTAGCCAGTTTTATTGCCCTTTCTGCTGGAATTCCTGCACCTTCTCTGGTCTCAGTTGGTCCTTGATGACATTTGGCTCTTAATTGGTCTCCACTAAGATGGGGAACAGCCCATTTTAGTGCTATTTTAACATTAGAGTGTAGTCCACAGAGTCCTTGCAGTCTAGTAAAAACCTACTGAGCTTCTCTTAAAACCAATTTCCTCACTGGAAGGTTTCAAGTGATTTCCATAGACGTATACTTGGGTCCCCCAAGTTCTTTTGGGAGATAAACCTTTCTGAGTCAGTGGCTCTAGTTAAAGGTTGTATATTTCAAGCAGGTGCCTCTCAATCTAAAGAACTGTGGCTAGAGTAAAGAATGATTTTGAAATTTCCATTTTTAACTCTTCCTGTCTGGCTGCCTTACTTACCAGATAGCTTAAATGTATTGCTGTGTCACTGTTGTGCATTGACTCAGCTACACTCTGACCTTAGATTTACCTCAAAGCACTCAAGCCAAAGGAAGTAGTTAAGTAGGAGCTAGAGCAAACAAATAGACCCACATGCCGTATATGTTTACTATAATCACCTGCTTAAATGGAGGCACTGGTGATGCAGCTAGGAATTCTTTCTGCATTAATAAAAGAGAGATTTCTGATGATATATAATAGCAAAAATAATGCTGGCTAGGAACAGTGGCTGCCTCAGGCAAACTGGGTATCTAGAGTAAAGGGGGAGGGAGGAAGGGGGGGACATATTTCACTGAACACACTTTTGGACTTTGTGCAATGTTTGTGTATTATCTATTCAAAAATAAAAAATACGAAAGAGGTAGCTATAAATAAAGACAAAGAGAAGGGAGAGGACAAAGTAATTCTGCCTAATTACTTTGACTAAAAAGGAAGCATGGGAATACTGGTTTTTAGGAGAGATTTTTTTTTGTTGTTATTGTGGTTTGGCTTCTGACATGTTTGCAGCTTTTCAGAACTTAAGGTAAACGTCTGGGTGGATACTTGGATGAACTTTTCTGCAGATACAATTTAAGGCAAGAACTTGGCTTTTGCTCACATGCAATATCAAGCATGTGCCATTTTGGATCTCAGGTTTCAGTGGACATTTATCATAGAATCAAAGAGTAAAAGGGATGCTAAAGACCGTCATTTAGAATTAATATATATCTTTCTTCCCCTTTTTACAAATAAGAAAGCTGATGCTGAGGAGCCACACCAAGAAACATTCAAGGTTACAGAGGCCTTCAAGAGCTGGGTGTGATGCCGTGTCAGGGGCTCTTTCCCCTATATAGTTGAACCTGGTGACTTACTTGAATAGAAAATAGTTGGTGAATGCAAGCATACTTAAAGGCAGAATTTGTTGTCAGTGTTGGGGAAGCCCAAAGATTGTGATAAAATGTTTTAAGTTAATAAAAGAAGTCATAATGAAGATAATGGGACAATGTAAAATGCAGTTCAACTTCATTTTACCACTGGGTGGAAATTTATACGGGAATGGACAGATTTTATGCAGTCATGGACATCCTTATAGTCTTGCACCCAGCGTGAGAATTACTAATTTTGCTTTCTTTGTCCATGTGTGTTTGCTTTTGTGCCCCCAGGAAAGTGGGACTAGAAACAACAAGACCTTTCTAGGAGTGCAGGCTAGATGGCTTGCTCTTCCAAGACCTCCAAGGAGCAGGATATTGGAGAAATCCTATATTAGAATGGAATTTTAGGTGATTAAAATTCAAAAGATCTTGTGAGGGTGGATCAAGAAGCATGTGAGAGAAGGCAATTGTGTTGTTCATTGTAGATACCAGTTCTTAAGATAGGAATCTTAACCGAAAGGGGAGTGGGCCGCTCTAAGAGGGACGTTCACTATTGGAGCTGTGTTAGATTGTGCTGAAGGAAGGGGTTGTGGTCTGGACCAGAAGTGACTTGACTTGTCTATTTTACCTGTATTTTGCAAGGACCTCTGAAGTCATCTTCCTGACCCTGTGCTCTTGTCACTGCAACCCATCTGGAAGGCAGCTGTGCTCACCACTGTACCACCAATGTGCAACCCATCTGCAAGTGGCTGTTAGAATACACTTTAGGAAATGCATTTCTGCTCTAGTCAGTATTAAAGTCCTATAATGGCTCCTCATTGCTTTTGGTATAAAGTTAAAATTCCTTAATGAGACTTGCAAAGGCCTTTACAAGTCGAGCCCTGTCAGCATCCCAGCCCCATTGTCCTCCATTCGCCAGCAAGCCTGTAAGTCCAGCTTCTCTGAACTGCTTGCAATGCCTTGGACATACCGTGGTCTATCACATCTCTGGAACCTGGTTACCTGCAATTGTAAGATGCCTCCCCTTCCTTTTTTTACAACCCATTTCTTACTTGTGTTTGGTGTTTCAGTTCAAGCACCATTTCATCTATTATTTATTCATCAAGCATTATTGTCACTGGGGATTTAAAGATGAGTAAAACATGGTCCCTGCTCTGGAGGAGCTTTCAGCCTGTGGGTGGTAGATATTTAAACAAATGAGCTAGTTACAGACCTATGCACAGGTCACAGTAAGGTATACAAGAGGAACAGAAGTATTCTTTGTTCCCTCCATGATGCCAAAGGCCCCTTACTAGTACTCTCATAGTCGTTAAGCCACTAAACCTGCATACACACATATCATTTGAATCCTAATCATTGGCTCATTTTCTTTTCGAATGGGAACTACCTCATTGATTTCTAAATCTTCAGCCCCTGCTACATTATTGGCTTGTGGTAGGTACCTCAAGAATGTTTTCTTCCTAAGTGAATAAGTGTAGGAGTGATTACACCCACAGGAAGTGTTGGAACTCTGTGTAATCCAGCCAGTGGTAGGGAGCTGGACCAAAAAAGGTCATGGAGGATCAGGCCCAGAATCTGTGGCATAGCAGGCCAAATCTACCCATAAGCTCAAATTATGAGGGACAAAAATTCAAGGGTCTGCAGAGGAAGCCATTCTGCAGAGAAGAGAATAGAGCAGATGTCAGAAAGAAGTAGAAACAAGAAACCCTACAGGCAGGAAAGAAGGGGAGGGAGAGAGGTGCTGGTTGTCTCTGAAGAGTCAGGAGAGCCAGTGCCATCCAACCCAGCTGAACTTCATTTCTGGGAGAGCTCCGTGTGCCTAACAAGATGTCATGTTTCCCCTCCCTCACATCTTCCCTACTCTTTTATTTATTTAATTTTTAGTGAGCTTAATTAAATTTTTGTTCCATGCGACCCCAAGGCATTTGACTACATGTTATTAATATATTGAGATTTTTAGAACAGCATAGCAATAATCAACACATAATTCATGAACTTGTGAGGATACTTTTCCCTGCTGACTATAGTTCAATCAGCTGTCACATATTTACATTTAAAAAACATTTCTGGATAAATTAAACAATTTTGAAGAGTTTATTAGTCTTGTTATTTGAAAATGAGAATGACCTAGACTACTATGGCCAAGATAAGGAATGAAATGAATCAATTATTTGCATGGTAAATGGCAATATAACCCAAGAACATTTGGAAAGACTTTGAGTGTAAGCCATAAAAATAAAGTGACCTATTATAATAACAAGGTCAGATGTATAGGGATATTAGTAAAACCAAGAAATTACTGATATTTTTGAAGAAAGAAAATAAATTTTGACTGATTATCTTAGAATTCAGGTTTAGAATAAACAAACATAAATTCATCAGTTATGTCAAACTTTGCTAATTATTCCAAGCTAAAATAAATTGGAGGTATTTTTAAAACTTCTAAATTTGTATAAGTATATACAAGAAAAAGAAATCTGTGTTTCCTTCTTTTAGGAAACATATAACCTACATGCTTGCTTAATTGCAGAAACTTCATATCCTATGTTCTAGTACATCTATCCTTTTAAGAAGGAATCAAAGGCTTGAAGAATGAATAGAGCATATTTCCCACTCTCGTGGCTATGTTGATGAACCTCTCACAATTTGTATTTGACTGGGTCAGATTTGAACTCCCTACCATACAAAGCAGACAGGAAAGCCTCATATATGTGGGATACTAGGCTAGTCCCAGGGACAGTAGACCTTTGTTGTCCCTTCTAGGTCCAAGACCTGACTTGGAATTTTCAAGCAGTGCACAATCTTAACATTCAGGGCAGTAAAAATAGCTGTGACTAATTTGATTATATGTAGGATATTAATGATTACAAACATTTATTAATAATATATGCTTCATGCTAGTAATTAATATTTAAGGAAGTAGTTTATATATCCCAACTTACAGAGGAAGAAAACCAAGGCCCATGTAAAGCAATTATACTCCAATAAAGATGTTAAAAAAAAAGAACAAAGATGCTCAGGTTGAGAAAAATTTTAAAAAAAGAAAAAAGAAAGAAAACCAAGGCCCAAAAAGAATCTTAGAGTTGGGCTTTTAAATCTTATTTTTTGCATTTCAGTTAGTCTATTGATTATTTACTCAGTGCTTCCAAACTGATGTGCTTAAAATCAATTTCAAATTCTAACACTTTGGTTGAAATTCACCTTGAAAACTATGGTATACTGTTGGAGGAAGGCTGTTGGTATGCTGTTGGATGAGATCTGAAGGAGGAAGGTGGCAGTGGTGTGCAAGGTCTGGGAAGACCGTGTGCCATTGACCAGCACTTCCTCCTTTCTTGGTCCTCCACACTCCTTTGGTGACAGATGGCCCCAGTGAAGGTCTGCATTCTCAAACATCCATTGGTTTTGGCTTGAAGATTCTCTTTTCCACAGAGCTTGTTGAATTTTTCTTGCCCAGTCATAGAAAGAGGAGGTGTATTATACGTTCTTTTTTTTTTTCCTGGAAGAAACTAATATTTCATCTAGTGTGCAAGCCTTCAACCAAGAGTTACATCATTTAAAAGGGAGGGATACCATATATTCACGTTGAGCTTTCTTCTGTGATCTAAATCATATTCTGTCCATATTGACTTTCATATGAATGCTCAAGTTAAGGAAGAAGGCTGAAAATGTCCTAGCACTTTTACAAAAATAACTCAAATTAACTGTTAAAAATGAGACAGACATCATTTGAACATTTGATATTATAGAGTTATTGTTAATTGTTTTAGTTGGCATAATGATATTGGCTATTTTAAAAGTGTAATTATTAGATAGAGATGCTGGAATGTTTGTGGATGACATTATATGATATCTGAGATTTGCTTTGAAATAATGTGGAAGGGAGAAGTAGATGGGGGCATGGGTGAACTAAGATTTAACCATTGATTGATACTTGTTGAATCTGAGTCCTGGGTATATAGGAGTTCATTATTAATTCTGTCTACTTTTGTTAGCATTTAAAACTTTCTGTAATAAAAAGCTAAAAGATAAAGTCAGAGTTTTAAAATGCTCTATAGGTAACATGCGATTTTCTTCTCCCTGCTGTCAGGTCAGGTCTCGGACCCAGTAAATGTAGGGTTGAATAGAGAGAAGAACAAGACCAGGCTGGTTACTGGAGGGTGTAATTGTTTGTGTGTTTTTTTTGTGTGTGTAGCCATGTGTTTAGTCACATGTGTATATAGATCATTGATTAAGTGAAAATTTTAAAATACATATCACAGCTTAATTGTGTATATTAAGATTAACATACTGTTTTTAGATTAATGTATTGAATTACTCATGCTTCTTGTTCATTTTGTAGTTATGTGCAACTGTATAATAGCACTTGAGATGTGGAAATATCTTTAGTTCACGTATTTATTAGCTGTTCCATCAGCAAGTTTGCAGGTAAACATTATTACTTTTGCTTAATCACTGAAAAGAAGTTTTAAGAAAGACTGAATAATTTTCCTAACATTCACTGAGTTAGTAAGATAGGCAGAAAATGAAACACTGTTAGTGATATTTTTAGTTTTCAGTTTACTAATCTTCATGTTATCCTAACATTCTCATGAGTTTTAGTCACAATTTTTGTTTTTTACTATAACAAAATCAAATACTTTAAAACTTAGGCATCATGGAACAAGTTCAGATAATGAAGTGCCAGCTGGATTTTGGCACCATTCCTTGCATATTTGTCATCAAGAGTCAAAAGTAATAAGGAAGAAATTAGGCAGATAAAAGCAGTTTGGTTTCGCAGGAATGGAATTGACGTACAGTCAGTGCTGTGGAATTCGGAATTCTGCCATTACAACTACCATTACCATCCTTTCTAATCAGTTTCAGCAGATACGTTGGGTTGAATTAACATCCGGAAATCCTCTACTACAATGAAACTCAACATTTCTGCTTAAGTCTACAATGTTTAGTCATAGCTCATGTTTATTCTTTTTACGTTCTGAAACTATTATACATGGCCTGTCATTGAATTACTTTCAATTAGTGTTCCCTTGTTGAGTTTTGCCAGGAAGGCTGCCCAATCTTTTGACCAACTTAATATGGAGTTAGGAGGCATTTTGGAGAGAGTGCTGTACTTCTTTTTATAACAGTGTTTTCAAAGGCAAAGTTTTAACCCAAATTCTCTTTGCCCGCCTCTCTGATTTCACTGACTTTAGTAAAAGATGATACTTTTTTTAAGATAATTTATCTGTTATGTTTAACCACCAAATACACCTCCTTTTTAGATTTTAGTTGGAGTAACTCTCTATTACTTCTCCCAATTTCTTAGACATGATTAAGCAGAGCACATTTTATAGCTATTTATGTGGACTTGGAGGGAGTTCACAATTTCTGTTAAGGGAGAGTTACTACTTTGCCTAGAATAGATGTGGAACATGTATAGTACATTTGAGATGTCCGTGGGCTAGAATGAGGAGCCCCCAAATAGGTGGCAGAGTTGATAGCTGTTATCTTCCTACATATAGTTTGTTTATTTCTCTCTGTTTGTGCCTAATTCACCCTTTCAGCGCCAAGTTGACAAAAGATTCCATAGGGATAGTCTTTTTTGATATCAGTGGGTAGAGTTGTGGGCAACAGACAAACAGAGATGGAGGCAACAAACAAAATCCAAGGATTATTTTTGCTTGTGATAACTTTTAAGTGATCTTGAAGATATGATACCAGTTTCTATACCGTGGTAACCTATGCAGTTGTTCTAGTCAATTTGCTGGTGACAACATTCCAAATGTCATGGACAAGTTGCACTTCTGTGCCTTTTCCTGAATCCAGATGATTGGTTTCGAAACTGGGGAGTTTCTGCCATCTTCAATGAAAGAGGCTAAGGAAAAAGGAAAAGTATTATAATAATGACACACCATGGTCACATTATTCTTCTCTGGCCACTGAAGAGCACATTATAATAATGGAGGTATTAATTCCTGCTTGTCACACCATGAAACAAAGATACAATAATGATCAGGGTTCTAAATGGCAAATTTCACTCTGATAAGTAAATTACTCTGCAAGCATTAACCCTTAAAGAAGCACAGAAGGGATAAAAGCAAGAACAGGGAAATTTTCATAGTGTACCTAAGGTCATGTAGACAATTGCTTGAATTTAATTGTCCTCCATTTGCCCTGTAATAGGCTGAGACCCTCATTTGTGTGTCAGTTGGAACCACCAAGTAACAGTTTCTCTGTAGCATGGAGCCAGGTGACAGCATGACCAGTAGTTTTTAGTGGTGATGTTACTATTAGAAGTCAGATCCCACCACAAAAATATACTCCAGTAAGATATCAGTAGGAATAGAAATCCAAGAACTGTTCTTTTCCAAAGTTGTTCTCTTAGAATTAGTTGGGTCTTTTTGATGTGGAAGGATCAATACATTTTAGAAAATGCCTAACTTTCTATTGAATAATTCATTTGATGCATGATAAAGTTGGTTCAGAAAAGTCTGGAGTTGCCATCTATATAGCTTTCACCCAAATGATGAGGAATAAAACAGAATAATCGCTGCCCTAGGTGCCCAAACACATAAGTTATTCATGGGAGTTCTCAGCAGTCACCATGGAAAATAAAAAAACAAAACCCAAAAACCACTTTTTGCACAATTCTTGACCAAGCATTGAAAAGCATGATATGAAATGCTTATGAAACACCTTACAGACACATATTAACATTCTTATTAACCTGATCTTGGCTCAATAAACTTGTGCCACAAAGAAATATGACATCTGTGGAACATATAAGCTCAGTAGTTGGGTCGCAAAAATACTAAACAGAGACCTAAAGTCACTTGGAAATGTTTACTTTTATTTAAAAACAGAATTCTCAAGTGCCTCTCTGCTTTCTGGTTTCATCCAGGACAAGAATGAAAATACTGAAATGTGGCAGGATTTCTAACAGAATGAAAGCCAAGAAACACTGAAAACACAGTCTTGAGATTTCCGGTTTAATTTCCAGGACAAAGAGATTCATTGTCAGTTTATAGCATCTCTGCTACATAGATACCTGGATCAGCAAAAGCTATTTGACCTCTCTGGGGTCACCCGGTGCCCCATTTTAGCTCTGATTTTGCACTGCTCTTCCCAGTATTGTTCTGGGATGAGGCCAGCCTCTCTTTACCACAGTGGCTCCTAAGCATTCCCAGAGGAAGAAATGGAAAATATTTGGGATTTTTCTTCTATACTTTCACATTAGTTTATTCTCAGAGCACTTACCATTTGTGTTTTGAGCCACATGTTGGGTAAAGAAATATGGAAGAAACGTTTAACTACTTTTTTCCCTAAAGAGCATTATCGTATTTTTGTTAGTATAGTGTTTTGTTTTGCTTTGACACATGGCTTCTGTAAAAATTTCAGTCAGTCTTACTCTTTGAATTTAAGTACCCAATTCAAGGGAATAAAAACAAACACCAAAGCATGACTTTTTTGTATTATGAATGTAGTTGCTTTCCATGTCAGTCTTTTTATGATATTATTCAACTCATTAGCTTATATCTATTATATGTAACACAAAAGAATGTATCAATTTTGCAAATTTATGACAAAATTCATCAGTACTCTGGATTTCACTTAGCACTATTTTTCACAAATGCCATTTCCTTTTCTTGCAACCTTACTTCATTCTTATGCTTGAGTGTGGGAATAAGTTAAGAAAGGCAAGCTTTTGTTAACAACTAGTACTTTCATATCACCTTGGCATAGACAATTACATGAAATAAGCAAAGAAGGAACTGCAGAGGGAAACAGAGGTTATTAAATTTGGTTAAGGGATGGCAACATGTTCTCTGCTGTCCTGATTTGTTTTGGGCCAGAATGCACTGAACAGATGTTATTGATTTATTGCTAAAAGTTGTTTCTGGCTATGTTCTGACATATCACTGTATCTTATGATACTTCGCTGTATCTTTCATACCCATTTATTTTTTAACATTCCCATAGCCACCACCCTGTGTCAACTTTTTGCACCTTACACTTTAAAAATCAGCTATAGCCTCCTAACTAGAAATTGCAAGCTCAGGTGACTGTCCACAAGAACAGAAGGATTAAGCTGGGAACAAGCTGACCTGAGAGAGGCTGGGCTCAGCAGATAAAACCCCTTTTGGGATCAACTTACTGTCCATTGGACTTCCAGTTGAACCACCACTGCTGAGTGGCTCTACACCCATTGTATTTTACTGCCTGCACCACTGCCTCCCACCAGATTCCTCCAGTGACTCAGCCACTAAACTGAAAGCTCCTGGTTTTCCTCCAGTTTGGCAGGTAGGAATGACTGTTCTTTCATGTTCCACCCTGGCCTCTGTCCCTGGTTTTCGCTCTTCATTTATATTTCCCAGTCTCCTTCAGCTCTCCATCTTCTTTAAACAACCAGCACTTTACAACATGGGACTTCAGTTTTCCATGACAATTAACAGTGAAAATTATGGCAGAATATGGTTCCTCTTGATACTCAGGTATCAGCCACCAAGGGAACTGTTCTGGTAATTTGTCTTCTCTGTACAATGCTTGTTCTCTTTTCAGAGATATTCACCAGTTATGTTTTGATAAATGCAAATTGGTCTCTCTATTGGAAGGGAAAGTGAATTGTACTAAAGAATACTTTTTTATCTGGTGAATTATCAGAATGGATGAGGAGGTTTCTAGATTAGAAGAATCTGCCAGGTTACATGACATCTTTTAGTGCACTGGCTTTTTATGTTCTGGCACACTTTAAAGAGACAAAGTCAGCTCATAACACATCAGTACTCTATTGCCATTCATTCCATGGCCTTGCCTCCTTTATTTTTGGGTTTTCTGATTGATCACTGAAGGAAGCATGTTGTACAGTAAGTGATATCTTGATCTTTGGCTCTTTGGCTAACTCTTTTCTGTGCTAGGTGTTCTGCTCTGCTCCTAGTTTCATACTAATCTTTGCTTTTTCCTTCTGGTATCTTTTGATACCAGATAAGCCATAGACATGACAGTCCTTTAGGCACAAATTGCCAAAGTCATCTTGCTTTTAACTTTGCCCTATTTCAGCTTGCCCTCGATCCTTGACTTATCTCCCAGTTTTGACCTATCTGCCATTCTTGGACATATCAGCTAATTGTGCTTTTCCCAGCTCTGTCTCCCTTTGTGGTCGAAACTCATTCCTCGGGCTCTTTTCAATCTCAGTCACATGGGGTGGGATTTCCTCTTGCCCTGTCCCCAGCTCTTGAGACCCTAAAACTTGATAAGTCTTACTTTTCTGGCCCAGAGGATATTCATCTTCCAGTAAGGGCCTTCTGATAGGAAACACTGATAACTCTTCATTTACCTCTCCAAATTCATTCTTTGCCCTTCTCTGCCCAGCTCTGTTTCTCAAGAGCTGGACCTCGTTATGGGCTGTACCACCTAAGCTCTCATGCCTTGTGGTTTCCGTTTGGGTTCAGCAGTGCTGGAGATTAGCAGACACGAGATAAGGAAAGATGGAGTTTTATTTTCTCTGCTTCTCCTTTACCTGTAGTCACAGCTATTTTTAATTAGTTGGCACTGCTCTTATGGCTCTGGTTCTCACTGGGTAACATGATCATCTTTTGGTCTCATTTAGTGTAGAGGGAGTAAAAGCTTTCTAGTAGCTAGTCCTTGCATGTTTCATCATCCCTCATTGGTAACTTAATCTCACCCACAGTTTTGTAAATTGTTGCATCATTATACTTTTTTTAATTAGTCATTTGATTGTACCATCTGTTTCTTGCGGGATCCCTGACTGATACATGGGTGTTGAGAAGACACAAAGTGTGTGTACTTGATGGTAATAGGTCTTTGTGAATGTGACTTCCCTTTGGGGGATAGTGATGTGAAGGTCACAATATATGTCTCAGAGTTATATGTACATTCATCTTAGGCAGGTGGAAAAACAGGAACTGCGAGGAGAGGATTGTTTGAGGAATATAGAGAGTTAGGATTTTCTCTCTGAGGGGATGAAATATTAAGATGGGTACACTTGAATAGCCTTCTACTCTTCTGCTAAGTTAGTAATTTCGGGAATAGGCACAGCGACGGCAATAGAATAGCCATAGGGAAGGTTAGAGCAAAAGCTGAGCATGTGTGCATGAATCAGCCGGTCCACGCAGAGAGGACTTGGACTGCTTTCCTCCTTTGGAGGTAATGAATGTCTGCCATACTGGAGTCAACTAACGAATTAAGCGTAAAACTGCATAACTTTGGGGATTAGCTTTTTCCTCTCCTGAGGCAGAAAAAGAGCAGTGGGCAAAGCTCTATCAGCATCTCAACTGGGGAGTGGGTAAGAGCATTTTAGCTGAATAGCACATGGAGGATGTAACAGAGTCTTTTTTTTTTTTCCCCACAAAGGTTGTTTTATTGAGGTTGTAATGAGAAATTTATTCATTCAGATGGCTTTTATATGGTCTTAATTTTCGTAATAAAAAATTTGGTAGCTGAACTTAGGAAATGTGAACATGGTACTCTTTCATACTTGAGAAAATGAAAAAGATGAGAAAGTTACAGTAAAGTGTGTTACAAATTTGTCTGAACTTACTGGGCATCACTGTATCCACCTATGACAGAAAAAACAGAGGGGAAGAGGGTCATCAAACTCATTAATATAACTGATGATGCACAGATTTCCATTAAATGGGTTTTAATTTCTGAGTTATCCCTATCAACAGTTTACCTTATTCCAAAGCTTCATGTTTATTACTGAAGAATCAGAGAGTTTAAAAACTGGAAGGGAATCTTAAAGGTGCCCAGGCCTAACTATTTATTTTTCCCATAATCAAACCAATACCTGGCGAGGTGATGAGGCTTGAATTTGCAGTCTTGTTCCATATGAGCCGTCAATGGCACCCCTTTGTTTTTAAGATAAAAATCAAAACTCCTTAACTGGAAACACAAGGACCTCGATGATCCTGCCTGAACACCCCACCACTGCCTGTTCCCTTTCAGTCTGACTAAGAGTTAGGAGGATTTCTCCAGTCAGTTCAAATATCACCTCCTCAGCAAAGGTTTCTCCAACGTCTCTCTTTCTTTTCCCTGTCACACTGAATGATAAATCCCAAGAAAACAGGCTTATTCTTGTCTGTATCCCCAGTGTTTGCATACTGCTTTGCCTGTAGTAGATGCTCAAGAAATATTTTTTTAGTTGATAGTTGAAATAACTGTATGACATTTGAGTAATTTAGCATCATTTGGACAGACATCAGTCTGATTCTCTCCTCATTCTTGTCCCTTTAGCCAAACTTTTATCTATGTCCTCTAATTTCCTAATAACTTTTAACTCTGTCCTGCTTTCTTTATCCCACTTGCCATTACTATATTTTAGATAGGGAGTGGCTCACTTCTGTGTGATTGTGAACATCCCTTAACTGACGTCCACATTTCTGTTTTTGACCTCCTTCAGAGTTCTGCCACCTATCTTTTATAATAGATCTAGAAGCCTACAACTTCTCATCACCTCCTTTGCTGCTCCCCTGCTTTGAATTGTTGTCACCTCTTGAACAGAGTCATTTTTGATGGTGCTATAGACTTTAGTGGCTTTGTGTTTTTATAAGCTGAGCAGGAAAAAGTGCCCATGGGCATGCATCTAGTGAAGAGTAATGACTAAAGATGCTGGGTCTTTCAAGAGCTGTGAGGCTATAGGAACGACAGAAAAAGTGGGGCTAGTAAGAAGCTGAATCATCCTGATGTGCCCTCACTTTTTAGGGAGGCCTCCTTAGTGACATAGCAATGGTGCTACATTCAAAGTTCAATTCAACCCCGAATGTGGGTTAGCAGATTACTGCCTTAGTCCACTGGGCTATAATCCTAACTTATCTCTGAACCTTTAAAGCGATCAGATTGCAGAAAATTTGGGGTATTCAATCACTGTTTGCAGACTCTGGTATTTTTGTCAAAAACATTGAACTATACAGCCAAATTTAAGTGGGGAGTGTAGGAATTATCTGGTAAATTATTCTGTGCCAACAGTTAAATGGGATCATTCTGGACCCAAGTTGATTTTTTTTGGCCTATTCAGCCAATCTGAATTGACTGTCTGTGACAGACCAGATTTAACAGATCACGGGCTTTTAGACAAGGGACTATCGTTAGCAGAACGACATAGAGTCATTTTTAGGGAAATCATGAAATCCCTTCTGTTTCAGCTGGAGTTAAAAAGGAAGGGTGAAGAACAATATACATGTAACTTTTTTTTGGCACTAAGTGCTTAAATACTGATTGAAAATTAGTGTTAAAAAAAGAAGTTCCATGTTCTAAAGTTTTAGGTCATAGAGAAAAATTAATAACAGTAAATATTCATCTTTTGACCTATGTCAATAGAAATGGCTGATGATACAGACTCATTTCTCCTGATTTCCATTCTGTGTTCATTGAGCAGAGATAATTTCAGACAAGTCTCCCTGTCTTTGCCCTGAATTAAATCTCTACCTTCTGTGTTTCTCCAGTTCTTTCCTACTCAGTAAAGAACCACACAACCCACACTCATAGTGAACAAAGCTATTACTTAATGGAATCTTTCCACTGTGAAACCAAATTATTTTAATTGGCTTAAAATAATACTAAATGCTGAAAGCCAAGTACATGACCTCTGGACTCGCTGGTGTTTAAGATATCATACTCTTCATACTTTCTAGTGAGAGTCTCAGACCCGTCTCTGAAGAAGGGCCAAATGTAAATAAATTCATAGTGTTTAGATTAAGGTTTTGCCAATGTATATCATGTCTCATATAAGCTCTTATTATATAACTTCCTTCTTTGGGTTGTACAGAGTTCTTGTTTGTTGACATTCAGGTTGTATCTAAAAAGTGTATTTTTGATTTATCCTACTCACCTAGGCAGAGTGCCCTGGACCTTAGGGGATCTGGTTTATAATTCGTGGTTTATTTTTTGTGGTTGTATATTTCCTACATTTTGTTCATGTGCCCTTGGACTTCTTAGGGAAAGCTTGACAGCTCATTTTTATAAATCAATAAATAAGTAAGTAATACATCATGGATCAAAGGCCACAGCAGCAGCACCGTAGGGGGAATTATATTGTCCTAGGCACTTATGTACTTATAATGATGATATCCTTGGACCCAAGGCCTAACACATTTTTCATTAGAACTATTAGATTCCATACAAGATCAACAATTACAAACATTCTAGTGAAGACGATTAAAATTCAACAGGCTTCTTTTACAAGCTTCAGAGTTTAGTATTCTTATGTCTTCCTCTTTGGCCTGACTTATTTCTGTATTTCAGAATTCCCTTGTTTGACTTCCAAAAGCTACTCTATTAATACCTCTTAAACCCAGAGGCATAACTGAAGAAGAATGAAAACTTGGAATTCTCGAATCTTTAATGGACCTTTCAGGAGCCAGTTCCAGCTTTGGAATTCCATCCAGGAGCAAGCATGCCTATCACTCCACTTGCTCCAGGTTTAACTTTAGAACCTCTAGTCCAAGAGGGGATTTTATCTCTTGTAAAATCCATCAAGTTTCCTTTGGGAAGAAAGGAATGAGCTTGAGAGGGGGTTACTCCTCAGGAGCTGTAACCTAAAATGTACCTGCTGCATATGTAGATATTCATCTGCTGTATTTAGCACCGTCTCCCAGACCCCAACACAGTGCCCGAGCACAGAGGAGGACTCACACATGATTTGTTGAATCCATGAATGAATAAATACAATTTTTAAAAGCTGGTAGAAAACCCAACAATTTAATAGATAGTCTTACATCTCTGACTTACACATGTATCACCTATACTTCAAAGCAAAACAAAGGGACATTTTATGAATAAAAGAAAATATAGGAAGATTGAAAAAAAGAGAGGCAAAGGGGAAAAGAGAGAAGAAACAAGACTATAGCACTTTATTCTGATAATGTGTTTGAATATTTTGGTATGCTAGTTGCTTAGTTTTCTGTCTAATTGTCTTGTTTTGGCCTTTTCTTCCTGTTTTGTGGTCAAGTACTGGGCAGACTTAACCAAAATTGTGATCATTGAAATTTGTTCTAAAAGCATCTTCATCCCTTTCATTGTTTTATTCCCAAATAGTTAGGTTAGTAATATCAACAGCAATAAAAATAGCTCACACATTTTAAAAAATTTAGAGCACTTTTAAAATTTAATGTACTTATTAATATGTTTGGGTCTACATGTACCATAATATATTTGTGTTCTATTTGCCTTTCTATTCTATTTCCTGGTTTTCCCCCTTTCTTTTTTTTTTTTTTTTTTTTTTTTTTAAAAGGATGGTCTTTTTTTTTTTTTTTTTAATTTATTTATTATTTATGGCTGTATTGGGTCTTCGTTTCTGTGCGAGGGCTTTCTCCAGCTGCGGCAAGCGGGGGCCACTCTTCATCGCGGTGCACGGGCCTCTCACCATCGCGGCCTCCCCTGTTGTGGAGCACAGGCTCCAGACGCGCAGGCTCAGTAATTGTGGCTCACGGGCCCAGCCGCTCCGCGGTATGTGGGATCTTCCCAGACCAGGGCTCGAACCCGTGTCCCCTGCATCGGCAGGCAGATTCTCAACCACTGCGCCACCAGGGAAGCCCCCCCCCCCTTTCTTTTTGATTAAGCATTTTTTTTTCCATTTTTTCCTTTCTACTGACTTCTATGTTACACTCTTTTTACTATTATTGTTAATAGTAATGTTAGTAACAGTGACAATGTTATTGTTATTACTATTAATGTTATGTTAACATTAGATTTACCCAGATACTTTTCATTTTTTTCTTTCTTTCTTTCTTTTTTTAAATTGAAGTATAGTTGATTTACAGTGTTGTGTTAATTTTTGCTGTACAGCAAAGTGACTCAGTTATACATACATACACATTCTTTTTTATATTCTTTTCCATTATGGTTTGTTACAGGATATTGAATATAGTTCCCTGTGCTATACAGTAGGACCTTGTTGTTTATCCATTCTGTGTATAATAATTTGCATCTGCTAACCCCAAACTCCCAATCCATCTCTCTCCCACCCCGCTCTCCCTCTTGGCAACCACAAGCCTGTTTTCTATGTCTGTGAGTCTGTTTCTGTTTCATAGATAATTTGTTTGTGTCATATTTTAGATTCCACATATAAGTGATATCATATGGTATTTGTCTTTCTCTGTCTGACTTACTTCACTTAGTATGATAATCTCCAGGTCCATCCATGTTGCTGCAAAGGGCATTATTTCATTCTTTTTTATGGCTGAGAAGTATTCCATTGTATATATGTACCACATCTTCTTTATCCATTCATCTGTCGATGGACATGTCGGTTGCTTCCACATCTTGGCTATTATAAATAGTGCTGCTATGAACATAGGGGCGCGTGTGTCTTTTTGAATTATAGTTCTGTCCAGATATATGTCCAGGAGTGGGATTGCTGGATCATATGGCAACTCTACTTTTAGTTTTCTGAGGAACCTCCATACTGTTTTCCACAGTGGCTGCACCGACTTACATTCTCACCAACAGTGTAGGAGGGTTCCCTTTTTTCCACACCCACTCCAGCATTTGTTATTTGTAGACTTTTTAACGATGGCCATTCTGACCAGTACCTCATTGTAGTTTTGATTTGAATTTCTCTAATATTAGCAATGTTGAGCATCTTTTCTAGCACCTGTTGGCCATCTGTATGTCTTCTTTGGTAGCTCACACATTGGGAAGCCTTACTTTGTGCCAGGCATTAGCCTAAGGGTGCTGTATGCAGAACTGCACGGCATCTTCATGACTACCCTATAAAGTAGATGCCATGATATCTTGCATTCTTCAGACAAGGAGACTGTGATGAGGAGGTTTAAAAGAGTTAAGTTCCTTTGCCCAAGGTCATGCAGCACACATGTAGCAGATTTGAAACTGGGCAGCCTTTCCCCACACCCTCTTGCTGGGTGCCCAGTGTCTTCAGTGCGTCCTCTTGGTGCCCTCAGCCCTCATCACAGTGCTCACTCTAGCTGTGAAGCCTCAGGAGTCCTACGGTGTACCTGGATGGGCTTTCCTCATCTCATTCTCTTCAAAACTTGAGTTGTTGTGTGTTCTTCAGAGGCCTCCTCTGAGAAATAAATCCTTGCTAATGGATTAAGAGCTGAGAATGAGTCAATTTGTTGTTATTCCAAGGAAATTCATTTATATATTTAACAGAGGCTCCCTAAAGATTGTGCTTCACCCAGAGGAGTCACTACAATATTGAGAAGTTCTGACAGTTGGTAAATCTTTGGGGGAGGGATACTAATTTGGTCCAGGCTGACTTTTCAGTGCCCTTCACATCACATTAAAAAAGCAGATGCCGTTTCGGCATATGTTCTGGAAAGATGCGACGAGGGAGAAAGTGTTGCATGTTCCTTTATTATTTATAAGTAATTCTAGTCAGGCTCATTCATATGTATGTACTCATTTCCCCTTTTGGCTGTGAGAGCACCCAGGGAAGTTTGCCTGTATCCTTTGGGGTTTCTTGGGAAAGAGGGCAGTTTGACGCCGGAAAAAGAGAGACTGCATTACCCTTTTTGATCGACATTTGCACTGATGCAGCAAGCAAACAAGTTTCTCTGTGGGTGGGTGTGTTCTAAATCAATTCAGAATTCTTTCTTTAGTGATATTGTTTGTTGTGGTATATGTATGTGGATAGAGAAGAGGAGAGAGAAGGGGAGAGAGATAGAGAGACAGAGAGAGACTATGAATAAAACCCTGGATTAAATTTGGAATTGAGTTTAAATTTGTGCCTTTCTATGAGATATATGGGAAATAAAAATTTCAATCTTGAATTAACTGATTTCAACTCTAACTGTGTACATATAGAGTCCAGTAGTCATGATAGGAAGCTCAGAAATAAAGCACAAACGGTGGAAAGAACAATGGTCTTTTAAGTCGAAGGCCTGGGTTCTTGGACTTACCCTGCTGGATCTTAGCTGTGAGAACTGGGGCCAGTTAACTCTCCTCTCTCATACTCAGGAGACCCTCTTGGTTTGGACATGTTATAATTCTATGATTCAGTGATTTAAATCTTTGCCATTTGTAAACCTTTACTTCAAGGACCTCACCAGCTGTCTTAGGTTGAGTTCCCAAGAAGCAGACCCTGAGACAAAGATTCCTATGCAAGTGATTTTTAAAGGAGGTGTCACAGGGAAGATCAGTAAATGAATGGGAAGCAGGACAGGAAGAGTAGAAAGCAAAACAAAGGTTCCCCTTCGGCAAAGTCCTGTAGAATGTCTGTCAGTCTTACCCACAAGGGAGCTCTGGAGTGTTAATTGTGCCTCAGAAGTGTCATTACATGAGGCAAGGGAGCTGGCTTTTCTACCCCTGTCACTTGTTAAGGGCCACCTTGTTTCCCCTGCTCCCTCTCTACTCAGTTCCCTGAACTTCTGGTTTCTCCCAGGCATGAATGCAAAGGGACTCTAGTGGACTGAGGGCAGTTTTCCTAAAAAGAGTGAGTGCTGGCTGCTGGAAGTGAAAACATACCCAAAAGGGAATGGTGCACAAACATGGTGGAAGGAGATCTGAGGAGAGCTGGGTGGGGCACCATTCTGCTCCACCCTACCATACTTTGTGAAAATGGCTAAGTTCCTGTCAACTTATATTTACATGGGGAGAAGAAAGATGGTAGATTAGACTTAGAAAGCAGCCACTCTCTTTCCAGGACTCACCAGTGAAGCCAAATGTCATTGTCAAACCAAAGCGACTCTTATCCTCAAATGTGATTACTAACAAAGTTTCAGGAGATACGGGAAAGGCACCAAGATTATCTAATACGATGTAGAACTTAGATTCCCTCTGAGGTCGGTATAACATTTTTTATATAAGGCAGGGACAGCCTTAGGACAAAAGTTGTCTGCTCTGTGTGTGGTGTCCAGGATATTATAAATGAGTATACTCTAAAAAGTAATCACATGAAGGGTAAAAATGAACTAAGAAAAGGTAACTGGGGGAATCTATGCATATGCAAATATTCTTAAAAGCAAAGATATTTATGTTCAGTTTTCAGGCAATGGTTTTATTCTTTCCTCAGAGATACTTATTATGTTTTTTAATGAGTTACTCATTTTCTTTCAAAACACCTACATACTTAAAATGTTTTCTTTATGAATCAATTTTTTATTTGACAGAAGTGAAGATACTTGTGCCCATAAAAAATGCCATGTGTTTTTGAAGTGTTAGAAAAAACAGCTCTTTGGCACTAAACAAAGCTGAGGCAGGAATGTAGGAGAGCAGCTGCAGAATGACAGAAAAAATGTAAGATAATGAGACATGTGAGAGAATGTATAATTTAATGTGAAGCTTGAAGCAAATGGCGGGAGGAGGAACATAAATGAGAAAACAGTTAAAAATAGTGACTAAAATGACTTTAAATCCAATAAAACATAAAATGAATCAATTAGTGCTTAAACGATATAGAGGAGGCATGATGCTGTGAAAGAGTCTGGGAAAGGCTGACAGATTTTTAGTCTATGAATTTAAATTCATAGGACCAACAATTTCTCTGCCTAGAGAGATTTATCTGCTGTTTTTTCTTCTTATACTAGTTGACAAAATGACTTCCTTTCTTTTCCACTTTCTGAGATGTGAATCAATCTGTTATAAAAGCCTTAGTTTTCAGTTTTCTGAAAACATTCCACAAGATGTATGATAAAATGTGTTCAAGTTTTAGAAAATTCTTGTAACTCCCGCCAAACTGTGGCTCTTTCCGTATATGGATATTAGAGGTGCTTCTTAGGAATTGATCAGAGTTGGCTCATTGTGGGAGGTTGATGGAATTCTGGGGAATGATGGTAAGTAGCAAGTGGCTCTCTATGATGTCTTTTTACTTCTTCCTGGTTTTTATATTGTATATGAGCCTGAGTATTAGATCCTGTAACAATAACATTCAGAGTCTCTGCAGTGAGTGCTTACTCCATGGGAAGTTATGGAAAGCTTTTAAGAACCTTGAAAGCCTTTAAGAACAGGCTGACTATATCTGTCTTACTGGAACGGTTTACCTGAAGCTTGTGTTCATGAAGTTGAAGCTTGGATGACTTCTAGAAACCCTTCTTGTTTCTAGGAAAATAGACTGTTCCCCATAACAAGTGCTCATTCAATGCTGGTTGAATATATGAAGGGATAAAATAGTATGAAAATGAGGTTCATGGGTGGTTATGCTAACAAAATGACGTTTTCACCTTAGAATATAAATAAGAAGTCTTTTATTTTTAACTAAAGTCCAGTCTAGCAAATATCTTTCTCACTCTTAGTTTTTTACATTTTCAAGATTCTGTCAATTCATTTTCTAATAGATGTATGCTTCTAATGGGTTAGTGTATCAGTTTTTCTTCAGTTTTCCTCCAAATTGATGGTATGTGTAATAATCAACTTAGCACTGAGGAAGTATGATAGATGAATGTTTCATTATAAGAGTTTTGAAAATTTTCTCATATTATCTCATTCATTGCAAGAATATACTTTGTGGAGAAGTCCATACCAGAATTTTGTGAGCAGCTATGGTCTTCTATTCCTATCTATTCATATTAAGGTAATATTTCTAAAATATGGTGTATGAACTCACTACCTCAGAATCACCTTGAATGCTTGTAAAAATTCAGATTTCTGGGCTCCAAAACAAACCAGTGAAATAGAATTTTAGGGCCTAGGCTCTGAAATCTTCATTTTTTCCAAGCTCTCAAGGTAATTCTTGTGAAAAGTTGAGAACCGCTGGCATGAAGTATAGGGTGTACCCCAGGCAGAATCGTGCAGTAGGCTCTGTCTTCAGAGATGTTTGACTGTTCCTCCCTGTTCCTCCCCTGCCTCCAGCACCTGTGGTGGTTATTTCAGTCCTCCAAAATGTATTTTATTATGAATTTACACTAATGCATCCATGACTTGATTTGTTGACCGTCCTAGATTGTGTATTTTAAAAACAGGACTGATGAGGATAGTACAGTAGGCCTAAAAGTGACTGGCTCTCTAATGGTGGACTTTTAGCCACTGGAACAAAGGATTTGTCTGCAGGGAGGGGAAGCCTCCTCGGCAACCATCCATCGCATCACTAATGCAACAGCCAGCCAGCCGTTCACCTGCTTACCAGGTGGCCCTTTTAAAGTCACTTCGTGCGAGGTCCCAGGACACAGGAGTCTGAGTAGGGATGAGGCAAAACCAACTGCAGTCTTTTCTTTCCCACTGTCCCTTTAAAAGTATTTAATTAGGGAAAATTCTTTTCCTGCCCCAGATGAAAACTTGGGGAGTTCCATGACATTTTGGTCCTTTAAAGTAAAAGAATGCATTCTCAATAGAGTCATTCACTGTGTTTGGTTTCATGTAATAATCAAAACTTTGAACTTGATTTAAAACTCAATCTTCCCTTTTCCCGAGCTAGGCTTTGCTTTGGGCTGTCTGCTCACAGTGGCCTTTCTCCCTCTTCTCCCACATCTGGCATTTCTCTTCATCTCCTAGCTTGATAACTACCATTTCTTATCCTGCCAGGATTGAACTAAGGGGACATGGAAGGGCAAGAGAGACAGGAAAGTTCTTACTTGATTGGTACTACTTAGGATGGTCTGACATTCTTCACTCAGTTCTTCAGAAACTGCCACTGAGCACATGTGATGGCATATCTTGTGGTATGAGTGATGCATTTTTCTCAAGTTGGCCCATGTTTTTCTGTCCTCCCTCCTTTTTTCCCTCCCTCCTTTCTTATCTTTCTCTGTCTTTTCTTTTTCCTTTTTTTTTTTTTTTTTTAACCTTTTTTCTTTGCTGGATCACTCCACACAGATTAAGGTGTGATCCTCTTAAGCAGTTTTTAAGTGGTTTCAAATCAAATCAAAGGCTCCCTTCCTTTTATGTTTACACGCATGCCTCCTTTTCCCTCAGCAAATCCTGGGAATGCAGGCAGATTACATAGTACAAAGCACACTCTCTTTGCCTTGGACTAGCTAGCCAGCTGTTTCAGTTATCTATTGCTGTGTAACAAACAACTCATACAGTGGTTCAAAATAACCGTGATTTATTATTTCTAATGGTTTTGAGTTGATTGGGTGGTTTCTTTGCCTGTTTTGCCTGGGTTTACTCATGAGCTGCATTCAGCTGGAGGGTTGGCTGGGCCGGAAGACCCAAGATGGCCTCATTCGTACATCTAACAGGTGATGCTGGCTGCTGCCTGGGATGTCTCTCTTTCTCTCAACCCACCTCACCCACCTGCCAGTGTCTTTCAGCAAGTGAGATTGACTTCCTAAGTGGTAGGCTCGGTACAGTGCCTCAAGAGACAACAGTAGAAGTTGCAAAGCCTCTTAAGGCTTAGACTTCTAAGTCACATAACATCACTGTTTTACATTTTATTGGTCAAAGCAAGTCCAAGACCAGCCTAGATTCAAGGGGTAAGGAAATAGAAACCATGTCTTGATGGAAGAAGTGACAAAATCACAATGCAAAAGAGCTTAAATATCAAGATGAGAGGAATTTGTGGTCGTATTTTGCAATCTACCACACTGACTTTTTAGAGTTTTTCAGTTTATGTCAAATATCAGTTCACTGTGTCTCTGTTACTGCAGAAAACATATATCAAGCTCTCTGAGTGGTTCCACTGAAGAAAATTCCTCATCCTGGGTTTGAGAGCAGGCAAAACAAGGTACAGCAGGACACACAGAACAGTTCATTCCAAAGAAATCCTCCTTATAAACAGCTTCCTAATTTTTGATACGCTTATTCTTTTATACCATCAGCATGGAAGAGCATAATGTAACATGTTTATGTATGATTCCTTTGTAAATTCTTTATGTAGTCTCAGACCTCCTTTGAAATGCAATATTTATTGTATTTTGGTGCCTTCACCCAAACTTTATTTTAACATTTTCTTGTACTTATTTGAAAAAGATTTCCAAAGTGAGCTTCTCTAACTTCTGAGCAAATAGTAACGACTAGGGCAGCTTTGGAGTCATATGAGCCAGAGTTTGACTCACAGATTTGCCACTTACTTCTGTCTGATCCTTACATGATCACCTCTGCAATGGGACTAATAAGACATACCTCATGCAAGGCTTAAGCTCATTTTGACAGTCTCATTCCTCTTTGCCAGTGATTTGTCTCCAGCCCTGTGTGACCCGGTTCTGGCTTATCACATGTAAGGTGAAGTCTGCGAGGGGTTTCCAAGAGAGATATAAAAGATGAGGTCTTTTCCTTTGATCCTTTTTCCTCCTTTTCTTAGTTTGGATACTATTATATGATACCAAGAGCTAAGGCAGTCATCTTGTGACTAACCGGTGACAAGCCTAAGGACAAAAGGCCATTTCACTGAGAATAGTGGAGAGGTGTGATTGGCAGAAGATCCTGGCTGAGCCACTGAACTAACCCTAAAATGCCACTCCTGGGATTCTTGTTATGTGATAGAGTTAAGTATCTTTATTGTTTTGTTACTGATGGTTGGGTATTTTACTTGCGGCCAAAGCATACTAATTGATATAGTGGTTGTTATTGGATGTAGGAAAGGGATTAGTACCCAAGATGAATTAAAAAATAAGTAAAAAAAGACTGAGAGAGTTAAAATGACTAAGCCATTCTGTCAGTCAGTAGCTGATAGGAACCCTGAGACTCTGACCTCCACCTTCTAGGTCATTTCCAGTCAGCAAATATTTATTGAGCATCTACTAAATGCAAGTCCCTAGAAGGCACCTTCTCCATCTCTGGGCCCGAATATCAGGAGGCAGCCTAATGTGGGGAAAACAAGGTGGCAAAGTGAAAAGAACACAAGTATCAGATCCAGAGACAGGCCAATGTGATTTGGTTCAAGTCTCCTTCCTCATCTGAGCCAGATGCAAGTGTGCTGACCTAGCACGGTTGTGACAAGGATAAAATGAAAAATTAAGCAAGGTAATTCCTATGAATCCTGTCTCAAGGTTGAGTCCATACTAGCCTTCTTAAGATGTTGGCAAAGTGTTTGGACTGCTATTGGTTTCCCAAAGACTGTTGAAGGAGGACACAATTCCTCTGAAAGGCAATTTGGAGTCTTGGAGCAAGAAGATAAGCTAAACCAAGTCTGTCTGGGGAAGTCTCTATCCCAAGTGCAAAGTCAAGGGCCAGAGGCCAGCTCTAGTTGATGATAAGAGTGGTAGGTGGGACTGAAGGGGGTGTTTGGAAACTAGTGTGAGTAAGATTTCAGGAAGATGGCTGCAAACAACCTCAGGGTGTCTCTGGCCTGCCTGGATGTGTGGGTGTAGAAAGCCGGCAAGCCAGATGTAGAGTTTTCAAGTGTGCACAGGGTGCTTTGAGCAGAGAAGCTCAAGAAGCTTTCTCCTGGAACTGATCCAGATGTCAGAAAATCCTTCCTCCTCCTTCTCCCCATTGTTGTAAAAATCTCTACTGGGAAATAGGAGCATGTTCTGGGTATCAAGGAGGTTGAAATAGGCTTCATGCCCGGGTAGAGCAGAGTTAGTCTTTGGATGGGCGGGAACTGTGTCAGCCTGCAGAGAACTGACCCAGGGAACTTGGGTGGCAAGGATTAGTAAGAATCTGTGGAAGATTGGGCTCCCTGAAAACAGATCTGAGCTAGAGATTTGCATGTAGGAGATTCACTGGGAGTGCTTTCAGGAGCGCTATCTGTAAAGGAGTGAGGGAAGCAGGATTGGTAAGGGGAGGAGGTAAGCTTCAGCACAGTGGCAACAGAGGCCTCAGCCAAGGCAGGCAGAGCTCTGGAACTGTGAGCACCCTGGAGGAAAGGGGGCCTTGCTGTAACCAAGCATTGGATACAGGCTGTCTGAGGAGGGGGTACAACCTTGGGTAAGGCAGCTTTCTTTGGCTGAGCACAAATCTCAGAGAGGAACCCAGCTCTGAGCCATTGGCAACCAGCGTTCCCTACAGCTAGAAGGAGTGAGTTAGTCTTGGGGGGGGGGGCGGATCTGGCATATCTTAGCATTCACTATAAAACCCAACTCTTGCCTCCTGCTAGCCAATGTGACCCGATACAAGGGCTTCATAACTCCTCTCAGCCCAGTCTGTCTTAAGCCATGTAAATTTGTATCAATATGTAGTTGTTGATTAAAAAAATGTTCACAATGTTTTTGTTTGCAAGTTTCTGAGTACTTGGCCTGTTTGTCTGTAATTAGTATCTCTTGCTGTTTTAGGAAGGGATTCTGCCCCAGATCTGGTCCTGAGGGCGCACCCACCCCCAGCCAGCCCCCAGCAAAAGGGAAAAGCAAGAAGAACTCTATGGTAAGTGTTCTACAATAACCATACCCAGAGCTCTCCTTTAGAAGCGCATGTCTGTCAATGTCAGTCAGATATGGGGGAGGATATTCAATCTCACCCTACTTATAAGTAGGGAAAATTTATCACTACTTCTTAGTAGACCCTACTCCTTATTAAAGTAAGGAAACTTGGCCTTTATGTGATCTTGAGGCACATTTGCAAAATGGCCAAAATTTTATTACATTATCTTAAAAAGGTATGTGTTAAAAGCCTCAGGTCAAATTCTTTCCCTCTCTTCCAGCTGTCACAATAATAATCAGTAAATGCAACATATGATACAATTGGTCTCTAAGATTGGTATTAACTATTATATTGATGTTAGCACCCGAGATAAACATTTAATAAGTGACTACTATGCGACCTATAGTAAACACTTTCTATGTATTTTAATCCAGGCACCAGCTCTACCAATTAGATACAGTTATATCCCCAGTTCATACATGATGATATTGAAAGGTGGAGATGAGGTGATTTGCCCAAGCTTACGCACCTAGTAAGTGGCAGAGCTGTGGTTGGAACCTAGGTAGTTGAATGTCAAAGCTTGAGAATTTTCCTTCTACAGCACACTGATGATCATCCAGTCCTTTCCCCCAAGAGGCTAATGAGCAGGATATGAGTAAATATCTGAGATCCAGAAAATAAAATTCTATTACACTTAAGGAAATTAAAAATAAGGAAATAATCTTAAGGTTTTTTTTTTTAAGTGCATAGGATCAGTATTTGAAGATCATTCAGACATCAGCTGCTTCCCATTTCAATTGTAGTTTGATATCATGGGTGATTGTTCAGTGCAAACCCTCCATCTGAGGCAGATCAGACAGAGTCCTAACAGTAATAACCTTTAAATCAAGTAAGTTTACTCCAAATGTTCCCAACATAGCCCAAAGCCAGAAAAGTTCACAGCTCTACATTAAAATGTTAGAAAAAGATCACATTGCAGCAGCTGCTTATGTGGATTACCTAGTCTAGCCGTTCTGCTAAGACTTAAAAAAACCTGTCTGAGTTGCAGGAAGAAAAAAAAGCAAGCCTCTAAAATATCAAGTTGGTGCCTGTTGGTAGAGCTGTGATTTCCCATTTGTTGCCCCAGAAGACTCAGGTGTATCTGAAATAAAAAGTCAAGATGTTTTTCCAGACTCTAAGGCTGTGGAGGGTTTGGTTTTGTTTCTGTACTTCCCCCCACCATGTCCTATGCTGTTTCCAGAATCATTAGCTTCCCTTGACAATATTTTTAATCCTTGAAATGTTTCACAGCAATCCAAAGCACATTAGGAACTCTCAGTTCCTAATGCTGTGAGGACTCTCCCTTCTCAAAGCAATTTTATGCAACTTCTTTTAATACTTTACAAAGAAATAAGGTCAAATGGACTTGCCCTCTACCAGTGTCTTCTGACTAAAGGCCAGTGATACTATTACTGTGCGTGTGTGTGTGTGTGTGTGCGCGTGCGCGCGCGTGCACGTGCACACCTGACCCTTTGGAAATTTAATGCATCTTAACACTGATAAAGATTTTTATCTTCAAGCAAGAAGAAACTTTTGGAAATGATGGCTATATTCATTTTCTCAATTGTGGTGATGGCTTTATGAGTGTACACATATGGCAAAACTTACCATGTTATGTAATTAAATCATATGCAGTTTTTTGTGTGCCGTTTATACCTCAAGAAGAGTATTATTCTGAGATGGTCCCTAAAATAAGTCATGTGGGAAAAATAAATCAGCCTCTGTGTGAGAGTAAACAAAATCCTGTCCCCTCTTGGGATCTTTCAGAGGTGTAGAAAATCATGTTTTTAAGACATAGTGAATTTAGGCAGGATTTAATAAACTTATAAGAAAAGTTACTGCAGGTTTGTTGCTTAAGACCTAATTTTTGCATAATATCATATTATATTTGAAACTCAAATTAGAGCTACCAACCTGAACAAAAGACCTGGGAAAAAATATCTCTGTGCTTCTTTTGAGAAATGTCATAGTCTGAGAAAATAAATCGGGATAACTGTGGAAAAAATAAGATTTTTATCTACAGAACATCAAAGCATGGTCTGTAAAGCATGGTATGATCTCCGTTTTACAGAAGGGGATACTGAAGTACAATCCTAGAAAAGCCCTCGCAACAAGATTAGAAACTGCGGTGAGGATTTTCAGTTATCAAGTTAACTATCTCTTCCGGAGCTCCTTACGCTCCCCTTTCTCTCCATAGTGCTGCTTTTAGCAGCATTGGTTTCTTGCTTTTCCTTGTTACTGTGGTTATTGTTGGGGTCAATCACAGTCAGAAAAATGATGAAAGTAGATCGTACAATAGCATATTTCTTTGTGTGGTGATGTTAAAGACCTGGTTTCTGACATCATTCATTTAGTTCCAGTATAATCATCTAGACTCAGAGGTGGAAATGATATTCTTTTCAGGGTTCAGAGATTTGCTGAGAGGGGAGAGAGTGTTAGAGTATAAGGGTTCTGCCCCGCACTACAACCTTTTTCATCACACGGAACAAAGTAAAAGTTAAATTGTCAATCTAGTTTGAGGATGTTTATGAAAAGTTCTGAATTACCTATAAAGTGTCTGTGAATCTGAAACAGAGAGATCATGTTTCTCACCTTGTTGATTGCCAAGTTCAGAGTATTTAGCTTCTGTTGTGAAATGTTTTCTCAACTTGAAATACCAGGGTTCCTCACGCATGGAGAGAAGTGGCATAAAAATGCACACAACTGATGTCACATCAAGAAAGGCCAATGAAATTCATGGTGTTGCTCCTGGAAGATAAACAGACTAAAAATAATCAATATGGTAGACCTCTTGGTTTACCCTTTGCATAGTTTATTGGCTAAGATTTCTTGGGCCACATGCAGCTTACACCTGAACTACAGTGGTTAACCAAACAGGGTTTGAGTTTTCAGACTTAGCAGGGACTTGGAGGTAATCATTCCAGTGTCATTGTTCAAGGATGTCAGTGAGAAATAAGGATCCTTCTTTTTTCTTGTTTCTTGTTCTACCATCCTTAATATATGGCTTTCATCCTCATGGACTTAAGTTCTACTTCTAGGAATTATGTTCAAATTTCAGACTAAGGACAAAAGCAAAAAACAAAAGGCACATGTGAGCTTACTCTGTCTCTTTTTAATAATAATAATAGTAATAATAGCAACAACAACAATTTAAAAAACATTTTCCAGAATCTCATGTAATAGAGTTGCTTTTATGTCTTGTTGGCCAGAACTGGGTCACATAACCACAGCTAGCTACAGGGAGTTGAAGGAAGTATTTTATTATTATTATTATTATTATTTTAATTAATTAATTAATTAATATTTATTTTTGGCTGTGTTGGGTCTTCGTTTCTTTGCGAGGGCTTTCTCTAGTTGTGGCAAGCGGGGGCCACTCTTCATTGCGGTGCGCGGGCCTCTCACTATCGCAGCCTCTCTTGTTGCGGAGCACAGGCTCCAGACGCGCAGGCTCAGTAGTTGTGGCTCACGGGCCTAGTTGCTCCGCGGCATGTGGGATCTTCCCAGACCAGGGCTCGAACTTGTGTCCCCTGCATTAGCAGGCAGATTCTCAACCACTGCGCCACCAGGGAAGCCCCGGAAGTATTTTAAAGTGGTAATATAGCCACTCTGAATTTTTGATTTTTGTTAGTAAGGAAAAAGTATAGAATAGTTGTTGGGTGGGAAAGGAAAATTAGGAATAGGATTAATGCCTGTGGGAAGGAAAGGACATACCTTTTTTTTTTTTTTAACATTATACTTCACGTGTTATATAAATTCAAATAGTCCATCTTCTACAAAGTTTCTCTTCACTCTCATTTGTTTTCTCTGGATTCCTATGGTACTTTGTCCTTTACTTTAAATAGAGTGTTATCGATCCCATTGTATTCATGCCTATTTTCTTCATTTAGACAGTGAGCTCCTTGAGGATAGAGACCTAGTCTAATTTACCTTTGTAATCTCATCATTTCTACTGTGACCGGCACACTAGTAGGAAATAAAAGGTTACTTGAATAAATATAAGGACAAGGTAAGCGGTGGTAGGTCGTGATCCCTAGGAAATGGACTCTGAGATTCTGGGGTGTATATACATGCCTCTTTCTGGGACTTCCTCGAATCCAGTCTCACATTCTTTCTCCTTATAAGCACTTGAGCAGTCACAAATTCTTTCCCCCACCTGTCCTTCTCAACCTAAGATTCTGCATATACTCTTACCTTGGGCCAGTTTCTTTCTACTCAAAGTGGGTGACCAGCACTGCCTGAAATCCTGTCCTTCGGAAGGATTACTCCCCACTTTGAGTAAGGTATGAACTCAAGCAATAACCCAGTGTTGACTTGTACCACACACCAAGCTGACTCCTCTGTCAATAAAGTTCATTTGTTTCCTTCTCAAAAGGGATCCCCACTCCTAATGCAGCCAAAGGTGTAAGCTGAGGGACAGGCTTGGGTGCAAAAATTGTGGATGACATGGGGTCTGGCTGTTTGTTGAGGCAGTTTACTTGTACTTTCTGGCCCTGCTTGTGCCTGGTCTCTAATGTTCCACTTCTATCTTATGACTTTGATTTGACTGGTCTGAAAGAACAAATGTGGCCTACTTTTGTAAATAAAGGTTTATTGTAACACAGCCACACCTATTCACTATCTACTGTCTATGTCTATGTCTGCTTTCATGTTACTGATGCAACAGCAGAGGTGAGTAGATGTGATAGCAACCCCATGGCCCAGAAAGCCTAAAATATTTACTATCTGGCCTTTTATAGAAAAAGCCGGCTGATCCCTGGCTCAGGGAAATTTGGGAATTCAAGATTTTTTTATTGGAGTATAGTTGATATACAATATTATATGTTACAGGTGTACAGTATAGTGATTCACAATTTTTGAAGGTTATATTCCATTTGTAGTTATTATAAAATATTTGCTATATTCCCTGTGTTGTACAATATGTCCTTGTAGCTTATTTTATATCTAATAGTTTGTACTTCTTAATTCCCTACCTCTATATTGCCCCTCCCCCTCCCCTCTCCCCACTGGTAACCACTAGTTTGTTCTCTATATCTGTGAGTCTGCTTCTTTTTTTGTTATATTCACTAGTTTGTTGTATTTTTTAAATTCACATATAAGTGATATTATACAGCATTTGTCTTTCTCTGTCTGACCTATTTCACTTAGCATAATGCCCTCCAAGTCCATCCATGTCGCTGCAAACGGCAACATTTTTATTCTTTTTTATCATTGAGTAATATTTCAGTGTGTGTGTGTGTGTGTGTGGCACATCTTCTTTATCCATTCACCTATTGATGGACACTTAGATTGCTTCCATATCTTGGTAATTATAATAATGTTGCTATGAACATTGGGGGTGCATGTCTCTTTTCAGAGATTTTTGACCAAATCTACTCAAATGTTCTCATCTCAGTTTTCAGGGTTCCATTTTTTCCCAATCAGGACCTTGGCCTTGGTAAAACAGGCCTGCTAAAGCTGAGAATTCAGCTTTCTTAGTACCTGTGCTCCTGCAGTCATTAAGTACTGAGTTTGATCCTCAGTCTTTTCTGCCCTTCGGCTGTAGGAGATGAGAATCTCTTTGTAAGCCAAAATGCCCCATCTTTCACATTTCACCTTATATTGGTGATTAATCACCCTCAGCCTTCCATTGTCTTTCTCCAGGGTATCAATGGTCCAGAGCAACAGCCATCCAGTTTCATAGTCCTTGTGAACCTCTCAAATGCCTTAGGTGTTATATTTGTTAGTGCATTTCCTTCTCCCAATATCCTGACCCAGTTCATACTCAGGGCTTCCCTCATGGGTTTGCAACCTGTGGAGTTGCACAGGGTCCTATGCTTAGAAATGTACCACACTTGGTTTAATACTATGCTGTCACCATCTTGAAATTCTTAATAATTTTATCTTTGCACTGTATTTTGTAAGTGAAGTCTGATGGGGCAGTGGAACCTGCGCATGAACAGTGGAGATAGGTGCACCATACGTGTCCACCATTCTGTGCCATTCCATTAGCGCAAAGCATTTGCTGTGCTCCATGAACTCAGAATTCTCCAGCATACGTGGGAGTTCAGGGAGATGCAAAGCAAGGAAAAGGTAAGTAAGACTGTAGCTGAGTGAGAGGTGGGGACCGGGATGATGCAAGGAAAGAGAAAGATAGGACATAATTTCTTTTCTTTTCAGTCTTTCTTTACTCATCAGTAAGCCAAAGGTAGTATTGGTAGAATGTGTGTATTAAGAAGCGAAACTAACAGTTGGGTTATTTTTGTGCTGTTTTTCCACTGTTCTGCTAAGAACGAAGTATATATTCGAGTGTAAGCTAGGAGCTATGAATTGTGTCATTTCTATGATTCTGCATACGAGGTAAATAATCTTATATCTGCATTTAAAACTGATATTGCACAATATAAAGATAAGTGGTAGGACTCAAGTTAATAATTAAAAATTTTAATCGACAACAGTAGATAGCAAATTAAAATCCCATGAGAGGTCAGAGACTGCAGAAGAAAGGGAAAAACGTTATAAAGAATCTCTGGCAGCATTGTTTATTCCTGGTTTTTTTTTTTTTCCTTGAACAAGGGGCCCCACATTTTAATTTTGCACTGGGTCCTGCAAATTACATAGGTGGTCCTTTCAACACTGTGAAGTTATTTTGCAGTTGAATTACATGCTAAGGGCAATCAATGCACCACCTACCACTAGTCTTCATTGCTGGCCAGTCAGTGAGGGATCCAGCTCCAAAATCTCCTTTCAGAGTCTAGTTCCCAGGACAGCATCTGGGAGCTGTCTGAGGTTTGGTTCCCCACGAGGAAAGCTCTGAGATGGAGATTTGCTCATAGGTGCTGCCAGGTATGATTTCAGAAATATCTGCGTAGAGGTGAGGGAAGAAGGGAGGCAGAGGGAGAAGTTGCGTTGTAACGCAATTGTGACAGGAGCTTCAGATGATCTTATGGGGAGTTCTGGAGCTGGGGTGGACCTTTGGAGTTGTTCCAGTTGAGGCCAGGGGCCTGGACCTTTCTCCCCTCATGTTGATCAGGCATTGGATGCAGGCTGCGCCCAGGGAGTGGGTCATTCTCCCTCAGCTGAGGGCAGTTCCTGGAGAAGCGTTTAGTTGTTAGTCCCAGCAGCTAACACGCACAGCAGCAGGGGGATGAGCAACTCCTAAAGGGGGTCTGGGCAGCACAGAGTAGTGTCCACTGAGCAAGGCCCACGAAACAGCCCCAAACAGGAGGACATCAACAGATTCCAAAAGAAACAAAGATTCCCTCTGTCTTCCAGTTTTTAAAAAGTCAGACAGTGTAGAGCAGACAAGAAGAATGCTGCTGTCACATTCACCATATAATTACTTCAGTGGTTTAACTATGAGTATTAAAATAGAGTCAGGCCGATATCAGTTTTAGTACAAGAAAACTATTACTTAAAAAAAAAAATTCCCTCCCCGCCACCTTTTCTTCAGGCTCAAAGCCTATTCTATCCAGAGTCTTGATTATGGAGAAATGTGGAAACTAGCATACTCTTACTAAAGTGTTACCCTTGGGCTTCCCTGGTGGTGCAGTGGTTAAGAATCCGCCTGCCAGTGCAGGGGACGCGGGTTCGAGCCCTGGTCCGGGAAGATCCCACATGCCGCGGAGCAACTAAGCCCGTGCGCCACAACTACTGAGCCTGTGCTCTAGAACCCGCGAGCCACAACTACTGAGCTCGCGTGCTGCAACTACTGAAGCCCGCGTGCCTAGAGCCCATGCTCCACAACAAGAGAAGCCACCGCAATGAGAAGCCCAAGCACTGCAACTAAGAGGAGCCCACACTCGCCACAACTCGAGGAGGCCTGCGCGCAGCAATGAGGACCCGACACAGCCAAAAATGAATAAATAAAATAAATAAATTAAAAAAAGAAAGTGTTACCCTTGTAGCTCTTTACACTAGGAAAGAACTCAGACGTATCAGCTGCATAAGACAAGTGTTAGGGCCCACAGTCCAAACCTTACAAAACTGTCTGCAGTGTATAGCACAGTTTTAGAATTAAAAATAAAATGTTTCCCTTATGATTGATGAGATTACATAGGGGCTGGGTTGAGATGGCATGTGCATGTGTGTGAGTATATTGGTTGGGGGTAGAGTGGAAGGGACACACTTTACAAGTTTGAACTCGGTAAGCCCAAAGGGATCATGCTTGGCCTAGGTCCCAGGGTACAAGTTGAAAGATGATTCTTGGTCGTGTGTGTGTGACACCTGGTGTAGAGGCTGAAAGGAAGGCATGCCTTGTCGGGGATTTTCCCAGATGCTTTCTGGATTTCTCCGCCGTTGTCAGCAGCGCCTCCTTTTAGACATACAAATCACGTATACCGTGCACTGCCAGGGCACCACTGGTTCTGGGAGTAGCCTGCTAATTGTTCTTTCTCACTGGTATAATCCTGGGGAAAGGGAAGACCGGCAAGAAATCAACTTTTACAAGAACTCTATTTCTTGGTTTGAAGGAAAAAAATCAGGTCCTTTGGGCGTTGGATAGAATATCCAAGGTTATGGGGAGAGGCAGGCTCTGTCTCTCTGTTGGCCTAACTGTCCTGCTCAGGGTCGTAAGGTCAGAAGAAGCCAAACTTTCAGGGGAATAGAGGAAAGCTCAAAGCTCTAGCCATGGATAGGAGAGACAGCTTGAACTTCTCAGGCCCCCTTTACCTTGCTGCTCTTCCTCTTTCTTTTTTCTTCCTAAAACAGCAAGTTTTAGGAAGAAGAGGGTAAGAGGGTACCTCTAGGGTACCCTCTGCCTGTATTGAGGTTCCCAGTTGCTTCTTTGTAGACAAAGGTCTCTGGTTGTGCCAATGTCATTGACGCTCCGCTTTGTTTGAGGAAGTACTGCTTCCATGTCTGTGCACCCAGGCACTGCTAGGAGAATACGCTCCATTTCCTCAGACACAGGTTTCTCCACAGCTGATCACTCTCGGCCACCTTGTTCCAGTACTTGTTAACTTGGGAGACCTGTAGTACGCTGAATGCATCCAGCAATGAAGAGAGTCTCAACATTGGCATGTCAGGCAACAGGTCCCCCATCTTCTGCAGCCCGAGCCCGAATATGGGCAGGCTGGTGGGGGTGTTGGAGAATGATATTTAACCACCAGTTATAATCTTGATAAAGGAACAGAGTAGCACTCATTTTGGACCTTGCGGTTGGCTTGTTCCATACAGCTAGGTAGAGCATGGATTGCCATTAAATGAATTTGAAATAGAGGAAAAGTGTTTCATGAGGTAGGGAGAGATGCTGACACATTCTTGCTGCATTTTGAAAGACCAAACTTGGACTAAAGTCTTATCATCATAAGCAGAGCAGATTGTCCATTAGGGTATCTACTGGAAGACAGTACCTCAGAAACTCCCCCAGGGCTTACATACATCTTCAAACAAAATTCTGATTCCGGAGATTAAAATTCTCATAAAAGAGGAAAAGATCTCATAAATACCTCCTTGAGAAGGCATTCGGCCACTGTACTTTTTCCTTATCAGTTACTGTCCTCCCTCACCCCTCTCGCCGTCTAGTTTTTCTAGCTCCTAGGAAACAAAATTGTCATAGCATTCAAGATACCTTCTCTTCTCATAAAACAATAATCACACTGTAAACCCCAAGAATGCTGCAATAGGTGTCTCTGGTTCTTTACTAATGCCGCTAGTATTTGTCTAGCCTTAGAAAAGCTTTTGGCTCAGTGTCCTACTCATATTTTTGGGCTATAGCTTGCTAGAATTGTCAGGACAGGTAAAACATTTCCCTTTCAGCGTTCATTACAAGAAAAAAAAAAGTCCTATTGTATTTCTTAAAAGTGACTTGTGACTCATTTCCTTTTTTGGGATAGAGATATTTATAGCTTGAGATTTGGTTAGTGGTATACTTTTTGGTTGTGAAAAGTAATGCAAATGATTAGAGACTGAGAGATGCTGAAAATGGTATGAGTTTTATTCATTCATTTGCCACACCTACAGGATGCAGAAGAACTGTCTAGAAATGTTTTAATGAATAAATCTTATGCGCTCTTAGTATAACTCCCGAATTTAAGATTGAATTCTAAATTCCAGGTGCAGTTCATATTGAGGCAAAGGAATAAATTGCCACATTAGTGCAGACTTACTTTGACTAATATTTTTTCATTTTATTAAAAAAATGAAAATAGCTCTATTGTTTCTTTATAATTGTTAGTAAATGTTTATATTCTTAAATTATATTTACAGGCAGGAAAAAAGCCAGTCACACACGCTATTGCAAACATTTCAGAAAAGACAGTGACATATAAGGAAAAAACCATAAATGTTCATAATCTCACCATCCAGGGGTAATCAGCATTACGTTAGTAGTTTTTAGCCTTACAGTGTATTTTTATATTTATACATACGAAGGTATAACTTGCCAGCATGGGATTGTACGGTATATGGTGTGCGGCTTGCTTTTTTTATTCCTCAGTAAATGAGCCTCATCGTTTTTAGGGAATAGATAGATACACTTGTGAAATATATCCCTCTTTAGACTGCTTGCTATGGCAAAAGTGGAACCATTTCATAGCAAATGAATTATTCATCATTTTCTTAGCAGTTTGATGGAAAGACTGGATAGGCAGAGGAAACAGCAAATTTTTGCTTTGAACTTCTTCTTGCTTAATTATATTAAAGGAATATTTCTGGGGACAAAGGGTTTTTTGACTGTCATAGAGCCAAACAGAATGATCAAGAACTGTCAAAAGGCCTCTCAGGGTATAATAGTTCCTGGGTTTCCTGGGGGACTTGCTGGGGCCTCTTAGGAAATAATAGGGTGTATTTCTCCACAAGCATTAGTCTGAGTCTTCTGTTTGTTAGAAGAGCATATGAAATGTATCTGTGAACTTTTTGTTTTTGGATTGCCAAAAGTCTAAATCTAACACTATAATGTTACCGACTTCCAGATTTTTCCCTTTCATTTTTATTTCTAGCTGTGTATAGAACCCAAACTGAATGAAGGCTAGGAATGGGGGTGGGAGGGTTATAAATACATTATGTTTGAAAGTTCTTGCCTTATGTAGACAAGGTCAAAGTTCATTTTAGTCAAAATGTAGTTAGCTTGTTTTTTCCCACCTTGAATCACGTGTTGCTTGTGTAAACAAAAGGAGATTACACAGTGAAATTAGAATCCAGTAAAAACTTACCTGTTTGGGGCTTTGTAAGACATAGTCGTCCAAACTTGTCAAGTACTACCAAAGGTGAGAAATCTTAGTTGGTTGAAATTTGGCTGTGTTTCCGGAGCCTGAACTGGATTAGTAAGTGAGTACCTGGACTGAGTCATGATGTGAATGTTCAACAGCACTTACAGGGTGTGACTGCACTGTGTCACTGCACATGTGCACGTGGCCTTCCAAGTTGATCCAAAGGGATGCCTCTTTGCTTTATCATGGTCACCTCCCATATTTCTGAAGTGAAGCTTATAACCCAGAGAGGATAAAATTCCTGGGAAAATAGTTGAAAGACTTTGAAATTACCAGCAGTCTTGGCTTATGCTATCACATGACTCTGAAAGCCTTTTGCTGATAGAGTCACAGGGCTGGAAATGATGGAAAGAGGTCACGTAGTTCATTTTCCTGCCCAAGGCAGAACTATAAGTGTACACTGGTGGTCTTGCTTCTTGTTAAAATGGTGTGTTTTTTTTGTTTTTTTGTTTTTAACAAGAAAACACCTTTTTTTCTCAGTAATTACTAACTTGTGTTTACTTTTGTTTTAGTCACAGTAACTTTGTCTCAGGTTTGTTGGAGAACAAAAAAGAGTTACCAGATACTGAGTGATTAGGTTTCTCATAGAATTAGTTTGTACCACTGATGAAATTAAGTAGTCAAAATGATCTAATACGATAAAAGCAAGTTAAGGTAGTTATAAGTACACACACACACACACACACACACACACACACACACATACACGTTATATTACTAATGCCACGAGTAATGGCATATTGTCACAGACATATTTTCGAAAATCAGTTTTTCAGTAACTAAGTTAAAGTTTGGGAAAAAGTGTTTGAAAATCTCCTGGAGCATTTTGGCACATCCAGAGCTCTTGCCCTACATTCAACTGTGAAAACAATCAACTTTTCACATATTTCTCATTCATAAAAACAACCAATTCTGGAAGAAAGAAATGGAATTCATAACATTTTTTGAGGCTTTCCTAAGTTGAATTCATAGTTTAAAAAAAAACAGAAAACTTTTATGCTTTGCTTCTTCTATTTCTGCCTCCAAAATATATTTTGAACAAAAAGTCTCATGCAAATCAATGCCAGATTTTCTGGTCACTTGGAATGAACCGCAGACCAAAATAAACTCACATATAAGCACTACCCACAAGAAGATTACAGCTGCATTATACATAAACAGTTAAAAAGCAAGTTAAAAGTTAACGTAAGACTCTTGCAGATGGTGCATAATGGATTACCAGATAGTGATAAGGACAACTGCTTGAGGCCAAAGGGGGAAGAATATCAGTCATATCATCTCTATGATAAAAGTGAGTCAGAATAGACAACCTTTAGGGACCCCTTCAGGTTATAATTGAATGATACTCACCGATTCACAGTCAGGGTGATGTGGCATGACTGGATTCACTCAGGTTATATTTCTCTCTTTGGAGTTACGGAGAAAACATAAAGAAAAGTCTCTTTCTTTAGGAGTGTATTGCCTTTACTGTTTATTGTCGCTGCTATGAGAGACAGACATATAAAGATATAAATAATGTACAGAATTTATCTTGATGCTGTGTCTTTACATACAGCCAACCATGAAGCCCATACTCAGTAAAAATAAGCACAGAGTTTTCAACCCCCTTTGGAGGTAGCCGTCTTGGCCCACTTGTTCCCTTCTACCTTTGCTCTTCATGACCTGTTTCATCACTGCTCACTATATCACCCTTGCTCTGATCTTTTTGGATTTATCTCCATGTGATTGCCTTTGAACTTGGTGGCAACTTTGGCTTTGATAATTTTAACTCTGGGTAGTCTCTAGGGCACATCTGCTACCGGCTTTTGGCTCTTCTGACTATTGAACCCTCTGTCTTGTCATCAAATCCTCCCTAGTCTCAGAACCTACAGGGCCGTGTTTGGATTATATTTTGAAGGATGAACTGAATTCACAAAAGATAAAGTGGAAGAACATTCCAAACCAAGGCAATAACATATTCAAAGGTAAAAAATCCTGAAAGAAGTTGGCACATTTCACTATGCTGTGATGGTGTATTCAGATATTCGATCATCTTCAGAGGGACTTCTGTGGCTCCGAATACAATCTGATGGCTTGACTCTTGGCAGAGCTCATAAAGGGAGAGCCTAGGAGTGGGCATTTGATTTTATGGAATAATTGTCTGGGCAGAGAACATATATTGTAAATCATCTACATATACCAAGGTGAAGTGAGTGTGGATGAAGTCACCAAAGGAGAGTGTGCGAAGTAAAGCAAGAAGAGAAGTCAGGAAAGCGGCTGAGGAACATAAATGTCGAGGCAGTTGAAGCTTATCATCAACTAGGATATGGCACCAGTGTGAGCCTCATTGGTTAGCAGGGACATCACTAGGATTTGACATTGAAACAGGAGGTAGGGTACGTTCACAAAGAGGCGTTTAGTTTTGACTGACAATATTTATCGTTAATAATACCGTTAGTAAAGGTGAGGCATAATTACAAAGTGATGCCAGATGGACAAATGGTAGCATTTAAGAAAGATCTTTCATGGGATACCTCAAAGAGTGACATTCCTAATTTACAAACCGGCAGTAAGATCCAAAGTAGAGATAATGAGATACTCAGGGAGACGTTCAGATGAGCAATATGCTAAATCATGTTTTGCTATTTTTTTTTTCCGAATTCTCACATTCGGACTTCAGTACATATATTGCCATATTTTCTTTTTTTAGGCTGTTCTTTTTCCATAGGGCTATGGATCCCTAAAGTTTATATTCTCACTCTAGGTTGGAGATAATGGCAGTCAGAAACTGTTAGATAAGATCAATTAGTCAGTCTACTCGGGCAAGGAGTGGGGTTAAACTTGGGTGTGCCACTAAAATGGACCTCATCCGATAATACGATGCCTCACTGCCAAACTTCATGAATCTCCAAAGCTCTCTCTAGTCTACAGGGCATTCTTTGATTGTCTCTAATTCTTGCACAAAAACAAACACACAAACAAACAATATGGAAATATACTCATTTCTTTTCTTCCAGTATACGTAAGCTTTTTGCTTCTTCATTGACAGCTGGTTGGCCTCCTGAGACACGGTTCTGAGCAATATCCAGAAACAAGATTAGTGCCTGAGGAGGAACATTGTGAAATCAGTAAGAAAGCAACCTTGCTGATCCAAAGGAGCAAAATAGTTCTTTGGTTGGTGAGTGTTCCAAGCAAAAATGCTTAAAGGGTCCAGAGAGTTCTACTTCTCACCTGACTCAGGGTCAGTTAAATTTCATTTCTGTTGAGTCTTGGATCATGAATGGGTGAAACTGTTGCTCACTGTAGGGCAGCTCACTCATTTCCTTTGTTACATGCTCTTGTTTTGCCATGAACACTAAGTGACCTCAAACACATTTTTTTCTAAAATTGGAGCAACAAGGGACTTGAAAAAAAATGAAACTCATGAGACAGCTATCTCTCTTGGCTCCTGAAAAGGCTGCTTCTTAGTCGCCCCACGAAAGATGAAATGATGTTACTGACCCCATTTCTCAACAATGATAAATGGATTGCTTCGGCAATAAATGCAAGGATACTGGCTAAGAATGCTTTCAGAGCTTTATTTTTGCCTTATATGTTTATCATGGATTCAACCAATTAAAAGCTGAACCAAACTAGAGCTCAAAACATCACTTTTTTTTAAATGTTGCAAGGATTTCAAATATAAAATCACTAAAGACCTCATATGCACATTGAATGTCTCTTCCCCTCCCCCAAGTTCCATGTAAATAAAGTATATTTCTTGCATTCTACCATTAACTGTGCCAGATTATCAAGTTTTCTCCTGAACAAAGTTTGGATGCTTTCATTACAATTTCCTTGTAATATAATTATGACATTTTGAAGGAAATAAGAAGTCATCAGGAAACATTTAAAAAGATTACTGGCAAAGATATCTGCCTAATTCTGGAAGAAATCAGGTTTAGATTAAGCAACAGAAATGATAGAAGGAACTATATCTCTTATTTGGTAATTCGGAGAGACAAGGAATCTTTACTCCCTGCAAAAGGCAAACAAAATCCTCCATCTCTAAAAAAATCATTAAGTAAAAGTTCTTTATGGTGGCAGGTGGCGCTGATAGAAAGCCTCAGGAATTTTTTTGTTTGTTTATTTTTGTGTTGATTTATAGCTTGCATTTTTTCAAAAATGATTTCAGGTTACCAAGAGAATATGCTTGAAAGATTCAAAAGGTTGTTACAGAAAAGATCAACGTATGTGACTTAGCATTTGTGGTTCTGAAATAGATATGAACTTTTCTTAATGTGATAATTTGAAGGAAAATTCCTTTCTATATTTATTTTTCTATCTACCTACTTTGGTGTTTATTTAACAAATATTTATTTATTTATTTTTTAAGATTTGTTTTATTTTTTTTGATGTGGACCATTTTTAAAGTCTTTATTGAATTTGTTACAATATTGCTTCTGTTTCATGTTTTGGGTTTTTTTTGGCCACAGGGCATGTGGGATCTTAGCTCCCCGACCAGGGATCGAACCTGCACTCCCTGCATTGGAAGGCGAAGTGTTAACCACTGGACCACCAAGGAAATCCCAACAAATATTTATTGCTTATGTTCTTTGCACAGTTTGAAGCACTGGGGACCAAAGAAAGTGTAAGATTGAGGTGAGCCTTCAGCTGTTGTATGTGGGAGATGAGTGGTCTCCACTTTGCTGAAAAATCGCATAATTATTATTTATGATCAAAGAGAAAATTGTTCTCATAATCATCAGATGTTTGTTTCAGTAGACCAGTGTTTCCCCAAACTTGGCTAATCATCAAATCATCAGAGACACTTGTAAAACATAACTATTCCTAGCCCTCATCCTTGAATCTTTAATTCAAGGCCTGGCCGGTGGGGATGGGAATCTCTAGTTTTAACAGACAGCCAGGTGAGTTGGCTACTTAGCAAAGTGTCAACTACATGGTATAAGAGTATAAACTCTGTCCAGGCAGGGACCACGTCTTATTTACCTTGGTGTTTAGTGCTTAGCATTGTGCTGGGCACATAAGAGGCACTCGATAAATGTTTGTTAAACAGAACAGTAGACATCTCCACAAATAGCCTTTCTGGAAGGCCTCACTTCTTGTTATAGTTCTAACTTCATGCTGTCTGTGCTCTTCATTCCTTGATGCTTTTCCCACATGGTATAAATACTCCTCTCTGCTCACCAACTCTTAGCATCCTCATGTCATCTTTCATCTTGATCAAAAACATCAGTTTGAATAGAAAATTAATTACCCATCAGGATATTACTCATTTCTTTTGGCCTTCAGCCGGAGGATCTTTATGTAGCATATCAGTGTCTACAGACCTGGGTGTAGATTGGTATTAAGAATATTATAACTTGTGTTTATGTAATATCTTTCTCTTAGGACTGAAATCATTCTTCAGGCATTATTTAGCAAGTACAATCTATTCATCCCTCTGTAGGTGCGTATGTTGTCCTAAGGATGCCTTACACATGAGTCTAGTTGATTGGACCACCAAGAATTTAGTGGCAATGATTCTTCCACCTGGCTGCTGGGCCTCAGGGTGCCTGAAAAAGGTGTGTCCCAACAAGCAAAGGCATCTCCCCTTCAGACAGGCAATAGTTTGACGCTTAGTTTATAACTAGGTGTTACCTTACCTGGAGGGGTGAAACAAGGCTGGGGCAGGCCAAGGGAGGAGTGTCTTGGCAAAGAGGATGTGGTCAATGGTAGAAGCTTGTGACAGACTGACCTGAATCTTAGATGGGAAGACAGGAAGAATCTGATCCAACAGGTCAGAACTGACAACTGGTAGAAAGTGAAAGTGAAGATTGGCATGCTGAAGAGATTTCCCTGAGGTCACTGACTAGTTGACACAACCATGGATAAAACTGAACTTTGACCTAAAATCCAGTCACCAGACCACATCCTGTAGATACTCAACATCCTCGAAGGTCTAATCAGTCAACTTGTCTGGGCAAGGCTAATTGAAAGTTAGTCTTCTGAGAAGTCCCCCTATCCCGCCATTGAGCCCTAGATTCTAGGAGAAAAATTCCTGAGGTTATTCATCCCATTGCTTCTTGGAACACATACGTGGAAGAACATGTCTTAGTCAAGATAAATTTCCTTAGACAATTATCAAGCACTGATACTCTTACTGACAAGGCATGTATTTCTATACTGTTGGTTAGTAACTGATACCAGCTAGCATCAGATAATATTACATCAAATTTCTCTTCATTTGTGGTTAGACTTTTGCATATTCTGAGAAGACAGGTATGAATCACAGGTATTCAGCTATCTAACAAGTTCCCAGTATTTGCCAATCTCTGTAGGAACTTGAAGTTTTCCCAGTTGGCTTAGAGCCAGTGGGCCCTGCAGGCACTGTAAGGTGCTTATGGAAACCCAGCGTGTGCAGATTACTTCCAGCGTCGCTGAACCTCAGGGATGATAAATGCTTTATGGAGTAAAGAATGCTAAGAAGACGTTTAGTCCTCTCCTCCACGACTCTAGCTGCCCCCCAGATGTAAATCTTACTCAGTATTTTAATTGAACTTGTTAACCCCTTATTAAGGTTGTGACTTATGGCGTGAGAATTAGCTTTTTCAGGGAGTTTATAATTTTCCCTTCAGAAACAGAAATCTAATGACATAATCACTGAAGAGGATTTTTCTAGAATGGAAAATGGGAAGTCTCATTTTCAGTACAAGGGGAGAGTTAAATGCTGCATGTAGCAGAGTGACAATCCCATCTATCATTTTGACTCATTACATGATGTTGTATGAGCTCTTTTACTCCTTTCCCTGGTCTCTGATAAACCTTAGGAAAAGCCTGTTATAGAGTCCAGGCTTCATGAAGCTACATTTGTTAAGTATCTCCTAACAGCAGGAAATTTATTCCTCATTACACCTCTGTAGGATAGATATTTTCACTGCCATTTTACCACAAAAACTAAGCCTGAGAGACATTAAATAATTTTCTAAGATCACACAGTTATCAAGAGGCAGTGGTAGGCCTTGAATCTTATCCGTGTCTCTCTGGCTTCAGAACCCAAGCAGCATGACTTGTAACAGGAGGTTGGGGAAATAGATGAGTTGAAAGACCATAGTTTTTGGCTTGGCTTCACAACCAAGTGTGTGGATATATGAAATTTTATTCTTTCCAGTATCTGTCCTCATCTGTACACTGCTTGCTCTCATTTTATTCCACAGATTAATTTGTGAGGGGCCTATTGATAGCTCTGGTACCAAAGTTTCGACCGCAGTGAGAGACCCAAGGATGTCAAGGAAAAAACTCAAAGCAGCCATATTCAGTTATGGAAGACAGAGACGAAGAGGTTTGACACAGGGGACACTCTCTGAAAGTGAATGTTTAGGTAACTGCCCGTCTGGCCCTTGCATTTTGTCTTCTAAACTCCTGTGTTTAGTGGTTGGGTGTAGTTCCAAGGGTTGTTCTGTCTTTCTAAAGCCTTTAGAGAATTTCCTGGCCTGCCTTGTTGGAGTCAAACAGTGGTTTAAGGCAGTGGCTAATTAAAGAACTGCTGGTGATCCCTTTTAAGGTTTTCTAAACTATTAAGTGTTCTGAGAACTAGGGTAAAGTGCTCTAAAGATTTAAGATTTCACCTTTGTAGAACTATATGACCTGAAAATATAAACTTTATAAAAAAATAAATCAGAAAAGTCACTGTATAAGTTAGCTTCTCTGAATAAAAGAGTAATTTCTGCTTTTCATTTTACTTGGGATGTTTTCTCGTGGATCCAAAATAGGATTTAATCTTCAGAAACTTGTTTTTCACCTAGTTTTAATGGGCCATACCTGTCTCCTACAGCATCCCACAGTGGCCAGGGTCTGATGTTGTCTGTTAGAAGATTTATGTTTTTGTCTGGGTTCTCCCCCATTAGTTAGCTGTGTGTCCTTGAGCAAGTCTCCTAACCTTTCTGAGTTTCATTATTTGTAAATGAGGACACTGGGGTCTTTGACATCTTATAATCTCTGCCAGGTCTATATTCCGTGATCTTATGGTATACCATTTGGTTTCTGGTTTAAAAAAAATCCCTAAACTAATGATTTACCTATAGAATTATAATGTTACATTTATGATTACTATTAACAATTCCTTCTTAATTGTTTTCTAAATGCTATGATATGAATTTATGAGTCATTGGGAAGAGCTCAGGAAATAGAACCTTACATACACATTTTTATTTAAGGGGAAGAGTATGTGTTTCCAAGTATTTTAATGAAGAATCAAATGTTGAACTTGTCCGTTTAGCTGTTTAACTCATCCAAAGAGATACATGGGCTGTGGGAAGCTGGGAGTGGCTTTAATTTTACTCAGGAACAAACATTTTATTTCATGATATTTTAGTGTTGGAATTGTAATCATGTCTGTGTTCTATTCTACTTTTCTTTCTGGCCAAATAAGCAGATACGTTGTTTTACATAGTAAGGGTGTTGATGGTTTTTGAAAGGAAAACAATCTGATTTTTGAGCAGATTGTTTTTTATGGGTCAGCACTTTTGTGACTGTAACAGACTGTGACTGATTAAGACAAATGGTTGTTGGATGACTTGAAGGAAGGAGAGGTTTATTCAATGAGCAACTAGAGAGGGTAATAATTCTGGCTTTTGAGAGCAGCCAGGAGTCTCTAGCCATCGAACACAAATTCTAGCTATAGACACCAAGGCTTGGCAATATCAAGTCTCATTTGGAAAACTTTTTTCTTACACTGGGACATGTCAGATTCCCAGTTGAAAAGGAGGTCTACTGAAGATACCCTAATTAAAGATAATTCTGATAAGACTAAAGAGACATGATAACTAAATGCAAGGAATGGTCTTAGATTGAATTCTGGACTGAAAAAAATTGTGTAAAGAACGTCACTGGGACAAATGGCAAAACTGGATTTTTGACTCTGGATTAGAAAATAAAATAACTAAATTCTGATTTTAGTTATCATACTGTGGTTATGTCAGAGAATGCTTTTGTTCTTAGGAAGTATAGATGGAAGTATTTAGGAGGAAAGGGGCATGATGTATACAACCTATTGTTAAACTGTTCATAAAGAATAATATACATACATAGGATAGTAACTCATAAAGCAATTTCGCTTGCAACTTCTTTTGTAAGTTTGAAAGTAAAATGTTACCATAAAGAGAAAAAACTTGCCTGATTTTGCAGAATTGGGGGAAATGTTAACAAATTCATCACATTCCCTTTGGCCAGGACCAGCAAGCTGGTGAACTTCTAAACTTAGAAATTCAAGGATTTAGATGAAAATAAAAGCCTTAAGCTTATTGGTACCATGAAACCATAAGCCTTGCCCTCTCTCCTTACTTAACATCGCAACCTGTTCTTTTGTATCATTATCCTTTGTCCTGGATCAGTCTGGGTAAGAGCTTGAGTTAATCAGTTCCACTCTTTCAGAAAGTCTTTGTAATACCTTGACCTAAGTCAGAAGAAATATGTGTAAAATCTCCCCAGGAACTGGGGAAGACTTCAGTATTTTTCAAGCTAGTGGGCCTTTTTTGTTGTAAGCCAAGGACTGTAGATTATATTTCACATCTCTCTCACCCAGCTTAGTCTCTTCTCCCTTTTCTCACTATAAAGGCAAAAACCCCGAAATCCTGGCCTTTGTGAAGCCGTTCGTGTGTGTGTATGGTGGTGCAGTTTCAGCCACCCCAATCACCAGGAACAATAATGCACAATTAATATTGTGCAACAGTCTGTTGCCCTCCTAAGGGTCAAATTAAAATTGACGCATCTAATCATGTTTTCACTGAGACTCATGCAAGTTGCTGGGAGAAGGCATCGGTGGGCTATAGAAAGAGGGCAACCCGTTAGGGTCTTTTATTTTAACAGGAGTATTTGTTTTTACATGTGGCTTTTCATTGCTCCTGGAGTATTAACAACATAATGCTGAAGATACCAGGCTCATATTTGCAATTCCCACCCAAAGAGCTACCTTTGATCTCATCTGGAGTTCATATTCTGGGAGTCTTGGGGAATAAAAGTCTTTTCTTGCTACTTCATGGCTGTAAAAGCATGTCTGATTTGGGGGCTTCACATAAGCTGTCTGTGAAGTAGAGGCTGCTTTGAAAGAATCTGGTCAGCTGTAACATTCCTGGAGGAGCAGGGTGTTCAGAGAACACGATTCTTCTTCGAAACAAAGATCCTCATCAGAGTTGTGAGGCCGAAGGAGGTTAGAAGGATACTTTTGCCTTCAGGGTGTCCCATCTCAGCCTCTGGGTACTAGTCTGGGCAGGTAACCAGGCTGAGCAGGCTGTGCTTTAGCTGACACCTTCAGGATGAACAGACAGGGAGAAACTTGTAGTCATTTTTCTTGGCAGAAGCCACAACCCAGCCCAAGTTAATTATGTCTGAGGAGAAGAATAGTGTCTGGGCACCTGCAATTTTCAATTTGGTACCTCATTTTCCAGTGCCAAGCATTCTATCAAGCCATTCACATATGTCTTCACAAAGTCCCTTCCTGGTTTCTCATCAGACAATGGGAACTCTGAGTTTAGAAACTTCTCTGTGATTGTCACTGTTTACTGAGAACTTCGTATGTGCCAGAGCTGATTAAATAGCTCTACATACATCCTGTCTTTTAATCTTGATAACAACCCTTTGAAGGAGTTATTATTGTTGCTCCCACTTAGTAGTTGAGAAAACTGAAGCTTAGAGAATATCTTGCCCCAAATCACATGACTGAATATTGTGGAACTGGTGCTTCACATCAAGCCTGCCAGACTGAAACACTCAAGGTTTACATAAAGTTCTGTCTAGGAATAAATGTTTCTTCTCTTAACATACCTATGAATTAGAGGGTGGGCATTTTTGGGTCTGATTTTGTAGCCAGACCTAACTTAGGGGTTTTCCCCAGAACTACAGATTGTTAGAGCTAAACACAGAACTGCTCCTCTCTGTATTATTTAAATCTGTTCCTTTTCCTAATAATAAACGTCATTGGCAATGTATTGTCTTTAGAAAGGCTCTGACTTAAGGATTAGGAAAGGCTGATAAAATTACCTTCAAAAGTGTATAACTTGCTGCTCAACTGACTCCTTCCCCACAAACCGTAAATATGCAAGTCTCTCATCTAAAAACAAAACAAAACAAACAAAACAAGAAAGCAAACAAAAATCACCTCTCTCAATCCTACATCCTCCTTTATCTACAGTCCTATCTGTCTCTTTCTCTTAGCAGTCAAGTTTCTTGGGAAAAAAGTGTTGACAGTTACAGTTTCCGTTTTTTGGCATTCTGCTCATTCTTAAACCTACTGCAATCTGTCTCCTACACACATCTCCACACTGCACTAACACTTTTCTGGAAAGGTCATCAGTTTCCCCAACGTCAAAGTCAGTGTATCCTCCACCCTCTAATATTTTTAATAAAATTTTCAATCATTCAGAAAAGTTAAAAGAACTATACAGGGCATAGTTCTAGCCATATACCTAACCTCTAAATTCTACAAATAATGTTTTACTGTATTTTCTTTATCTGTCTGTCCTTCCATCCATCCATCAATCCATCCAGTTCAAAGTAAGTTGCAAGCTTCAGTGTACTTCACTTCTAAGAGTGTATGTCATTGACTAGAGTTCAATGCATTCTTTTTAATATTCTTCTTTCCTGACTTTAACTTCTCATGGTATCTTGTCACATCTCTGTGCTGAAACTCCCAAACCCAGGCTTAACCATTTCCGACACTGGTATCCAATTATCTAATGAACAGTCAGATATCAGAGTCTTCTTATAATTCTCTTTTGCTTGACACTGTTTCTTCTTTCTCTCTTTGGCCTTTCCCTTTCAATATATTTTCTGTCCCTTTTTCTCTCACCCACTCCTTAAACATTGTGTGTTTGATCTCTCTGACTTGGCTATTCTCTCATATCTCCATCATTTCCCTGTATCTTAGGTTTTGTTCCCTATGAAACAGATTATATGATAGAGGTTTGCATGTAGGACGTTGGTTGGGGGAGTGCTCTTAGGAACAATACAAAGTGAAGGAAGCAGGATGACATTATTACAGAGGGCACAGCTGCCTCCAAGTAGAGCTCTGGAATTTGAACAGCTCTTTAAAACTGTCCCAAATCAAGGCAAGGCGGCTAGGCCTTTTATCCTTGTATCAAACAGTGATTAGAAATCCACTGTTCACCTTGGGCCTTTTTGATGAGGCTTCTGTGGTGTTATGCTAAACTAAAACCCAGAGTTTGGGAAATCACTGCTATGAGTTGTTATGTACTATGGCTTGCCCTGGTTAGAGACTGCACCTTCTCTGAAAATTACTGTTTGCTCAAGGAAACCTGTGTGTGTGTGTGTGTGTGTGTGTGTGTGTGTGTGTGTGTGTGTCTATTCAAAGTGACCAATGAGAAACTAAAGGATTTAAGAAGAAAATAAGGAGGAGGACATATCTTTATTACCCACTAGCAGAGAGACCCTGAAGTGGGCCTAGACTGGGAAATAGGTATGTCACATATGGCAGTGTAGGCTGTGTACCGCAGAACTCCAGGGATTGCCTTTCATCTGGTAACTAAACCTATTACTGTCCCATTCAACTGATCTGTCTTCCTCAATTATTTTATGAGACAAATTCACACTCTTGAATTTTATATTTTACTTCCCCTCATTTTTATCCTTACTGATTTTTTGTCTACTTGTTCTATCAATTATTGAGAAAAGGTATGTTGAAACGTCTGACTATAATTGTGGATTGTCTGTTTCTTCTTTTAAGTTCTATTGGTTTTTGCTTCACGTATCTTCAAACACTGTTTTTAAGAGGCTTATATATTTATGATTAATATGGCCTCTTGACTCCTTTATCATTATTAAATGTTCCTATTTATCCCTGATATTTCCTGTTCTGAAGTTTACTTTCTCTGATATTAATAGAATCACTTCAGCTTTCTTATGCTTACTGTTTGCATAGTATATATTTTTCCATCCTTTTCTTTTTAACCTATCTGAGTCTTTTATTTAAAGTGAGTTTTGTGGAAACAGCATATCATTGGGTTTTACCTTTATGACGCAACCTGATGATCTATGCCTTTTAATTGGAATGTTTAGGCCATTTACATTTAATCTGGTTGTTGTAGTTTGGTTTAAATTTATCACCTTGTTATTTGTTTTTTATTTATCCTGTATCTCCTTTGTTCCCTTTTCCCTTTTTTCTTTCTTTTTTTTAAATTTTAAACATCTTTATTGGAGTATAATTGCTTTACAGTGGTGTGTTAGTTTCTGCTTTATAACAAAGTGAATCAGCTATACTATAGTTGCCTTCTTTCTTGAATTGACTATTTTGTATGATTGCGTTTTTCTACCATTGATTTATTGATAATAACTCTTTGTTTCATATTTTTGGCAGTTGCAGTAGAATTTATAGTACACATTTTTAACTTATCACAGTTTACCTTCAAATAATGTTATACCACTTCATATTCAGTGCAAGAATCTTACATTTTCAGCTCCCATCCTTTGTGGTATTCTATATATAAAACCTACAATACACTGTTATCATTATTGCTTTAACTTTTATTTTTTTAAAAGATAAAAAATTTCTTTATATTTACTCTCACATTTACTATTCCTGGTGCTCTTTATTCCTTTGTGTAAATCCAAATTTCCATCTGGTATCATTTTCCTTCTGCCTGAAGAACTTCCTGTAGTACAGCTCTGTTGGTGATGAATTCTCTCAGCTTTTGTTTGTCCCAACAATCTTTATTTTGCCTTCATTCTTGAAAAATATTTTCACTGGATGTAGAATTCTACGTTGACACTTGTTTTCTTCCATCACTTTAAAGATGTCATATCATGAAAAGCAAGCCCTGGAGTTTTGTGTTACACAGCCTGCATCACCATATGTGGCAATCCCGTGTCCCAATCCAGGCACACTTCAGGGCCTCTCTGCTAGTGTGTGATAAAGATATGTCTTCCTCCCCCAGTGCTTCTTGAATTCTTCTTGTTTCCTACTGGCAACTTGGGATAGAACACACACACACACACACACACACACACACACAGACACGTTTCCTTGATCAAATCATAATTCTCAGAGATGGTATAGTCTAATTCACTATTGAAGCAGAGAAAGATTTTCCTCAAGTCAATGTTATCTGCCTGTAGGACTTTATGTAATCATGAAGAGAACATTCAATTCCCCTTTTCTAAAGTTTGGATTCCATATACTATGTGTCTTGCCTTGCACAAGATATTAGGTTAATAGTATGAATGGGTAACAGGGTTATCTTCTGACATCCTCTTTTGCTTACACAAAGAATTGGCAAAAATTTTGAAGTGATAGTTTTTTCTTAAATTGGGCCACATCAAGTTTTTAATCTGTTCCTAATCAGAGGATATGTGACTGTATGTTTATTTTTCACTTTCAGTTATACTTATATAATATCATTCCTCTCCTCTTAAAGATGAGACTGATTATTTTCTCCTTTGGGATCTCATTGTATCCTGAAAATTAATCATAACACCTGTAACATTTCACTGCATTTATTTATTTACACATCACTTTTTATTCTATATATCTGTAGAAGACAAAAATCAGTAATTTGTTTTTGTTTCTAGAACATTGCATAATACATGAGACATAATCTAAGAAATATTTGTTGATTGAATTAATGAATGAATGAAGCCCTGTGTAATTATTTTGGTGCTATTGCCTAAATCATGATATTAATCGAGGATGTATGTTGGTCATTATTGTTCAAAGAGTTTTGATTTTAGCACTATTAGTATGATTTTGTAATATGTATAGTCAGTCAGTTTTGTGAAAACAATATGAAAATTACAGCAAGGAGTATGTTTGGTGAAATAAACCTGTAATCTTTGTGAATATCTTTCAGTGTAGTCAAAACACTTGGAGAAGTTAGTAGTTGCTTTTTTTTTTTTTGTATCCAGTTTTTATTTTTTATTTTTTTTAACATCTTTATTGGAGTATAATTGCTTTACAATGGTGTGTTAGTTTCTGCTTTATAACCAAGTGAATCAGTTATACATACACATACGTTCCCATATCTCTTCCCTCTTAAATCTCCCTCCCTCCCACCCTCCCTATCCCACCCCTCTAGGTGGTCACAAAGCACTGAGCTGATCTCCCTGTGCTATGCGGCTGCTTCCCACTAGCTATCTATTTTACGTTTGGTAGTGTATATATGTCCATGCCACTCTCTGGACAGCTACATGTAAAAGAATAGTAGTTGCTTTTTGAGGATGTCTGCTGGTGAAAAAAATGAAAGACCTAGTAGGAACTAGATGGAGAAGTGGTTTGAAGTGGTTAAATTCTTTAATATATGAGGCCAAGCCATGATATAAAAATGTACAAAAAGGGATTGGAAACATGGCAGTGGTGTAGATCCTTTGAGAATTCAGGCCTGTTCATTTAGACCTCTCCAGATTGGCGCCAGAGGGGCCAGGAAGTTAGGGCAGAAGAGTCTCTGCTATCTCAACTTTTTTGCCTGGAGTCCAAGTAGAATGCTTTGGCAGAACCCTAGAGACCAGTAGTTTGTCCAATCTAAATATATTGAAAGTTACCCTTAGGAATGAACAGTAGCTTACTGATTCTTGATACAGTCCACAGAAAGTTTAATTTGTTTATTTTATAAGGTGGTCAAACATCCATCCACAGTTTCCAGAGTTAATATCACAACAGTAACACAATAGGACTCATGTATACAAAACTATTTGGAAAAGAGAAAAGGAAACAGAACATTGCTTTATGCATGTTACCAATGGACTCCTGGGAGGACATTAATTGGAGGTAAACAGGGACGTTCAGAATTTTGTGTATTTTAGTTTGGGAGCTGTTTGTACTGAGAGAACCTTGGCAAGGACTATGAACTGTGGACTCTGACTTAACTTTATTTTTCAGAAAAGGAACAGTCTTGCATGTTAAGAGGACAACAGAATTAACACTAATCTGCCCACTTTTTGGGTCACATCTGTGCTGCAGATTTGGCTGTAAATGGAGTGGTTGCATTTCCTAGTCCTAGATCTGAGAAAACATGTTCATGAATTATTATGATTATAAATACAGCCTATAAAAATGCATACATGTGTGTTCAAACACAAGCATAGATGCCCTCACATGTACCTCCTCATAAATGGTGCTACAATTGTAACATAAGCTATAATAGATCTTGTTGGTTGCCATTTACGTATATGTTTTTTCCTCCAACAAGTGACTGAAATTTAGAAGTTATTTGTAAGCTAGTTATAGCTAGAACCATAAACTCAGAAACTTTCAGGACAGAGTGTATTTTATTTTATTTATTTATTTATTTTCTCTTTAACAGATGGTTTTTTTTGTTTTGGGTCCAGATTTTCTTTTATTTATTTCTTTGTACAGTAGGTTCTTATTAGTTATCCATTTAATACACATCAGTGCATATATGTTAATCCCAATCTCCCAATTCATCCCCCCACCCCCGCCATCCCCCACCACTTCCCCCCTTGGTATCCATACGTTTGTTCTCTACATCTGTGTCTCCATGTCTGCCCTGCAAACCGGTTCATCAGTACAATTTTTCTAGGTTCAACATATATGCGTTAATATACGATATTTGTTTTACTCTTTCTGACTTACTTTACTCTGTATGACAGCCTCTAGATCCATCCACGTCTCTACAAATGACCCAATTTCATTCATTTTTATGGCTAAGTAATACTCCATTGTATATATGTACCACATCTGCTTTATCCATTCATCTGTCAATGGGCATTTAGGTTGCTTTCATGACCTGGCTATTGTAAATAGTGCTGCAGTGAACATTGGGGTGCATGTGTCTTTTTGAATGATGGTTTTCTCTGGGTATATGCCCAGTAGTGGGATTGCTGGGTCATATGGTAATTCTATTTTTAGTTTTTTAAGGAACCTCCATATTGTCCTCCATAGTGGCTGTATCAATTTACATTCCCACCAACAGTGCAGGAGGGTTCCCTTTTCTCCACACCCTCTCCAGCATTTGTTGTTTGTAGATTTTCTGATGATGCCCATTCTAACTGGTGTGAGGTGATACCTCATTGTACTTTTGATTTGCATTTCTTTAATAATTAGTGATGTTGAGCAGCTTTTCATGTACTTCTTGGCCATCTGTATGTCTCCTTTGGAGAAATGTCTATTTAGATCTTCTGCCCATTTTTGGATTGGGTTGTTTCTTTTTTTAATATTGAGCTGCGTGAGCTGTTTATATATTTTGGAGATGACTCCTTTGTCCGTTGATTCATTTGCAAATACTTTCTTCCATTCTGAGGGTTGTCTTTTTGTCTTGCTTATGGTTTCCTTTGCTGAGCAAATGCTTTTAAGTTTCATTAGGTCTCATTTGTTTATTTTTGTTTTTATTTCCATTACTCTAGGAGGTGGATCAAAAAAGATCTTGCTGTGATTTATGTCAAAGAGTGTTCTTCCTATGTTTTCCTCTAAGAGTTTTATAGTGTCCAGTCTTACATTTAGGTCTCTAATCCATTTTGAGTTTATTTTTGTGTATGGTGTTAGGGAGTGTTCTAATTTCATTCTTTTACATGTAGCTGTCCAGTTTTCCCAGCACCACTTATTGAAGAGACTGTCTTTACTCCATTATATATCCTTGCCTCCTTTGTCATAGATTAGTTGACCATAGGTGCGTAGGTTTATCTCTGGGCATTCTGTCTTGTTCCATTGATCTATATTTCTGTTTTTGTGCCAGTACCATGCTGTCTTGATTACTGTAGCTCTGTAGTATGGTCTGAAGTCAGGGAGTCGATTGCTCCAGCTCTGTTTTTTTCCTTCAAGACTGCTTTGTCTATTCGGGGTCTTTTGTGTCTCCATACAAATTTTAAGACTTTTTCTTCCAGTTCTGTAAAATATGCCATTGGTAATTTGATAGGGATTGCATTGAATCTGTAGATTGCTTTGGGTAGTATAGTTATTTTCACAATATTGATTCTTCCAATCCAAGAACATGGCATATCTCTCCACCTGTTTGTATCGTCTTTAATTTCTCTCATCAGTGTCTTGTAGTCTTCTGCAAACAGGTCTTTTGTCTCCTTAGGTAGGTTTATTCCTAGGTATTTTATTCTTTTTGTTGCAATGATAAATGGGAGTGTTTCCTTAATTTCCCTTTCAGATTTTTCATCATTATTGTGTAGGAATGCAAGAGATTTCTGTGCATTAATTTTGTATCCTGCAACTTTACCAAATTCATTGATTAGCTCTAGTAGTTTTCTGGTGGCATCTTTAGGATTCTCTGTATAGTATCATGTCATCTGCAAACAGTGACAGTTTTACTTCTTCTTTTCCAATTTGGATTCCTTTTATTTCTTTTTCTTCTCTGATTCCTGTTGAATAACTAGGACTTCCAAAACTCTGTTGAATAACCGTGGTGAGAGTGGACATCCTTGTCTTGTTCCTGATCTTAGAGGAAATGGTTTCAGTTTTTCACCATTGAGAATAATGTTTGCTGTGGGTTTGTCATATATGGCCTTTATTATGTTGAGGTAGGTTCCCTCTATGCCCACTTTCTGGAGAGTTTTTTATCATAAATGGGTGTTGAATTTTGTCAAAAGATTTTTCTGCTTCTATTGAGATGATCATATGGTTTTTATTCTTCAATTTGTTAATATGGGGTATCACATTGATTGATTTGCGTATATTGAAGAATCTTTGCATCCCTGGGATAAATCCCACTTGATCATGGTGTATGATCCTTTTAATGTGTTGTTGGATTCTGTTTGCTAGTATTTTGTTGAGGATTTTTGCATCTATATTCATCAGTGATATTGGTCTGTAATTTTCTTTTTTTGTAGTATCTTTGTCTGGTTTTGGTATCAGGGTGATGGTGGCCTCATAGAATGAGTTTGGGAGTGTTCCTTCCTCTGCAATTTTTTGGAAGAGTTTGAGAAGGATGGGTGTTAGCTCTTCTCTAAATGTTTGATAGAATTCATTTGTGAAGCCATCTGGTCCTGGACTTTTGTTTGTTGGAAGATTTTTAATCAGAGTTTCAATTTCATTACTTGTGATTGGTCTGTTCATATTTTCTATTTCTTCCTGGTTCAGTCTTGGAAGGTTATACCTTTCTAAGAATTTGTCCATTTCTTCCAGGTTGTCCATTTTATTGGCATAGAGTTGCTTGTAGTAGTCTCTTAGTATGCTTTGTATTTCTGCAGTGTCTGTTGTAACTTCTTTTTCATTTCTAATTTTATTGATTTGAGTCCTCTCCCTCTTTTTCTTGATGAGTCTGGCTAATGGCTTATCAATTTTGTTTATCTTCTCAAAGAACCAGCTTTTAGTTCTATTGATCTTTGCTATTGTTTTCTTTGTTTCTATGTCATTTATTTCTGCTCTGATCTTTATGATTTCTTTCCTTCTGCTAACTTTGGGTATTGTTTGTTCTTCTTTCTCTAGTTCCTTTAGGTGTAAGGTTAGATTGTTTATTTGAGATTTTTCTTGTTTCTTGAGGTAGGCTTCTATTGCTATAAACTTCCCTCTTAGAACTGCTTTTGCTGCATCCCATAGGTTTTGGATTGTCGTGTTTTTGTTGTCATTTGCTCTAGGTATTTTTTGATTTCCTCTTTGATTTCTTCAGTGATCTCTTTGTTATTTAGTAACGTATTGTTTAGCCTCTGTGTGTTTGTGTTTTGTACTTTATTTCCCTGTTATTGATTTCTAATCCCATAGCGTTGTGGTCAGAAAAGATGCTTGATATTATTTCAATTTTCTTAAATTTACTGAGGCTTGATTTGTGACCCAAGATGTGACCTATCCTGGAGAATGTTCCATGCGCACTTGAGAAGAAAGTGTAATCTGCTGTTTTTGGAAGGAATGTCCTATAAATATCAATTAAATCTATTCGGTCTATTGTGGAATGTTTAAATTTAAAGCTTGTGTTTCCTTATTAATTTTCTCCTTGGATGATCTGTCCATTGGTGTAAGTGAGGTGTTGAAGTCTCCCACTATTATTGTGTTACTGTCGATTTCCTCTTTTATAGCTGTTAGCAGTTGCCTTATGTATTGAGGTGCTCCTATGTTGGGTGCATATTTATTTATAATTGTTATATCTTCTTCTTGGATTGATCCCTTGATCATTATGTAGTGTCCTTCCTTGTCTCTTATGACAGTTTTTATTTTAAAGTCTATTTTATCGGATATGAGTATTGCTACTCCAGCTTTCTCTTGATTTCCATTTGCCTGGAATATCTTTTTCCATCCCCTCACTTTCAGTCTGTATGTGTCCCTAGGTCTGAAGTGGGTCTCTTGTAGACAGCATATATATGGGTCTTGTTTTTGTATCCATTCAGCAAGCCTGTGTCTTTTGGTTGGAGCATTTAATCCATTCACGTTTAAGGTAATAATCAATATGTATGTTCCTATGACCATTTTCTTAATTGTTTTGGGTTTGTTTTTGTAGGTCCTTTTCTTCTCTTGTGTTTCCCACTTAGAGAAGTTCCTTTCGCATTTGTTGTAGAGCTGGTTTGGTGGTGCTGAATTCTCTTAGCTTTTGCTTGTCTGTAAAGCTTTTGATTGCTCCATCGAATCTGAATGAGATCCTTGCTGGGTAGAGGAATATTGGTTGTAGGTTCTTCCCTTTCCTCACTTTAACGGTATCATGCCACTCCCTTCTGGCTTGTAGAGTTTCTGCTGAGAAATCAGCTGTAAACCTTATGGGAGTTCCCTTGTATGGTATTTGTCATATTTCCCTTGCTGCTTTCAATAATTTTTCTTTGTCTTTAATTTTTGCCAATTTGATTACTATGTGTCTCAGCGTGTTTCTTCTTAGGTTTATCTTGCCTGGGACTCTCTGTGCTTCCTGGACTTAGGTGGCTATTTCCTTTCCCATGTTAGGGAAGTTTTCGAAGCTAATCTCTTCAAATATTTTTTCAGGTCCTTTCTCTCTCTCTTCTCCTTCTGGGACCCCTATAATGCGAATGTTGTTGCATTTAATGTTGTCCCAGAGGTCTCTTAGGCTGTCTTCATTTCTTTTCATTCTTTTTTCTTTATTCTGTTCTACAGCAGTGAATTCCACCATTCTGTCTTCCAGGTCACTTATCTGTTCTTCTGCCTCGGTTATTCTGCTGTTGATTCCTTCTAGTGTAGTTTTCATTTCAGTTATTGTATTGTTGATCTCTGTTTTTTTGTTCTTTAATTCTTCTAGGTCTTTGTTAAACATTTCTTGCATCTTCTCGATATTTGCCTCCATTCTTTTTCCGAGGTCCTGGATCATCTTCACTATCATTATTCTGAATTCTTTTTCTGCAAGTTTGCCTATCTCCATTTCATTTGGTTGTTTTTCTGGCGTTTTATCTCATTCCTTCATCCGGTACATAGCCCTCTGCCTTTTCATCTTGTCTATCTTTCTGTGAATGTGGTTTTTGTTCCACAGGCTGCAGGATTGTAGTTCTTCTTGCTTCTGCTGTGTGCTCTCTGGTGGATGAGGCTATCTAAGAGGCTTGTGCAAGTTTCCTGATGGGAGGGACTGGTGGTGGGTAGAGCTGGCTGTTGCTCTGGCGGGCAGAGCTCAGTAAAACTTTAATCCGCTTCTCTGCTGATGGGTGGGACTGGGTTACCTCCCTGTTGGTTGTTTGACCTGAGGCGACCCAACACTGGAGGCTACCCGTGCTCTTTGGTGGGGCTAATTGCAGACTCTGGGAGGGCTCACGCCAAGGAGTACTTCCCAGAACTTCTGCTGCCAGTGTCCTTTGTCCTTGTCCTCACGGTGAGACACAGCCACCCCCCGCCTCTGCAGGAGACCCTCCAACACTAGCAGGTAGGTCTGGTTCAGTCTCCTGTGGGGTCACTAGTCCTTCCCCTCAGTCCGATGCCCACACACTACTTTGTGTGTGCCCTCCAAGAGTGGAGTCTCTGTTTCCCCCAGTCCTGTCAAAGTCCTGCAATCAAATCCCGCTAGCCTTCAAAGTCTGATTCTCTAGGAATTCCTCCTCCCGTTGCCAGACCCCCTGTTTGGGAAGCCTGACATGGGGCTCAGAACCTTCAGTCCAATGGGTGAACTTCTGTGGTATAAGTGTTCTCCAGTCTGTGAGTCACCTACCCAGCAGTTATTGGATTTGATTTTATTGTGATTGCGCTCCTCCTACCGTCTCATTTGGCTTCTCCTTTGTCTTTAGATGTGGGGTATCTTTCTTGGTGAGTTCCAGTGTCTTCCTGTTGATGATTGTTCAGGAGTTAGTTGTGATTCTGGTGTTCTTGCAAGAGGGAGTGAGAGCACGTCCTTCTATTCCGCCATCTTGAACCAGTCCCCGACAGAGTGTGTTTTAATTTGATGACCCTAACTTTTGGTGTATGTGCTTCAGTTTGCTTTATTTTACTCCTGTGTGTAAACAAATCAGATTGTGCAGGATTGTGTCAGGTTGTGTGGGACATGTGCAGCTGATAGACTTCTTCAGACATGATTTATAGGGCAGTAGTGGCCTCTTTAGCATATAATGTAAGATCTGAGCCCTCAATTGAGAAGTCTCAATGATGGTCCTCAGTGTGTTCTGTCTTGGAGCCTTGCAGTTGTGCTCATCACATCAGAGTGTATTGCAGTTATGGATCTTCAAGATTGAGTATAGCTCATGCCCAAATAGGAATTATTCTTGCAATTTTATTTTAATACATTTTAAGTCCAGAAATCCAGTTCCCCTTTTATCTGTTTCTAAGAGACTAAATAACATGGCCATGACTGTCTTGAAAATTTTGCATAGTGATTTAAAGCATGTTCTCTGGAGTTAGAGAGCTTGATTTTGTCAGCTGGTACTACTACTTATAAGGCCTCTATTTCCTTATTCGTGATATGTGGCTATTAATGACATCCAGATTATAAGGTTGTTTTGAGGAGCCTGTAAAGTGCCTCTCACAGTGCTTGGTATCTGGTAAGCACTCAGTAAACGTAAGCTATCCTTATTAAAACAATTATTATTATAGTTCTACTACAAGAAGGGTTTAAGTAATATCTATCATCTATTTACTGAGAAAGGTCTGTTGATGTACTGGTAAATGTCTAGCTTCATGGAAGATCAGGTAAATGTAAATTGCAGTGTTATGTGCATCACAGACACAGGGAAAGAAGCCAAGTACAGCCATAAATTTCACTAGGGCTTTATTTTTTTAAAGCATAATGGTATGAGAAAGCTAAGTCAAATAAAAAGCATTATGAAATCAGCACTATTTTAATATCACGTTAGCAATTACATGGGATTATCCTAGAGTGATTTCCAAGTGACTTATTCTGTAACCCAAACCAGTGCATTTTGTACACACATACACAAGCATACACTTGCACGTGAGCATGTAGCATCCAGTCATTGATTTAGGAACAAAGACTCCCCGAGGGAGTTTCAAAAACTCTGCTATGTCCCAGCATGCTATTCTATATTTTACGTCCATTTCTGAGTCAGCAGAAACATGTGTAAAATCATATAAAGTCTGATAACTCCCCTGCTATCCTATGAAGCCAGAACCCACATATGGGGGTGGTGTGAATTACTTATCCTCTCCTAGGTCTGGAACATGTCATTACCACAAAATTCATTCCCTATGCAATCATCAGGGTCGATGGTAATATAAGAACAGTTGGGCATGAAACCACAGTAGATTGTCAGGATTGTCTAGCATATGGTGGATCAGAAACAGAGGTATTGCCTTCTGATCTCTGGGGAAGTAATATTGTACTGTAGGCTGCGCAACAGGCCACTAACGTTGGGGCTGAAAATTCTAATCATTCTTTTGTCTCTAACCTGTGGTGTCATCTGCAGCTAGTCACTTGGTTTTTTTATATGTAGATGAGCATACACTGAGAGTCCTATCTATATGGTTGCAAATAGTCTTCAGACCAAGCAAGCATTAAAGCAAAATTAGGAAGTCTCATTCCACAGTCCTTGGGTTGTAAGGGACGGATCAACAGACCATTCTAGTAAGGAGCAAAGGCTATTCAGTCCCACTTTGCCTACTAAAATGTTGTGGGAGGATGATGATATAAACCAGCTGTTCAACTCTCTTTATTCTGTGGAGTGGCATTCCTGCAGATTTATCTACTTGGTATGGATTCTGTGGTCCTTTTCAGTGGCTCTCAGTTTCCTCAGGGTATTGCAGAATAATGGGAAGGAATCAGTATAATACAATGGAAAGAACTTGGGCTTTGGAGACAGATGGTCAAGCGTTTGAATCCCAGTTCTGCCATTTACCATTGCCTGTCCTTGAGCAAGTCGCTTAACCTTTTTCAACTGTCTGCTTATCTATAAAATGGTAAAAATAATTGAACCTTCCTCATGGTGTGGTTATGTGGGTATAGAAAATCCTTGATATATTGCTTAGTTCATAGTTAACTGTTAATAAATGTAAGGTGATGATATTGTTATGCATTTAAATGGATGAGGTAGTTACCATTTTAGACTATGGAACTATAGCTCAGACTTCATAGGTATTAATCCCAAGGAGATTCTGAGGATTATCTGCCAGGAGGATCATGAGCCTAGGAAAACAGAGTGAGACTTTGAGGATGGTGGATGATCAGTTAGTGTCAGCAGTATGAGGTGTTGCAGGAAATCTCCAATCCTGAAACAGTTTAATAATATTTATTCCCAAAGGTTGCTGCAAAATGTATATGAGATAGGGTATACAAAGTACCAAGCACAGTGCTTTGTATGCAGCAGGCAGTTAAAGACATTTTCCTTCTCTTATTTCTTGGGAATAGTTGCCTTGGGCCTGCAGCTTGGGTTTGTCTCAGGGTAGCTGGGGCCACTGTAGTAGCTGGCTCTATCTCAGGGGTTCACAGCAGGTGCTTGGGCCCAAAATGGACTCCACCTGGAGGACTCCTAGGATATTGAATTGGTTACAAGACTGCTTCAGAGAGAGGGATCCTTTGAGAGGAAGGCAGTATGATATATGAGAAAGAGCCCAAGGAAAACTAATCTGAACTGTTGTGTTCTAATCTTAGTTCCACCACGTACTGGCCTTGTGACCTGAGTGTTTTACCAATAATCTCCTAAATGTTGTTTTTTCATCATTAAAACGGAGGGAATACTCTAGGCCATGGAGTCTGTGGTGATACTATAAAAACCAAATGTGAAAATGAGACTTAATGAGAATGCTTTGAAGATGAATAGATACAAATAAATGGAAGATGGGAAGTAAGTATGTTGTAATCAACTGGAGTCCCTCAAGCAGTACAAAGCTAGATCTTGATCAGGTTGTTGGAAGTGGTTGTGGATAACGTCTAGCTCAAGGTTGTTCCTCCTGAAACCTCTACCTGCACTTCTCATATGGGTCTAAGCTCGCGAAAGTAGCTCAGCTCAAATGCCATCTCCTCCATTAAGTCTCCTTTGATTCCCTGCCCCCACTGCTTCAATGCTGAAAATAATTGCTAAGATTTCTAAACATCTATACTCCCTTATCTGTGTTAGCACTGTCCAATAGAAATATAATATGAGCCACATAAGTAATTTTACATTTTCTGGTAGCCACATTAAAATGTTGAAGAGAAACAGGTCTGAGTAATTTAAATATTTTATTTAATTAAATATTTTATTTAATTTTAATACTTTAAATATTCTATTGATGCAAATATTATAACTTCAACATGTAATCAATATAAAACTATTTAATGAGCTATTTTACGATGCTTTTTTCATATTAAGTCTTCATAGACCGATGTGTACTTTACATTTACTGCACATCTCAACTTAGACAAGCCAAACTTCAAGTGCTCAATGGCCACGTGTGGCCAGTAGCTACCATATAGTCAGCACAAGTGTCTGCCTTTCATGTGACATTGAGGTGTGTCCTGTGTTTGAAGTATTTATGTAAATGCTACAGGTGTGTTATTAAACTGTGGACTTCTTAAGGACATGGTCCCTGTATGATTTGTCTTTGTTTCCTTCACAATGCACAGCACTTCACTTTGCATGCAGTAGGTACTCACTCAGTGGATTGAATGAATTAATATATTAACAAAGGAAGGTACAAACTAATGAATAAAAGAAATGGAAACCCTGAAGAGCCAGTTCTTAAAAAATCTGTGAAATATCGTTTTAATTGACATAGTCATATGATCTCTTAGAACTACTATTCAATGCAACCAATATTTACCCAGTACCTACTCTAAGTAAGGCAGACATGTACTAAGTGCTGCAGGGTCTACCATGTTGAATAAAGATACAGTTCTTGCTCTAAGTGACCTTAGTTGCAGAGGCCCCTAAGTTGGAGATAAATTACAATGTTCTAGGTACCAGCTTTGAAAAAGGAAACATAACTCATCATGCTGTTCAGTAATCTAGGGTCTTGGACATGTAAGGAGTTGAATGTATTTGCCTAGAAATTTGCCATTTTAACTATGCCAAAGAACTTTTATAAAAGATGTGTTTTTTTCTCATATCCTGTTATTTTAGAGGCAAATAAAATGAGGGAATATTTTAAATTCACATTACCGACTTGCAGTAAGTTATCCCTGAGGAACTTAAGAACTTGATATTATTTTGTGCTTCAGGGGAAAAAATTGACACTGAGTGCTATAAATATATCAAGAGCTAATCCAGTTCAATGGTGTGGGCATGTAAATTACCTGGGAGAGTTTCAAAATCCATGTTCTGGCCCAGAATACTTGGTTATGTGTTTGGGCTTTTAGTCAGTGAAAAATGTTTACTTCTCTGATGCTTTTCCTGAATTGGGAGTTCTTTGAGGGTCAGGACTATCTGTCTGTCTGCCTGCCTATCTATCTTTATCTATCTATCTATCTATCTATCTATCTATCTATCTACTTACCTACCTATCACCTATCCATCTCTCTATTCAATTGTGCACCTAGCACAATTCCTGGCACATATTTGGAATTCAATAAATGTCTGTTGAGTGAATAATGCAAAGTAAAATCCATGATGATTTTCGTTTGTGATTCATTACACGTATCCTCTGAGATTAGGAGTCTGCATTTGCCAGATGAGGAGAAAATGTGAATGACCAGGGTTGTGTACTCTATATACTCTCTTATTCATGACTAACCATGTTCGCAGATTTGTGGTGTACTTTCCTATAATGTTTTTATTTCCTCACATCTTTTCCCCTTCATATGACTCACATTATTACAACCCTTACATATTAATCATTTCAAAACCACAGTACTCTGAATCATTGATGGATCCTGGGTTATAATGAAATACATCCACGAGGAAGTGAGAGCACTTCTAGGAAACATGTTGGCGCCACGTGGCTCTTTTGATAAGGTTCCAGGCTACCAACCTGAGTTCATCTAGAGGAAGTGTTGGAATCGATCTTCAGTATTCCTGTAGGTACCTAAGAAGTACAAGAGTGGTTATGAATACTGGCAGAGTTTCTCAGACTCTTGTTTGAGTGTGAATATATTGCCCTTTAAACTTAGTTCAATCACTTTATGCTTTTTATAATTAAAGTGTATAGTATATGAGTGAGAAATGAGTTTTTACATAGCAACTCCACAGTGGACATCAAACTGGCTTCCTTTTCCTGCTCCAGATTCATTTGTGTGGCATTAGGGGCTGAACTGTGGTTTGTTTATAGATGTAGAACTTGGTTGTCAAACTCTCTTAGGCCAGAAGTCTTTAATCTTCCTATCTAACCGTCTTAACATAGGTTATGTTTGTTTTCATAAACATACTAGTAAAAGAGTTGAAGCAGCTTGGGCTCTGTGAGAGAGAAATGTGCTAACTGAATAAATGAATGGATTATTGGAAGGCTCTAGAGTGAGTGTTTTACTGGTGTGAAATCAAAGGCTGTGTAATCTCCATTGATGTTTAAGTGTCACAGTATTCTCCTTACAGACTGGGGAGGTTACTCATTGAGTCAACCTCGAATTTAAGGCACTCTACGTCTTTTATGTTATTACTCACCATTAATATCTCAGCACTTTCATTTTTCACAGTTAAGGAGAATTTGCTTTTAATTTTTCTTTTAAAAACATGTAGTACATGAGCCAATTCTTTGGAAACTTTTTCAGTTTCTTCTAGGATTATAAAAATCTACAGGATCTCAACTTCCTTTTGACCAATTTGGTAACATAGCTTACCTTGCCAGATTATTGAAAATTGGGACTCATTGGTTATAATGAAAACCAACATTATCATTCCACATGCTCCCATCCAAACCCATTCTGTGGATCTAGTTTTTCCCTGCCCCTGGCCCCATATTTTTACCATTCCCTCTTAGGAATCTTTTCCCTTTCAGTTACAAGAAGAGTTTCATTTTGGAATGAATGTGTCATGCCTGTTGTAGTAGTTAAAAGACAAACAAATGCTGGGCCTCAGTCCAAATCAAAGCTTGGTTTCTCCCTGACTTAGGCCTGCTTCAGTCAGCCTGCAGGACCAAGGGAGGGCTGATGGCTTTTCTACTTCCCCTGCCTTGTTCTTCTCTTCCTCTACTCCTAATTCCCATGTGGTTTTGGCTCCTGCAAAGTGGAGGAAAGATGGGGCCAGGAGAGTTATAGTTGAAGGACACAGCAGCAATCTGACACTTAGTTCCTCTGTTGAGGGAGTTGTTTAAATCAAACTCTTTGCCCTGGGGGTGCTCTGTGGGTTCTCCAGAGATGCCACGGCATCTGATATACCTCTCTTGATTCAGGCAGAATCTTGCTTTCAGCTGGTCACATGACCTCTTAAATCTCTTTCTTTTCCTGGCAAATAATCTCTTAGGTGGTGTTTGTTGTGGGTTGAATTGTGTTCCCCTAAAAGATATATTGAAGTCCCAGCCCCTGACACTTGTGAATGTGACCTTATTTGGAAATAAGATCTTTGTAAATGTAATTCACTTAAGATGATTTCATTAGAGTGGACCCTTATCCAATATGACTGGTGTCCTTATAGGAGGAGAAGACAGAGGCACACAGGAAGAACACCATGTCATGACAGAGGCAGAAATTAGAGTGATGCAACTGCAACTTAAGGAGTGCCAGGGACTGACAGCCACCACCAGAAGCTAAGAAGAAGCAAAGAAGGATTCTATCTATAGACTCAGAGAGAGCATGGTCCTGCCGATACCTTGATTTCAGCCTTGCAGCCTCCAGAACTGGGAGAGAATAATCTGTATTTTAAGAACTCTATTTGTACTACTTTGTTATAGCAGCTCTAGGAAACTAACACGGACAGAATCCCTTTTGAGATGACTCCATCGTGACTTTCCCAATGCAGGTTTCCAGGAATTATGAATCTTTAATCTACCATTGGTAAATTGGAAAGCAGCGACTTTCCAGCTTTGCTTTCCATGTGAGTTAGGTAGCAGTCCATTGTGTGTCCTAGACTGCAGGGGACACACTTTCCCCTATGGGGGGAGTAGGAACTGCCAGTGAGCCAACACCCTTTAATTTCCAACAACTTCGACCCTTTTGCAGCCTTTCTTGGGTAGTAGGCTGCAGATAGGAAACACATTACAGGATCTGCACAGATCAGTTAGCATCTCACTTTAGAGATTGGGAGTATTTGCACCTGTTCTTTTAGTTTATGCCTCTTGGAGCCTCTGCCAAAACTGTAACAGAAATGTCCCACTTTAGATAAAAGCAAAAATAAACAAATGGGACCTAATTTAACTGAAAAGCTTTGGCACAGTAAAAGAAGCTATAAATAAAACAAAAAGACAACCTACAGAATGGAGGAAAATATCTGCACATGATGTGACTGACAAGGGGTTAATTTCCAAAATATATAAACGGCTCATACAGCTCAATATCAAAAAAAAAAAAAAAGCCAACTCAATCAAAAAATGAGCAGAAGAACTAAATAGATACTTCTCCGAAGAAGACATACAGATGGCCAACAGGCATATGAAAAGATGCTCAGCATTGCTAATTATTAGAGAAATGCAAGTCAAAACTACAATGAGGTATTACCTCACATCAGTCATAATGGCCATCATCAAAAAGTCTACAAATAATAAGTGCTGAAGAGGGTGTAGAGAAAGGGGACCCTCCTACACTGTTGGTGGGAATGTAAATTGGTGCAGTCACTATGGAGAACAGTAAGGAGGTTCCTTAAAAAACTAAAAATAGAGCTACCATATGATCCAGCAATCCCACTCCTGGGCATACATCCAGAAAAGATGAATACTCTAATTCGAAAAGATACACACACACCAGTGTTCATAGCAGCACTATTTACAATAACCAAGACATGGAAGCAACCTAAATGTCAATCTTAAGGTGAATGGATAAAGATATATATACACATACATACACACACACACAATGGAATATTACTCTGTCTTAAAAAAAAGAATGAAATAATGCCATTTGCAGCAACTTGGATGGACCTAGAGATTATCATATTAAGTAAAGTGAGTCAGATAGAGAAAGACAAATATCATATGATTTCACTTATATGTGGAGTCTAAAATATGACACAAATGAACTTATTTATAAAACAGAAATAGACTCAGAGACATGGAAAACAAATTTATGGCTACCAAAGGGGAAAGGGCAGAGGGAGGGATAAATTAGCAGTTTGGGATTAACAGATACACACTACTGTATATAAAATAGATAAACAACAAGGACCTACTGTATAGCACAGGGAATTATACTGAATATCTTGTAATAACCTATAATGGAAAAGAATCTGAAAAAGAATAGATATATATGTATATGTATGATTGAGTCACTTTTCTGTACACCTGAAACTAACACAACATTGTAAATCAACTATTCTTCAATTAAAAAGAAGTACCACTTTAACATTCTGATTGAAGGCTAAATTAATTTCTGTTAGATTTTCAAGTTATTGATATTAGTTTGGGAGAGTGTTTTTTTTAAGTTAAAAAATTCTCTCTCTATATTTGTAGTTATATTCCCTTTCTGGTTCTTAGGTTGCTTATATTTGGTTTCTCTCTCTCTTTTTTTCTCTATCAAACTTGCTAACCTTTATTTTGTATTATGTATTAGTCTTTTTAAAGAATCAGCTTTTGATTTTATTGATAATTTTACCAATATATTTGTTATTGTCAATTTCATCAATTTTTTGTTTTAATTTTTATTAATTTCTAAATTCTTTTGTTTATTTAGTTGTTGCTTAACCTCTAGAGATGGAGGCTTAGTTTTTTTTTTTTTTTTTTAATTTATTTATTTTTATTTTTGGCTGTGTTGGGTCTTAGTTTCTGTGCAAGGGCTTTCTCTAGTTGCGGCGAGTGGGGCCACCCTTCATCGCAGTGCGCGGGCCTCTCACTGTCGCGGCCTCTCTTGTTGCGGAGCACAGGCTCCAGACGCGCAGGCTCAGTAGTTGTGGCTCACGGGCCCAGTTACTCTGCGGCATGTGGGATCTTCCCAGACCAGGGCTCGAACCCGTGTCCCCTGCATTGGCAGGCAGATTCTCAACCGCTGCGCCACCAGGGAAGCCCGCTTAGTTAGTTTTTACGAGAGTTTTTTTTCCTAAGTGCATGTTTTTCCTGAGTGTCAGTTTAGCTGTGTAGCAGAGATGCTCATCCAGTGGTCATCTGCTCTGCCTTTTCCTCTTTCCCACTTCCTAAGAGGATCTTGCATTTGCTTAGGAATCTCGCCTACATTTAGCTATATAGGTTGCTACATTCTTTTCTAAATAGTTTTCAACTTCCATTTGATCTCTCCTTTAATCCAAATATTATTTAGAAGACTTTGGTTTTCCTGGTTGATACTCAGGAACTGCTGTTGACCTTTTTTTGTTACCTTTTAGGTCACTAACCTTTTGAAATCAACTTTTAAATTTGAATTGGACTTTATTTTATTGGATTTCAATAACATTTTTATTTTAATCAGGTAATATGATCTGTATGACTTTGCTTTGAAAATTTGTCAACATTTCCTCTATTTCCTAATACAGGGTAAATTTTTGTGAATGTTCCATGTGTTGTTCTGTTTGTTGGGTACAAAGTTCTATAACAATTTATAGTTCAAGCAGTTTGATTCTGTATTACAAATTCTCTATATCTTTATTTGTTAATTTTTAAAGATAACATGCATTAATGTCCCACTGTGGTTGTGGAACTATCAGTTTTTCTGTGTATTTTTATAAGATTTTGATGTCACAGTTAAGTTGTTAAGAGCATAAATATCCAGGACGCTAATAAAGTTTTAATAGATTTTATATTTCATTAATATGAAATATCCATCTTTGTCCTCTTTAGTAATTTTTATTCTGAATTCTATTTTATCTCATATTAATGTTACTATACCTGCTGTTTAAAAAATTTTTTTTATTGTGGTAAGGACAGTTAACATGAGTTTTACCTTCTTAACAAATTTTTCAGCAAAGGAAACAATCAACAGAGTGAAAAGGCAACCTATGGAATGGGAGAAAATATTTGCAAATCATTGATCTGATAAGGGATTATTCTCCAAAATATACAAGGAACTCCTACAAATCAATAGCAAAAACAAAAAATATAAAAAAACAAACAAACAAAAGAAACCCCTAATAACCTGGTTAAAAAACGGGCTAAGGACTTGAACAGACATTTCTCCAAAGCCACAGTACAAATGGACAACAGGTATATGAAAAACTGCTCAATGTCTCTAATCATCAGGAAAATGCAAATCAGAATGACAATGAGATCACCTCACACCTGTCAGGATGGCTTTCATCAAAAAACAAAAGACAGTTGTCAGTGAGGATGTGGAGAAATTGGAACCCTTGCACACTATTTGTGGGAATGCAAAATGGTGTAGCCACTATGAAAAACTCTTTCTGCTATTCCTTTGTTAACATTGCTTTAAATACCTTTTTGCCTTTCTTTATTTTTAACCTCTCTATACTTTGATCTCTGGAAAAGAATATATGGCTGTAATATATCCTCAATATGAGAATCTTTGGTTTTTTTTAATACATGAATTTAACCCATGACCATTTATCATGGTTACTGATATACTAGAACCTGTTCCTGCAGTCATATTTTATGGTTTCTCTGTTGTATGCTTTCTTAGTGTTTCTTTTTCTTTACTGCTTTTTGTGTGATTTAGTTCTCTTTGTTTCATTATTCCTCTAAATGATTTGGAAGTAATATGTCCTCTTAGTGGTTAGCCTTAAGTTAAATCAATAGCTAGAGTTGATCAGTATCTATATTTCTCCTACTAGTACAACAAGAACAACACCAATCTTTATGATATCTCTCCCTGTTCTTTGTCACATACCCCTCATTTCTTTCACTTTCTTTATACCCTTGCAACCCTGCAGCATACAGTCAGTCGGTTTCACCTAATTTTTCCATCCATAGGGTAGGGTAGATGAGTTGGGGGTAGGTAATTTCAGGTTCTTCAGTTCTTCTGCATTGCTGGTGGAGATCTTAAGTGCTTAAAGTCCTTGAGACTGAAATAGCTAAGACAAATTTCCGGTGATAATATTGGCAATCTCTTGTAACGTAATTTTGATGAATTATTTATTCTAACACAGTCTTTGTATTCTTGATCTAATCAAAGAGTCAGTCTCATGAAGCCAAGAGAAGGGAATGTAGAGAGAAAAGAAAGGGGAGTGGAGAAAACACCTTTCATGCTACAGCATTTAAAACATATGTATCACAAAATAAACTGTAAACAAAATAAAGACCAAATCTATAGGCAGAAAAAGGTTTGTTATACCTAAATATATAAAACCTTTATATCAAGACTGCTTCTGAAACATTAAGAAATAGAACAGGACATGAAAGATAATTTGCTGAAAAAATACAAATATATATATATATATATATATATATGTATGATGAACATCATTAATAAGTAGTGAAAAATAAATTTAAGCTACAGTGAGATGCTTTTTGTTTGCTTCGGGGATTGGCAAAAAATGTTTTAAATGAATGAGAATACCAACTGTTGAAGAGGATGTGGGAAAACTGGTACAACCTTTAAAAAATTTTGGTTATTTCTATTAATATAAAATGTAAATGACTTATAACTCTAGGGGACCAGGATCTCACTGCTAAGAATTGACTTCATGGAAATAATATATATACTGTTTAAAGACATCCTTTCTTTGAAGGATGACTATTGAAGATGACACAAACAGATGGAAAGATATACCACGTTCTTGGATTAGAAGAATCAATATTGTTAAAATGACCATATTACCAAGGCAATCTACAGATTCGTTGCAATCCCTATCAAATTACTAATGGCATTTTTCACAGAACTAGAGCAAAAAAATTTTTAATTTGTATGGAAACATAGAAGACCTAGAATAGCCAAAACAATCTGGAGAAAAAAAAAATTGGAGCTGGAGGAATCAGGCTCCCTGACTTCAGACTACACTACAAAGCTACAGTAATCAAAACAGTATGGTACTGGCACAAAAACAGACATATAGATCAATGGAACAGGATAGAAAGCTCAGAAATAACCCCTGCAGTTCAATTAATCTATGACAGAGGTGACAAGAATGGACAACTACATGTAAAAGAATGGACATGCTACATGTAAAAGAATGAAATTAGAACACTCCCTAACACCATACACAAAAATAAACTCAAAATGGATTAAAGACCTAAATGTAAGGCCAGACACTATAAAACCCTTAGAGGAAAACATAGGCAGAATACTCTTTGACATAAATTGCAGCAATATCTTTTTGGATCCACCTCCTAGATTAATGGAAATAAAAACAAAAATAAACAAATGGGACCTAATTAAATTTAAAAGCTTTTGCACAGCAAAGGAAGCCATAAATAAACAAAAAAAGACAACCTACCGACTGGGAGAAAATATTTGCAAACGATGCTACCGACACAGGACTAACTTCCAAAATATACAAACACCTCAAACAGCTTAATATCAGAAAAACAAAGACAAAGACAAGTTTCCATATAGCTAAAAATGATGTTACTAAAGTGCTATCTGTAGTATGCTCAGTTTCCCAATTGAAGAGATGACTTAACTGAGTCAAATTTATTCTCTCAACTGATCCTTTTTGTCATCAAAAGCTAGCATTTGCCATATACACCAGGGGAAAAGAGACTGGGATAAATAAAAATCTGTAAATGAAAAAAAAAATAACCCAACCAAAAAATGGGCAGAGGACCTAAATATCCATTTCTCCAAAGAAGACGTACAGATGGCTAACAGGCACATGAAAAGATGCTCAACATCGCTGATTTTTAGAGAAATGCAAATCAAAACTACAATGAAGTATCACTTCACCCCAGTCAGAATGGCCATCAACAAAAAGTCTACAGATAATAAATGCTGGAGAGGGTATGGAGAAAAAGGAACTCTCCTACACTGTTGGTGGGAATGTAAATTGGTGCAGCCACTACGGAGAACAGTATGAAGGTTCCTTAAAAAAACTAAAAGTAAAGTTATCATATGATCCAGCAATCCCACTCCTGGGCATACACACCGAAAAGACAAAAACTCTAATTCAAAGAAATACATGCACCCCTGTGTTCATAGCAGCACTATTTACAGTAGCCAAGACATGAAAGTAACCTAAATGTCCATCAACAGATGAATGGATAAAGAAGATGGTATATATATACAATAGAACATTATTCAGTCTTAAAGAACAATGAAATAATGCCATTTGCAGCAACATGGTTGCACCTAGAGATTATCATATTAAGTGAAGTAAGTCTGACAGTGAAAGACATATCATATGATATCACTTATGTGTGGAATCTAAAAAAATGATACAAATGAATTTATTTACAAAACAGAAATAGACTCAGAGACATAGAAAACAAATTTATGGTTACCAAAGGGAGGGAGATAAATTAGGAGTTTGGGATTAATATATACACACTACTATATATAAAACAGGTAAACAACAAGGACTTACTGTATAGCACAGGGAACTATACTCAATATCTTGTAATAACCTATAATGGAAAAGAATCTGAAAAAGTGTGTGTGTGTGTGTGTGTGTGTGTGTATAGAAGAATCACATTTAAAAAAAAATTTTGTTGGAGTGTAGTTGCTTTACAATGTTATGTTAGTTTCTACTGTACGGCAAAGTGAATCAGTATAAATATATCCCCTCTTTTTTGGATTTCCTTCCCATTTAGGTCACCACAGAGCACTGAGTAGAGTTCCCTGTGCTATACAGTAGGTTCTCATTAGTTATCTATTTTATACAAAGTATCAATAGTGTATATATGTCAATCTCAATCTCCCAATTCATCACACCCCCCCCCTTCCCCCTTGGTATCCATACATTTGTTCTCTACATCTGTGTCTTTATTTCTGCTTTGTAAATAAGATTCTCTGTACCATTTTTTTCGGATTCCATATATATGTGTTAATATACAATATTTGTTTTTCTCTCTCTGACGTATTTCACTCTGTGTGACAGTCTCTAGGTCCATCCACGTCTCTACGAATGACCCAATTATATTCCTTTTTATGGCTGAGTAATATGCCATTGTATATATGTACCACATCTTCTTTATCCATTACTCTGTTCATGGACATTTAGGTTGTTTCCATGTCCTGGCTACTGTAAGTAGTGCTGCAGTGGACATTGGGGTGCATGTGTCTTTTTGAATTATGGTTTTCTCTGGGTATATGCCCAGTAGTGGGATTGCTGGGTCACATGGTAGTTCTATTTTTAGTTTGTTAAGGAATCTCCATACTGTTCTTCATAGAGGCTGTATCAATTTACATTCCCACCAACAGTGCAAGAGGGTTCCCTTTTCTCCACACCCTCTCCACCATTTATTGTTTGTAGACTTCTTGTTGATGGCCATTCTAACCAGTGTGAGGTGATATCTCATTATAGTTTTGATTTGCATTTCTCTAATAATTGGTGATGTTGAGCATCTTTTCATGTGCCTGTCAGCCATCTGTATGTCTTCTTTGGCGAAATATCTATTTAGGTCTTCTGCCTATTTTTTGATTGGGTTGTTAGTTTTTCTGATATTGAGCTACATGAGCTATTTGTATATTTTGGAGATTAATTCTTTGTCAGTTGCTTCGTTTGCAAATATTTTCTCCCATTCTGAGGGTTGTCTTTTTGTCTTGTTTATGGTTTCCTTTGTTGGGCAAAAGCTTTGAAGTTTCATTAGGTCCCATTTGTTTATTTTTGTTTTTCTTCTCATTATTCTAGGAGGTAAGTCAAAAAAGATCTTGCTGTGATTTATGTCAAAGAGTGTTCTGCCTATGTTTTCCTTCAAGAGTTTTATAGTGTCTGGTCTTACATTTAGGTCTTTAATTCATTTTGAGTTTATTTTTGTGTATGGTGTTAGGGAGTGTTCTAATTTCATTCTTTTACATGTAGCTGTCCAATTTTCCCAGCACCACTTATTGAAGAGTCTGTCTTTGCTCCATTTTATATTCTGTCCTCCTCTGTCATAGATTAGGTGTCCATGGTTGCATGGGTTTATCTCTGGGCTTTCTATCCTGTTCCATTGATCTATATTTCTGTTTTTGTGCTAGTACCATACTGTCTTGATTACTGTAGCCCTGTAGTATAGTCTGAAGTCAGGGAGCCTGAATCCTCCAGCTCTGATTTCTTTTCTCAAGATTGCTTTTGCTATTCAAGGTCTTCTGTGTTTCTATACGAATTATAAAAGTTTTTGTTCTAGTTCTGTGAAAAATGCCATTGATAATTTGATAGGGATTGCATTGAATCTGTAGATTGCTTTGGGTAGTATAGTCATTTTCACAATATTGATTCTTCCAATCCAAGAACATGGTATATCTCTCCATCTGTTTGTGTCATCTTTGATTTCTTTCATCAATATTTTATAGTTTCCTGCATACAGGTCTTTTGCAGCCTTAGGTAGGTTTATTCTTACGTATTTTATTCTTTTTGTTGCAATGTAAATGAGATTGTTTCCTTAATTTCTTTTTCTGATCTTTTGTTGTTAGTGTATAGGAATGCAAGAGAGTTCAGTGTATTAATTTTGTATCCTGTGACTTTACTAAATTCATTGATTAGCACTGGTAGCTTTCTGGTGGCATCTTTAGGATTTTCTATATATAGTATCATGTCATCTGCAAACAGTGACAGTTTTACTTCTTCTTTTCTGATTTGGATTCCTTTTGTTTCTTTTTCTTCTCTGATGGTCATGGCTAGGACTTCCAAAACTATGTTGAAAAATAGTGGTGAGAGTGGCTCTCTTGTCTGGTTCCTGATTTTACAGGAAATGCTTTCAGTTTTTCACCATTGAGAATAATGTTTGCTGTGGGTTTGTCATATATGGCCTTTATTATGTTGAGGTAGGTTCCCTCTATGCCCACTTTCTGGAGAGTTTTTATCATAAATGGGTGTTGAATTTGTCAAAAGCTTTTTCTGCATGTATTGAGATGATCATATGGTGTTCATTCTTCAATTTGTTAATATGGTGTATCACATTGATTGATTTTTGTATACTGAAGAATCCTTGCATCCCTGGGATAAATCCCACTTGATCATGGTGTATGATCCTTTTAATGTGTTGTTGGATTTGGCTTGCTAGTATTTTGTTGAGGATTTTTGCATCTATGTTCATCAGTGATATTGGACTTTGATTTTCTTTTTCTGTGATATCTCTGTCTGGTTTTGGTATCAGAGTGATGGTGGCCTTGTAAGATGAGTTTGGAAGTGTTCCTCCCTCTGCAATTTTTTTGGAAGAGTTTGAGAAGGATAGGTGTTAGCTCTTCTCTAAATGTTTGATAGAATTCGCCTACAAAGCCATCTGATCCTGGACTTTTGTTTGTATGAAGATTTTTAATCACAGTTTCAATTTCATTACTTGTGATTGGTCTATTCATATTTTCTATTTCTTCCTGGTTCAGTCTTGGAAGGTTGTACCTTTCTAAGAGTTTGTCCATTTCTTCCAGGTTGTCCATTTTATTGGCATAGAGTTGCTTCTAGTAGTTGCTTATGATTCTTTGTACTTCTGTGGTGTCTGTTGTAACTTCTTTTTCATTTCTAATTTTATTGATTTGAGTCCTCTCCCTCTTTTTCTTGATGAGTCTGGCTAATGGTTTATCAATTTTGTTTATCTTCTCAAAGAACCAGGTTTTAGGTTTATTGATCTTTGCTATCTTTTTTTTTTTGTTTCTCTTTCATTCATTTCTGCTCTGATCTTTACAATTTCTTTCCTTCTGCTAACTTTGGGTTTTGTTTGTTCTTCTTTCTCTAGTTCCTTTAGGTGTAAGGTTAGGTTGTTTATTTGGGATTTTTCCTGTTTCTTGAGGTAGGATTGTATTGCTATAAACTTCCCTCTTAGAACTGCTTTTGCTGCATCCCATAGGTTTTGGGTTATCGTGTTTTCATTGTCTTTTGTTTCTAGGTATTTTTTGATATCCTCTTTGATGTCTTCAATTATCTGTTGGTTATTTAGTAGCATATTGTTTAGCCTCCGTGTGTTTTTGTTTTTTACATCTATTTTCCTGTAATTGATTTCTAATCTTATAGCGTTGTGGTCAGAAAAGATGCTTGATATTATTTCAATTTTCTTAAATTTACCAAGGCTTGACTTGTGACCCAAGATACGATCTATTCTGGAGAATGTTCCATGTGCACTTGAGAAGAAAGTGTTTTCTGCTGCTTTTGGATGGAATGTTCTATAAATATCAATTAAGCCTATCTGGTCTGATGTGTCATTTAAGGCTTGTCTTTCCTTATTAATTTTCTATCTGGATAATCTATCCATTGGTGTAAGTGGAGAGTTAAAGTCCCCCACTATTATTTTGGTACTGTCGATTTCCCCTTTTATGGCTGTTAACATTTGCCTTATGTATCGAGGTGTTCCTAAGTTGGGTGCATAAATATTTACAATTGTTATATCTTCTTCTTGGATTGATCCCTTCATCATTATGTACAGTCCTTCCTTGTCTCTTTTTTTTAAATTATTTATTTATTTATTTATTCTCTTTTGACTGTGTTGGGTCTTCGTTTCTGTGTGAGGGCTTTCTTCAGCTGTGGCAAGTGGGGGCCACTCCTCATCGCGGTGCGCGGGCCTCTCACTATCGCGGCCTCTCCTGTTGCGGAGCACAGGCTCCAGATGCACAGGCTCAGTAATTGTGGCTCACGGGCCCAGTTGCTCCGCGGCACGTGGGATCTTCCCAGACCAGGGCTCGAACCCGCGTCCCCTGCATTGGCAGGCAGACTCTCAACCATTGCGCCACCAGGGAAGCCCCCTTCCTTGTCTCTTATGACAGTTTTTATTTTAAAGTCTCTTTTGTCTGATATGAGTATTGCTACTCCAGCTTCTTTTGATTTCTGTTTTCATGAAATATCTTTTTCCATCCCTTCACTTTCAGTCTGTATGTGTCCCTAGGTCTGAATTGGGTCTCTTATAGACAATATATATATGGGTCTTGTTTTTGTATCCATTTAGCCAGTCTATGTCTTTTGGTTGGAGCACATAATCCATTTACATTCAAGGTAATTAGCAATATGTATGTCCCTATTACCATTTTCTTAATTGTTTTGGGTTTGTTTTTGTAGGTCTTTTTCTTCTCTTGTGTTTCCTGCCTAGAAAAGTTCTTTTAGCATTTGTTGCAAAGCTGGTCTGATGGTGCTGACTTCTCTTAGCTTTTACTTTTCTGTAAAGCTTTTGATTTCTCCATCAAATCTGAGTGAGAGCCTTGCTGGGAAGAGTAATCTTGGCTGTAGTTTTTTCCCTTTCATCACTTTAAATATATCTTGCCACTCCTAAATATGTCTTGCTGCTCCTAAATATATCTTGCCACTCCCTTCTGGCCTGCAGATTTTCTGCTGAAAGATCAGCTGATAACCTTATGGGGATTCCCTTGTATGTTATTTGTTGCTTTTCCCTTGCTGCTTTTAATATTTTTTCTTTGTATTTAATATTTGATAGTCAGATTAATATGTTTCTCCTTGGGTTTATCCTGTATGGGAGTCTCTGCATTTCCTGGACTTACTGAGTATTTCCTTTCTCGTGTTAGGGAAGTTTTCGACTATAATCTCTTCAAATATTTTCTCAGACACTTCTCTTCTTTTTCTTGGACCCCTGTAATTTGAATGTTGGTGCGTTTAATGTTGTCCCAGAGGTCTTTGAGACTGTCCTCAATTCTTTTCATTCTTTTTTCTTTATTCTGCTCTGTGGCAGTTATTTCCACTATTCTATCTTCCAGCTCACTTATCCATTCTTCTGACTCAGTTATTCTGCTATTGATTCCTCCTAGTGTATTTTTAATTTCAGTTACTGTGTTTTTCAGCACTGTTTGTTCTTTAGTTCTTCTAGGTCCTTGTTAAACCTTTTTATGTGTTTTCTCCATTCTATTTTTGAGATTTTGGATATCTTTACTGTCATTACTGTGAATTCTTTTTCAGGTAGATTGCCTATTTCCTCTTCATTTGTTTGGTCTTGTGGGTTTTTACCTTGCTCCTTCGTCTTCAACATATTTCTCTGTCTCCTCATTTTGTTTAACTTACTGTGTTTGAGGTCTCTTTTCTGCAGGCTGCAGGGTTGTAGTTCCTCTTGCTTCTGGTGTCTGACCCCAGTAGGTGAGGTTGGTCAAGTGGCTTGTGTAGGCTTCCTGGTGGGAAGGACTGGTGCCTGCATTCTGGTGGGTGGAGCTGGATCTTTTCCCTTTGATGGGCAGTGCCGCATCAGGTGGTGTGTTTTGGGGTGTCTACGGGTTTAGTATGTCTTTAGGCAGCCTGTCTGCTGATGGGTGGGTTTGTGTTCCTGTCTTGCTTGTTGTTTGGTGTGGGACGTTCAGCACTGGAGCCTGCAGGCAGTTGGGTGGAGTTGAGATGGAGACCTCCAGGAGAGCTCTTGCCAATCAGTATTCCCTGGGGCTGGGAATTCTCTGACGTTCCAGCATCCTGGGTCCTGGACTCAGCATTCCCACCCCAGAAGCTCAGGCCTGATCCCCAGCTTGGGAACCAAAACCCCGCAAGCCACATGGCTCAGCAAAAAAAGGGGGAAGAAAAAGAAAAGAAAAAAGAAAAATAATGGCTGGAAAGAAAACAAATGAAAACAAATGGACAAACAAAACCCAAGACAAATAGCAAAGACCAGAAAGACAGCAACAGCAACAATTAAAAGCAAACAAATGAACAGACAAACAAAACCCCAGACAAATGGTAAAAGCAAAACCAAACAAAAACAAAAAAAACAAAGAAACATACAAAACAAGAAACAAAACCAAAAAGAGGCGACAACAAAAAGCAAGAGAACAACCAGACAAACAAAAGAATCTCAAAACAAAATAAAAGAATTAAAAACAAAACTAACAAAAACAAAACAAAACAAAAGCAGAATGCAAACTGAAGGAAAAAGAAACAAAACAAACACACACAATGATAAGAAAAGAAAAAAGATAAGAAGAAATAGAAGAAAGAAAAAAAGAGAAAAACAAAATAGAACAAAGGAAAAAAAATCAAGGAAAAAACAGAACAACAAAAAAGTAACGTAGAAATAGAAATATTAAAAAACTAAAAATAAAAATAATAAAAGAACAACTAAAGAAAACATAAAGAAAATAATAATAATTATATTTTCCTGGGGTCTCAGCTGTCAGTGTTCTCGCCCCCACCATGAGTCACAGCCAACCTCTGCCTCCCCAGGAGGCCCTCCAAAACCTCTAGGTAGGTTTCTGGTCCCTCTGTGGGCACTGTGGGGGCAACTCAGACTCTGACCTGGCCCAACTCCTGTGTGCATTCGTCCCCAAAGTCCACAGCTGCTAGAGCTAGACCGGTTTCTGTGGTGGGAACACTCCTTGTCCATTCAGATATTCCATAAATTCAGGGTTTACCAAGCTGATCACAGGGATTTAATCTGTGGTTTGTGCAGCTGCATAGAAAGATTTTTTTCCTCTTCCTTAGTCGCCCTGCCCCTGGGGCTCAGCTGTGGTTTTAGCCGCACCTCTGCATGTGTGCCACCCACAGAAGTCTGCTCCTGAGGTTGCCCTGGAGCACTCAGGTCTGCCCTGGTGAGGACAGGGCACAGAGGTGGCATGACTGCCTGGGTAATAGGGGCACCAGTGGTGACTGTTGCATGGGAAAGCTGGTGGCCACGGGCGTGAGAGATCTGGCCCTAGTGGGAGCCTTTTCTAGCATCTGACATCCAGTGTGAGAAGGTCAGTCCTGGTGGTGGCTTTTCCTAGTGCCTGGAGGGGTGGGGGCCGGTGCGTGGGGGGAGAGAGAGGCCGCAATGGTGGTTCCACCCCCTGCATGTCACTCAAAAGTGGCGCCTTGCTTCTATGGCAGTCTGGGTTTCCTCCACAAGCCTTCCTGGTTGTGGATTTCCTCCCTCCAGTCCTCTCAGGCTGTCTCCTCACAGCCTACAGCACTCCTCCCCTCCGGTTTGCTCCCCAATCCCCACTTTCCAGCTCTCAGCCCCGTGTGTACCGGCAGACATATGTCCCAGTCTGGGGCGCACAGTGCTGTGGCATGGACTGTCCATCTAGGTCTCACTTTATCCTGTCTGCCACAGACTGGCCGTTTCGCCCTCCTCTGACAGCCTCAGATGCTCCCCTTCTTTCCCAACTGATTTCCCCATTGGTGAGGGGACTTCCCCAGATGCGAGAACCTCTCCTCTGCTCAACTCCCCGCTAGGGGCACAGATCCCTTTTCGCTTCCTCTCCTCTTCTTTTTCCCTTCTTTCTTTCGTCCTACCCAGTTACGTGGGGATCTTTCTTGTCCTTTCCAGTGTCCAAGGTCTTCTGCTAGTGTTCAGCCAGTGTTCTGTGAGAATTGTTCCATCTGTAGATGTATTCTTGATGCATTTGTGGAGAGAGATGAACTCCACGTCCTCCTACTTCTCCGCCATCTTGGTTTCTCCTAGCTGAATCACTTTGCTGTACACCTGAAACTAACACAACATTGTATATCAACTATATTTCAATAATAGAAAAATAAAGACATCTTTTCTTTCTTTCAACAAATGTTTTTTGAATGCCTACTAAATGTCAGTCATTTTCTGTGCACTTGAAATACACCAGTGAACAAAACAAAGGTCCTTACTCTTGTGGAACATACATTTTTATGAAAGGAATCCCCCAAATTCCAGCAATTATTTTTGAACTATTCTCAGTTTTTATCTCTAGGATGTGATATTACTTCAACAGAAAGGTATCTGTAAATACCCAAAACCAAAGATGTTAATGTTGCTGATTCATGTAACTGTAAAAGAAATATGTAAAAAACTACCAGAAATATTTCAGGTATCTTGACTAAAATTCAGAGATGAAAATTTTATGTGATTTATTTCAGTTTCAGTGTATTTTATTTAATATAGTAGTTAACTTATACATCAAATCCTATCATAAAATATTTATTCCAATTAGCCAGTTGTCTTATTTCATCTTATGGAATGATAAGTATCATTTAATATCTTAACTGACATTCATTTAATATATTAAGTGATATTCAGTTTATATTTTCAATATATTAATATTTTTATGTTTTTAATCCCTTATTAAGGAAAAAATATGCTATGTACTGGTCTTAATAGTTTTTAACTGTATATACCTTTTTCTTTTATCACCACATAGGTATGTTTTGATCAAGATATATAATTAAATTACTAGAGTTATTTCTGATTTTTATAAACAATTCTTATTTATTCCTTAAAATGAAACACTGAAGCCTGTTGCATGTATTTATAATATTCTTCAAATAATGCATAACTTATGATTTAGTCATGTAAAACATTACCTTTATTATAAATTAATAAGAAAGTATTGATTAATATTTTTTATAACACATTATGAGTGGATACATTTGTTATATTAGGTGTATATCATAATAATCTTGACTTTATTGCTTTTAGGAATCTACCTTATAATATGTTCTCTGTAAATTTACTTCTCCATAGCTTCATAGTCTATAAAACTCATATTAACATGTTTTACTTAAAAATAAATTTAGTTTTTTTTTTCCTGATAGAAAGTAAGTTTGACTTATCTGAATGCATTGAGAACCATTACTGGCTTTTCCAATTAAGTTATGTGACAGAGACTTTATATATAAGTGATATGATGAAAATGGTAAATCTGCAGCTTCAAACATATAACACAATGTATTTAAAGCACATAAAACATTCTGATTTAGAAGTTAGTTTGGAAAAAATATAATAAAATGAACAATAATTCAATTTTTCAGTCTTTTCTGAGCATATGTTACAAGAGGCCTCTAACTGAAAGTGTAACAGATATAATTAATAATAATTTGATAAATCTTGCTTATGAGAAACTGAATGACAAGTATATAGGTAATAGATTTTGCAAGCCAGGTGTTTCTAATTCTTTGCTTTCAACAAAATTTTAAGATGTCTTAATCAAGTTGTCAGCTGATCAAAATAAATTTTGGTAGTGAGATATTTGGCATTGCTAATAATTTAATATTTTAGTTTTTCTTTACTTAGAAAGACATTAAGTAGCAAATAAAAACACCATGACAAGCTGAGAATGAGGTCTCAGGAGAAAGGAAAAGCGTTTGTATATTATTATCTTTGTCAGCACTTTTTCCCTGGTGTTGAACAAAGCGCCCTGCGTTTTCATTTTGTAGTGGGCCCTGCAAATTTTGTAGCTGATCTTGCTCCTCCCTTTATTTGGGAAAAGGGCTAACAAGTAAGCTTAACATAGCCCTTTTTGGGGAGTGGGTGGAGGTGAGGAGGTGGGCTAAACCAGCAGAGGGATCAGAGTTCCATGGCTGTTCGGCTGTTTTTCCAGTGACTGGGTGGTAAGTTCAGTACATGGTTGGGGTGTAAACTCTTGATTCCAGGCCATGTTCTCCAGTGCCTCTGTACCAATAACGTGGTAACAGTTTGATGACCATCTGACTCTGGTGTTGCCTTCTGAAATGGAAATAGAGTAAAATTGCAGCAGAGAACTTTGTCTTGTCTCTCAAATAGACCTCAAAGTCTGAGGATGTGTTTGCTGTAAAAAAAATTTATTACCAAACAATACAATAACAATTCTCATCTTTGAAAGAACTTTCACAGCTGCCATTACTAGACTCAGAGGACAGATTTTAGTAGGAAGACAAGGGAACTTCCTTGATGGAATGGTTCAGGGACACTGGAGCCACACAGTATAGTGGTTGAAGTTGAATATGAGCTTATGGACTCAGCCAGAACTGAAGTGGATCTGCCCCTTCTCAAATTGTATAACTGAACACTGTTTCCCTTACGTATGTTGAGAGGATGAAAAGAAGTAATACCGGGGATATCCTTAGCACAGTGTATGTTACAGAAGTCCTCAATAAATAAATGTTAACTTATTATCATTGCTAAGATTTGGAAGTAATTTCACATGGGAAAGGATGATTCCTGTGCTGTTTTCCACCCCTTTTTAATACTCCTCACTCCTCTTATTCCCTATGCTTTTGCTTTCCCCCTGCCCTGATGAGAACATAGAACATAGAACTCATTAAGAACATAGAATCATGGGCCATGACGGCTGATGGGAGAATGCAGAAAAGTGACACATTTACATTTAGGCAGTGTCCTGCCTCAGGTAAGATGAGTGAAAGTAGTGACTCTTAGACATCCTTCCAATTTTGTTTGATGGTTATCAGTGCCCCTATATAGTATATACAAAGTGGTTAATTCCTCCTCCCATCAGTCTTTTCTTCCACAAATGTTTGTTGAGTGTCTACTTTGCTTACACTCAAGGAAGTTATAGTCTAATGGGTGAGCAACCTTACAATTTTAACGATGTGTCACTACATAGAAGGGAATGGTGAATACAAGGGTACCATGTGGCATGTCATCTAACACAGTCAGAGTGATTTCTGGAATGCTTCTTGGAATTATAACAAGTTAGCTGAATTTTGAAGAAAGAAGTTAGCCAGGTGGGTAAAGATGTTGCTAGCTTCAAGGGCTCCTAGTGCAAAACATGGAATTCTGTGAGAACTTTGTGGGTTTAGAGAACTAGAAGACTGTTCTGGCCACTTATTTTCCCTTGTTTCAGTAAGTATGTTTTTCTATTTATTGGTTTATACATTGTGTGTCCAGAAAATAAGAATTGGAGACCATTTTGTGATCACATAGTGGTTAAAATAAACTTAGATGAGAAAAAAATCTCTTTGGCCTAAAATGATTTTTTTAGGCATTTCATATACTCAGAACTAGTGAAAAACTGTACCCTGACATTATTGCTTCATGTCTCTTTATTAAATGATTTATTCTGTATTGATTCTGTTTTTATTAAGAACAACCTACTTTAGTCGCATATCATGCTTATGAAGCAATGGATTTATCAAATACTGCCATTACCTCATAGTAATGACTCACCATTCCAACCCCTGGACTTTACGCCCCCTTACATGACTTCTGTAAGTTATTTATGGTAATTCCAGTGGGGTGGAATGCAATTTTTATTTTTACTTTCAATTTATTATTTTGTTATTTAGTCATACTTCCTCAACAGGTACATTCTGATCCCTTATTCTGTTCCAGGCACTGTGCCAGACACTGGGAATAAAACCATGAGCAAGAAGACTCTGCTCTGAAGCAACTGATAGTCTAATCTGTGTGTTTAGCAGTGGAAGTGGGTGGTGAGGCTGAAGCAGGAGTAGGATGGGTGGGCAGTGAAGATACAGAGAGGTTAAAAGGCAGTTACAGTGCCGCTATTATGTGGGTGATGAGGGACAATGCACAGGGTGCTTTAAGAGTACACAGGAGAGAAAAATAGCCCAGCTGAAGTAGTTCACCTAAATGAAAGTAGGGAAGAAGGACAAGAGGAAAGAAATGATTACAAGAAACTTTAATGGAGAGTCTGTGAAGATTCACTGGTAAAAGAAGCCCCAGAGGCATGAGTGAGGTCTTGGATTTTCCTTCTCATTCAGTTTTCCAGCCAGTCACAGATGCTTGAGAGACCGAGAGACTCTAGATAAACCCAACAAAAAGACCACTGCTGTTTGTGTTCAGCCCCAGTCTGCTGAATCATGAGCAGATAGATAGTTGTTGTTTTAAATCACTATGTTTTGGTGTGGTTTGTTACACAGTAATGGATAACACAAACATCTGGGTTAATTATCCATCCAAGCCCAAGTTCCTTCACAAAGCCAGTCCTCCATACTGTTCACCTGGAAAATCTATTTCACAGGGTGTGTCATTTTACTATCCCCCTGGGGGTTCATGGCTTGGGGACAAGAAGATTTTGTAGTTCTCTAGTGCCCCTTCTTGCTTCCTTACCTTTCCCAGTTTCAGCAAACACTCCTTGGCCAGAAATACTCTTGTGTAGGGGGAGATCTTCAGGGAGTATGAAAGAGCCCACACCAAGTTGTAATTTTCCTCTTGGTTTTATTTAAATGCAGTTGTTGTATTCCAACTAGAAAGGCCACAGACAGACAGGAATGTCCCTAAATGATTAGAAGAATTGTGTTTGTTGCCAACAAGGAGGCATGCTTTCTCAGTATGATAAAAGACAAGACTTATTTTTTTCCCCCTGTAGAGCAGTTAATTAGGAGTGTGAACAGCCCTTAGAAATATCTCTAGTTCCATCTGAGGTATAAGTGGTAAAAGATGTCAAAGGAAGACTAAGTGTAGTTGGGATGGAGCGGAGAGCAGCCCTTTCAAGGATCAGTTTTGTATTAGAGGAGGAACAACTTGGCTGTGTCTTATAATTTCCTACATATGAAAGTGATTTAACTTTCTTAAAGCAACTGAGGTGTAGGTAAGGGTGGATCATGGGTTTGTCATCTTAGGAAAATCATCTTAAAGAGTTTCCTTAATGTGTACCCCCAAATTATGAGTTGTCTTCAATCATGTTTTGCAATAAATAGCAAGTTTTGCTGCAAGAGGCAGTCTTAACTCTAACAAGGTAGTTCTTCAGAGTCTTATTACACGACAAGAGATTACAGAATCAGCACTTATTCTGGAAATTTGCAACAGTTTGTGCTGAAGTGACCCTCCCTAAGCCTTGAGTATTTGGCAAAGAGAATGGGATATAAAAGGGAAAAAAAGTTGAGCTATTTATTTCTTTATTAACTAAATATAACATAAACAGAATCCAAATGATGACCCTATAGCAATGAACTAGTTTTGCTTTGCAAAGATTTGATGGAATATTTGATCATATGATAACACTTACCATTACATCACTGAAACTTGAGACAGGTATGAAAGAACAGTGTAGTCTTCTTATCACTTCTAAACACTAGTATAAGATGGCTTTGATATTGAGTTCTATTTATATGACTTATATAATTAAATTTCTCTGGGAAAAAAGTTTATTATGTACTGGACCTTATTCAGGGTGATTTCTGACTTAAAACTCTCCTGGCAGAATCCTCAATAACATTGCCCCCTTGCCCTTCTGACACCCATCTATTCATCACACATTTAATCAACTCAAATGTTTGCCTGTGCTCCTCCTACAAATTGGCTGCCAGAAGAATACAGCCAGAATACAATTGCACAAAATGGTGCTACTGAAAATTTATAGATAATTTTCAGGGTAGTGCAACACATTTTTTCATATCCTTTGTTCGTTCTTGCACTAGCTCACCAAAGGAGCCAAACCAAATTGTTAACATTCTTCTCAAGCACAAGGCATACTGCTGTCTTCCTTTCTTTTGGGTGACTGTATCAGGCAGAGTCTGTCAAGAAGAGAGACCACAGTAGGTATTTTGACAGAGGAAGGTGAATATAGGAGATGGTTACAGAGAAATTAAAAAGCTGGAAAAGCAGAAAGGAAATGTGGAGATAATACTACAGAGAGAATAACTGTAAGAAACAGCTGCCATCTCTTGGGACTGGGGAAACAAAAGGAAAACTTGGGGTATTGAATCTAGAAGCTTATAGGAGGGGCTCTCAGAGTTCAGACTTCCGAGGAGGGAGTATGATCTAGATGCTGCCAGTACCCCTGAAGAGATGCAATGAGGCTAAGTACCAAAAGAAACTGACAAAGAAATTTGGGAAATGTATTTGCAGAGTCTCAATGCCAGCACCATAGAGCACAGGATAGAAGGTAGTACTTGAAGAGACAATAGCCAAATAACTAGTATAGTCCACCCTTTTCTCCATATCTTTGCCTGGGTTCTTAAAAAAGCAGACCTTGAGACAAAAGACTTATATGCTACTATATAATCGAGTAGCAGAGAGGCAAGAATTAGGGAAAAGGGGAGCATTCTGTGATGCTTCATTCAGATCCCCTCTTCAAGGCCAAAACACCAGCTGCTCTGAATTTCCTTTTGAAGGCTCACAGTTGCATTGTGCATGGGATTTACCCTTGAGCTAAGGAAACTCCCTCCTCAAGGTTACTCTCTTTCCCGTGTCATGGCCCATGGTCAGTGTCTGGGCATTTAAGCCCAAAACTATTGTCTCAATTTGAGAAAACTCTGAAGAGCCATGCTGGCTTCAGAGATTCTCATAAGATTGTGTGAGGTCTTAATTAAAACTGCATTGCAGGTCAGCTCTTCCCTGTAGAAGCTTTCCTGCCACTCCTGCCTTCTTTACTTGCTTACAGGTGTATCTCACAAGAGCACTCCCCTACCATCCTGCATGCAACTTGCCATCTCTGTTTCCAGGAAATAAATGCAAACCAGTGGAACAGGAATGATCCTGGAAGCAGTCTCTAAAATGGAATCGTAGAGATGGATTACTCAATGATAGGTTGGCTCTGAGGACCCCATCACTGGTGATAAGTGGAATGTCAATAATCCATGCCATGCAGATGATGTGTAATTGTTAAAACTTTCACCAGAGATGAACATGCAGGTGGAAAGGGACACTCTGAGTGATGTGATATTTTTGGCAACTGAGGGGTATGAGGGAAGTAGGTTACTCTAATAACTATGAAATTGGTTGGCTTTCCTGAACACCACTGAATCGTGGGAGAAATGGTGACAGACATAAAGTGATTATTTACCAATCAAGGCAAAACGTGAAAGCCAGATTGTCTTCTTGCGAGCATTCAAGGAAACCTTTAATCCCCTGCAGCCAGGGGACAGAGTGGGGCACCAGACTCAGGCCTAATCATTAGAGTAGCAAGGCTTGAGAAAAGGTTGAATTCTTATCTCTAGCAGATGTTCTACATCAAGGTCAGGGTGCAAATAGGGAAGGAGTGGGATGCTGAGGCTTGGGATGGGGACATCTGAGTAGATTTACTTCGGAACCTTGAGCTTCAGAAGTGGTTCATTCTCTCCATCAGAATATAGAGACTCCCTATTGCCTTAAGATAATGCAAAGGCCTCAAATGAGGTAGATGCTTAAAAGAGCTTGTCTTCCTCAGGATCTGGGTCAAATTCCCCTTCATGCAACCAGAGTCAAATCCCAGTCTGGCAACCAGAGTCAAATCGCAGCAGAGCCAGGCTGGAATCTGCTGGTCTGACAAAGGAGAAGAGGGATACTGTGCTGAAGAATATGTGCCAGCACGTTTGGAAAAGATTACATCGGAATGAAACTTGAAGATGCTGAATGAAGGAAGGTAGAACATGTGATTGGATAAAGGAGCATTCTCTGTTGATACAGCATTTAATGCCCTGGCAAGAATTCTGGTAGACAATGTTTTGTGTCCATGCCCACTTCATTCACTTAGTTTTTCACCAAACTATCTTGTCCCAAAACTTCCAATCTGTTCCATGTACAGATCCATGAATTATAAAAACAGGCTAGAAATTATAAACAGGCAACTCTCAAAAGAAGAAATACATTTGGCTAATAAACATTAAAAAAAAGCAGTCCATGCAGTAACTCAAAAGTATAACTTAATACAATAGATTTTTTTCACCTATCAAATTGGATAAGATTTAAAAGACTGAGCGCTTTCATTTATGACTAATGATACTTTAAATCGGTACTATATTTTTTAAAGGATATATTAGTATAAATTATCACAATTTTAAATACACAGACTATTACTTCTCATCATGAGGGAATAATAGTGACTGCATTTCTTTTTTTTTCACTATTTGGATATTTTTATTTTCCTTTTGGACTTATAAGAGCCTTACATATGACAGATACCATTCTTTGGTTCATCATGTATGTTACAAATATTTTCTGTAATTTATAATTTGTTTCTTAATTTTATCTATTAATACTGGAACTAGGGTAAAGCAAATGAGATGCCCAGGGTGAGAGGTTTAAGAAGGCTATCACTTTTGGGCTGTCATACCCTGCATTTTCATAACCCTGAAAGTGAATGCCTCCTTAAGAGTAAGACGCCAAAGGCTTCACCCTAGTCCTAACCCTGTTATTTATGACAGTTATTTTCTTCTGTAAATGATTAGAAAATTGAGAAAATATGTGAAGTATCTGTTTTCAGACAGTACAAAGCTTGATCTCTAAGATAGGGGAAACAAATGAAGTGAGCTCTGTGATATCTGTGGTTTCTGCCTGGTGGCACTTTCTGGATCATTGTGTAGGGAGGAGATCCCAAAAAAGTATGTCACTTTCACTGAGCTGAGGAAACAGAGATAAGAGTTCATGGTAGTTGAGGCAACAGGAAGTATGATGCCTCCTGCTTTGTTCTTCTTTCTCAAGATTGCTTTGGTTTTTCAGGGTCTTCTGTGGTTCCATATGAATTTTAGGTTTGTTTTTTCCATTTCTGTGCAAAATGCCCTTGGAATTTTGACAGGGATTGCATTAAATCTGTAGATCGATTTGTGTAATATGGACATTTTAACAATATTTATTCTTCCAGTCTATGAACATTTGATATCTTTCCATTTATTTGTGTCTTCTTCAGTTTCTTTCATCAGTGTCATATAGTTTTCAGTGTACAGATCTTTCATCTCCTTGATTAAATTTATTCCTAGGTATTTTATTCTCTTTGATACTGTTGTAAATGGGATTGTTTTCTTAATTTATTTCTTGGATAGTTTATTGCAAGTGTATAGAAACACAACTGGTTTTTATGTTTATTTCTATATGAACCTTGCTGACTTTGTTTCATCATTCTAACAGTTTTTTGGTGGAGTCTTTAGGGTTTTCTATATGTAAGATCATGTCTTCTGCAAACAGAGACAATTTACTTCTTCCTTTCTAATTTGGATGACTTTTACTTCTTTTTCTTGCTTAATTGCTCTGGATGGGACTTCTAGTACTATGTTGAATAAAAGTGGTAAGAGTGAGCACCTTTCTCTTCTTACCGTTAAAACTGCTTTTTCTGCATTTCATAAATTTTGGTATGTTGTGTTTCCATTTTCATTTATTTCTGGATACTTTTTGATTTCCCTTTGATTTCTTCTTTGACCTATCTCTTGTCTAAGAGTGTGTTGTTTAATTTCTACATATCTGGAAACTTTCTAGTTTTCTTCCTGTCATTGACATCTAGTTTCACACTCATCTAATAGACTTTTATAGAATACTATAATGTTATAGACCATTAGGAGATTACACACTATTTTTGAGTGTACATGGAACACTTCATAAGGTAGAACATGTGCTGGGACATAAAATGAGTCTCAGTAAATTTAAAATAATTGAAATCATAGAATATGTTCTCTGTCCACAACAAAATTAAACTAGAAGTCAATAATAAAATATTGCCTAGATAATTCTTAAATATTTGGAAATTAATAAACACTTTTTAAAAATATCAGATGAAAATGAAGAAGTCATTGAGGAAATTAAAAATATTTTAACTTAATGAAAATAAAAAACACAGTATATAAAGTTTTGTTGGATGCACCTAGAGCAATGCTAGGGGAAATTTATAGCTTAATAATGTTCACATTAAAATGAAGAAAGTTTTAAAATCAATGATCTAAACTTCCTCCTTATGAAGCTAGAAAAATAACAAATTAAAGGCAATGTAGAAGAACAGAAATAATGAAGATAAAATAGAAGTCAATGAAATAGAATATGGACAACAAATAGAGAAAAATCAGTTAAACCAAGAGCTGGATGCTTGGAGCCATTAACAAAATTGATAAACTTCTAGCTAGGTTGATCAGGAAAAAAGGAGAAAGGACACATATGACAAATATCAGGAATGAAAGAGAGGATAGTACTACAGATGCTATAGAAATTAAAACAACTTCATGCTGGTAATTCAACAACATAGTGAAATTGATAAACTTGAAAGAAACACATTATTAAAACAGCTTTAAAAAGAAGCTTTCAAATGTGAATAGTCCTATACCTAGTAAAAAAATTTGAATAATTAAATCCTTTCTGTAAAGAAAACTCCAGTCCCAGGTAGATTTACTGATGAACTCTACCAAATATTTGAGGATGAGATAATACCAATCTTACCAACTGAAAATAGAGTAGAAGGGAATATCTCCAAATTCATCTTATGTGGCCAGCGTTACCTTGATATTAAAAAAAAGAAAACTATAGACAAGTATTCCTCATGAACATAGCTGTATCCTTTATAAAATATTAGAAAATTGAATCCAGTTATGTCTGAAAAGGACAATACACTATGGCCATATGGAGTTTATTTCAGAAATAAAAGATTGGTTTAACATTAAGAAATCAGTAAATGTAATTCACCATGTAAGCAGGATAAAATATAAGAGCAATATGATTGCAAGAGATGAAGACAAAATATCTGACAAAGTTTAACATATATTCGTGGTAAAATTATCTGCAAGCTATGAATAGAAGATAATCCTTCAAAATGAAAAATTTATGAAACTTTATAATCATCATAGACTGATTCCTAAGGTGGGCAACAAGGCAAGGTTATTCACTCTCACCACTCCTATTATCATTTTATTCAAGATCCTAACCAGTGCAAAAAGGCAAGAAAATGAAAGAAGAGACATACACAGTGGAAAAGAAGAAGTAAAACTTTTTATTTTCAGGTGACATGATGGTATCAGTAGAAAATACTAAGGAATCCACAGACACCAGAACCAGAAGGAAAGTTGGGAAGGTGTTTGGATACAAGGTTAATATACAAAAGTTAATTGCATTTGTATATACTATCAATAAAAATTTTGAAAATGAAATGTCAAAAATTTAATTTTTAATAGCCTCAAAGCGTGGAGTATTTAGGACTAATCATAACAAAATATGTGCTAAACCTGTATACTGTTCCAAACATGGGTAGGAAAACCCAAGAAGGACCTAAATAATTAGAGAAATATGCTGATTGATTGGAAGACTCAATATTGTTAAAATGTTAGGTCTTCCCAAGTTGATTTGTGTATTCAACCTAATCCCAATCAAAATCCCTGCTGGCTTTTGGAAGAAGTGCACAGATGGATTTATATATATATATATATATATATATATATATATATATATATATATATATATATGTATTTGTGCAAAGAACCTAGAATTGTTAACACAAACTTTAAAAAGAGAACAAACGTTTCAAACACAACACAACTTCATTTCAAGACTTGCTGTAAAGCAACATCAATTCAAGACAGTATATTACTAGCATAAGGATGCATATATAGGTCAGTGAAACAGAATGGAGAAGCCCATTGGTCAAGTGATATTCAACAAAGGTGCCAAAGTAATTAAATAGGGAAAGGATAATCTTTTCAAAAAATAGTGCTGGAAAAACTGGATATCCATATGGGAAAAAAATGAATCTTACCCTTTATACCATGCACAAAATTTACACACCACACATAAAAATTAACTCAAAATGGATCATAGGCCTAAACATAGAAGCTAAAATTATACAACTGAAGGAAGAAAAGAAAAAACCTTCAGGACTTTGAGGTAGGCACAGATTTCTTTAAATGGCATACCAAATGCATGACCCATTAAAAAATTATAAATTGGTTATAATCAAGATAAAAATTTACTTTTTATGAGAGACTTAATTTAAAAAGTTAAAAGGCAAGTCACATGCTGAGAAACATTTTACAGTACAGATACTTTTCCAAAGATTTGTATCCAGAATATATAAAGAATACTTACAACTCAATAATAAGACAAACAACTCAGTTAAAAATGGGGAAAAATATATAGACACTTCAAGAAAGAAGCCATAAAAATGATGAATAAGCACATGAAAAAATGTTCAACAACATTGTTTATCAGGCAAATGCTAAATAAAAGCACAATGAGATACCACTACACACCATGTCCTAGTTAGAGTGGTTAAAATTTAAAAGACTGACAATACTGAGGTTTGGTGAGGATACTGAGGAACTGAAACTCTCACATTGCTGGTAGGAATGAAAAACAATAAAACCACTTTGGAAAACAGTTTGACAGATTTTTATAAAATATGGATATATTTACAACAAAACCCAGTTATTACACTGTAGGAGATCTACAGGGAGAAATGAAACTATGTATCCACACAAAGACTTGTCTGTGAATAAAGACATCTTTGTTCATAATAGCTCAAACTGGAATTAACACAAATTTCCGTGACCAGGTAAACGGATAAATAAATTTTGTTTATATCCAGACTACGGAAAACTACTCAGAAAAAGAATGAACCATTGATACATGCAATGATGCATGAATCTCAAAATATGCTGAGTGGAAAAAGTCAGACACAAAAGAGTACATGCTGTATAATTTCACTCCTTTGAAATTCTGGAAAAAGGAAATCAGGTAAATACTGATAGAAAAAAAATTAGTGATTTTCTAGGGCAGATGGTGGGGTTAGGGTTGACTGTAAATGCTAATGAAGAAACTTTTTATACTGATATATTCTATATCTTGATTGTGGTTATAGTTACATGGGTATATTTGTCAAAATGCATTTGTTGAAACTCATTGAAGTGTACACTTAAAATTGGTGCATTTTATTGTTAGTACATCATATCTCAATAAATCTGATTGAGAATTAAATATGTATATCATTTGAAACAATAATCTAATTTCTCAGACTATATCATAAGAAATTGGAGGACTGTGGAAAGATATATGAACAATATTATTTATTGTCATTGTCTTTAAAATCCTTACAAATTGAATTCAAATCCATTTCTGTCAACAGGAGATGGCTGAGTAAGTCCGTAGAATAGGATATTCTGCAGACATTGGAAAGTATGAACTAAAGCTATGTGTATGGACAAAAGAAGTTGTCCATAATAAATAAAGAGGGAATAATGCAGAATACAGGATGGATTTGTACATAAATTATAAATTGTGTTTATCTCTGTCTATATACACATATATGCATGTGTATTAAAGTTCTCCAGAGAAACAGACAAATAGGATATGTGTTTATACACACACAGACACACACACACACACACACACACAAAATGAGATTTATTTTAAGGAATTGGCTCACACAGTTGTGGCTGCTTGGTGACTCCACAATCTGATGGGGGAGGCTGGCAGGCTGGAAATTCATGATGGAGTTGCAGTTTGAGTGTAAAGACAGTCTGCTGTAGAAACAAGAAGAGCCGATGTTACAGATGAAGCCCAAAGGCAGTCTGGTGGAGAAGTTTCTCTTGCTCCAGAGAGGTCAGCCTTTTGTTTTTTTCAGGCCTTCAGCTGATTGGGTGAGGCCCACCCACATTGTGGAGGGCAAACTAATACTTGGAGTCCACTGATTTAAATGTAAATCTCATCCAAAAACACCCTTGCAGAACATCCAGAATAACATTTGACCAAATATCTGGGCACCCCATAGCCCAGCCAAGTTTACATATAAAATTAACCATCCCAGTACACATGTGCTTATCCACAGAAATATCACTTCTTTGTCTTTTAATGCTAGTGTGGTGATTTTCTTAAAAATCAGGAGCATTTTTTACATTTGTAATCAGAAAAATCATTAAGATCTATTTTTTGTTTGTTTGTTTTGTTTTGTTTTGTTTTAAACATCTTTATTGAAGTATAATTGCTTCACAATGGTGTGTTAGTTTCTGCTTTATAACAAAGTGAATCAGCTACACACATACACACGTTCCCATATCTCCTCCCTCCCGCATCTCCCTCCCTCCCACCCTCCCCATCCCACCCCCCCAGGTGGTCACAAAGCACCGAACTGATCTCCCTGTGCTATGTGGCTGCTTCCCACTAGCTATCTATTTTACATTTGGTAGTGTATATATGTCCATGACACTCTCTCACCCTGTCACATCTCACCCCTCCCCCTCCCCATATCCTCAAGTCCATTCTTTAGTAGGTCTGTGTCTTTATTCCCATCTTGCCACTAGGTTCTTCATGACCTTTTTTTTTTTCCTTAGATTCCATATATATGTGTTAGCATACTGTATTTGTTTTTCTCTTTCTGACTTACTTCACTCTGTATGACAGACTCTAACTCCATCCACCTCATTACAAATACCTCCATTTCATTTCTTTTTATGGCTGAGTAATATTCCATTGTATATATGTGCCACATCTTCTTTATCCATTCATCCAATGATGGACACTTAGGTTGCTTCCATGTCCTGGCTATTGTAAATAGAGCTGCAATGAACATTGTGGTACATGACTCTTTTTGAATTATGGTTTTCTCAGGGTATATGCCCAGAAGTGGGATTGCTAGGTCGTATGGTAGTTCTATTTTTAGTTTTTTAAGGAACCTCCATACTGTTCTCCATAGTGGCTGTATCAATTTACATTCCCACCAACAGTGCAAGAGGGTTCCCTTTTCTCCACACCCTCTCCAGCATTTATTGTTTCTAGATTTTTTGATGATGGCCATTCTGACCGGTGTGAGATGATATCTCATTGTAGTTTTGATTTGCATTTCTCTAATGATTAATGATGTTGAGCATTCTTTCATGTGTCTGTTAGCCATCTGTATATCTTCTTTGGAGAAATGTCTATGTAGGTCTTCTGCCCATTTTTGGATTGGGTTGTTTGTTTTTTTGTTATTGAGCTGCATGAGCTGCTTGTAAATCTTGGAGTTAATCCTTTGTCAGTTGCTTCATTTGCAAATATTTTCTCCCATTCTGAGGGTTGTCTTTTGGTCTTGTTTATGGTTTCCTTTGCTGTGCAAAAGCTTTTAAGTTTCATTAGGTCCCATTTGTTTATTTTTGTTTTTATTTCCATTTCTCTAGGAGCTGGGTCAAAAAGGATCTTGCTGTGATTTATGTCATAGAGTGTTCTGCCTATGTTTTCCTCTAAGAGTTTGATAGTATCTGGCCTTACATTTAGGTCTTTAATCCATTTTGAGCCTATTTTTGTGTATGGTGTTAGGGAGTGTTCTAATTTCATTCTTTTACATGTAGCTGTCCAGTTTTCCTAGCACCACTTATTGAAGAGGCTGTCTTTTCTGCACTGTATATTCTTGCCTCCTTGATCAAAGATAAGGTGACCATATGTGCGTGGGTTTATCTCTGGGCTTTCTATCCTGTTCCATTGATGTATATTTCTGTTTTTGTGCCAGTACCATACTGTCTTGATTACTGTAGCTTTGTAGTATAGTCCGAAGTCAGGGAGCCTGTTTCCTCCAGCTCTGTTTTTCTTTCTCAAGATTGCTTTGGCTATTCGGGGTCTTTTGTGTTTCCATTAAAATTGTGAATTTTTTTGTTCTACTTCTGTGAAAAATGCCAGTAGTAGTTTGATAGGTATTGCATTGAATCTGTAGATTGCTTTGGGTAGTAGTCATTTTCACAATGTTGATTCTTCCAATCCAAGAACATGGTATATCTCTCCATCTATTTGTATCATCTTTAATTTCTTTCATCAGTGTCTTAGAGTTTTCTGCATGCAGGTCTTTTGTCTCCTTAGGTAGGTTTATTCCTAGATATTTTATTCTTTTTGTTGCAATAGTAAATGGGAGTGTTTTCTTAATTTCACTTTTAGATTTTTCGTCATTAGTGTATAGGAATGCAAGAGATTTCTGTTCATTATTTTTGTATCCTGCTACTTTACCAAATTCATTGATTAGCTCTAGTAGTTTTCTGGTAGCATCTTTAGGATTCTCTATGTATAGTATTGTCATCTGCAAACAGTGACAGCTTTACTTCTTCTTTTCTGATTTGGATTCCTTTTATTTCTTTTTCTTCTCTGATTGATGTGGCTAAAACTTCCAGAACTATGTTGAATAATAATAGTGGTGAGAGTGGGCAACCTTGTCTTGTTCCTGATCTTAGTGGAAATGGATTCAGTTTTTCACCATTGAGGATGATGTTGGCTGTGGGTTTGTCATATATGGCCTTTATTATGTTGAGGAAAGTTCCCTCTATGCCTACTTTCTGGAGAGTTTTTATCATAAATGGGTGTTGAATTTGTTGAAAGCTTTCTCTGCATCTATTGAGATGATCGTATGGTGTTTATTCTTCAATTTGTTAATATGGTGTATCACATTGATCGAAGAATCCTTGCATTCCTGGGATAAACCCCACTTGATCATGGTGTATGATCCTTTTAATGTGCTGTTGGATTCTGTTTGCTAGTATTTTGTTCAGGATTTTTGCGTCTATGTTCATCAGTAATATTGGCCTGTACTTTTCTTTCTCTGTGACATCTTAGTGTGGTTTTGATATCAGGGTGATGTGGCCTCGTAGAATGAGTTGGGGAGTGTTCCTCCCTCTGCTATTTTGGAAGAGTTTGAGAAGGATATGTGTTAGCTCTTCTCTAAATGTTTGATAGAATTCGCCTGTGAAGCCATCTGGTCCTGGGCTTTTGTTTGTTGGAAGATTTTTAATCACACTTTCAATTTCAGTGCTTGTGATTGGTCTGTTCATATTTTCTATTTCCTCCTGGTTCAGTCTTGGAAGGTTGTGCATTTCTAAGAATTTGTCCATTTCTTCCAGGTTGTCCATTTTATTGGCATATAGTTGCTTGTAGTAATCTCTCATGATCCTTTGTATTTCTGTCATCTCAGTTGTTACTTCTCCTTTTTCATTTCTAATTCTATTGATTTGAATCCTCTCCCTTTTTTTCTTGATGAGTCTGGCTAATGGTTTATCAATTTTGTTTATCTTCTCAAAGAACCAGCTTTTAGTTTTATTGATCTTCGCTTTTGTCTCCTTCATTTCTTTTTCATTTATTTCTGATCTGATCTTTATGATTTCTTTCCTTCTGCTAACTTTGGGGGGTTTTTGTTCTTCCTTCTCTAAATGCTTTTGGGGTTAGGTTAGGTTGTTTATTTGAGTTGTTTCCTGTTTCTTAAGGTAGGATTGTATTGCTATAAACTTCCCTCTTAGAACTGATTTTGCTGCATCCCATAGGTGTTGGGTTATCGTATTTTCATTGTCTTTTGTTTCTAGGTATTTTTTGATTTCCTCTTTGATTTCTTTAGAGATCTCTTGGTTATTAAATTGTGTATTGTTTAGCTTCCATGTGTTTGTATTTTTTACAGATTTTTTCCTGTAATTGATATCTAGTCTCATAGCATTGTGGTCGGGAAAGATACTTGATACGATTTCAATATTCTTAAATTTACCAAGGCTTGAATTGTGACCCAAGGTATGATCTATCCTGGAGAATGTTCCATGAGCACTTGAGAAGAATGTGTATTCAGTTGTTTTTGGATGGAATGTCCTATAAATATCAATTAAGTCCATCTTGTTTAATGTATCATTTAAAGCTTGTGTTTCCTTACTTATTTTTATTTTGGATGATCTGTCCATTGGTGAAAGTGGGGTGTTAAAGTCCCCTACTATGATTGTGTTACTGTTGATTTCCCGTTTTATGGCTGTTAGTATTTGCCTTATGTATTGAGGTGCTCCTGTGTTGGGTGCATAAATATTTACAATTGTTATATCTTCTTCTTGGATTGATCCCTTGATCATTATGTAGTGTCCTTGTCTCTTGTAATCGTCTTTGTTTTAAAGTCTATTTTCTCTGATATGAGAATTGCTACTCCAGCTTTCTTTTGATTTCCATTTGCATGGAATATCTTTTTCCATCCCCTCACTTTCAGCCTGTATGTGTCCCTAGGTCTGAAGTGGGTCTCTTGTAGACAGCATATATATGGGTCTTGTTTTTGTATCCATTCAGCCAGTCTGTGTCTTTTGGTTGGAGCATTTAATCCATTTGCATTTAAGGTAATTATCCATATGTATGTTCCTATTACCATTTTCTTAATTGTTTTGGGTTTGTTATTGTAGGTCTTTTCCTTCTCTTGTGTTTCCTGCCTAGAGAAGTTCCTTTAGCATTTGTTGTAGAGCTGGTTTGGTGGTGCTGAATTCTCTTAGCTTTTGCTTGTCTGTAAAGGTTTTAATTTCTCTGTCAAATCTGAATGAGATCCTTGCTGGGTAGGGTAATCTTGGTTGTAGGTTTTTCTCCTTCATCAGTTTAAATATGTCCTGCCACTCCCTTCTGGCTTGCAGAGTTTCTGTTGAAAGATCAGCTGTTAACCTTATGGGGGGATTCCCTTGTGTGTTATTTGTTGTTTTTCCCTTGCTGCTTTTAATATTTTTTCTTTGTATTTAATTTTTGATAGTTTGGTTAATATGTGTCTTGGTGTGTTTCTCCTTGGATTTATCCTGTATGGGGCTCTCTGTGCTTCCTGGACTTGATTGACTATTTCCTTTCCCATATTAGGGAAGTTTTCAACTATAATCTCTTCAAATATCTTCTCAGTCCCTTTCTTTTTCTCTTCTTTTTCTGGAACCCCTATAATTCGAATGTTGGTGCATTTAATGTTGTCCCAGAGGTCTCTGAGACTGTCCTCAATTCTTGTCATTCATTTTTCTTTATTCTGCTCTGCAGTAGTTATTTCCACTATTGTATCTTCCAGGTCACTTATCCTTTCTTCTGCCTCAGTTATTCTGCTATTGATCCCTTCTAGAGAATTTTTAATTTCATTTATTGTGTTGTTCATCACTGTTTGTTTGCTCTTTAGTTCTTCTAGGTCCTTGTTAAACGTTTCTTGTATTTTCTCCATTCTATTTTCAAGATGTTGGATCATCTTTACTATCATTATTCTGAATTCTTTTTCAGGTAGACTGCCTATTTCCTCTTCATTTGTTAGATCTGGTGGGTTTTTGCCCTGCTCCTTCATCTGCTGTGTGTTTCTCTGTCTTATCATTTTGCTTAACTTACTGTGTTTGGGGTTTCCTTTTCACAGGCTGCAGGTTCATAGTTCCCCTTGTTTTTGGTGTCTGTCCCCAGTGGTCAAGGTTGGTTCAGTGTGTTGTGTAGGCTTTCTGGTGGAGGGGACTAGTGCCTGTGTTCTGGTGGATGAGGCTGGACCTTGTCTTTCTGGTGGTCAGGTCCACGTCTGGTGGTGTGTTTTCGAGTGTCTGTGGCCTTATTATGATTTTAGGCAGCCTCGGTGCTAATGGATGGGGTTGTGTTCCTGTCTTGCTAGTTGTTTGGCATAGGGTTTTCAGCAGTATAGCTTGCTGGTCATTGAATGGAGCTGGGTCTTGACATTGAGATGGAGATCTCTGGGAGATTTTCGCCATTTGATATTACGTGGAGCTGGGAGGTCTCTTGTGGACCAGTGTCCTGCAGTTGGCTCTCCCACCTCAGAGGCACAGCCCTGACGCCTGGCTGGAGCACCAAGAGCCTTTTATCCACACGGCTCAGAATAAAAGGGAGAAAAAAAAGAAAGAAAGAAGAAGATAAAATAAAATAAAGTAAAATAAAATAAAATAGTTATTAGAATAAAAAATAATTATTAAAAAAATTTTTTTAAGTAATAAAAAAAAAAGAAAGAAAGAAAGAAGAGAGCAACCAAACCAAAAAACAAATCAACCAATGATAACAAATGCTAAAAACTATACTTAAAAAAAAAAAACAAAACTAGGGACAAATGGTAAAAGAAAAGCTATATAGACAAAATCACACATAGAAGCATACACATACACACACATAAAAAGAGAAAAACGGAAAAAATATATATATCATTGCTCCCAAAGTCCACCTCCTCTATTTGGGATGATTCGTTGTCTATTGCGGTATTCCACAGATGCAGGGTACATCAAGTTGATTGTGGAGATTTAATCCGCTGCTCCTGAGGCTGCTGGGAGAGATTTACCTTTCTCTTCTTTGTTCGTACAGCTCCCGGGGTTCAGCTTTGGATTTGGACCTGCCTCTGCGTGTAGGTCGCCTGAGGGCGTCTGTTCTTCGCTCAGACAGGACGGGGTTAAAGGGTCAGCTGATTCGGGGGCTCTGGCTCACTCAGGCCGGGGGGAGGGAGGGGTGCGGATGCGGGGCGAGCCTGCGGCGGCAGAGGCCAGCGTGACGTTACACCAGCCTGAGGTGCACCGTGCGATCTCCCGGGGAAGTTGTCCCTGGCTCACGGGAGCCTGGCAGTGGCGGGCTGTACAGGCTCCCAGGAGGGGAGGTGTGGATAGTGACCTGTGCTCGCACACAGGCTTCTTGGTGGCAGCAACAGCAGCCTTAGTGCCTCATGCCCGTCTCTGGGGTCCGCGCTGATAACCGCGGCTCGCGCCCATCTCTGGAGCTCCTTTAAGTGGCGCTCTGAATCCCCTCTCCTCGTGCACCAGGAAATAAAGAGGCAAGAAAAAGTCTTGCCTCTTTGGCAGGTCCAGGCTTTCTCCCGGACTCCCTCCCGGCTAGCTGTGGTGCACTAACCCCTTCAGGCTCTGTTCACGCCGCCAACCCCAGTCCTCTCCCTGCAATCCCGAGCCTCAGCTCCCAGCCCCCGCCCGCCCCAGCGGGTGAGCAGACAAGCCTCTCGGGCTGGTGAGTGCTGGTTGGCACCGATCCTCTGTGCGGAAATCTCTCCGCTTTGCCCTCCGCACCCCTGTGGCTGCGCTCTCCTCCGTGGCTCTGAAGTTTCCCCCAACCACCCCCATCTCCACCAGTGAAGGGGCTTCCTAGTGTGTGGAAACCTTTCCTCCTTCACAGCTCCCTCCCACTGGTGCAGGTCCCGTCCCTACTCTTTTGTCTCTGTTTTTTCTTTTTTCTTTTGCCCTACCCAGGTACGTGGTGATTTTCTTGCCTTTTGGGAGGTCTGAGGTCTTCTGCCAGCTTTCAGTAGGTGTTCTATAGGAGTTGTTCCACATGTAGATGTATTTCTGATGTATTTGTGGGGAGGAAGGTGATTTCCATGTCTTACTCTTCCGCCATCTTGAAGCCCCCTCTCTACATTAGTTTTTAAATTGCTTTTTATTGTGGTAAAATATACAATACATATTTGCCATTTTAACCATTTTTATGTGTACAGTTAAGTGGCAGTTAAGTACCTTCACATAATTGTTCAGCCATCACCACCGTCCATCTACAGAACTTTTTCATGTTCCTAAATTGAATCTATTTTTTAAAAAATCTATTTGTTTTTAAGTGTGGCATTAATCAGGTAAAAGATACCTCTGTATAATCCCAAGATCTGATTCTTAAAGTGAAAATCGTATGTCAACAACTTAGATTAACTGGATTTCAGAAATCTTATTTGGTTATATTGTGCCTCACCTGCTTCCCAATCCCCCTTTTAAATTAGATAGTCCATTGATATATGCATAATTCTCCAGTAACAGAAATTGAGAGCCTGCATTAGGTTTTATTAGGGGTAAACATTTGTTTCTCATTTCTGCTGTTTCTTTTCATGTGAAAGATTCTCCTATGAAAATAATCTTGGCCTCTCTCTGCCCTTTTCTTCACTCTTCCCCAGGGAAGGAGAAGTTACTTTCTTATCTGATTGGTATATTTTGAGAGAAGGACCTCTCCCTTTCTTTCTTTGAGATCTGCCTGTCTGCAGAGAGCACACGTTCTCCTAACCTTTGCACATTTGATAACCTGTGCTTTTCCACTCTAATTATGGAGTTCAGAAACCAATTTTGTAGCACATCTAAGCCATGTTCTCCAACATCAGCTTTAATGGTAATAAAACTTACATTTTGCTTTATCTCTGTCTGATGTCTATCTCTCAGTTGGATTTGAACACCTTTGGGGAACTGAAGGGGTGTTTTGTATTTATTTATTTATTTACCTCCTTAAATTCTAACAGGGTACAATAGATTCATCTTCACTATGAGTAGATACCCTCTACCCCCTCCCCTCACCATAGATCTTCTTTGATGCATATTTGCTGATGGGTGGTAAGTTGCCACATAATTACATTGTTCATGGATGTATCACAAGAATGCTCTGAACCATGGCTCGCTTGGTTTTTAGGATACATGAAACCTAGTGAATGGCAATAATAACTCATCACCCTTTGTGTATGAGTTCCTGTGTGAATATTTGTACCTGTAAAGGGCATGAATTGTGTTCTTGAATAAAATGGTTAGAATATGAATTCAGCAGTTTATATATAAGGATGTCACCTAATCAAAGCATTCAAAATTGAGGTCAGAATATGAAAGTCCTAAATTCATGTATAACCCATTCAACTACTCTGTTTTTCTCAAATGGATAAGTTAGAATATTTTAAATTTCCATCTGCATTATTTTATGCATTCAGGAAAACTTGCCAAATCCTATAAATAGACATCTAGTTTTATTAGCCCACTATGTTTTTTCGAGCAACCTACATTCCAATAAAAATGTCCCTAGGGGGATTCCCTGGTGGCGCAGTGGTTGAGAATCTGCCTGCTAATGCAGGGGACACGGGTTCGAGCCCCGGTCTGGGAAGATCCCACATGCTGCGGAGCAACTGGGCCCGTGAGCCACAACTACTGAGCCTGTGCGTCTGGAGCCTGTGCTCCGCACCAAGAGAGGCCACGATAGTGAGAGGCCCACGCACCATGATGAAGAGTGGCCCCCACTTGCCGCAACTAGAGAAAGCCCTCGCACAGAAACGAAGACCCAACATACCCAAAAAATAAATAAATAAATAATTTTTTAAAAAACCCAAAAAACTGATAGCTGTTGCATGTTGGAAAGATCTTTATAAAAAAAAAGTCCCTAGGTGCTAAAAATAAAAATTGATATTCATACCTAGTCATCCAACAGAAATCATTATTAACATTAGAAAATCAATGAGTGGCTATTGGTATGGCAGTACACAGATTTAAAATGGCAAAAACAATGAAACCAATTTTAGTATTGTTAGTAATTGAGCTGGATGCTGGGAACTATGTTCATATTACATGTCAAATCACGTTATAAAATATGTCGTTAGGATGGAAAGGTACATAGCAAAAAGCATGTCCACACCCCTGGCCAATGGCCCATTTATTTCAAACAACATTCAGTGCAAAACAGAGACATTTCCATTGTCTTTGGAATTCACTAATAAAATTTGGCTTTTATTGCCATATACCTCCTGCCAAAGGATTCACGTCTCGTGCACATTTTCCTGTGCATTGATCCTAGAACTGCATTCTTCATGAACCCTTTCCACACTCTTGAATTCCCTCTCCACATTCCTGCTAGACTCTTGAACTAGACCATGGATTTTAATTCTGTTGAACGTTTCAAAATGAGTGAAATGTATTTAGGGCAAGCCAGGAATTCTCTAAGAACTTTGCTGAGATCTAATTATTCCAGATGATAAAGCATTGCCTTCCAGTACATGTCAGGATTGGGAAGCATAATCTGCTGATATCTAAGGAATGCAGCTCAGCAAAACACTTTGGTCTTAGGGCTTTCAGAAGATTGATTTAGATGGGTAATGGTTCTAATGCTGAATCAGAATCCAACTTTAAAGACAATTTCAGCATCTCTGGGAATATAATGGAGCAAAATATAATACAAATGTCCAGTTGTACAAATTCCCAATATAAGAAGTAGCATCTAATAGTTGCTGGGAACTAAAACTTCTTTCTTAATCTACTGATTTTACATACGAAGGTTGTCACTTAATTTGTAAAGCGTCACAAGTGGTATATGAGGAACTAGATCTCAAAGAGAAAAGTATTCCTTGGTATTCAGATGGATACAAATAAGAAAACAGTTGAATGATATCTGAGAGGCTGGATTTGTTTTTTTTCACCTTTAAAAAATTTTTATTTTGTATTGAAGTATAGTTGATTTACAGTGTTTCAGGTGTACAGCAAGGTGATTCAGTTATATGTTTTGTAGAGGTCCTTATTGTTTATCCTTTTTATATATAGTAGTGTGTATTTGTTAACCCCAAGTTCCTAATTTATTCCTCCTCCCCTTTCCCTTTTGGTAACCATGAGCTTGTTTTCTATGTGAGTCTATTTCTGTTTTGTAAGTAAGTTCATTTGTATCATTTTTTTACATTCCACATATAAGTGATATCATATGATATTTGTCTTTCTCTGTCTTACTTCTCTTAGTATGTATGATATCTCTAGGTCCATCCATGTTGCTGCAAATGGCATTATGTCATTCTTTTTTATGGCTGAGTAATATTCCATTATATATATATATATATATATATATAAATACCACATCTTCTTTATTCATTCATTGGTCAGTGGACATTTAGGTTGCTTCCATGTCTTGGTTATTGTAAATAGTGCTGCTATGAACATTGGGGTGCATGTATCTTTTTGAATTAGAGGTTTTGTCTTTTCTGGATGTATACCCAGGAGTGGGATTGCTGGATCATATGGGAACTCTATTTTTAGTTTTTTAAGAAACCTCCATACTGTTCTCCATAGTGGCTGTACCAATTTACATTCCCACCAACAGTGTAGGAGGGTTCCCTTTTGAGAGGCTTAATTTGAAAGAATAGCAAAAGCATGGCTGTAGCTGCTCAAGACAGGTGTTGCACTTGCCAATACTAACTACAGGATGCTTTCTTTTTTTTTTTTTTTTTTTTTAAGAAATTCACGTTCTTTTATTTATTTATTTATTTATTTATGACTGTGTTGAGTCTTCGTTTCTGTGCGAGGGCTTTCTCTAGTTGCGGCAAGTGGGGACCACTCTTCATCGCGGTGCGCGGGCCTCTCACCATCGCGGCCTCTCTTGCTGCGGAGCACAGGCTCCAGACGCGCAGGCTCAGTAATTGTGGCTCACGGGCCCAGTTGCTCCGTGGCATGTGGGATCTTCCCAGACCAGGGCTCGAACCCGTGTCCCCTGCATTGGCAGGCAGATTCTCAACCACTGCGCCACCAGGGAAGCCCCCAGGATGCTTTCTTGAATGGAGATTATTTTTTAAAGTGGCAACATATTAGAAAAATAAAAAGTATTGACTAAATCCGAATTTAGATTTATCAATCCATTGTGCCATTCTCAGCAAAGCATTGAATATTTGCTTGTCAAATGCATCTAAAGGCTCTCTTGGTAAAGGAATAGAAAATTTGAAGGTATCTGGTAGTTGTATGTGGTTCTTGTTGGAGGAAACAATAGAAGAAAAAAAAAGAAGCCTTTTTTTGATGTTGCTTTTGTGTATGAATCTTCTATTGTATCATGTTGAAGCTGTGTGAATAGATTTTCCTAGGTAGAATAGCTCTGTAGCTCAATTCAATAATGTTCCAGAAGAAAAATGTGTAGGAGAGTTAAGAAAAAAATATTTCCAGGCACCCATTGGCTCCAGTAGGATATTATGCCTTCCACTGTCTGTGGGGTTCCAAGGTTTTGCCCTTCAGTTGGTCATAACATGGTTTAGCACTTTTGATGCCCCCCCCCAAAGTTTTGTCCTAGCTTTCTTGTTCAACAGATAACAATGGTTCATTGTGTCACTCCTGATATAAAAGGGACCTTGGGAAGTTGCAATCCTACTTATTTATCAAAGACCAGTTCAGATGCTTGCCATGAACCTGAAAGTCAAAGATGCAAATTCAACACCCAGAGTCCTTTATTTTAGTACCAGAGGCTTTTTAAACAGACCCTTGACAGCTCTCAAAAGACAGCAGGGGAATAGCAGCTTTTGTCCTAAGGGTTTGTCTATTTTTTGCCAATAAAAATCTTATCATGGAGATTCTGCTGGGCGCACATTGCTTCTTACCAACCTGTTCAGTTGAAATTAGAATTTTCTTCTTCCCATAGCACTTAGTATGACTCCTTTGGATAGTTACTCTGCTTTTATTTTTCTTATTTGTACTTTCAAACTTCCAATTTAATCACTAAATATTGAGGGCATTAGGCCATTCTCTATCTCTCTCTAAAACCACCAGAGAACAACCTTCATACAATGTTTCACTTGCCAAAGGAGGTAAATCATGTCCTACATATCACAGTTTGGTTACTCATTAGTCTTAGAATTGTTTAGGGGTTGGCTATAGTCCATAAAACCTATTTATATATGGATCCAGATTAAAAACCACTTTCCTTATGTACATTTATATTAATCAAGTAGATCTTTGTGCAACTACTGCAGATTCCAAAATACAAATATCAGGCAGCGAAGGTTGGAGCCTACATCCATTGCCTTGCAGTGATGTACTGTCCAAAGCAGTAACCACTAGTTATCTGTGGCTTATTGAATATAACTTAATTAAAATTAAATACAATTAAAAATTTAGTTCATTGGTCACATTTACCACCCTGTATGTTTAGAGTCTACCATGTTGGGCAGTGCAGATATGGAACATTTTCAATCATAGATCAGTGCTATTCTAGAACACTACATATAATATAATCATAATTTTTACCTTTTAATAAAAAGAAACAAACCCACATTATAACGTGTTTTTATTATCTCAAAGGGCAAGTGATATATGTCCCATTGCAAAAATTCTAGGCAATCATATAAGAAATCCTTACACAATCATGTGAGTTTTACTCTGCATTATTTATCTTATTACACTTCAGAAAACGCCAAGAGGTCACAGGACTTCTTCTGTCATCCTCACAAGGTTCGTGAGTGGCTCAGGTAGAATGAAATCTGACAGCCCAGACCACTTAATCTATGGAGAATCCAGGTGCCAGACACAATGGGGATAAGCGTCACAAATGAAGACAATCTCAAATGAGCCTCTGAAAACCCATCAATACACTGTGCAAGTGTTTGTTTTACAGACTGAAATGGAAGCGTGTTTATTGGTTTTCTTGTCAAATTGTCCTTGGAACTGAAGGCTTATTCACTTCATTTCCTCCGGTGGACTTGCAGTGACTATGGAGTTTATGAGCAAGTTATTTAATATGGAAATATGCAAATATAGGAAATGGTTTTACATTTTTAAACTTGAAGGAGGACATTCAGACACTACGAAAAACTAATTAGCTCAGCCCTTGGTAATAAAATAACTGACATGATTTAAAACTGAGGCAGTGTATATATGTCCATGCCACTCTCTCACTTTGTCACATCTCACTTTGTTATAAAGCAGAAACTAACACACCATTGTAAAGCAATTATACTCCAATAAAGATGTTAAAAAACAAAAACAAAAAACAAAACGGAGGCAGTGGCATACTGGAACTGGCTTGTATGGGCTCATAAGAGCCCAGTGTTAAACTTTCGTGAAATCTGCAAACTGGTTGTTAAATACAGCCATTATTAAAAATTAAATTATGTAAGCTTATTTATAATATAAATAAATTATATTAAAAACAAAGGTAAAAATACTCAAGAATAATCATTTCCTAATTATTTAACTACATTTTACCATGATCTGCACTCTTCAGGTTATTTATATTTAATATATCTGTATGGTGGAAATACTATATTATGGTGTGCTACTGCACATCTTTTCCCAACTACCTGTAACTGAAATGGTCTATCTACTTGCTGTTTCAACTCACACTACATCTGGTGCTCTTTTGTCAATGAGTCATGACATACAGAGATGAGGAAGAATTAGAAATGCTTTCTGGAGTCCTATATCTGCTATTTCTTTTTGTAAATTCCTAGAGAGCAAAATGAACATTTGAATTGAGTCACCAAGCATATGGATGATTCTAGGAGTCAGAGAAAGGATTAAGGATGATCTTCCAGATTGAAAAAAATAGTATGATCATAAAAGTGAAGGAAAAGAAACATAGAACATGAGTAATATTCAAAAAGATCTCTGTAACCCAGAAGTCATCTAGATCTTCCCACCTTTTTGGACGTGCACACCTCTCTCTCTCTCTCTCTCTTGCTATATATACACACATATATATATATATATATATATATATATATATATATATATATATATATTCTTGCCGCCACATACCCTTCATGCTTCTCAAATTTTAATGTGCATATAAATCGAATTCTAATTCTGTAGGCTAGAGTTGGTGCCTGAGATTCTGCATTTTTAACAAACTCCCAGGCAAGGCTGATTTTATTCATCTGTGGCTCACACTTCACATAGCAAGGACCTAACACATACATGCATGCATATAAATATACATAGAGGTTTGACGTAAGTGTTTGTTGTTGTTTTTGGTAGAATTTATGGGAAGGGGCTAAATACCACTCTTGGATGATATCATGTGGACTGGGGAGTAACCTGCACAGGAAAGAAAAATCCCTAAACTCAGCTACTTTAAAAGAAATAGGAACTCAGACTCAGATCATCCATGATACTGTAACTATCTTGGAAATTCAAAGATTTATTGGAGTAGAGCATTGGACTTCTAGATGATGTGGACTCAGGTGTTGAATCTATCCAAAGCAGTAGAAAGAACTAGATGACATCTGGGTTACAGAAACTTTTTGACCATCGTACATGTTCTGTGTTTCTCCTTCTCCACTTTTATGATCATGTTATTTTCTCAGTCTGGAAGACCATCCTTAATCCTTTCTCTGACTCCTGGAATCATCAATATGCTTGAAGACTCAATTCAAATGTTCACTTTGTTCTCTAGGAACTTACAGAAAGAAACAAATATAGGACTGCAGAAAGTATCTCTAATTCTTCCTCATCTCTGTATGGCATAGCTCCTTGACAAAAAAAGCACTGGATGTAGTGGAAGTTGAAATAGCAAGTAGACAGACAATTTCAGTTACAAGTAGTTGTATGGGTCCTATTTAAAAGTGTATTTGCTTAGTGGATTTAAATACATAAGCCTTGAGTATTGACAACCTTTGAGAAAAGTGAGATCAATGATTAATTGACATTTGTATCTCCTTAAATGAGGTGGTCAGACCATTAGCCTAAAACATCGTTATGTGGAGAGACAGCTTCTCTTTAGTCTCTTTCTCTGAAGTTGCTTTAGTAAATTATTCATAGACATAATGATAGGTAGTCAGGGAGAACATTTGGGAGAATGGCTGTGGCTTTGTTTGTATTCCTAACGAGTTAACAAGTAGGACTAGGTTCCATGCAGAATCATTGTAACTGTGAAGAGAGGGCAGTTATATGTCAGGGAATGCGGGAATAGGGGAAGGGTGTGAGTAGAAACAGCGCTGGCCACACAGTAAGAAAGTTCAGAATCTGGTACTGGCTCCAGCACTGAGACTGTTTGGACACTCTGCTTATTTGCCTCTGCGTCATATCCCCTCTCAAAATCAATCACAGGACCACAGGATTTCCTAATTCACCAAGAGCCCTCAGGATTATTTACTTTGAGACCTGATGGGACCCTCAGAATGGCTACAGCTCCTCTGAGCTTACGCAGTATTGAATGCAACACATTTTTGTAACTTAGAGCCCAATGATTTTTTTCATCTGCCCATTTGAAAAAAAAAAAAAAGAAAAACCTCTTTTCCCTGAGTACCTACAACACTTTACTGTTATCTGGGCTCAGTTTTATCAGCACTGCTATTTTGTTTCATTTTGGGGGATAGAGTGGATGCATTAGTTCCCTGGATTTGAAATAAAAGCTATATAAAGACATTTTTCATTTTTTTCTTGGTGGCGCTGTAACCTGGAATAACCTGTTTTCTTTCCTGGTAACAATATTACAGGAAAACTAAGAATAATTATCAGAGATCGGGAATAATTCTTACCCTCCAGAGTGAACTGAGGTTCCTTCTGAGTCCAGCCTACCAAAGTAAAAAACAAGTGAATTATTGTTGAAAAGCTGGTGAGGTTTACTTTTGACTCCCTTTTGCCTTCCCACAAGGATATATCTAATGATGAACCTTTTTCAAAGATGTGGTTTCCTCATATTATGTTTTGCTTTTCTAAGTCTTCCTCAAGGGCCTGCCATCCTAAAGTTATTGTCTGTGTCTCAAATCTCCCTCCTTCCCCCTCATTTCTCCTTGAATATCTGTTCGAATACTGGTCCAGTTAGAAATACCTGATAACAGAATTCACAATAAAATGTTAATGACTTTGATCCTGTCTAGAAAGTTTACATTTTAGGGCCCTTTGATTTAGCCAAAACAAATGAATACTTATGTTAGAATAATCAAGAGACTAGTTAGCACTCCTAAAATCCAAACCAAACCTCCATTTCTCCTACATTTAAAGGTGATCCTTGTCCCAAATGGCAATTAAGGACAACCCAGTGTTTAATAGGACACAGGATCTAAAAGGCATGAATCAGGGCCCCTAGGAGACTGCTGCTCAGTTTAACTAGCATTATTTCTCCAGCATATTCAGATATGTAGTAGACTCTTGGTACCCACCCAGATCCCATTTACCATGCTAGTGTATACCCATCCCTCAGCTACTATGAGTGTTAGCCCCTAGCAACTCACAGCAGGCTTCTTCTCTAGAGAATTGCTCTCAACCTAATGGGAGCTGTTTCACCTTGGATGTTATACCCCTAGAGGGAGGGGGGGTGTTGAAGAAGGCAGCCCACAGACCCTTTGCCTGGAGGTAGGAAAAAATCTGTGATATATTCATGCTCCAGAATTCCTTATAAATCAGGTGAAGTTGGTCTGCAACTGAGACTACATCTTTGTTTAGTTTTACCATGGCATTTCCTGCTTCCTTTACTCCTCTTCTCCTGAAAGTAATCCCTCAATAAATCATTCTTATAAGAATTTTCATCTCAGGCTCTGCATCTAGGTTATTTGGTACTAGGAATAGTTCTAAGAAGCAAATGCTACAGATGGGATTCTAAAATTGGATCTCTGGCCAGGTGGCAGTGAAAACCCCATCCTGGCTAGGTGAAGCCCCGATAGTTCCTGGAATGCTGTAGAAGTACACTTGATAAAACGTTTACCAATGGTAAACTGGCATGGGATACAGATGAAAGCAGGTGCACTAACTGATTCTGTGTCTGGCATTTGAAAGGTACAAGGAAAAGAGTAACTCTATGGACTGTAGAGTGGTTTGCTTTTGCTAAATGGCATTTATGTGTTGAGGAGAGTTCATGATAATCTTCAGTCTATTGATCAAGTTTCAAGGAAATTGGGACTTCCCTGGTGGTCCAGTGGGTAAGACTCCACACTCCCAGTGCAGGGGGCTCAGGTTTGACCCCTGGTCAGGGAACTAGATCCTGCATGCATGCTGCAACTAAGAAGTCTGCATGCTGCAACTATGAGCCCTCATGCTGCAAGACCTGGTGCAGCCTATATAAATAAATAAATAAATAAATAAATAAATATTTTAAAAAAAGATCTTTAAAGGAAATTATGAGTCAGAGATCCTCCTTGGTAGCATTTATAGAAACACTAATTTCTAATTTCCTGATTTCCATAGATGGAGGGCAGACAAAGCTGATGGCTTGGAATAGGACTTAATTGTAAGTGGCAGAAAACTTTAGAGAAAGTTGAATTCTCAGCCTAAGTAAGTCTCCTAAGCCAAAGTTAAAGCTCTGATAGGAAGGGAGTGGGAGACTGAGATGGGGATATCTGGGTAGATGCACTTGAGTACCTGAAACTCCAGATTTCCCTGAACCTTTTTGGTCTTCGGACTTGACTATTACCTTTTATTGGAAGATAAAATTTCCTTTTCCCTGTTAAAAAACCATGTAGAGGTCTCAAAGGAGACAAGCATCTTTAGGAAAATCTTCCTCATGAGCTGTTCTCCCTCTGCCTACCAGACCCATAACTTGGGTCAAATTTTGGGAAAATTAGATTGGGGAAGTGTCAGACTCCTCAGGGAGAAGAGGTGTTAAATACCAAAAGAGCTACTGGATCTAGTTAACATGTGCTGGCAAGATCAAAAAGATAGTGCCTGGGAGTAGATCCTGCAGCTAACAGGAAGTAATCACAGCTGGATGAGGGACAATGTATTGGTATGGAGACACTCTGGCAAGGGACCCAAGAAGCAGTTTTAATACTTTATGCGTATGGCTCGTAAAAGATTAGAAAAAGCAATGCCTTATGTCAAATGTCAGCAAACTTTTTCTGTAATGGGCCAGATGGTAAACACTTTACACTTTGAGAGTCATATGGCCAATATATAAACAAATAAGTGTGGCCAACAAATTGGGTGTTTCAATAAAACTTTATTTACAGAAAAAGGAAGGGCACTGGATCTGGCTCAAGGGCCATAGTTTGCCAACTGCTGCTCTACAGTTAATGTAATAGAGGTGCCAACACTTCTGTGGCAGACGATGAAGGAATATATTAAAAGGTTCAGGAAGTAGGCATGCTAGAATGGACCTATCACATAAGAATGGAAAAGCCACCATCTGACTCTATTCCTTGGGAGGTCTTAAAGGAGACTTTATTTATTAAAACAATAGGGAAAAAAAAATCCCACAAGGACTCAGAGGCAAAGAATATACAAATCAATTTTCACTGCAAAGTAAAGGAGCTGTTACAGTGGAGGATTACTGGACTGAATGTCAGTATTATGACATAGTATGAGTGTGTTTCATGTTTGGTAATTGCAATCATTGTTGCTTTTGTTGTGGTCATCCATGTACAACGCTTGGTGTCAGTCTATTTATCTCTTGTAAAAATAAAATACAGTGTGTGTGTGTGGAAAAAAAAAAAAAATAATAGGGAATGTGCTGGTGAGGGAGAACCAGTATCTTTAAGAAGCATTGAGATGGCTGTCCTCTGTGTGAGTGTGTGTGTATTATATATACATGTATGTGTGTGTATTATATATACATGTATATGTATATGTGTGTGTGTGTATATATATATATATATATATATATATATATATAAAATATTCATATGTACTGATGGCTATACTTATCATCACTTCCACTGACCCATTTGGGGAACTTGTGCTTCTTATTCCTGAAACTATAAGCTCTGTCGGTCTGGAGGTCCTGCTTCCCAGAGGAAGGACTCTTCCTCCAGAAGACACAATAAGAATCCCAATAATCATTTGTTATATGGTCATTTTGGGGCTTCTAATGCCAGTAGATCATCAGGCTAAGGAAATAGTTACATAATGGTAGGATAATTGACTATAGTCATGAGGAGGTAGGACTGCAGCTACATAATGGGAGCATGAAGATACTTTTGTCCTAAGTTAATCAATTTTGGCATTTTGGGTTTTCCCATGTCCAGTTCTAAGTGTAAATGCAACCACAGCATTCCTGGCCTGATAAGGACATGGTCACTAGGAACTTCTGTTCTTAGGGATGAGGACCCACCAAGCAAACCACTTAGCCCTCCCCTCACCCCCTGAATTTTGCTATCAGAGCTATTACATTGATATAATAATTTGTGAAGAACTGAAATGAAAAGGAGAGGTAAGATCATCTGCCCTACAGTGCATGCCTTATTCTCTGTCTCCTGATATCACTTTCTCAATAAATTGTTGCATAAGAATCCGCATCACAGGCTCTCTTTCTAGGGAACCTGACCTAGGATTAGGTGTAAAGCAAACTTCCAAGAATCTTGCTGGTTACTAATTTCAAGCACAGTTATAACAGAAGGATTTCTCCGTAAAGGAAGGTTTGATCCAGCAGCTATCCCAGAGAGTTGTATACACACACACACACATGCATAAATATGTGTGTATAAATCACAGATATTTTGTATGTTTCAGTGGGTGAATAAGCCAAACTCCTCCTCACCCAAATGGCTTGGGAACCTTTACCTTTTAGCATCCAGGAAAAGTAAAGGTTCAAAACTTGAGTGGTGGGCATCCTTGTTTTAGTGACTTGTGGGCACTTGTATCTTCTTCTTAGAAAGGAATGTAGGCTGTATGCCTGCATGGGAGTGCCTGGGATGAATGCATGACTCAATCGCATGTCTTGGAAAAGAACCAGTAAGCACATGGCCTGCTGAGTAGAGCACAGGTGAAGTAGTTTTGATTTATAAATGTACTTTGGGAAGATTTTATGTTAGGCAATAATCGTGACCATTAAACTAGGCCTGGATCTAATTCTTTGGACCTGGATATAAGTGAATGTTTGAAATTAGAGATATTACATTAATACAATACTTTTTAAAATAGCTGAAGTGAAAAGAATGATAAGATCATGTGCCCTGTCGACACAGATACATGTATACCTTAAAAGTTATGATAAGAGAAGATACTCAATGACTTGCAAAAGTCGACATCTCACCAGGAATAAACAAGATAAATCAGAAGATCTGAATCTGAAAACTGTCCCAAATAAAAAACTGCTTTATTTGCATGCTAGAAGCTTTACTGAAGCCACATGTGTGGTTATTGAAATATTTGATAAATGTCAACATGAATCTGGCCCAACATTTTAGTACATTTAGTTTAGTTTCATTAACTATTTAATTTTGAAGTTGGCCTTGTCAGCAATCTCTCATATGCCAAGAATACCAAAAGAAAACTTACTCAATTGATTTTATCTAATAATAAATGAAAATTGCTCAGGTCCTTTTCTGTGAAGGCAGAGCTTCTTCAAATCCCTTGGGGGATTTACCAACCAAGTTACTTAGGATGAGAAGAACAGATGAAAAGAATGTCAAAGAATGGCTGGTGTAGAGCATGAATCAGAAGGCGCCATAGGTACGAGAAGGGAGCCGGGAGAACAATGTCTGAACATTCGCTCTAGAAGGGGGAAAATTTGCAGCACAAAAAATGAGTTATGGGTTGCAGTCTTTATAGATTCTACTCACTAAGGGCCTGATGGAATTTCTTCCATATCTTTGAAATCCTGTTTCTTGATAGCATTTCCTCCAAGTTCAGCTGTATGTGGTTGCCCTGTTATTCCTTCCTGCTTGACTGTTTCTCACAAACTTGACCAAGAAAATATCACTCAGGAAGATCACTGTGGCAGGCTTTCCTTTTCTATTGCAGAACGACTCAGATAACACAAACCCTGTCCTGAGTCATCCAGCATGGGTTGGAGGTTTGGAATCTGGACAGGAAATGATCTAAGCAAGTGATAAGCTGACATCAAAAGACTTGGCGCTCAGGTCTATGGAAGCACCTAAGAGGATGGACAATTCTCTGAACCCAAAATGCTCTTGAGAGCCAGCAAATCTGGACTGGAAATCTTACAATAGGATGATTTCCCATGAAATTTCTGGTCCTTTGTTTCCTCTCAGGTCATAAATGTCATGAGAACAGCTTTTCTTGCTATATTTAAGTTTATCCAGTGCCAGCTTAGGTCTTGGCCGAGAGCCAGACACTCAGAAGGGAGAGACATTGGAAGAAAAGAAAGTAATTGACCATTTTGGAAGAACCCAGAGAATTTTGTGCACGTTCTGATCTAGGAGATGCTGGGGGGCATTCTTAACTTTTGTAAGCTGGTTGCCTCATCCCTCTAGCAAAGGAAGGGATGTGTACAGGTGGTGGTTATGACAGGCATCTAGCTGAGGGCCTCTACCAGAGTCATCCCTCTGCTGAGGAGCGACTGTTTCAAGTGAGCCGTGTTGGAACTCTAATAGAAGAATCTCAACTGGCACATGTACTTAGACTTGAAAATCCTTAGTCATGAGTAAACAGCCAAGAAACACACTCCAGCTGAAGATTTAAGTTGTCTTCTGAAATGTGAAGAACAAGTGGGCTTGCAGTTTTGGAACATACAGGAATAAAAAGACAAGGCCAGATTGTGAAGGTGGAACATTGTACTGCGAAGGGTATAGATGGGACCCTTTGGGTACAGATGACTCCCCAAAGAGTGATGGGTGTGGGGAAAGGGAGACTGTGGTGGCGAAGAGGGACCTGAGTGTGGAAAGAAGTATACCTTTGCTATAAGCCTCCTAATTCCCTAACAACATATCAGAATCCAGTCTCTTGGAGATTGACATCTATTGGGATCCTCTTTTACATATAAATTTTAACTTTTTAAAAGCCTCTGGAACAGGGCTTCCCTGGTGGTGCAGTGGTTAAGAATCTACCTGCCAATGCAGGGGACACGGGTTCGAGCCCTGGTCTGGGAAGATCCCACATGCCGCAGAGCAACTAAGCCCGTGCGTCACAACTACTGAGCCCGCGTGCTGCAACTACTGAAGCCCATGCGCCTAGAGCCCGTGCTCCGCAACAAGAGAAGCCACCGCAATGAGAAGCCTGTGCACCATAGCGAAGAGTAGCCCCCACTCGCTGCAACTAGAGAAAGCCCGCGCAGCAACGATGACCCAACGCAGCCAAAAATAAATAAATAAATTTATATAAAAAAAGAAAAGCCTCTGAACCAAATAGAAAAGAGGACTGTAGATGTGAAGGTAGCAAGCATCCTCTAATTGATTTAATTAACCCCTCATTTCGTCTACTGGAAATTCCAAGTAAAATAACTATACAAAATGGCACATTCTTATTTTTCATTGCAAATGAATTCTACTTTTCTCTATAAGGTACTGGAAAATGGTAGGGTCTAATTGTTTATTGGTTCAGTCTTTCAGCATTCATTTCCTGAGTGTTTATTCTCAGACACTGCAATAAGCTTTGGGGCTACAAATGTGAATAAGACATAGATGCTTGCCCTCAGAGCAGGGCTGGCTGCCTGGGTATGCGTCCTTTGCAGTGACATAGGGCCCCACTCTTAGGGGGCCCAATGCTTGGCTTGATGCTCAGGTGTCACTGTCCTGACATTCTTAAAAATTTTTGAACAAGGGGCCCTGCGTTTTCATTTGAACTGGGCCTTGCAAATTATGTAGCTTGTCCTGCCTCTGAGGCTTGTTTGAGAAAAAAGCCTTATAAATAAATAACTACAATACAGTAATATCTCATACAATGTGATCATGTTTAAAAAAAAAGAAAGCAATGAGCATATACTGAGTGCTACACTGTGAATCCCAGAAGACCATGTACATACACGTGTTTTGGGGAGGTTATATGTTTTAATTTAGGATGTGTTATTGTAGTGAGAATTTAATACAAATTTACACCTTATAACTGTTTCCATTTTGCCAAGACACTGCAAAGTTGTATTAATTTGCACTGATTAGTTTAGTCTAGCAAAGTCCGTAGCACAAAGAGCCACAGATTATGATTTGTTAAATAACTTTATGTGTACATTGTCACAGACTATTTTTGCTTCTCATTGCCTGTAATATGGAGCAAGCCTTGAGGGGAGGGGGCAGAGAATATGATGCAAAGGAATGTGAATGTGTGTGTGTGTTTGTGTGTGTGTGTGTGTGTGTGTAAATGTGCACACAGCATTTCAGCTAGGGACAGATAGACATTTGGTTATTAATTGCTTTGCTTTGAGTTGGCAATAAGTATAATTTAGTAAACTCCAGTGACTGGATTATTGGAGGGAACTGGTAAGCATAAGTGAAGGTAGGGATTTGGTGCTGATAAAGATCTGTATTTAGCGACAGACATTTAGGATAGATAAGGCTAAAGATAACAAGAAACTAAAAGTAATGAAATTACCATATGTACAGTAATATAGTAACTATGTTTTGTATTCTAATTAGTTTCTTCGGCAAGTTAACAACAACAGCCTTTTGTCCTTTCATCAAGGATTTTTTTTTTTTAGGAAGCAATTTAAATGTTTTTTTTTTTTTAGGAAGCAATTTAAATGTCAGAGTTGAACACTGGAATACCAAAAATTTCCATTCTCTTCTAAGATGTTTTTTGAAGCTGTTGGCATATATCAATAGATTGTCTTTAAAGATGTTTTTACTACATTATGTGAGCAATTCTTTTTTTTTTTATTATAGGAGTTTCCCCTTCATCCAATATCATCCCTCTTTAAAACTGAGCTCTCCTGCACTTCATCACCTAAAATAAAAATTAAAAAAAATTTAAAAGAAGCAGTCAACCCAAATGCCGTACCATTCATAAAAGAAGAGTAACATTGCTTTTTCTTTTGTTTCCATTTATTTTAAGAGGATTGGTTCTTGCCTAAGCTGTCTAGAATTATGTTAGGTAAAAGGAGGAAGGAATAGATTTTGAAAGAGATGACAGAGGCCTTGATAACAATTTAATAAGATAAAAATGGAGAAGAGATTATAAACCTACAGGTTTAGGCAGGAGAAAAGAGGTAAAGTCAGATACATTGGGACTATTGTGTTTTGGTTACAAGCATTATGATAAAATGAGCATTGTCACCTTCAAAGCAACATTTGCAGATCCAAGTTATGAAGTGAGCTGTTTCACAGAGATAAAAAAATTCAACATAGATACATCCTACAGAATGTTGTTATGTCACACTGAAGTGTGTCTGTGCAGGTATCTTCTTGGAAAATAAAGCCCATGAATAATTTTTACAGTTTTGCATATCAGAAAGATGATTGATTAAAATGTGTGTTGATTTGAATAGGCCAGGAGTATCTGTCCCAGTTTCATATAGATAAGCATATATAGGTTTGTCATTTTAAAACCAAGGTGCCCACAGGGAAGAGCATACAGCTGGGTTGGTGGCTCTTCAGCCTTTCTCATTATCACCATCATCATCATTAGGCAATAAGGACGCTGTACATTTTGGGATGTTGAGCCCCACAAGTGTGGTACAAATATCAGCTGCTTGGATGTTTCCAGTTCTCCCAGAATACTGAGGTCACCCTGTCCAGTCTTGATGTCAACCAGGAAACCAACATCCTCGACTACATTCCTTATCTCCAAAATCTGTAATGATTCTGGGAGGTGCTATTTCTTCTCATTAGTACTACCTCTGCCCTGAATCTTGCCATATGTGACTGCTGCTCTCTCTCTTCTCCATACCACTTTGCCCCATTCTGGACATGGCCTTGATTATTTCAGTTCCCCAAAATGCCAGTAACACAAAGCTGAGTGTGTGGCAGACTTTTGCTTTGCGGGTAATTGATATGGACTGATATTTGTGTCCCATGAAATTCATATTTTGAAATTTTAATTCCCAATGTGATGGTATTTGGGAGGTGGGGCCTTGAAGATGTAATTAGGTCATGAGGGTGGAGCCCTCATGATGGGATTAGTGCCCTTTTAAGAAGAGACCCAAGAGAGTTTGCTTCCTCTCTGTATGCGTGCACCAAAGAAAGGCCATGTGAGAACATAACCAGGAAGAGAGGGCCCTTACCAGGAACCCAACCGTGTTGGCACCCTGATCTCCAGAAGAATGAGAAATAAATATTTGTTTAAGCCACCCACTCTATGGTAATTTGTTATAGCAGCCCAAACTAAGACAGTAATGGATTAATGGAGTTGATTACACTGTATAATTGTGGAGACAGAACAAGAAATAGAATATTAATCATCACTGCTCTAACATTCATTAGCAATTTCCTACCCTTCCACATTTTTTTCCTATCCATATGCCCTCCTTAAGTTTTGACCGCCTTCATCTTTTTGTCTCTGGTCCCACTGTACCTGCTAGCCTCCAGCCCCCAAAATCCCATTAATTTTTTATGAAATATAATTTAGCTTTCTGCCCCTACTCTAAGCTAAGCATATGATTGAGCACATTTTGATATAAAAGACATTCTGCTGTGCATGACTACCATTTCACAGCACAAAGCTTTAAGGAGCTCTGCTAACCTAAAAGACTTTCTATTGTGGGTGTCTAAAATTTAACAGTGCAAACAAACAAACAGATAAACAAAAAACTAGCAGAATCTCTGAAATTTCACTTTTTTCTTTTAACATGATCAAAAGCTTAGACAAGATTCCATCTTCCTGGTTAGAGCACAGACATGGAATATTTTGTTCTCCTTCTTTTAGAAGCACAGATTAAATACAAGTGATGCTTATAGTCTTAATGATTACAAACTGAGACAATTCAGTGTAAATTGAGTAAATAGAAAAGTCTATTCATACAAAAAACTTTAACTATCAAACATTTAGAGAAGAGTTAACACCTATTCTTCTGAAACTATTCCAAAAAATTGCAGAGGAAGGAATACTCCCAAAATCATTCTGTGAGGCCACCATTACCCTGCTACCAAAACCAAAGATACCACAAAAAAAATTACAGGCCAATATCACTAATGAACATAGATGCAAAATTCCTCAACAAAATACTAGCAAACAGAATCCAACAATACATTAAAAAGATCATACACCATGATCAAGTGGGATTTATCCCAGGGATGCAAAGATTTTTCAATATCTGCAAATCAATCAGTGTGATACACCACATAACAGATTGAAGAATAAAAGCCATATGATCATCTCAATAGATGCAGAAAAAGCTTTTGACAAAATTCAACACCCATTTATGATAAAAACTCTCCAGAAAATGGGCATAGAGGGAACCTACCTCAACATAATAAAGGCCATATATGACAAACCTACAGCTAACATCATACTCAGTGGTGAAAGCTGAAAGCATTTCCTCTAAGATTAAGACAAGGTTGTCCACTCTGACCATCTTTATTCAATGTAGTTTTGGAAGTCCTAGACCTGGCAATCAGAGAAGAAAAAGAAACAGAAGAAATCCAAATTGGAAAAGAAGAAGTAAAACTGTCACTGTTTGCAGATGACATGATACTAATATATAGAAAATCCTAAAGATGCCACCAGAAAACTACCAGTGCTACTCAATGAATTTATATATAGAAAATCCTAAAGATGCCACCAGAAAACTACCAGTGCTAATCAATGAATTTAGTAAAGTCACAGGATACAACATTAATACACAGAACTCTCTTGCATTCCTATACACTAGCAACAAAAGATCAGAAACAGAAATTAAGGAAACAATCCCATTTACCATTGCAACAAAAAGAATAAAATACTTAAGAATAAACCTACCTAAGGAGGCAGAAGCCCTGTATGCAGGAAACTATAAAATATTGATGAAAGAAATCAAATATGACACAAAATGATGGAGAGATATACCATGTTCTTGGATTGGAAGAATCAGTACTGTGAAAATGATTATACTACCCAAGGCAATCTACAGATTCAATGCAATCCCTATCAAATTACCAATGGCATTTTTTCACAGAACTAGGTCAAAAAATCTTAAAATTTGTATGGAGACACAAAAGACCCTGAATAGCCAAAGCAATCTTGAGAAAGAAAAACAGAGCTGGAGGAATCAGGTACCCTAACTTCAGACTATACTACAAAGCTACAGTCATCAAAACAGTATGGTACTGGCACAAAAAATATAGAAATATAGACCAATGGAACAGGATAGAAAGCCCAGAAATAAACCTACACACCTATGGTCAATTAATCTGCAACAAAGGAGGTAAGAATATACAGTGGAGAAAAGACAGTTTTTTCAGTAAATGGTGCTGGGAAAACTGAACAGCTACATGTAAAAAAAATGGTACTAGAACATTCTTTGACACCATACACAAAAATAGGCTCAAAATGGATTAAAGACCTAAATGTAAGACCAGATACTATAAAACTCTTAGAGGAAAACATAGGCAGAACACTCTTGGATGTAAATTGCAGCAATATCTTTTTTGATCTGTCTCCCAGAATAATGGAAATAAAAACAAAAATAAACAAATGGGACCTAATTAAACTCGAAAGCTTTTGCACCTCAAAGGAAACCATAAACAAAATGAAAAGACAACCCTCAGAATGGGGTAAAATATTTGCAAACAAAGCAACTGACAAGGGATTAGTCTCAAAAATTTACAGACAGCTCATGCAACTCAATATCCAAAAAGCAAGCAACCCAATCAAAGAATGGGCAGAAGACCTAAATAGACATTTCTCCAAAGAAGACATACAGATAGCCAAGAGACACATGAAAAGATGCTCAACATAGCTAATTATTAGAGAAATGCAAGTCAAAACTACAGTGAGATATCACCTCACACCAGTCAGAATGGCCATCATCAAAAAATCTACAAACAATAAATGCTGGAGAGGGTGTGGGAAAAAAGGGAACCCTCTGGCACTGTTGGTGGGAATGTAAATTGGTACAGCTACTATGGAGAACAGTATGGAGGTTTCCTTAAAAACTAAAAATAGAGCTACCATATGATCCAGCAATCCCACTCCTGGGCATATATCTGGAGAAAAACATGGTTTGAAAGGATACATGCACCCCAGTGTGCATTACAGCACTGTTAACAATAGCTAAGACATGGAAGCAACCTAAATGTCTATCGACAGATGAATGGATAAAGAAGATGTGGTACATACATACAACGGAATATTACTCAACCATTCAAAAGAATAAAATAATGCCATTTACAGCAACATGGATGGACCTGGAGATTATCATACTAAGTGAAGTAAGTCAGACAGAGAAAGACAAATATCATATGATACCGCTAGTATGTGGAATCTAAAATAAAATGATACAAATGAACTTATTTACAAAACAGAAACAGACTCACAGACTTAGAGAATGTATTTATGGTTACCAGTGGGGGAAATGTGGGGGGAGGGATAGATTGGGAGTTTGGGGTTGACATACACACACGGCTATATTTAAAATATATAACCAACAAGGACCTACTGTAAAATAAACAAACAAAACTTTAATTAAGAAACTATATAAGTCAGACCTTGTGCTCAAGACTTTCACGTGCATTTACATTTGCATACATTTACATATACATACATTTCGCTTTAATTTTTATAACACCCTGGTAGATAGTTTTTAGTCATCTAATTTCACATATTGCTAAGATATTGAGTGTCATGTAGTTGGAGGTGTTGAATAATGGGTCACTACATTTCAGGATGTGTACTCAGTTTAACAAATTAATAATCTATACAATTTCATATACTCTGAAATGATCAGGATTACACCACCTAAATCCACAAAAGGCTGATAAATAATCCAGAATGCCAAAATTTTAATTTATAAGAGGACACATCTATTCCCAATGACCATACCTTTGTGTATTTCATCCTTGGAAACTATTTTCTCCCTCCTGGAATAAATATATTTTGGGATCAAGCTATTAATCAGAAATATGTAATTGGAAAATAGAAAGAAAAGTTGTTTGGGAAAGTTTGGAGATATTTTACATAAATTCAGAAAACCTTGATGAACTATTACTACCCCAATGTTTCTTCCAAGGATTTTCCAGTGCAGGCCACCCTCTTTTCCTTGATAAATATTTTCTTAAGATCAATTATATTACTCGTTTATACATAATCAGGTCATTAATTCATGGGACTGAGAAAGAGTTCATTCCTCAGACTCTGGATTACCCCCGAATCATAGTTTATATACACTACAGAGGAAACGGACGGCTGAGATTAAATGACTCATCGAGTGTCCCACAGATAACAGGTGCCAGTGCTTTTAGCTTCTACACAACAGAGGGAGAGCCACTGTTAGTTAACTAAGAGAGGCTGCAGCATCAAGAGCTATTCTGGGGGATAAATGAAATCAACACAAGTGAGTAGGCCTTGATTTATAAGAGGAATAAAATTCTTAATTCTGTAATTGGGACACAAAGCATTGTTTTTATAGTCTGTCCCTCCTCTCACTCTCATGAGAGGAAATAATTCTTACCCTCTGCATCAGCTTCTGGGCTCCCCTTTGGGGTAGAGAACCTTAGTAATGGGCAAAGCAGAGGAAAAAAGGAACAGAAATCCAAGAGGCTGAATTGATTTATGCAAGAGCTGGGGGAGAAGTAGGGGGAGCGAGGAAAAAGCTTTATGGGCTTGGTGTCAGGGAGAACATTTTTTTGTTGCAAAATGGCAAGTGAGAAACAAAGAATAAGACTCTACATCAGCTTCTATGAGAGAGGACTGGAGAACAGAAACCAGGAGCTTAAAAATTCTTGCTTTGAATTATGAATTAGATTCTCCTTATTAGTCTTTGCATAATGCAAGCAAAGAGTGGAATTATTCTTAATTACTCTTGGTTATTTTACTGGACTGTTTCTTTGAGCGAGACACCTTGGCAAGAATGGATCACTTGGAGCCCTGGGGTTTTTTGGATCACAGTTGGAGGAGACACTTTGTTCCTGAAGACATTCATTTGAAGTAGGGTTAGGGCTGTCTTCATGGGCATGTGGTCAGTGCAGCGACATAGGTTCCTGTGCTCAGAGGACACCGTGTTTGCCAACTGTAGTGTGAAATTCTTGATAAATTTATGATGTATGAATTTGTGTCTTGCGAGTGAAGTCTGATGGGACATTGGAGCATGGGTGTAGAGAAAAGAGGGCTGGTGGCAGTCAGGCAGCTTCTGGGAGCGGGGCATGGTGTCTTGGTCCCAGTGCCTGAGGTCTAGAGCCACTAGGGGGCACAGCAGAGTTTAACCACTTGCCCACCATGATCTAGAAACTGAGTGATTCCTGGTGCAGAAGTTTAAAGATCCTCGGGGTCTGCCCAGAGTTGGGCCGGTGGGAAGGGGAAATGCCTGACCTGACTTCCTCCAGGATAGCTGGTAGGAGGGAGAACCTGGCAGCGTGAGACCCAGGGGAGTGCATGCTGTGCTCCATGTCGCAGGGCCGGATCCCCAGGGCCTGGGGTTGGGGGTGGGACTAGGCTGGTGTCTGCTGTCTGCTGGCAGGTATCTTTGTGGCCTGGAGTACTCCCTTGACCAGCTCTGTGCTTTTGGGCATACTCTTCCTACTTCCAGCCTTCCTGAGTCTGACTTGTGTTTGTTTCTTCTGATCAGCTCAGAGGGCCACTGGGGAGGCACCACTGAATACAAATTGGATAATTCTGGTGATTCCCCATACCAGTTAAATACTGTTAATATTTCCATGTAATACTGGCACTGCACAATATAAATGGATGGTAGTATTCATGCCAGTAATTTAAAATTTTTTTTCTTTTTTTTACTTAGGATGACATTAAATAGCAAATAAAAAACAACATAGCAAGTTGAGAGAGATCATTTGGAAGAAAGGACAAAGCTTTATATTTTAGTACCTTCAATAGCATTTCCCCCCTGATTTTTGAGCAAGGGGCCCTGGTTTTTCATTTTTCACTGGGACTCACAAATTACATAGCCAGCTTCCAGGAGGGAAGTTTGTAAGATGTCATTACTAGAAGGAGGGAGAGCTAAAACTGATTCAGGCTTAAGATATAAATAGACTCAACATGCTTTACCACTAGAAATGATGGAATTACTTTGGGTGGATAAAGTGCTGCGGAACTCAGAATCTCTCTAGGATTCTATAGTATGGCAGATTTTATCTCAAACTATGACTTCCTACAGCGTATTTAAAGAACTTCATATTTTTTGGGAAATGAACCATTTCATCAGTTGCAGCATGGGGCATTGCTTTAGTATAGGGGCCATTTGCTTATATTGATATTTACTGAATTTTCCCAAGATCTTTACTTCTTTACATAGAGCCACTGTCTCCTTTTAGGATGGTATCTGTTGGATTTTCTACCAAAACTTGTGTTCCCCCTTCCAGTGTCAGCCCAGCCAGGGACTACATTTCCCAATCCCCTTGCATCTGAGTGGGATCATTCTGGCCAATGGAAGACAAACGAGTGAAAATATGTGTCATTTTTAGACAAATGTGTTTAAGAAGTGGGTGTCCTTTCCTTGATTCTTCTTTATGCTTTGTGGGTCAGTTGCAGAGGAATCCAAGGCTTAGAGAATGGTAAAGCCACAAGATGGCGGAAACTTCAGTTCCCCAATTGACACGTGGAAAAAAGCTACCTGGAACATGCCCATTGAACCTGGTCACGTAATAAATATGAAATAAACTTCTCTGGCGTTAAGCCTCTGAATTTGGGAGATTTCCTTGCAACAACTAGCCTACTCTAGTAGCTCTCACCAAAATCCAAAACAGACTGACTTAAGTCTTTTAAGTAACTTTTTAAAAAATTGCATCTATGCTTCTAATTTTACAGGTGAGGAAATCAAGGTCTTGGAAGTTAACTTATTTTCTCACATAAGTGTAAATAGCTGATAGCAGAACCAGAGAGCCTGTCCTTTAGTCCAGCTCACTTTCTACTTTGTTGGTGATCAATTCTAAAGGGCACACTTCATAAATATCTATCTATGATATGCTTTTGGAAGCATTATTAGGTAGAGAACTGCAGTAGCATTTCTTACTTAAAAATCCCAATAGAAGCAAACTAGTCAATATATAATTTTTTCATGATGTGATATTGAGTATTTTTCAATTTTGTTAATTACAAAATCAATCTTTTTCTTTTTAATATAATTTTAAAGGTTTCACAAAATGCTAATCTCTTGCTATGCATGTTTAATTTTAAATGAAAATCAGGAGAGAAGAGATCTTGTATCACTTACCAACAATTTTCTTTATAGCAAACTTTTGTTAGAACATATTCATTAAAATTTCCCAAATGAAAAATGAAATGCCAGTTATGAATGCTATAGTTTAAAATTGAATGGCATTTTTGGAGAATGTTAAGAGATTTCTATGAACTCCATCACCAAAGACTCTGCTCCATCAAACAAAGGAGTCAGATGAAGAAGGGACAAAAGCACCAGAGAAAGAATGTGGAAGTTCTCTCCCTGTTTGAAAATTGAATGGGGAAGAGTGAAAATAGTCTTGCGCTCTGGCTTTTTCATAAAAATTGTAGTCAAAGAATAATTTTCTAGAGACTATAATATATGTTAGTGTAACATATTTTGGGTGAGAAATAGTGATATGCAGTGAATGTTGAGAGTGGTTCTCTTTTGGGTGGAAGGATTAGGGGGTTTTCATCTTCTAGGTTAAGTATTTCTGTAATAATAGTATTTTGAGAATTAAATAACTGCTTCTATGAACATCAGACTTCAATTTTGCACAGACCTGCATCAGACCATACACCATGTCAATTCTGCAAGATATTGATTGAAAGGTACTGAAAATCTGTTGTATCTCATAGTGAAAGAAACTGTCAAAGGCAAGATTTTAAGGCATAACGTTGTCCATATGAGAGAATTTACGTAATGGTGACATATGGAGGCTTCTATGTAAATAAAGTTTGTTAGAATTGTGTTTGTGATATGGATGTGCCAACCTCCCCTTTACTCAGATCTCCTTTCCTGGTTATTCGAAACTTTCTCATAACTATTTTCGTAGTTAACATTCGTTTCACTACATTTTTAGAATGGGGGTGGAGGTGGAGACAGGAAGGAGTGTATTATCCAGGGGAGAAAGCACTCTTCAAGGCAGGCCATGATCTGCGGAAATCTCTCAGAGGTATCTCTCTAAGGCACTCCTGTTCTTAATTTTTGTTGAAACCATGCACACCCCTTTGATGTACTGGGTCTAGTAATACACACCTTCTTCCTTTGCAGCCAGCCATGTGAACTTATTTATATCACAAGTCTCTGCCAAAGGCCAGGAACGAGATCTGTACAGTAATTCCAAACATGGTCAAAAAAGGAAGTGGCTCAGTAGTTTTCATAAAATTCAATGACACCTATCAAATGGCATTAGAAATATTTAGGAAGGACTATTCACAGTTGCTTCAAACTGACATGATAGTACCTGTCTCAAATGAAATTGCACATTACTGGATAGTTTTTAAAACATTCATCTGAAGTCATGCAGTCAGCAAGACAGTTTCAACTGCCCAGAAAAACAGATGTTAAGTGGGGATTGTGCTTTGAAATAGAAACGAAGTCAAGGGTCTTCTATTGCTTTTGAGTAAGTCAAGCTGTCTAAAAAGGAAAACAACTTAAATGAAAAACATTCTTTTATATTGTGGTTTTTTACTCATAACTAACATTGTGTTGTCTTTGTGTGCAATCCTATCTATTTATATAATTAGGAGAAAATTCTAAAAGCAAAGACTCTACATAGTATTGCTAGTAGAATCAGCTGTATAACCTTAGGCATCCACTCGGTAGACTTGATTATAAAAACAACTGTATGGGGGGCAGGCAAGCATAAGATTATTAACTGTTCAATTTATAAATTAAACAACAATAAGTATGCCATAATATATCACACATTTGTGACTCAATTTTTAAAACCAAGTCTTTTTTATCTAAAAAAGGAGAAATTTTTGGATTCTCAAAATAATACTGCCCTTTTAAATTTCGTCACTAATCCTTATGTGCTGAATTCAGACATGTTCAATAGTACCAAGAAGCATCTTGCTGTCAAAGCATTTATTTTTGCTCAGTTGCATTCTTTTAACCAGTCTTAGGGTACAAGCCTCTGAAAGGCAGTTTGCTCTCATAATTGGTACCCCTGCAATATTTCAATCCTCAGCTGAATATTAGGTAGGACAGTGTAGGAGGTACTTGGGAGCAGATAGGATTCTTAGTTAGAACCTCTTTAATATGCTAGGTAGATGGGTATTACTCTACTACCTCTGGTCAATTTTGCTTTTAATCAAGTGATAATGTGAGAAGTAGAAGTAAATTTGGCCTAAATGTGGAGGAAAGTAACCCTGAAAAATTTGAGAATGGACTAATTCAACATTTTGAAGCCAAATAATTTTTGTCCTTTAAATACTTTTGAAAGTGACTTACAAAAATCCAGTAACATAATAACCTAAGAGAATTAGTGGAGATCCTGAATCTTCATATATAAAAACAGATCAAGCAATAGAACTGAAATTAGTGATTCAGAAATGGAAGTATAATAGTAATTATTTTTTTTTTTAAAGGATTTTCTTATTTATTTATTTATTTATTTATTTATTTTTTGGCTGTGTTGGGTCTTCGGTTCGTGCGAGGGCTTTCTCCAGTTGCGGCAAGCGGGGGCCACTCTTCATCGCGGTGCGGGGACCGCTCTTCATCGCGGTGCGCGGGCCTTTCTCTATCGCGGCCCCTCCCGTCGCGGGGCACAGGCTCCAGACGCGCAGGCTCAGCAATTGTGGCTCACGGGCCCAGCTGCTCCGCGGCATGTGGGATCTTCCCAGACCAGGGCTCGAACCCGTGTCCCCTGCATTAGCAGGCAGATTCTCAACCACTGCGCCACCAGGGAAGCCCAGTAATTATTAACAAATATTCTTTTATTTTTCTCTGGGACATGTAAATATGTATTTTTGTCAGTGGTTTCTGACCTGAGGGCCGAGGATGCCTGGTCTGAAGGTGTGGGGTTGCAGAGAGATTTACAGAAAATGATCCTTAAGTTCATATATACACCAGACATTATCCATAGATGTGATAAATACATTAATTTGTATTAAAATAACTAATACTTATTAAATAGTTACATGGATTATATAATTTAATTCTCACAACAAGCCTAGATATTATCCCCATGTTATGAATGAGATATCTGGGATTTAGAATGATTTAGTAACTTGTTCAGTATCAAACAGGTAGTAAGTGGTAGAACTGTCAGTATGACTCCCGAGGTCTTAACTACCATACTCCTTTACTTCCAGTATAAATATTATTAGGTTGAACCATAAGAAACTGCCGTTTGTTTAGGCTGAGGTTGAGAACCTGCAAATCTTAGCAATTTCAGGATTCAACATTATTAATTTTTAACTATTAGCTTAGATAAAGCACTAATTCACTTAAACACATAATTGAATCTAATATGTTTTAGCAATATGTGTTTTCTTATAATGCAGAAGTCGAAAATACTGTCATATGGAGGATATCTTAGCCTGGGTTTCTTAGAAAATAGAGCTGGAGACAGAGATTAAGTTCTTTGGCATTATTGAGAGGTGAAACCTCAGAACAACAAGACGAAGGGAAGCAGGGAAGAAAGAAAAGCAAATACTAGATTGTAAATTTTTGAGCTGGCCACAGCTTAACACACACACACACACACACACACACACACACACACACACACACACACACACACACACACACACACACACACACACACAGAGAGCTGGCTACTCAGGCATACAGGGCATCTTCTTCTGCACACTCTACCAGTACAGTCTTTCAGAAACATGAAGGCAAAGGAGTTCATCCACTGGTTCCTTCCTATTTTTTGACTCTCACTGGTCAAAGCTATTTCTTTCCAGGTTAATTTATCTGGTCTCTGTGGGCAGATCTCCCTCTTGTCATCCGAGTTTGGAACTTGTAGAAGCCAGAGCCCATCATGGGTTCGGTCTGCTGGATTATATCTGCTATGGGTTCTGACACAGCAGGTTGACTGAAGGTGGTGCTGACACCCAGTTCTCACCCCAGGGGATCCTGAGACATAGCACTGGTACATGAAACCAAGGCAGCAACAGCTGAGGTGCTTCATTGAGCAAGGAGTTGATGCCCAGAGGGCAGGGTGAACCAAGCAGATCTGGGCAAGGTCATAAACTAGATCTGGTATGGGAGAACCTCAATTTTATTGGAAGGTTTGAAGAATTCCTGGTACTCAAAAACTGAAAAATCACAGAAAAACAGCATTTTTCTTCTGTAAATATGGTGATAATTATTTTCTACTTTCTTGGGGTTGTCTTATTATAAGTCATTCCTAATGAAACCACAAAGTTTTGGCATTATGCTTTTGGAAAGCGGACTCTGCCCACCCCCAGCCCTGCTCCCGCCGCAAGAACAATAGCAAACAAAAAAACCTAGTTTGCTGTTCAGGAAAGATTGATTAAGAATCTTATCTGGTACAAAAAGGGAAATTATATCATTTCTAAATATCTAGGGCTTATCCCTATTTGAGAAAAAATGTTTGTAATTTTTAAAGCCCTCCAGTGACCATGACTTTGCTCTTTACTCCCATTGGAAAGACAGTACCTTCCATAATACAGTGCCCCCAGACACTGCTATATGGACTAGATCTCAAGAATACTCGATTCCCCAGGCCACATTTCTATTGTTGTTGGATGAGTCTCATTTCAATATTGGCCAGAACTGACCTTTCGTAGTTGATCCATTCTGAACAGCCCATGGCTTGAGGTATTAGGATGTCAGCCAAATTGAAGGAAATATAATCTTAGAACACAGTGTATTGCTAATTTTTTCCTCTCTTTTAGATAGATTTTCAAGAAGAGCCTAGCAATAGGGAAATTGAGCGGGGAAGAGGAGGCAAGGGGAAGAAGATTTTCCGTAATCCCATGTTCTGAGGTTGCCATTGTAGTGTGCAGCCGCATGGCAGCTGTCAATAGTATTGCCCCTACTGTCCAGCTCAGTGATAGTAGGACATTCCGTTCAGGTGGAGAACAAATGATAAGATGATGTGTCTTGTTTGCCTGAGTAAGGAGCCTATGTGCGAATACAACAGAGCTACTCACTTCATGAAAAATCTTGCTTGTTCTTTTTTTCATGAACAAAACCCCTTTTTCTACCTAAGACCTGCCACAGAACAAAGACATGATGGAAAATGTTTCTACACCAGGGAGTTTGGGGTCCCTGGAACCCTATTTACTTGGAATGTACCTCTCAAAACTACCAGGTTTTGTAGTTTTAAGACTCCTTGTTAACTTTAATTGTAATTCACTGTGGAGCTGGCTAAAATTCAATAGCTAAAAGGCCTAAAATTCAATAACTGAAAGGTCAAAATATAATTACATAAGGAATGGGCAAACTAGATCAGTTTGGAATTGGCTCAGATTTTTTATCTTATTCTTTCTTGGCCCCAGATTTGAGTATTTCTTAGAGAGGAATATTTAAAATATATATATAAGAGGAAAATGAAATTAATTCCTAACATTCTATGGTGATATGACAAGCTACAGCATGATTTTTTTTAAAAAAAGTTCATAGTAGAAACTTGGACAATATATTATTTCCCCTGTAATTTCCCATCCCTCCATCCCCAGAATTATACTGCTTAGTTCCTCTGTATTTCATTTTTGAAATCTTAGGAACACAGAAATGGTCAAATGCATATAGGTTAAAAAAAAGACTGAAATGTGAATATCTGGCTACAAGTTTATTGATTAGACTGTAACAAAAATTAAGTCTTAGAAATAGCTTAGGTCAAAGTCCTGGAGTTCTTATATAAAATGCCAAACCTTTAGAATCATTTAACTCAGTACAATGTTAATATTTTTTCTTCTTCTTCTTTTTTTCTTAATATTTATTTATTTATTTATTATTTTTTTGGCTGCGCTGGGTCTTAGTTGCGGCACGTGGGATCTTTGTTGCGGCACGTGGGATTTTTAGTTCCGGCATGTGAACTCCCAGCTGCAGCATGTGGGATCTAATTCCCCTACCAGGGATCGAACCCGGGCCCCCTGCATTGAGAGCACAAAGTCTTACCCAAAGTCCCCAATTCAATGTTATTATTTTTTTTAACACTTGATGCCTGGCCAGCGATAGGCAATTTGGAAGAGAAGGTATCTGACTTTGTCGCTGCCCTTAAATGAAGCAATATGCAAAAACAGTTAGTGACCCTAGGGATGCTCTTCTACATTTCTAAAGCAGTTCACACTTTCCCAAGACTCTTTCATTTCACAGCAACCCTGTGACGTAGGTGGGTCAAATGTTGTTTTCCTCATTTACAGATAGGAAAACTGAAATTCCAAGGAAATACTTTACTTGCCTAAGATTATACAAGAAGTAAGTGCTGTGTGGGACTTAGATATAGACAAGGTAACATCTTTTTCAGTGTGGAACTCCAGTGGTAATGGACACAGATGTTGTTATGAACCCCAGGGCAAGACACAAACATTTATACAAAGCTACATACATAAAGACAGTAAGTAGGTTAATGGCAGCTATTTATGAATAATTCTGAGTAAGTTGTTTCCTCTGCTGAAGCTAGAGCTGCTCAGCTGGTACTCTAAAGTTCTGGCAGGTCCACTGCTAAAAAGAGTCATGAAAATAGACAATTCATGTACTCTGGGTATGTGTGTGTGGGGGGAGGTGTATGTAAACATGAGCATATATATACATGCATATATTCAGTAAGTCCAAACATACATTTTTGTGCCTTATCAATAATCTACATTGTGTCAGACATTCTGAATGCCAAGAGTACAGTGCTAAACAGTAATAAAAAATATATATTAAATTTACAATAAGATATATTTTTTTGGTCTCTGTCAAAAATTTTGAAATTATAACTTTAAAAAATCATAATGGACACTCAGATTACCAGTCTTGGAAACATCAAGAGGTACCAACTTTAGGGAAAGAATGTTGGTAATATGTATCTAAAGCATTAAAAATATGCTGTAAAGCCAGCAGTTCAACTCCTAGGAATCTATCCTAAGGACATAAGGATGCACTCAACTGTATTGTCCATTTAAAAGTTGCTAAGAGAGTAGATCTTAAAAGTTCTCATCACAGGGAAAAAAATTGTAACTATATGTGGTGATGGATGTTAACTAAACTTATTGTGGTGATCATTTTGTAACATATACATAGATCATTTAGGTGTTACACACGTAAAACTAGTACAATATGGCAATTATATCTCAATGAAATTTTAAAAAATGAGACTGTAGAACAGATCAGAAATTGCATATTGGTGGCCTGAGGAACACTTGAAGCCCACAGGCTGCATGTTTTGGTTTGGTTTGGTTTTTGGGGGTGGTGGGTTGTATTAAATTTCAATTCCTTTAAGATGGCCAGTTCAGACACTGGCCCCACAATTCCTTATTGTCTTAAGTCTGATTCAAACATTTATGTACTCGCCTGGTCCCTATAGGCTTTTGAAATTGCAAATTTTGGATTAAATTATCTTTGAACCAATGTCAATTATGTTTATTTCCCACTGGAACTCCCGTATCCCCTCCCCCTAAAAATGATGTGCTCAAGATTTAACTTCTAGGAAGTTTATTTTAGTAATGTTTATAGGAGAGGAAAACTATAAATTTGAATGTAAAACAATAATAGTAATAACAAAGATAATGAGAGTTATATTTATTATGTGTCAGCAATATTCTAAATACTTTACATATATTAGTGCATTTAATACATGCAGCAATCCTACAGTTCTAACAATAGTGGTAAGAACTATTATAACCCTATTTTGTGGATGAGGAAACTGCCACATACATAAGTGAAGTATCTGGCCAAAGATTTAGGTAAAGGATAGGATCAAGATTTGATTCCAGAGAGCCTGCCTCCCTTTTTAACCAATATGCTTAATTCTGGTATGTTCATAAAATAGAATTCTATCCAGCCATTAAATATGTTAGGAAAGTGTCCAGAAGAACATACTTTAAAGTGTTTAAAGTAGTTCTCTTGGCATGTGAAATTCTGAGTATTATTTCAATTTTTCTCTTTTACATTTTCTAATATTTGATATGTATATAGTATTTTTAAAATTAGAAATAAAAAGTTATTTAAAGAGGAAAAAGAGCCAAGAGAAGGTTTTGTATTAAAACAACAATAACAACAGCTCAAACTGGGCTACCTTCTCTGGTCTCCACTGTGACACGCCACCTTTGAATGTGCAGAAGGCAAGTGCAAGAGAATCATCCCTTACAAAGCTTTAAGCCTAGTCTGAAACAGCCCAAATGCTCATATTCTTTTTTCTGATGCAAACCATACATTTTGTTACACCATGAGCAATAGCATATGAATGTCCCAAGTAAAGTTTAGAGAACAAACTGAAACACTTAATACTCCCCTACAGAAGAAGGAGGTGGAATCAAAACTGTAGGATTCACCAGAAGTCCTCATTTTATTATGATAGACACTAAAGCAGTGACCCTGTAAGTCATTGTATCTGAGGTTCCAGCCACAGCACACTGAGGACACTACCTTGAAGCTTTGCTTATTTCTGGAATATTGCTGTATTCAACTTAAGATGTGGTAACCAATATTAATGTCCTTTGTGGCATCCATGGCATATGGGTATATGGGAATAATAGACAACCTCAAGGAGACGTGTTTGGGATGTCCAGTCTCATATATATGCTCAATCCCTTCAAGACTAGGACCCTCTGAGTATGGTTTATCAAGAACCACTGCTAAACAGTAACATCAGAAAGTAACACCATGGATCCCAGCAGGTAGTAGATTCCAAGTCTCCAGAGTTTGGAGGCATGTTTGCCTTCAAAAACAGAATATCCAGCTTGAGCAGAGCATCAGTGAAATGGAAGACCTGACTCCACTGCAAGAGAAATGTGCAAGTCTGAAAAAAGTTGTCTATGAATGGAGCACAAATATAAACAACTGGGATTGCGTGAAGAGCCCACAGTGTTGGGACCGCTGCTGTACACTGAGTTATATTTCAAGGTCTGTGTGTTATACAAAATTTAGGTGTGAAAAATACCATTCAGAGGAGCTGAGTGAGTTTACTTTTAAAACAGTGGGCATGTGCTAATTTGTGTCATATACCAGTGAGGTACCCAAAGGTAGGCAAAGGCTAATTCTTAATAACTATCCTCCCCCATTCAAAAACAGTAAAAAGGGGGAAATTTGGTGCATCCTGAAGGAATTAGAGCAGAATTGGTTCATGCTAATTGCTTAGTCCTACACCTAACCACCTGTGAGATCAGGCCCCATCACATGGAAATGTTCTAGACAGTCCAAAGCAGAGAGATTGTACTGTGTTACCTCCTACGTCACCAGTGAAGAGTGCTAGTCCTCTACTGATCTTGAAACCACAAACAGCCAAGCATGACCCTTTCTTGAACTTCTGTGTTTGTTATATGCCCAAACTACTGCTTGGAAAATCATAACAATGATCCCTGTTTAAACGCAGATTTTGATGATTCCCAAGGTAGTTGGTGCTCACTGGAGAACCACTCACCAGGTTTGACAGAGAGCTTTGGTTTTGCTTGCACTGGGGTCACCTCCATGAGCTGGGTTCTTCTGTGCATAAGTAGAAGTATCCTGAAATGTTTCACTAGGTTCACTGGAATACTAATAAAGCTTTTGGTAAAGCTGTGAAACATCCTGATACACTGTCCATTATTGATATTTTTGGAAGGTTCAGAATGTTCAACCAAACCTTTAGAAAATCATTACTGTCCTGGAGTCTATTAAATAAGTGGTGAGATCTCTGAGTTCACCAACTTGGAGGCTCATCACTTTCTTCCTGAAATCTTTGGGTGTTAGACATACTCAGGCTCATTTTCTGGGAACATGTGGCCTAGATTGTATCCATTGAACCCGTGAGTGTCAGCAGCAAATGGATGCCTAAAATCAATTTCAGCAAGGAAGGTGAATTTAAGGGGCTAACAGAAAGCAATTAGTGCCCCACTTAGTCACTGAAAGAAAGGCAAATTAAAGTGACCTTTGGATAAGTTCATCCCAAAGCTGTGGGCATATCTTAATACTTCAGGGGAGTTCTGCTCTCGCTAAGCACAAATCAGCCTTGTCAATCTAGCACTGGCAGTGTTTCATCTTGCTTTCTATTCCCTTTATCTATACACCTGAGATATTTACCAGTGAAGTGTGAAAGGCTATAGAGAATGTACAGCATTCTTAACAAAGGGGGACCATTGTAGTCTATGTGTCATACTTGATAAAATTGTGATGATTGGTACTTTGGCTATGGTAGCACTCTTCCTATAACAGATTATAACTAAAAGATAGAGGAGTATAATTAGCAGCACCTCCTTTGCAGGATGTAGGACTCATGAATACCTTCCCTTGTTCACTTAAATGCTATTCTTAAATCAGAGGAAAACAGAATGGTTGACAGCAAATCTCATTAGTTAGGAAAATTGAATTATGCAAGGAGAATTAGGTAAAATGAATAGTCATGATCCCAAGATCAGGGAAATTGAGGTGTAAACATCAAATTCTTAAAAATTCTCTCTACCTTCAAAACCAGGTTTGGAGTCTCCACCCTAAAAGCCTCTGGACTCATTCTGGAAATGGATCTACCACATCCCCCATGACTAACTTCTCACACCAGCTCTCTCACGCGATGTACCAGGTTTGATGGAGTTCAAAAAGATTCTGTAATAGCTAATCATGGGGCAGTGGGCATCTTCTTGCTCTCAAGAGAAGTAACCAAGAGGGCCATCCACGCGTGTGACCCTTCACAGGTTAATAAAAGGTCAGTTTTTCTCATTTAAAACAATACATTACTCAACAATAAAAAGACAAATAACCCTATTAAAATATTGGCAAAGGGTTTGAATAAACATTTCTCCAAAGATGTACAAATAGCCATTAAGCACAAGAAAAGATGTTCAACAAAATTAGTCATTAGAGAAATGCAAATCAAAACCACCGTGAGATACTACTCACTACCCATTAGCATGACTATAATAATAACAATTAAAAAAAACAACAACAAGTGTTGGTAAGGATGTAAATAAATTAGAACCCTCGTATACTGCTGGTGAGATTGTAAAATGATGCAGTCAGTTTGGAAAATAGTTTGGCAGTTTCTCAAAAATTTAGATTTAGGGTTACCATATGACCTAAAAAAATCTACACCAAGAGATGAAAATTTAGGTACATAAAAAAACAGTTATACAAATGTTCATAGCAAGTTATTAATAATAGCCAAAATGTGGGAACAATCCAAATATCTGTCAGCTGATGAGTGGATAAATAAAATGTGGTATGTCCGTAAAATGGAATATTATTCTGTCATAAATAAGAGTGAAGTATTGATTAATGCTACAACATGTATGAACCCTAAAAACATTGTGCTAAGTGAAAGAAACCAGACACAGAAGGACAAATATTGTATGAATTCATTTACATGAAATGTCCAGAATAGGCAAATCTATAGAGACAGAAAGTAGATTGTTTACAGGGGCTGGGAGCAGAGGACGTGGGGAGTGGCTGCTAATAAGCATGAATTTTGGGGGGAGTGATGAAATATTCTGGAATTGGATAGTGGTGATGGTTGCACGACTTTGTAAATACAAAAAACCACTGACTTCTATACTTTAAAAGGGTGAATTTTATGATATGTGAAATATATCTCAATTTAAGAAATATATTGTGCTGCTTCAAGTCATTAGATAATCTGGCTTTAGTTCAAGATTGGTGAGTTGTTGTTAGTGAATTTTTGGAGATGATGTTAAACCTAGAATGAGAGAATGCGGGAAATGCTCTGCAGAAGGTAAACTTTGGTTTGTTAAATATTCCCTTACCCTGCCCCCACCCCCCCATACACATGCACACACACACACACTGTGGAGATTTTATATTATACTTCCATCACATGTAATTTAATTTCTTCTTTTCAGATTAGTCTATCCAAGTAATCCCACTATAACATGACTTTTTCCTTTTAAAAAATGCTTATAAAATAGGTAAATCTTTAAGATTAATTATTGTCATTTATTTTTCATAATGTTTCCATTAAACAGTGAGATTATTGTGATTTAAAATATAATGATATTCACAAAAATTTATTTGGATGTACCTTAAGACATGTGACAAAAAGGTCACCACTATATTATAATTGATCTTCTTTTTTTTCTTTTTTTTTTGGACATGTCAGGTCTTAGTTGTGGCACGTAGGACCTTCACTGAGGCATGAGGGATCTTTCATTGTAGCGCATGAGCTCTCTCACTGAGGCGTGCGAGCTCAGTAATTGTGGGGCACGGGCTTAGTTGCCCTGCGGCATGTGGAATCTTAGTTCCCTGACCAGGGATCGAACCCACGTCCCCTGCATTGGAAGGCGGATTCTTTACCACTGGACCACCAGGGAAGTCCCTATAATTGGTCTTCTAAAAGGAGTTGCAAACTGGCAGCTTCTGAGCAATAATATCTGGCCTGCAAAGGTGTTTGGTTTGGATTTGCAGAACATTTTGTAAATCAAAAATCTTCATAAAAATTTTGAATTTCTAGTTTCTCAAAAAAAAATTAGAAGGCTTGGCATTGCCAACTTCATTTTTCTCCAAGGAAACAGTAGACTGGAGCTAAGAGGTGGCTGCTTCCTTTGGATGGGGCCTTCAGTCTCTATTTTATCACAGTCCCTGCCATTCCCTATTGCATCTCACATTCCCCTCCATGTCATACATTTACAGCAACTCTCTGATTCTATATGCATTTGAATTTATGACTTTTTTGAAAATTTGAGTTTATCAGAATTTTTAGTTCTTTTCTTTTTCTCCCTTCTATTTTTCTTGTCTTTCTTCCCTCCTTCCTTCCTCTCCCTCTCTCCTCCCCTCCTCTCCCTCTCTCCTCCCTTCCCCTCCTCTCCTTCTCTCCTCCTCTCCCCTCTCCTCCCCTCCCTCCCTCCCTTCCTTTCTTCCTTCCCTCCTCTCTCCCTCTTTCTTGTGCATGCAGATTTGTGCTTGTCACCTAATTAGCTCAAATTCAGAGATTGGATTTAGGTTCATTAATTCCTTTATTTTTCGGTCAGCATAGTCAACTTGAGTGAGGCCGTATATACAGAAACTTCCCAGTGTAGGTTTCCATATAGATCAGGGTGATTCATCCCTTTTTGTATTACATTAAAAACTTTTATTATAATGGTAGTGATAAAGGCATCGCCATTTTCTCTCCCACTTTAACTAAATCAGTCACAGTAATGACTTTCTCTGTTACATTATCCAAACAGAAACACAAAGCAGAGGCATTGGGAGCTTGGAGTGGCCAATGAGTTTAAGAATATTGGACAATTTTTATAGGGAAAGATGGACTGTTCTTTACTTACATTTTTCACATTATTTGGTTTAGTAAGATACAGGACACTTAAATGTGAATCTAACATGGTCACATGTTTGGTCTTTCTGGAGGGAGACTCTGAGACAGAGTTTGGTGTGTGGTGTATTTACTGAGGAGCGCCTTGGGATCAACACTCATGGAAGGGAGAAGTCAAGCTGTGATGCAGCACAGGGACAGTCATGGTTGACCCTACTGGAGCTCTGGAGCTAGAATGGCCTTTCAGAGTTGTTCCCCATTAAGCCAGGATGGCCAATCCCTTATACTCCCACATCAATAAATTATTAGATGTCAGTTGTCCTGGGAAAAGGTGACCTTGGGTGGGGTCACTGCAGCTAAGACAGTCCCTGAAGAGACTGACGGCAATAAGCATCTGCTGACAGAATCCCCAGCAGCTGGGGCAATAGGTCCCTCACTGCAGGGGCATCTGGGTGATGCATTACGGTCACCACCACAATTCACACATAGAGTATCAGTTTCAAGCAATCAACGAATCAATTAATAGATGGTTTATGCACATAGTAGGTACTTAAGAGAATGGACTTTATTTTGCTTTCAATCACTTGGTGATTGAATTTTAAGTCTGTTTCTCTCTCTGTCTCTGTCTCTTTCTTTCTCTTTTTCATTTTTAAGCTGGGAGTGGTATGTGCAAACCAGTGTAGACAGAAAGGCCAACAACCTACACGTCAACTCTTTTGAAATCATAATGAGCCAGTCCAGGAATCCTCTCACCTAAATACCAATACCTTTAATAGGACTGGAAAGAAAAGCAAAATGAAGCCAATAAAAGCTGCTCTGAGCACATCCCTGATCTCTGGAAGCATGAGCTCTTCAGGATGTGTCTCAGTCATGACACATCTGCTTTACGTCTTCAGTAACTGACTCCTTGCGAATTTGAGTGATACTGTGACAGGCAGCAGCACCTCCTCACTGATGCGCAAGAGGCTTGGTGAGCTGACTAAGTGAGGACCATTTACTTCTGTGCTCTTTTTATCCCTTCCTCCCTCTTCTCATTCATTCCAACAATATGTTTTGATGTTCTTGTTGCGTTTGGAAAACTCAAGCAATTACTCAAATTATTATTTATAATTTTTTTTCCTTCTGTGCTTCATTTGAAATGATTTACACAGAATCTTCTTCAGTGGTAATCTTCATGTTTCAAAGAGTGAGATACTTGTTTTGGTTTCAAAATAGTCTCACAATCTTTTTCTTTATAACCATGCTTGGTGTCTTTGCAAATGTCAAGTCTTTTACATAGGCTTTTCCTTATTTTATTAAACACCAAATATGCATGCGTAAATAAAATCTTCATATTACATTTTGAAGTATTATTAAGCTTTCTAAAACTTTATTTCAGACATACTCTGGACATTAGTAGGTTCAGTATGCACACAGTCATTTAAAATAACCCCTAAAACAGATTTATTTTCAAATTCAAGACTGCCAAAATCACAGTATGGACTTACAGTATGGAATATAAATTTAAGCCAGATAATAGACTTTTTACACCTTCTTTGCAGCAGATTTTGCTCTGAATCATTTTTTTCACTTTATTTCTTTAGGTGTGGACTTCATGTGTCTTTGTTTTTAGCTCAAATGCCTCTGATATTTAACAAGAAATCATCTTCAACAGGAAAAACTCTTATATTTTCCCCCAATTTACATTTTGCACCAACTATTTCCTTTGTATAGCCATTACTGTTGCATTCCAGACTACTTGTAAACTTTCATTAACCAGCAGTCTGTTCTCAGTTAAAATATTTCAAAATTTAAAAATAATAAATCAGTTTAGAGTGTACATTCCTCTTTGTGCTTGAAACTTTCCTAAATATTGACAAAATAGAACTTAAAGACAGTTTTGTCTACTATAAGCTTATTCATCTAATTACAATACATGTAGTTGTGATAGTCATAAATGTATCAGGACAGAGAGAATAAAAAGGTAATATTGATTAAATACAGATCAAAAGTGCCAATGAACACTTGCTTGCCATAGGACATTTGAAGATGATTTTTACTTAAGTATTTTACTTGGATTTGTTAGTGGGCTGAATTGTAATGGGAGCATGTACCTTAAAGGGCATGGAAAGATTGTTAGAGACTAGTTTGAGAATGGAGAAATTGAATGACAAATAGAAATCACTCACCTATTAAGTTTTTTTCATGTGCAAAAGGCAACATTTAAAAATATATGACTTTTGGGACTTCCCTGGTGGTCCAGTGGGTAAGACTCTGCACTCCCCATGCAGGGGCCTGGGTTCTATCCCTGATCGGAAAACTAGATCCTGCATGCATGCTGCAACTAAGAGTCCGCGTGCCGAAACTAAGACCCGGTGCAGCCAAAATAAATTAAAAAAAAAAAAAATATATATATATATATATATATATGACTTTTATTACATCTGCTAAGTTAGAATAACATTTCTCCACTCGATGTCATGGTACCATATCTCTGCCTATCCCTTTTTTGCATGCAGGGAAATTCCAGATAAGTTGAGGGAAATGAACCTCCTACTCTCCATAATCAGTGATCATGGAGGGAAGAGGAAAGAAAAGATTGACTTAATCAGTGAGAAAATATTTCATTTCCAAGAACACTGACATAAAAAGAGAGCAAGCTCATGTACTGCTGATGACTCAGTGTTGACAGGAAAGCCTACAAAGGCTTTTCTAACAGTGAATCATATGGTAATGTCATGTTAGGTAGCAAATCATTTAATTGCCCTTAATAATTTACAATTCCAGTGGTCAGCTTATATGTTGCAGATGTGAGGTGCATAAAAACACATTTCATATTATTGCACATTTTTAGTTTGCTTTTTTCATAAAAACCTGAATGCTTTTCTCTGTCTTCTGCGCATTAGAGTTGAGTACAAAAATCCACCGTTTTTGTAGTACTGTGTCTTCAGTCCCTGCCTTAGTCCATTCAGGCTGCTATAACAAAAATACCATAAACTGGGTGCCTTAAACAAGAAACATTTATTCTGTAGTCTGGGCAGCCCAAGATCAGGATGCCAGCATATTCCTTGTTTGGTGAGAGGGCCCTTTTTGGTTCACAGATGGCTGTCTTCTTGCCGTGTCCTCACAAGGGAGCTCTCTCTGGGGTCTCTTTTATAAGAGCACTAATCCTGTTCATGAGAACTTCAGCCTCATGACCTAATCACCTCCCATAGGCTCTACTTCCAAATACCACATTGGAGATTAGTTCTCAACATGTGAATTTGAGGGTGGAGGGGACACACAAGCATTTATTCTACAGTAGTCTCCTATACATCTACTTTTTTTTTCCTCTTCACCAGAAAATATTTCAAAAAATAAAGATTGTTGTTTTTGAGGTACTCTCTGTAGATCCACCCCTCTCCAGTTTGTTTGGAACTGTGTTACATGCTGTGAAAAATGTAGTAGAATTAAAACATGTGTTTCCTATTGGGGCTGCCCACAGCCTATAAAAATTCTTTGTGTAAATTTGAAAAAGGTGCCCTTTCCCCTGGCAGCCACAGCCCCGCACCAGGGCCCAAGGCTGGAGGGCAGAGCACCAGCTAGATTTCAGCCTCCACTCAGCTCTCATCTGGGTGCCTGCATGGGACGACCTGACCAGGAACACACAGGGCCTTGTTCCTGTCTTCCCTTCAGGAGTCTTCACTGCAGTTGGGGAGAATGATAGATAGGCAACAGCTAGAATACCCTGTGGTGTGTAACTAAATGTGGGATAATGTGGTATGAACTTGGAGTGGATACCTGGAGAAAATAAAAATAGTGGAGAGGAAGAGTGGGTTTCTACTCTGAGTAAGAGCTTTTGATTTCATTTCAAAACATGGAAGTCCATTTGGGTCTTGCTAAGCATGGTTCAAGATTACCCTGGCTACCACTTGTTGAGAAGCAAAGGCCCCTTTCTAAAGCGTAGGAGCTCCTGAGGTTCATGTACTCTCCAAGGGAGAAGGAAGGGGCTTTCCAAATGACTGATACTGGATTTTCCACCACATTTTGGCAGATGGAGGTTCAAGCTGGTTCTAATGAAATCTGAGAAAATCAAGAAATGTGCCAGGCATTATGCTAAGTATTGAACATACACGTGATCCTCAAAACACCCTTATGAGGAAACTGCTTTTCGTGTCATCTGCATTTTACAGATGAGAAAACTGAAGTTTAAAAGAGTTAAGTAACTCGTTGAGGGTCAGCAGCTGGTAAATGGCAGATCCTGAATTCAAACTGGGACAGCACCCACAGGTATCACCACGTGGCCACACTGCCTGGGCTCACCAGGGCTGATTCCACAAGTCTTACACTTCACAGCAGGCCTACAGGCTCAGCAAGCAACTTTATGAACTAGTAGTTCTGGCACAAACTGAAGGACTTATGTTAAAATATTGGTATTGTGAATAGAGGAAAAATAGCAATAACACATGACTGATATCCATATCGGTCATGTGCTTGTTATTCCTTGAGGTCAACAGAGACTAAACTGGGTTTAGTCTCTGTTGTTATGTTAGTTATGGCATACAATACAAGATAAGCCTGTGTACATATGACAGATGTGGAGCATGTCATCTACACATGCTAATGATGACATACATAAAAACAGCTCATATGTTTTTCAAAGCCCTTAAAGGCTTCCTGGATCCTGTTTGTTAATTGATGATCTTTTGAGTTAACATTTATTTCATATCTTTCCAACATATATTTTCTTTTCTTTTTCTAATTTTTAAAGTTAATTTTATTTATTTATTTTTTATACAGCAGGTTCTTATTAGTTATCCATTTTATACATATTAGTGTATATATGTCAATCCCAATCTCCCAGTTCATCCCACCACCACCACCTCCCCCCACCGCCACTTTCCCCCCTTGGTATCCATATGTTTGTTCTCTACATCTGTGTCTCTATTTCTGCCCTGCCAACTGGTTCATCTGTACCACTTTTCTAAATACCACATATATGCGTTAATATACGATATTTGTTTTTCTCTTTCTGACTTACTTCACTCTGTATGACAGTCTTTATGTCCATCCACGTCTCTACAAATGACCCAATTTCATTCCTTTTTATGGCTGAGTAATATTCCATTGTATGTATGTACCACAACTTCTTTATCCATTCGTCTGTCGATGGGCATTTAGGTTGCTTCTATGACCTGGCTATAGTAAATAGTGCTGCAATGAACATTGGGGTGCATGTGTCTTTTTGAATTATGGTTTTCTCTGGGTATATGCCCAGTAGTGGGATTGCTGGGTCATATGGTAATTTTATTTTTAGTTGTTTAAGGAACTTCCATACGGTTCTCCATAGTGGCTGTATCAATTTACATTCCCGCCAACAGTGTAAGAGGGTTCCCTTTTCTCCACACCCTCTCCAGCATTTGTTGTTTGTAGATTTTTTGATGATGCCCATTCTAACTGGTGTGAGGTGATACCTCATCGTAGTTTTGATTTGCATTTCTCTAATAATTAGTGATGTTGAGCAGCTTTTCATGTGCTTCTTGGCCATCTGTATGTCTTCTTTGGAGAGATGTCTATTTAGATCTTCTGCCCATTTTTTGATTGGGTTGTTTGTTTTTTTAATATTGAGCTACATGGAGCTGTGTATATATTTTGGAGATTAATCCTTTGTCTGATAACTCGTTTGCAAATATATTCTCCCATTCTAAGGGTTGTCTTTTCGTCTTGTTTATGGTTTCCTTTGCTGTGCAAAAGCTTTTAAGTTTCATTAGGTCCCATTTGTTTATTTGTGTTTTTATTTCCATTACTCTAGGAGGTGGCTCAAAAAAGATCTTACTGTGATTTATGTCCAAGAGTGTTCTGCCTATGTTTTCCTCTAAGACTTTTATAGTGTCCGGTCTTACATTTAGGTCTTTAATCCATTTTGAGTTTATTTTTGTGTATGGTGTTAGGGAGTGTTCTAATTTCATTCATTTACATGTAGCTGTCCAGTTTTCCCAGCACCACTTATTGAAGAGACTGTCTTTTCTCCATTGTATATTCTTGCCTCCTTGATCAAATATAAGGTGACCATATGTGTGTGGGTTTATCTCTGGGCTTTCTATCCTCTTCCATTGATCTATATTTCTGTTTTTGTGCCAGTACCATATTGTCTTGATTACTGTAGCGTTGTAGTATAGTCTGAAGTCAGGGAGTCTGATTCCTCCAGCTCTGTTTTTTTTTTTTTCCTCAAGACTGCTTTGGCTATTTGGGGTCTTTTTGTGTCTCCATACAAATTTTAAGATTTTTTGTTCTAGTTCTGTAAAAAATGCCACTGGTAATTTGATAGGGATTACATTGAATCTGTAGATTGCTTTGGGTAGTATAGTCATTTTCCAAGAATATGGTATATCTCTCCATCTGTTTGTGTCATCTTTGATTTCTTTCATCAGTGTCTATCGTTTTCTGAGTACAGGTCTTTTACCTCCTTAGGTAGTTTTTTTTTTTTTTTAACATCTTTATTGGAGTATAATTGCTTTACAATGGTGTGTTAGTTTCTGCTTTGTAACAAAGTGAATCAGTTATACATATACATATGTTCCCATATCTCTTCCCTCTTGCGTCTCCCTCCCTCCCACCCTCCCTATCCCTCCCTCCCACCCTCCCTATCCCACCCCTCTAGGTGGTCACAAAGCACTGAGCTGATCTCCCTGTGCTATGCGGCTGCTTCCCACTAGCTATCTATTTTACATTTGGTAGTGTATATATGTCCATGCCACTCTCTCACCCTGTCACATCTTACCCTTCCCCCTCCCCATATCCTCAAGTCCATTCTCTAGTAGGTCAGTGTCTTTATTCCCGTCTTGCCACTAGGTTCTTCATGACCTTTTCTTTTTTTTTTCCTTAGATTCCATATACATGAGTTAGCATACTGTATTTGTTTTGCTCTTTCTGACTTACTTCACTCTGTATGACAGACTCTAACTCCATCCACCTCACTACAAATACCTCCATTTCGTTTCTTTTTATGGCTGAGTAATATTCCATTGTATACATGTGCGACATCTTCTTTATCCATTCATCCAATGATGGACACTTAGGTTGCTTCCATGTCCTGGCTATTGTACATAGAGCTGCAATGACTATTTTGGTACATGACTCTTTTTGAATTATGGTTTTCTCAGGGTATATGCCCAGTAGTGGGATTGCTGGGTCGTATGGTAGTTCTATTTTTAGTTGTTTAAGGAACTTCCATACGGTTCTCCATAGTGGCTGTATCAATTTACATTCCTACCAACAGTGCAAGAGGGTTCCCTTTTCTCCACACCCTCTCCAGCATTTATTGTTTCTAGATTTTTTGATGATGGCCATTCTGACCGGTGTGAGATGATATCTCATTGTAGTTTTGATTTGCATTTCTCTAATGATTAATGATGTTGAGCATTCTTTCATGTGTCTGCTGGCAATCTGTATATCTTCTTTGGAGAAATGTCTATTTAGGTCTTCTGCCCATTTTTGGATTGGGTTGTTTGTTTTTTTGTTATTGAGCTGCATGAGTTGCTTGTAAATTTTGGAGATTAATCCTTTGTCAGTTGCTTCATTTGCAAGTATTTTCTCCCATTCTGAGGGTTGTCTTTTCGTCTTGTTTATGGTTTCCTTTGCTGTGCAAAAGCTTTTAAGTTTCATTAGGTCCCATTTGTTTATTTGTGTTTTTATTTCCATTTCTCTAGGAGGTGGGTCAAAAAGGATCTTGCTGTGATTTATATCATAGAGTGTTCTGCCTATGTTTTCCTCTAAGAGTTTGATAGTGTCTGGCCTTACATTTAGGTCTTTAATCCATTTTGAGTTTATTTTTGTGTATGGTGTTAGGGAGTGTTCTAATTTCATACTTTTACATGTACCTGTCCAGTTTTCCCAGCACCACTTATTGAAGAGACTGTCTTTTCTCCACTGTATATTCTTGCCTCCTTGATCAAAGATAAGGTGACCATATGTGTGTGGGTTTATCTCTGGGCTTTCTATCCTGTTCCATTGATCTATGTTTCTGTTTTTGTGCCAGTACCAAACTGTCTTGATTACTGTAGCTTTGTAATATAGTCTGAAGTCAGGGAGCCTGATTCCTCCAGCTCCATTTTTCGTTCTCAAGATTGCTTTGGCTATTCGGGGCCTTTTGTTTTTCCATACAAATTGTGAAATTTTTTGTTCTAGTTCTGTGAAAAATGCCAGTGGTAGTTTGATAGGGATTGCATTGAATCTGTAGATTGCTTTGGGTAGTAGAGTCATTTTCACAGTGTTGATTCTTCCAATCCAAGAACATGGTACATCTCTCCATCTGTTTGTATCATCTTTAATTTCTTTCATCAGTGTCATAATTTTCTGCATACAGGTCTTTTGTCTCCTTAGGTAGGTTTATTCCTAGATATTTTATTCTTTTTGTTGCAGTGGTAAACGGGAGTGTTTTCTTAATTTCACTTTCAGATTTTTCATCATTAGTGTATAGGAATGCAAGAGATTTCTGTGCATTAATTTTGTATCCTGCTACTTTACCAAATTCATTGGTTAGCTCTAGTAGTTTTCTGGTAGCATCTTTAGGATTCTCTATGTATAGTATCATGTCATCTGCAAACAGTGACAGCTTTACTTCTTTTCCAATTTGGATTCCTTTTATTTCTTTTTCTTCTCTGATTGCTGTGGCTAACACTTCCAAAACTATGTTGAATAATAGTGGTGAGAGTGGGCAACCTTGTCTTGTTCCTGATCTTAGTGGAAATGGTTTCAGTTTTTCACCATTGAGGACAATGTTGGCTGTGGGTTTGTCATATATGGCCTTTATTATGTTGAGGTAAGTTCCCTCTATGCCTACTTTCCGCAGGGCATTCATCATAAATGGGGGTTGAATTTTGTCAAAAGCTTTCTCTCCATCTATTGAGATGATCATATGGTTTTTCTCCTTCAATTTGTTAGTATGGTGTATCACGTTGATTGATTTGCGTATATTGAAGAATCCTTGCATTCCTGGGATAAACCCCACTTGATCATGGTGTATGATCCTTTTAATGTGCTGTTGGATTCTGTTTGCTAGTATTTTGTTGAGGATTTTTGCATCTATGTTCATCAGTGATATTGGCCTGTAGTTTTCTTTCTTTGTGACATCTTTGTCTGGTTTTGGTATCAGGGTGATGGTGGCCTGGTAGAATGAGTTGGAGAGTGTTCCTCCCTCTGCAATATTTTGGAAGAGTTTGAGAAGGATAGGTGTTAGCTGTTCTCTAAATGTTTGATAGAATTTGCCTGTGAAACCATCTGGTCCTGGGCTTTTGTTTGTTGGAAGATTTTTAATCACAAGTTTCAATTTCAGTGCTTGTGATTGGTCTGTTCATATTTTCTATTTCTTCCTGGTTCAGTGTCGGCAGGTTGTGCATTTCTAAGAATTTGTCCATTTCTTCCAAGTTGTCCATTTTATTGGCATATAGTTGCTTGTAGTAATCTCTCATGATCGTTTGTATTTCTGCAGTGTCAGTTGTTACTTCTCCTTTTTCATTTCTAATTCTATTGATTTGAGGCTTCTCCCGTTTTCTCTTGATGAGTCTGGCTAATGGTTTATCAATTTTGTTTATCTTCTCAAAGAATCAGCTTTTAGTTTTATTAATCTTTGCTATTGTCTCCTTCATTTCTTTTTCATTTATTTCTGCTCTGATCTTTATGATTTCTTTCCTTCTGCTAGCTTTGGGGTTTTTTTGTTCTTCTTTCTCTAATTGCTTTAGGTGCAAGGTTAGGTTGTTTATTCGAGATGTTTCCTGTTTCTTGATGTAGGCTTGTATTGCTATAAACTTCCCTTTTAGCACTGCTTTTGCTGCATCCCATAGGTTTGGGGTCATCGTGTCTCCATTGTCATTTGTTTCTAGGTATTTTTTGATTTCCCCTTTGATTTCTTCAGTGATCACTTCGTTATTAAGTAGTGTATTGTGTAGCCTCCATGTGTCTGTATTTTTTACAGATCTTTTCCTGTAATTGATATCTAGTCTCATAGCATTGTGGTCGGAAAAGATGCTTGATACGATTTCAGTTTTCTTAAATTTACCAAGGTTTGATTTGTGACCCATGATATGATGTATGCTGGAGAATGTTCCATGAGCACTTGAGAAAAATGTGTATTCTGTTGTTTTTGGGTGGAATGTCCTATAAACATCAATTAAGTCCATCTTGTTTAATGTGTCATTTAAAGCTTGTGTTTCCTTATTTATTTTCATTTTGGATGATCTGTCCATTGGTGAAAGTGGGGTGTTAAAGTCCCCTACTATGATTGTGTTACTGTCGATTTCCCCTTTTATGGCTGTTAGTATTTGCCTTATGTATTGAGGTGCTCCTATGTTGGGTGCATAAATATTTACAGTTGTTATACCTTCTTCTTGGATCAATCCCTTGATCATTGTATAGTGTCCTTCTTTTCTCTTGTAATAGTCTTTACTTTAAAGTCTATTTTGTCTGATATGAGAATTGCTACTCCAGCTTTCTTTTGATTTCCATTTTCATGGAATATCTTTTTCCATCCCCTCACTTTCAGTCTGTATGTGTCCCTAGGTCTGAAGTGGGTCTCTTGTAGACAGCATATATACGGGTCTTGTTTTTGTATCCATTCAGCCAGTCTGTGTCTTTTGGTGGGAGCATTTAATCCATGTACATTTAAGGTAATTATCGATATGTATATTCCTATTCCCATTTTCTTAAATGTTTTGGGTTTGTTATTGTAGGTGTTTTCCTGCTCTTGTGTTTCTTGCCTAGAGAATTTCCTTTAGCATTTGTTGTAAAGCTGGTTTGGTGGTGCTGAACTCTCTCAGCTTTTGCTTGTCTGTAAAGGTTTTAATTTCTCCATCAAATCTGAATGAGATCCTTGCTGGGTAGAGTAATCTTGGTTTTAGGTTTTTCTCCTTCATCACTTTAAGTATATCCTGCCACTCCCTTCTGGCTTGCAGAGTTTCTGCTGAAAGATCGGCTGTTAACCTTATGGGGATTCCCTTGTGTGTTATTTGTTGTTTTTCCCTTGCTGCTTTTAATATGTTTTCTTTATATTTAATTTTTGATAGTTTGATTAATATGCATCTTGATGTGTTTGTCCTTGGATTTATCCTGTATGGGACTCTCTGTGCTTCAAGGACTTGATTAACTTATTTCCTTTCCCATACTAGGGAAGTTTTCAACTATAATCTCTTCAAATATTTTCTTAGTCCCTTTCTTTTTCTCTTCTTCTTCTGGGACCCCTATAATTCGAATGTTGGTGCATTTAATGTTGTCCCAGAGGTCTCTCAGACTGTCCTCAGTTCTTTTCATTCTTGTTTCTTTATTCTGCTCTGCAGTAGTTATTTCCACTATTTTATCTTCCAGGTCACTTACCCGTTCTTCTGCCTCAGTTATTCTGCTATTGATCCCGTCTAGAGTATTTTTAATTGCATTTATTGTGTTTTTCATCGTTGCTTGGTTCCTCTTTAGTTCTTCTACGTCCTTGTTAAATGTTTCTTGCAATTTGTCTACTGTATTTCCAAGATTTTGGATCATCTTTACTATCATTATTCTGAATTCTTTTTCAGGTAGACTGCCTATTTCCTCTTCATTTGTTAGGTCTGGTGTGTTTTGACCCTGCTCCTTCACCTGCTGTGTGGTTTTCTGTCTTCTCATTTTGCTTATCTTACTGTGTTTGGGGTCTCCTTTTCACAGGCTGCAGGTTCGTAGTTCCCGTTGTTTTTGGTATCTGTCCCCAGTGGCTAAGGTTGGTTGAGTGGGTTGTGTAGGCTTCCTGGTGGAGGGGACTAGTGCCTGTGTTCTGGTGGATGAGGCTGGATCTTGTCTTTCTGGTGGGCATGTCCACGTCTGGTGGTGTGTTTTGGGGTGTCTGTGGCCTTATTATGATTTTAGGCAGCCTCGGTGCTAATGGATGGGGCTGTGTTCCTGTCTTGCTAGTTGTTTGGCATAGGGTGTCCAGCACTGTAGCTTGCTGGTCGTTGAGTGAAGCTGGGTCTTGATGTTGAGATGGAGATCTCTGAGAGATTTTTGCCATTTGGTATTATGTGGAGCTGGGAGGTCTCTTGTGGACCAGTGTCCTGCAGTTGGCTCTCCCACCTCAGAGGCATAGTCCTGATGACTGGATGGAGCACCAAGAGCCTTTCATCCACACGGCTCAGAATAAAAGGGAGAAAAAATAGAAAGAAAGAAAGAGGATAAAATAAAGTAAAATAAAATAAAGCTATTATAATAAAAAATAAGAAAAAAATTAAGAAAAATTTTTTTAATTTTTAATATAAATTTATTAATTTTTTATAATAAAAATAAGAAAAAAATTATTTTAAAAAATTCATTAAGAAAAAAAATTTTTAATTTTTTAAAATAAAGAATAAAAAAATTAAGAAAAAATTTATTAAAGTAAATAAGTTTTTTTTTCACACACACACACACTGTATTTTATTTTTACAAGACATAAATAGACTGACACCAAGCATTGTACATGGATGACCACAACAAAAGCAACAATGATTACAATTACCAAACATGAAACACACTCATACTATGTCATAATATTGACATTCAGTCCAGTAATCCTCCACTGTAACAGCTCCTTTACTTTGCAGTGAAAATTGATTTGTATATTCTTTGCCTCTGAGTCCTTGTTGGATTTTTTTTTTAAATTCAGACAGAAAGTCACAAAAATTATACTCATCGTCATCAGTTCACTCAGTCCCATGTAATTAATTTTTTTTTTTCATCTTGATCTTTTGTTAGCACTTTTATGAGTTCATCAGTTTTTCATTAGAGTTCTGAAAATGCTTATTCATTCAGTTCAGCAGTACAGTCAGTTACCAGTAAAAAAGTTTTTTTTAATTTTTTAAAATAAAAAATAGGAAAAAAATTATTAAGAAAAATTTTTTTAATTTTTTAAAATAATAAATAAAAAAAATTATTAAGAAAATTTTTTTTAATTTTTTAAAATAAAAAATAAGGAAAAAGTTATTAAGAAAAAATTTATTAAGAAAAAAAATTTTTTTAAGTAAAAAAAAGAAAAAACGGACGGACTGAACCCTAGGACAAATGGTGAAAGCAAAGCTATACAGACAAAATCTCACCCAGAAGCATACACATATACACTCACAAAAAAAGGAAAAGGGGAAAAATTAATATATCCTGCTCCCAAAGTCCACCTCCTGAATTTGGGATGATTTGTTGTCTATTCAGGTATTCAACAGATGCAGGTACATCAAGTTGTTTGTGGAGCTTTAATCCGCTGCTTCTGAGGCTGCTTGGAGAAATTTCCCTTTCTCTTTGTTCGCACAGCTCCCGGGGTTCAGCTCTGGATTTGGACCTGCCTCTGCGTGTAGGTCGCCTGAGGGCGTCTGTTCTTCGCTCAGACAGGACGGGGTTAAAGGAGCAGCTGCTTCGGGGGCTCTGGCTCACCCAGGCCGTGGGGAGGGAGGGGTACAGAGGAGGCGGGGCGAGCCTGCCGCGGCCGAGGCCGGCGTGACGTTGCACCAGCCTGAGGCGCGCCGTGCATTCTCCCGGCAAAGTTGTCCCTGGATCACGGGCTGCACAGGCTCCCGGGACGGGCGGTGTGGAGAGTGACCTGTGCTCGCACACAGGCTTCTTGGTGGCGGCAACAGCAGCCTTAGCGCCTCATGCCCGTCTCTGGGGTCCGTGCTGATAACCGCGGCTCGCGCCCATCTCTGGAGCTCCTTTAAGCGGCGCTCTGAATCCCCTCTCCTCGTGCACCAGGAAATAAAGAGGCAAGAAAAAGTCTTGCCTCTTTGGCAGGTCCAGGCTTTCTCCCGGACTCCCTCCCGGCTAGCTGTGGTGCACTAACCCCTTCAGGCTCTGTTCACGCCGCCAACCCCAGTCCTCTCCCTGCAATCCCGAGCCTCAGCTCCCAGCCCCCGCCCGCCCCAGCGGGTGAGCAGACAAGCCTCTCGGGCCGGTGAGTGCTGGTCGGCACCGATCCTCTGTGCGGAAATCTCTCCGCTTTGCCCTCCACACCCCTGTTGCTGCGCTCTCCTCCGTGGCTCTGAAGTTTCCCCCCAACCACCCCCATCTCCACCAGTGAAGGGGCTTCCTGGTGTGTGGAAACCTTTCCTCTTTCACGGCTCCCTCCCACTGGTGCAGGTCCCGTCCCTATTCTTTTGTCTCTGTTATTTCTTTTTTCTTTTGCCCTACCCAAGTACGTGGGGAGTTTCTTGCCTTTTGGGAGGTCTGACGTCTTCTGCCAGCGTTCAGTAGGTGTTCTGTAGGAGCAGTTCCACGTTAGATGTATTTCTAATGTATCTGTGGGAAGGAAGGTGATCTCTGCATCTTACTCTTCCACCATCTTGCCCAGACCCCCCTTAGGTAGTTTTATTCCTAGATATTTTATTCTTTTTGTTGCAATGGTGAATGGGATTATTTCCTTAATTTCTCTTTCTGATCTTTCGTTGTTAGTGTATAAGAATGCAAGAGATTTCTGTGCATTAATTTTGTATCCTGCAACTTTACCAAATTCATTGATAAGCTCTAGTAGTTTTCTGGTGGCATCTATACTATACTATGTATAGTATCATGTCATCTGCAAACAGTGACAGTTTTACTTCTTCTTTTCCAATTTGTATTCCTTTTATTTCTTTTTCTTCTCTGATTGCCATGGCTAGGACTTCCAGAACTATGTTGAATAATAGTGGCGAGAGTGGACATCCTTGTCTTGTTCCTGATCTTAAAGGAAATGGTTTCAGTTTTTCACCATTGAGAATGATGTTTGCTGTGGGTTTGTCATATATGGCCTTTATTATGTTGACGTAGGTTCCCTCTGTGCTCTTTTTCTGGAGAGTTTTTATCATAAATCAGTGTTGAATTTTGTCAAAAGCTTTTTCTGCAGGTATTGAGATGATCATATGGTTTTTATTCTTCAGTTTGTTAATATGGTGTATCACATTGATTGAGTTGCATATATTGAAGAATCCTTGCATCCCTGGGATATATCCCACTTGATCATGATGTATGACCTTTCAATGTGTTGTTGGATTCTGTTTGCTAGTATTTTGTTGAGGATTTTTGCATCTATATTCATCAGTGATATTGGTCTGTAATTTTCTTTTTTTGTAGTATCTCTGTCTGGTTTTGGCATCAAGGTGATGGTGGCCTTGTACAATGAGTTTGGGAGTGTTCCTTCCTCCCCAATTTTTGGAAAAGTTTGAGAAGGATGGGTGTTAGCTCTTCTCTAAATGTTTGATAGAATTCACCTGTGAAGCCATCTGTTCCTGGACTTCTATTTGTTGGAAGATTTTTAATCAGAGTTTCAATTTCATTACTTGTGATTGGTCTGTTCATATTTTCTGTTTCTTACTGGTTCAGTCTTGGAAGGTTATACCTTTCTAAGAATTTGTTCATTTCCTCCAGGTTGTCCATTTTTTTGGCATAGAGTTGCTTGTTGTAGTCTCTTAGGATGCTTTGTATTTCTGCGGTGTCTGTTGTAACTTCTCCTTTTTCATTTCTAATTTTATTGATTTGAGTCCTCTCCCTCTTTTTCTTGATGAGTCTAGCTAAAGTTCTATCCATTTTGTTTATCTTCTCCAAGAACCAGCTTTTAGTTTTATTGATCTTTGCTATGGTTTTCTTTGTTTCTATTTCATTATTTCTTCTCTGATCTTTATGATTTCTTTCCTTCTACTGTTTTTGGGTTTTGTTTGTTTTTCTTTCTCTAGTTCCTTAGGTGTGAGGTTAGATTGTTTATTTGAGATTTTTCTTGTTTCTTGAGGTAGGCTTGTATAGCTAGAAACTTCCCTCTTAGAACTGCTTTTGCTGCATTCCATAGGTTTTGGATTGTCGTGTTTTCATTGTCATTTGTCTCTAGATATTTTCTGATTTCCTCTTTGATTTCTTCAGTGATCTCTTGGTTATTTGTAACGTATTGTTTTCCCACATATATTTTCCATTCATACCTCTATTACCGAGCGGGAATAAAGCATGGGTGTAGGGGTATGGGCAAGAATTATATATTAATTCTGAAGCCTGGGGAACCTGTACAAGAGCCAATGAGAGGTGATGCTCAGCCAGGCTGAAGGGTGTTGCTGGCCTGCATGGAGAGCTTGAGGGGGCTCTGACACATGAACCCATGAAGTTCTCATTCTGTCCAAGGTAAGAGGAGAAGGGCTCTTACATGACTGATCCTGGACTTTCCATCAATTTTTTGTCAGAATCACATTCAAGTTGGTTTTAATTAAATCTGAGAGAAGAAGGAAAATGAAAGAAGGTGAAATTACCTCCATCGTGAATGTCATAGGAAGGGAGACCACAGAATTTATCATCCAAGCTGAGATCCTTTTGAGGGTAAAAGGGGATTCTATAGGCATGAACTATGTTGGTCCCAGGCACACTGGGAAGTGCAGGTCACATCTACCATATCTATAGTTGTTTTCCTTTGTACAATATTTTAGAGTTTGGCAAGGTATCTGTTTCCATATATGGAATGTAATAATCATCAACCACCATTGATGGCTGATGCTCAACTGAACAGCTATCATATTCTTCCTGGGATATTCTTTTTTAAAAAATATTTTTATTTGACGCTTATCAAGAATCCTCTATCTCACCCATATGTATATTTGTCTGTTTTATGAATTGAGTTATCCAAGATTTGGGCTAGAAAGTCAAAGGTGAGAGGAAGAGCTAATCAGGGAAGTCAAGTGCACTGTTCCTCCAAGTGAACTCCTTAAATGGATACTCCCCAGGTGGGTCTTCAAAGCCCTCAGTAATGTATCCTGTCAGTCTTCCTTCTGCTTCTCTGCTCTCTCCACTGCTCTGCCCCCCAACCCCTACCACACTTACCTTAATCTGCCTACTAATCTCCAAAACGTCATACTCACTTCTACCTTGGATCTTTGCTCAGATTCAGAACTGGAATGCACTTCACCCCAAATCTCACCTGCCCCACTATCTCCCTAGCAGAACACTATATTTTAAGTTCTAGTTCCAATGATCAAATCCTGTTAGTAGGATTATTTATATCTCCCCAATGCCATATGTGTCTCCTATACTATTTATCATACCTTCTCTCTGTAGAGTAACCGTGTACTTTATCATCCAAACCAATATACTTCTGAAAGTGAAAGGATGTGCTAAAAATAATTAACAGGTGTGAATGAATATATAACAAGTTTGAAAAAAGTGAGATGTGTCATCAACCAATTGCAATTTTTTAGATGTGTGACTATTTGCTCTCGCTATTATGTGAGCTCCAGAAATGCAAGTATGTTGGTCAAGATAGGTCAGGTTTATGCTTCAGTAACAAACTACTCCAAAATTTCAGTGGCTTAATTGAAAAAAAAGAAAGAAAGATTATTTATCACACTGTATGTCCAGCATGTGACAGTGGGAAGAGCCCATCTATCCAGTTACTCGAAATTCCAGCTGATAAAGGCTCTATTGTGGAACTGCACTATCTAGAACAGCCTTCTTGGTTGTCAAGGAAGGGGAAGAGAAACAGGGAAAGTAATGAGCCAGCTCTTCTATGCTTTGGCTTTCCTTCCACTCACAGATCTTTGGCAGAGCTGACCACATGGTCTTGCCTAACTCCAGGGAGGCTGATAAATGCAGCAGAGCAGATCAAATATAGGGTGCACACCATTTTCTCTGTTACAGAAAAGATCCTTGAGGGCTCTATTATTGTATATTTATATCCCCACAGTGCCAAGCATAGTGCTGTATACATGGAAAACAGTCAATAATTATTTGTCACCTTAAATGTGTTAAGTAGTTTGCCTTGCCTTGCTTTCCTTTGTATATTACTTGCCTACATTAAGAGGAAACCTGACATATTGAAAGTCAGATTTATGTCTGGAAAACTTACCTCTGTATATCAGAAATGAATGCTTTAAAATAAAACTGAAAACAAAAATGAGGAAAGGGTGGGAATTGGTTCTTACCATGAGATACTGCCAGTAATAAACATATGGAGACTCCTCTTTTTGCCAAACATCTGTTTGCTGTTGTGTAGACATGGCCTCTCCGATGTGATCTACATTTAAAAGTATGTTATTACATATTGATCTATGACTAAAGGTTACATGTGGAATCTTGTAAAATTTACTGATGGCTTTATGACTGGGAGGTAGAGAGTAAAATCCATTCAAGTAACTCTCAAACTGAATCTTAGAGATAGCAGGCAAAGAGCTGGAGATAGAAACATGTACTTGTTCTTTACACATGGGCAGAGGTATTTCATGTGGGGGGCAGGACTTCTGGTGCATCTAACTGTGAGAGGACCACATCTATGCACACTCTGGATGGCACTGGCATGGGAAGTGGAAGGAATTGTGGAAGAAACAATTTTTGATACTGTTGACAGCCCCTTACCTCTTGATCTTCAAATTTTTTCCTCTTTTATCTTCCTGACTCTCCTTCTTCCTGTTTCTCCTCTTATCTCTCTAGCCATTTTCCCTCTTTTTTCTTCCCTAGCTCCTCTTCCTCCAGCTGCACGGTTAATATAGTCCCCAGGGGAATTTTATCAGCTTGCATAGTTTTACGTGTCACCTTTGTGCAGTAGATCCAACCTATATATTTGCAAACAATAAATGAAAAATTCCAGTTTCCCAGTGCTCAGTGTCTAGCAGATATCAGCATAATTCAGAAGGTGTAAGTCTATTTCTGGTCTTAGCATTATCTTCCAATGTGACCTTGGGGCAAGTTAGTTAACATCTCTGAGTGTTGGTTTCTTTTCACGTAAAATGGAAATAAAATTTGTTCTGCTTACTCTTGTAGAACTGTAGCGTGGGTAAAATGTGAAAATGGTGAGGATATACTTTGTTTGATGTACAGAACTATTAAGAACATCACTCTAAATATTACCAAGGAAAACAGATCTAAAGCTATAGTCCCAACTACTCCCCTCACCATCAATTCTGAATTTTTACCTACTTGCTGGACACTTATCTCCACACCATTGTATTCCAGGCAATTCAAATTCAACATTTTCAGAAGCAAATTCTATCTTCCCTTCCCATGGGGCTTCCCTTCACCTTGTCCTCTGCATCCTGCATTTCCTCTATTAGTTCTTGGCCATTTTTCTCAACTGGGAGCCTTGGGGTCATCTCTAACACATGTCTGTACTGAATCTTCATACTTGCTTCATCCAATCAGTTTACACATCTTGTTGATTCTTCCTCTAAAATGCCTCTTGAATCCACCCCACCATTCCATTTAGAATGCTGCTAGTCTTCTGCCCTGTTCAGATCCTGATCATTTTTCTTCTTCTTCCAATCTATCAACAGTATATTACCTCTATACCAGTTATAGCTCATTATGAGAGAGGATCCGTAGATGTTCCTGGGCCCTTCCCTTTGGCAGTGCTGTACACAACCTGGCACTGCCAAAGGGAAGGGCCAGATATTTTGGTCCTTTCTGATGTGACCATCTGCCTCAGAGTCTGCAGTCGTGATCTATTTCAGCCAACCAAAAAATATTCCCTTAAATAAAATACAGAGGCATCTTTGAGGCCCTGGTCCAGGGGATTTGGTGTTGTAGTGAACCTATTGAGAGAAGAAATGGGCTGGTACGTTTCCTGTAGTGCAACCAACATCTTACCTACAACCAAGGACAACAATTATGGGATAGCAGCAAAGCTACAAAACTACACTAGTATCACTTGTTTCCAAGTTCCTAATGTCCATGAGTTACAATGGGGGTTTTGGTTACTTAAGTTCAGGCAATGCTTTCTACATCTTACGTTTTAAGCCATGCATCTTTGTGCCCTGAAATAAGTGTTCATTGTAAAAAAAATCTTGTGTTTACTCTGTGAGACGAGCAGCAAATGAAGATAAAACAAAATCAGCCTCAAAACTTTTTAGTGTGTTTATTCTTTCATCTGTATGTCTTCTGAAAGGCCTTGTTTTTCACTTATTATATAAAAACTTGTGAATCAATTAAAAACAACGTCAGGTCTCACACATGTAAACAGAAGAATCGTTCTTTCTTCTCCACATGTTTCAAATTAGTCCAGTTTGTTCAATCGGTGAGAAATAAAGCAGTAGACTGAGTTCCTGGCAGAGGCTAATCTAGGAATATCAAAGTACTGAAAGAATAATACAACATTAGGACTCAGAGTCAATAAGATTCCTTTCCTGGGAATTTCACTTGAGATTTTCCATAATGATGTATATTAGTATTTCTGAAAGGCTATTTTTCCCACTTTAGGTTTAAGTGAGAGACTGTAAAGGCACTGACCTTTCCAGTTTTATCTTACTGCTAACGTTGTGTTAAGTATTTATTTCAGAGTTAAATTTGTCATCTTGAGATTAGTTCTGTTTTCTAACAAATCACAAAATTATAAAAATTAATTGTAGCTTTAAAGCTTCTTAGATAATTTATTCATTTACTTTCCAAAAAAAGCCTTCTCTTTTCACTAACAAAAAGGAGTTGAGAAAAATTATAGAGAATACATAGTTCTGATTCTGTGTCAGTTCTAAGCCTTTTACATATATGAACTCATTTAATAGTCACACTAACCCTATAAAGTAGATACTGTTATTATACCCATTTACCTATGAGGAAACTGAGGCAGTATAAAGAAATGGAAAAGTGATGACTCCCCATCTTGCATCTTACCTTGCTTGAACATGGAACTCCAGAGACCCTCACTCTCACTAATGTAAGCTTATTTATCCTTGTGTTTATTTAAGAGTTAATGTGACATAATTCATTCATTCTACAAATATTTTTAAGCACAGACACTTACCAGACACTAGGTAGAGCTGGAGATCAAAGATAAAGGCACAGACCCTGCCATAGGAGAGCTTATAGTCTAGCGAGGAGAAAGACGAGCCAAAAGACAAGTGCATGAGTGAGACCAGAGTAAAAGAGCATGTAAATGGGACCTTCAAACCAGGGGTGGGGGTCAGGAAAGAGGGTGAAGTGACATACGTCTTTAAGCTCATGTATGAGAGGGCATCTGGTGCAGGGAACAAAACACGGACAGTGGGGAGATGGGAAAATGCATTTGAATAAGTCTGTGGGGCTGGCATATAGAGTGTGAGAAAAGAGCTTCAGCTTTGGAATTCAACTAAACTTGACTTTTCTACCACTTATGTGTCAGGTGACTTCAGATACTTATTCTGACCCTCAGTTTGCTCATCTATAAAATAGGGATAGTAGCTACCACAAAAGGTCATGAGGATAAGTGCAATAGCATATGTGTATTTGTGTCCTGTAGCTGTTATAAAAAGTTACCACAAATTTGGTGGCTTAGAACAACAGAAATTTATCCTCTTACAGTTTGGGAGGCCAGCAGTCTGACATCACTATCGCTGGGCTGAAATCAAGGTGTCAGCAGAGCTGCACTCCCTCTAGAGGTTCTGGAGGGAATCCATTCCTTCTTCTCTTCTGGCTCCTGGGGATGCCGGCATTCCTTGGCTTGTGGCTACATCACTCCAATCTCTGCTTCCGTGGCCACATTTTCTTCTCATCTTTGGTATGATCTCCCTCTGCCTCTCTCTTATGAGGACACTTATGACTGCATTTAGGGCCCACCTCGATAATCCAGGATAACCTTCCCATCTCAAGATCCTTAACTTAGTTCCATGGGCAAAGACCTCTTTCCATATAAGGTAACATTTACAGGTTCCAGGGATTAGGATCTGATTCTTTAGGGAGCCAATATTCAGCCTACTCCAATATGTAAAAGATATTGGCAAATCAGAGGTCCTCCATACATTCAAATTCCTACTGTCCCACTGTTATGCGTCCGCTAGGCCACTGATGGGCCTTAATCTCAATGGTCAGACTTTACATCTGCTGGCCTTTCTCTTTCTAAGCAAGGGATAGACAGCTTGGTCTTCTAGACAAGTCTGGTCACTATACAAATAAAAAGAACACAAAGATGAATAACTTAATGTTAATGCAAGAAATAATTTTGTTTATTTTGCTAATGAAGTCTAAACTATTAAGATTATTATGTTGAGGACCCAGTGATACATTTCAGAGAGGGCTTCTCTTCCAGGCTTCATTTTGCCGGGTATGGCAATGGGCTTTGTGTACAATTTAGAGTAGTTGTATATTGATCTTTTTTTCTCTAAGCATTACTCATTCTCCTTTGCCTATCAGTGTATGGGAAGAATAATCACTGCAGAGGTCAAGTAGCACTTAGGAGCAAGTTAAGAGTCATAGCCCTTGGCTATGAACTTTGGGGTATTGCTCAACTTTATAGACTCATCAACTCTTACATTTATTTTGACAAAGAGACAAATATTTTCATAACTCACCAATCCTAAGTCAAGAGGGAAAATCTCAAGGATTTGAAATAAAATATTCATTGCCCTGAAAAAGTAAAAATTTGAATTCACTTACAAAATTACTGTTAATGGAATAAAAAACAATTGGGTATCTGGAATGAATAATGACTAAAAGAATATATATGTCAAGGATGTGATCCATTCTAGGTTCCAATGGTTGGCTGACTTGAAATTCTTTTACTTTGGCCAGTGGGCCTAACTCACCACATTAGCGCTTTAATAGTCATCTGTTTACTCAGAACTGTACCATCTAACACATTTGTCTGCCCATATACTTGTCCCACTTTGGTAGTCATCTTTATTGGTCACTTTTTCCTTTCACTCAGATTATAACAATAGATGTATCTTGGGTACCCTCACGTACTAGAGATGTTGAGCCTGCCTCTGAAGAACAGTTAGTCTTAACCTGATTTTCCCCTGAAAATAGAAGCTGAGGCAAGGGCTTGAGGACAAGTGGTTTATTTGGGCAGCTGATCTCAAGGAGCAGGAATGAGGCATTGAGAAGTTAAAACAGGAACTGAGGGAAAGTCAGTCCAAGAGTTGTGATCAGCTGGTTACTACTGTGGGCAATTGGGGCTCAATCCTCTTTAGAACCAGCTGAGAATTCATGTAGAATGTGCATTGGAATTTTTGGCTCAGGAGACAGTAAAGGGGAATATTTATCTGTTGCCTGCTGTCCCCTGTTGGTCAAGGATCCCTTGCACTTTCCATGTTGACATCAGGATGGCTGAGTGGGTCTCTGCTGCAAGGATCCAGAGTGATCATGGCAAAGGGGCCGTGGGGCTGAAAGTGAGTTAGTCCATTTAGCTGAGATGGATGAGGTGCCGCCAGGTTATACTGGCCATAGCTGATGGCTGCACCAGTGCCTGGTCTGAAAAGGTAAGCCATGAGAACATGAAGCTGGGCACAATATCCAATACCCACATGTGAAGCTAAGAGTACAAAGTATGAACAGTAATTTATGACAACTAGGGTATCACAGGCTGTGCAGAAGTTATTGCCAAAGGAGTGATAGAGACAGTAAGTATATTTGGGGGTTCATTGTAGAATCCTTCAGGCCTGGATGTTCAGAAAAGCTTAACTGGAAAGGATGGGTTTCAATCTAGGACTTGAAGGAGGGGTAATATAGTGGACATCAATTGTGTCTGCCGCTCTGCGTCCATTTGCCCTTTTTCTGATAACCAAATCAAAATCCCTCTCAAGAATGACTTCTCTCCCCTCAGCCTTGGTGCTTCAGCTTCCTCCAGCTTAGGGGTGGAGCATGTGACTTGAGCCTATGTGCCAAAGCAGGAATATTACATGTAAATATCTACAGAGTAAAAGTTAAATTAGAAGATTGGGGCTGTTAGCTTGGATCTACAGTCTCTGGTTTGAAAGTTTAAACTGTCCAAATCAAGCTCTATCCATCTTTTCTTTACCCACCATATCTTTGCACATACTTAGAGCTTAATATATATTTCTCAAGTAGACTAGTGATATAAAATGTGAACCTTCTTTCAGTAGTAGTACCAGTGGCCAGGAAGCACCAGGAGCATGGTGCTTCCTGGCCACTGGTATTGGCATGTGACCCGGTGAGAGCTGTTACAATGAAATGAGACTTTTGCTGAAATTACTGGGCTTGCTCTTATTTGAAAGCAAAAAGGATGCAAAGTGTAGACTTGTTAAAGTTATCCTGCTCCTTCAAGGTGTGAGGCTGCCTGAGGAGGTGGAGTTGAGAAATGAAGAGAGAGGAACTAAGACATAGAGACGATGTTTGAGCCCTGGCATCAAGCACTATTTGAAGCCAGAAGTTCCTCTGGACTTTTCAAGTCTATGAACAAATAATTTCCCTTTAATGTTTAAGCCAGGTTCAAAGGGGTTTTCAGTTGCCTCCAACAACAAAAGCAGCAACAGATCTTATAACTTAGGTAACTTTTAGGCAATTTTGTCTTCTCTATAATTTATTCAATTTTTCTTACTTTACTTATAATGATGCCAGTGTTTTCTTCCCTAACTTTTTCACTGGAGAATGAATAAAGAGAGGAGAATGTAAACACAAAGGATCAAAATAGGGTAGGGGTAGTAAAGTGTGACTTGAAAGTTTGATTGTATAAATACAGTAGGTAGGCCTGTGTGTGTGTGATATTAGTAAATTATCTTGTAGCTTTATCATGTAGATGATAAATACAGTAAGACTATACTACCTTGCTCCATATGCACTGACCTTATAAGTTTGTTGTTGGCTTTATTTGAAAACCGTGAAGGTTACAGTATTGACCAAAAGTCTAAACCAGACTGTTTCTGAAGGAGCTATGGTTCCAAGTAGGACACAAGAAACGTGAAGATGAATTTTCAGAAAAGAAAATTTAGCCTGCATGCCAGGCTAGACATTCTAGACAATGAGATGTTTATTACTTATTTATCATATTTATTGGATTTGCCATCACTTACTAGCTTGTAGGCACAGTTGTGTATCAAAAATCTAAAAGGTTGAACATCCATGTCTGACATTATAACTCACGGTCTATAGTACACATAAAAAGTAAATTCAGGATGCAAACAACATTTCAAATAAAGCCAAGCAGAGCCAGAGGCTTCAGGAAGGAAACTTGCAATGACAATGCTGATTTGTTAACATTCCTTAGCTTAAGATGCTAATTGGAAGGCAGCCTGGTCAACCTCACCTTTGCTGTAATTTCAGATTCTTAACATGAACTGGAAATGCAGCTGCTTTTGTATTCAGACATTATTTTTTCATCAGAGTTATCTAAACACTTAATAAGCCATGACCAGTCTACATAATCCTGGCCTTCGGCCTCTATAACACACTTTGCTCTTAATATATTATAAACGAGTGAAATCACATGAGCAGCCATTTGTGCTGATCACATTTATAGCCTTTGTCTTATGGAAAACATATATGGTATGGTCATTATTTTTGCCCAAAGTCATATTCAAAGCAGGAATATTACATGTAAATATCTACAGAGTAAAAGTTAAATTAGAAGATTGGGGCTGTTAGCTTGGATCTACAGTCTCTGGTTTGAAAGTTTAAACTGTCCAAATCAAGCTCTATCCATCTTTTCTTTACCCACCATATCTTTGCACATACTTAGAGCTTAATATATATTTCTCAAGTAGACTAGTGATATAAAATGTGAACCTTCTTTCAGTAGTAGAAATTGATATTGTGTTCAAGCCTTGAATGACACGCAACATTGTTTTTTATTGAACTATAGTTGATGTACAATATTATATAAGTTATAGGTGTACAATATGGTGATTCACAGTTTTAAAGGTTATGCTCCATTTATAGTCATTATAAAATATTGGCTATATTCCCAGTGTTGTACAATATATCTTTGTAGCTTCTTTTATACCTAATAGTTTGTACCTCTGAATCCCCTACCCCTATTTGCCCCTCCCCCCTTCCCTCTCCCCACTGGTAACCACTAGTTTGTTCTCTGTATCTGTGAATCTGTGTCTCTTTTGTTATATTCACTAGTGTGTTGTATTTTTTAGATTCCATACATAAGTGATATAACACAGTATTTGTCTTCTCAAGTTATTTCACTTAGCATAATACTCTTTAAGTCCATCTATGTCGTTTAAATGGCAAAATTTCATTCTTTCTTATGGCTGAGTAGTATTCCATTGTGTGTGTGTGTGTGTGTATATATATATATATATATATATATATATATATATATACATACATACATACACTACATCGTCTTTATCCATTCATCTGTTGATGGACACTTAGGTTGCTTCCATATCTTGACAATTGTAAATAATGCTGCTTTGAACATTGGGGTACATGTATCTTTTCAAATTAATGTTTTTGTCTTGGGATTATTTTTGGTGTATATAACCAGGAGTAGAATTGCTGGGTCATATTGTAGTTTTATTTTTAGTTTTTTGGGGAACATCCATACTGTTTTCCACAGTGGCTGAACCAATTTACATTCCCACCAACAGTGTAGGAGGGTTCCCTTTTCTCCACATCCTTGCCAACATTTGTTATTTGTGATCTTTTTGATGATGGCCATTCTGACCAGTGTGAGGTGATATCTGATTGTGGTTTTAATTTGCATTTCCCTGATGATTAGCAATGTTGAGCATCTTTTCATGTGCCTGTTGGCCATCTGCATGTCCTTTTTGGAAAAAATGTCTATTCAGGTCTTCTGCCCATTTTTTAATCGGGTTGTTTGTTTTCTTGATGTTGAGTTGTATGAGCTGTTTATATATTTTGGATATTAACCCCTTATCGATCATATCATTAACATATCTTTTTTCCCATTCTGTAGGTTGTCTTTTTGTTTTGTATATGGTTTCCTTTGCTGTGCAAAAGCTTGTAAGTTTAATTAGGTCCCATTTGTTTATTTTTGCTTTTATTTCCTTTGCTTTAGGAGACAGGTCCAAAAAAATATTGCTGTGATCTATGTCAAAGAGTGTTCTGCTTATGTTTTCCTCTAGGAGTTTTATGGTCTCTGGTCTTACATGGTTTCTGGTCTTTAATCCGTTTTGAGTTTATTTTTGAATATGGTGTGAGAGAATGTTCTAATTTTATTCTTTTACATGTAGCTATCTAGTTTTCCCAGCACTGCTGATTGAAGAGACTTTTTTTTTTTTTTCTCCATTGTAGATTCTTGCCTCCTTTGTCATAGATTGATTGACCCTAACTGTGTGGGTTTATTTCTGGGCTCTCTATTCTGTTCCATTGATCTATGTGTCTGTTGTAACACACAACATTTTGTTTCTGTTTGATCTTAAAATCACATAAAAAAAAAAAGATATTTTAGAGACAATATTGTCAATCCTCAAACCTGACATAGTGTCATCTAATATGTTTCCAATTATTCCAATATGAAGCAAGAAAGTCCTAAAAATGATTTCTGAAACAGAGTAAAATTTCATTTTTAAAAAAGGAATGCCATACAATATTTGGGATTAAAAATAGAAGGTCACAAAATCAAATAGCATGCTTCCTTCTAAAAGAGCAAAGAATCATTGCCCTGAACCAATGAGGAGGTAGCTTGGTTAAACAAAAATATTTGGGATTATTTTGGCTTAATTTAGGATCTCAGAAATACCATGTTAACATGGGAATCATTTTGAAGATGATTTGGGTATTTAAAATTGCTCACTGAATGACTTTAATCCCTTCTGATGGGAGATTTCACTACATCTGAGACAAGCTTGATTTTGTTAAACTTCTAAGTCCCACGTTTGGCCACATTAACCTGAGAACATGATTAGAGTTAGAAAAACGACTCTGTAGAAGATGTCATCTTCCTACTGAACCATATCTGCAGCTCCCCATGTGTCTCTGGATCACATCTGTTTACTGACAGTGGTCCAACCAATGTCCTCATTCACTCACACGCAACATCAATGAGGGTTGCGTGCATGTTCTGACAGTACATGTTGACCCCAAACACAAGTTGTTCTACTGTTAGCCTTGGAGTCCATACAAAAGTGACCTGGATTCTATCTGCTCACCTCTGTACATCATCAAAATAATGCCCATCCAAGTTCCTACCCCTGAAGCTTTACCTTCATGGTAGGAGGAAAAACAAATACTGCAGTAAGCTTTTATTTTCAGATTTCAAGGAGGGCTATTTTAAGCTGGCTGAAATAATAAAGTTTGTCTTTCTAGCAAATTAAGCTACTTTGGTACAGGGGTAAAATTTACTGGTTAAAATTAAAAGTATTTCTTCAAAATGTATAAAGGTACATTTCTCCATAGTTTTTTCCCCACCAAACCTTGACACCCGCAAATAGAGTTAAATTTTTTTTAAAAAAGAGGAGTTTTTGGAGTTTAAAAAAATGAGTCTGATACATTGCCTCAGATAATCTCAGCATATTTTACAGAGAAAGGATATAGGAGTGTTTGAATGATGATAGATATGGAATCCTACCCTTATCTTCAAATGAATGGTTTGTTTAATGTGTTTTTCTTTATGATAGCCAAAAGTAAGATTATGCCTTTTCCTTTCAAGACTGGCACAAATTTTCTCTTCTTTGGTAACTTTTTCTAGTTTTAAAAGTTAGCTTTTCAAAAATAATACCAAAGCATGACTATATAACTTTTACTTTTGTAACTTTACTTGCAGAGCAGCAGTGGATACACATGATTAACATTACAGTCGGTAACCCAGTTTGAGCCAAATTTGTTCTTTTTGCTTACAAGAAAGAAAGGTCTGCAAATCACCACAGACTCATGGGCAAATGTAAGTAGGAGTCAAATGAGAGCTGTGACTACAACCAGGGCACTGGTCACACACCAGTCTTTGCAAACACATCTATTTATGTGGGAAGTAGAGCAGACAAAAGCATCTTTTTTCAACATAATATTTCCAAGCTAGAAATAATATAAGTAGTAGTAGTAAATATATGGAAGAGTAAATTTAGGAATTGAAATTTTTAGATGATTGACCAATTTTACTTTTTTGTTTATAGGTTTCTCAAAAATTTATGAATTTCTTAAGGCTAGGTACCACATTGACTCACCATTTAGTGTGCAGATTACTAGTTAAGGATTTACAACCCATTCATGTATTCAGTGTGTATTTAGTAAGCACCTATTATGTGCCAGGCACTATGTTAAGTGATGGGTATAGAGTACTGAATGAGGAGGATGAGGAAGAAGTGCCTACCCCAGGTGATGAGGTTGTAATCTGATTTATAAATTTGGAAGAAAAAGTCAGGCATATCTAATGCAATGTCTTCTTCCATTTGGGGTCAGCCTACTGGCAGAGACAATGTTTTATGGTCTACTCTTTCACCTCTAGGTGAAAGTCCCTATTAGGGACTTTCACCTAGAGGAGGAGGCCTGAAGTTGCTCACCCAGTAACTAGGTGAGATTCGTAATTCAGGAACAAAAGTATTAGCCTGCCCATTTGGTCTTATGCTTAAGATTTGTTTTCCCCAAACATTCTCATCATTAATAAAGTTAACATTTTATCTGCATAACTCCTAAGTCTATTTCTCACTTGGTTCTAAACTTAAGTGGATAAGAGAAGGGTAGTAATATTGACCCTTTAAAACACCAAGATAGGCTTACCTCTGCCATTAACTAGCAGGATGACCTATGGCAAATTACTTAACCTCTGAGTTTCTCTATCTGTCAAATAAGACTAGGAAGTGATTTCTAAACTTCCTGGTTGTTCAAATATTCTGTGATTCTGTGATTGTTTTTAGCAGAAATTGTTTAGAAATTTGATAGATTGAAATTATTTTTTATTATTGAGAGTTTAGAAAATTTCTAGCTTCAAAACTTATTGGTTATGCAGTGCAAGTGTTTAAGACCATGGTCAACTTTGGGAAAATACCTATCAAGTTTCTTTCACGTGTGAAGTGTTACAGATATACTTGATTTTTGTTGCATTGCTGCTGTTGCGCCCTGTAGACTCAGGAATTCTGATAAATTTTGTTTTGCATGATTTCCATCAGAAAACTTTCAAAAGTACGGTGCATTTGTCATTGTATTCACTGTATTATTTAATATATTCCTGAAGGAAAGAACTTCCCTTTTGATGAAGCATCAAAGAGAACCAAATCTTCTACTTCCAATTTACATGTATGATGATTAGACAAATTTTCCACAGACTAGCTTCTGGGTTCTCTTGAATTGTCCATATACTTCCAACTGCTGTTGGAAATATGTGAAATTGACCTTCCCGTGAATAGTACTCACGAAGTGACTATGAACTTCCTAAATATATATCACTAAACCCTAACTAAATATATCCCCAGATTGGGTTCACTTCACCGAGATCTCAGGTATGCCCAGGACTACCCCTGCTCCATGTAACACAAGGGTAAATGTGACAGAGGGTGTCATGGACTGAATTGTGTCTCCCCCAAATTCATATCTTGAAGCCCTAACATCCAACATGACTGTATTTGAAAATAAGGCCTGTAAAGAGGTAATTAAGCTTAAATGAGGTCCTAAGGGTTGTGCCCTAATTCGATAGAACTAATGTCCTTATAAGAAGAGGAAGAGACAGCAGGGATACTCGTGTGCATACTGAGGAAAGACTATGTGAAGACATGACGAGAAAGTGGCCATCTGCTCTGAAAGTCAGGAAGTGATGACTCAGGAGAAGCCAGGCTGCCGACACCTTGATCTTGGATTACCAGATTCTAGACTGTGAGAGAATAAATTTGTGTTGTTTAAGCCACTCAGTCAGTGGTATTTTGTCATAGCAGCCCTAGCAAACTAAGTAAGACTGTGGGGAAAGTAAAGTGGCAAGAGTCAGTGATCTTAATTGATTTTGATTAAAATGTCTTAATTCTGCAACTTCTACAAAAATACGTGAGTGGAGGTTCTGCTTCCACTTAGGATGTAGGAAGATGCAGGAGAACATTGATCTCAACCTAACAACAGGTAAAATCTATACAATCTACATACTCACAACTTTTCTGGGGCCTATCAAGGAGTGAGATTGCAAGGCAACCAGGTGGACTGAATTCCAATGGGTGACAAGCTCCTCTTATAAAAGATGGACACAGGAACTATTTCACCTTTGACAGAGCATTGCAGGAAGAGTCAGGAACCATAAAAGAGAGTAAGAAGGAAACAGCTGAAAATTCAACAAATTCTCAATGGTAGAGTCCAGGCTAACATGACAGTATAGAGCAAGGGTTAGCAAACTTCAACCCATGAGCTAAATCCAGCTTTCTGCATTTTAAAATATTTTATATTATTGGGAAAAACTCAAAAAATAATATTTTGTGACACATGGAAATTATATGAAATTCAAATTGCAGTGTCTCTAAATAAAGTTTTTGGGAACATAGTCACACTTATTGTTTATGCTTTGTCTGTGTCTGCTTTTGCACAATGGCAGAGTTGAGTAGTTGCAATAGACCATATGGCCTGCAGAGCCTAAAATATTTACTGTGTGGCTCCTTACAAAAAATGTATTTTGACCCCTAATTTAGAGCCCTGTAAACCCAAGACACAGGGAAGTTGCACTTACTTGCCAGCTCTTTTCCATGTCAGGTCTCTACCATGTTCTCATGAGAAAGGTTGGGGGCAGGACAGGAGAGCTGAGAGTTCCTTGGCAGTGCACAGACATAAAACCACTTCCTTGTCCCCAGAACTTTCTCTCATATGAAACAAAAGCTGCAAGCCACCATAGAAGTGCAAGGAAATCCTTCTACACACTAGGCCAGGAAAAGATCTAACACCTATGGGGGATGGATAGGAGTAAAACCCACAGGACAGTATGGAGAGGTAGGAAACTCTCCTGCTCCCCTAGTCTTCCCACTGATGAAGAGGTAGAAGTCTGTGTGCATTGAAAGGAACTAAATCAATGCAAATCCAAACTCAGCTCAGGTATTGAGTAGATTGACTCAACTCCCTATACTAACAGCCTTTCAGAAGAAGAAATGTTTCCTTTTCCAGGTATAAATACTATTGACCTCAGTCTCTACTGCTTTTTTTTCCCCACAAAATAACCAACATATTGTACTGCAAAAAAATTGTCAGACATTTAAGAAGAAGCAAGGAAAAGAAAACCTGACCTACTGTCAAGAGAAAAAGTAGTCAATAGAACCAGATGAAGAGATGACTTACATGTTAGAATTATCTAATGAAGGCTTTAAAATAATTATAATTCACATGTTAAAGTCTTGGTGGAAAAGATAGACAAAACGCACAAACATATAAGATATTACAGTAGAGAGATGGAAACTATTTTAAAAAGTCAAATGGAAATCCTAGGAATAGTTGGATTATTAGAGTTGAATAATTCCTTTGACAGGTTAATTAGCAGAGCAGACATGGTTGAAGAAAAAGAAGACAGGGATAGTCAATAGAAATTATCCAAATTGAAATACAAAGGGGGGAAAAAAAACCAGGAGAAAAGGTAGAACAGTGCCCACCATTAAGTGGGCTGACATGAGTAACTGGCGTCTTAGAAGGAGAAAAGAGAGAGAATGGGTGGAAGAAATATTAAAAGAGTTAATGGCAAGAACTTACAAATTACAAATTATGAATCTCAAGAATGAAAGAGAATTCATTGGTATAGATCTACCGACATTTAAAGGATGATAAGGGACTATTTTCTACCTTCTCCATTTCTACTACTTCATGTACATAAATCTGACACCTTAGAAGAAAAGTATAAATCCACTTAAAGGCACAAATTCTCAAAGCTCTTTCAAGAAAAAAATATACAATCTGAATAGACCTGTACTTATTAAATAAATTCGATTCATATTTTTAAAAACTCTTTCATTGGTGAATTTTACTAAACATTTAACGTTAAGGCTTCAACATATGAAATTGGGGAGGGGGGCACAATTCAGTCCATATCAAGGATTAGGAAGGGCACTTTGTAGAGGTGGCATCTAAGGATCTGAGGTTTGAGGTGGAGCCAACCATGAAGAATGAGGAAAAGAACATCGTGGGTGGGGGTAACTATGGACATAGGACACCTTCAAGTATTAGAGTTTGGGGTTATCAGGAGAAAAAAATAAATCCAGCTATTTCTAGCCTGTCAGAGGTGAGACTTTACAGTCAAACCTCTCATCTTCAGATTTCTATTCAAAAGTCACTGCACCAGCATTTGAAACTGGCATTCGGACAAGGTCAGGAAGAATACAAAGAGACTAATTGTGGGCAGATGGGAATTGCAGCTTTATTTCCAATCCCAAACCAACATTACTACTCACTGAAACCGGTTCACTTAAAAGTCACCTCAGTGAAGGATGACTTCTTGGGATGTCTCAATAAGTCTTCAGTGGCTATATGCCTGCTCCATTGATGGTGATTTTAAAGCATTACCCAATTCCACTGTGAAGGAAGATGCCTCAGAAAGCTCTAAAGGTCTCATTGGCTAATGTTTACACAGATTTTTAATCTCAGTCTTTCTAAGTCAACTGAAAAATATTTGACATCACATGTCGGCAAAGACTTCTTATGGGCACCGGCTGAGGCTTTTAGCTGTAGTTTCCCGCTATTTACCAAGCATCAGTGCCCAGCAGATTATGGTTGAGACGTGCTCCAGGCAGGAATGGGGAATGTGAAACACTGAAATCCTTCCACATCTATTCAACCACACCCCATTTTTATTATCTCCACACAGGGAGGTGAACAGAGAGAACTACTAAGTACAACAGTAGGCATGGTTTGTGCTTGATTCATTCTTTCCTCCCTCTGATGGCATAATTATCAACAGTAACATCAGGGCACTATAAATGAGCATCTTGCTGAGTTCAGGCCCAAGGAAGTGTTCCTTTGAAGACAAGCCTTTAAAGCCTTGAAGTCTTAGCTTAATTCACTCAGACTCTTCATGTAACCTTGCGGTATTACTTTTTAGCAATCCTCTAATCAAGAATTGTATCTTTAAAAAATTATCTTAAATATCTTTACAGTGCATGGGATTCTGTTGTTTATTAAAAAGAAATATACAGGATAGTACAGGGAACTATATTCAATATCTTGTAATAACCTATAATGGAAAATTATCTTTAAAAATACATATATATATATAACTGAATCACTTTGCTATACACCTGAAACTAACACAATATTTTAAATCAACATACTTCAATAGAAAAAAAAAGAAATATACAAATATAATGCACACTATATGTTCTGTTACCAATGGGTAAGTTGTATTCTTGTTTGATAGATTCTATAAGTCATACTCCTTTGATATCCAGGAAACGGGTTGGTTTCTTCAAGTAATGGCTGAGGAAAATTAAAATTTAAGTTTCTTTACATTGCATTTTGTACTTATACAAATGATAAATAGAATAATTGCTTATCTAGTTTTCTGTGGTTTAATTTGATCTTTACTGGCAAATTGGAAGAGACTTTTAAGAATACTTCTGAAAATCTGTTCAATCGTAAGTATTACAATCAAACAGAATCTTACATTTTCCATCAAGAGATATATAAAAATATTTACTTACACATGAACATGAACCTTTAAAACTTGAGTATGTATGTTATATACATTTATTTAAATTCAGCTTCTTTTTAATGGACTATAATTTTTCTTTCTATTAAAATCATTAAGAATCATTTAAGCAATTATTTAGTGAGTTACATTACCCTAAAACTACTACTGTGGATTGATCAATTGTAAATGACAGTTATTTAGTTGAAAAATCCACTTGCTGTAAAGGTTGTCAACAAAACCTAAATATTCTTGCTTTTCTCGAAGGACCAGTTTTGGGATCTTTTTCTGTTTTTGGTTTGTACTAATAATCTTTTCTTCTTACAAATAATTCCAAGTTTACTTTATTACAGATGGTATTTGTCTATAGCCAAAAACACTTTCCAAAATGCACCCTAGCTTAATAAACTAGTTTAAAAAGCATCTTTAATAAAATAAACAGAGATTAACAAGAATCAAAACCCCTAAGAGCATCATAAATGGCCTTTCCCACATCACTAGTCCTAGTTTTAAAAAAAAAAAATCTAATGTAGAATACAAACATATAAAAAATAGAAAATTGATTGTGTGACTGTATACATGATTTAATGGGACATGGTCACTTGAACGGCTGCCACCTGTGCTGTTTTAAAAACAGGATCTTGCACATCTCTCTAAATAGTGTCAGATAAAAATGATCACTGAATTTACTACAGTTTAGATGGTTTAGGCTGAAACCCTGGACAGTTGGTTGAATAGACAGGAATAATAATTTTTCTGAACTCAGAATTTATCTTTAGATTTTTATATTGGCAGAAAGTTGTGTTTTTAAAAAACATTTTGAATGCCCACTACTTGCCAGGCACTGAACTAGATATCCATAAATAAAATATATATGGTCTCTGCAATCATTAATTAAATATATGAAAACATCTGAAAGATAATTTCATTCCTGATCATCTTTTATCAGTTACATGACCAATGAATGGCCTTTATAAAGAGATTGTTATTAGAATTTAAGAAAATGAAATACAAATTCCATCTAAAAAGTAATATGTTAAACTAGCAGTGTTAGGTTGTTCTGAACATGTACTGCCACCCAATGGAGATGTGCCCCAATGGCACCAGTTTGTAGGTTTGGAGACCATACATCCTTCTGGATACCATTGTGCAAATCATTCAGTGTGGTGGATGCTTTACCCAGAATGAACTGGATTGTCCTGGGAGAGAGGGGTCGGGTGTGGAACTTTAGCTAAAAATGTTTTCCTCTCTAAACCCAGCAAAAAAAAAGCTTCATTCAAAATCTGATCTGAGGTGACTATAGTGAAATAGTGAAATTGCCTATGAATATCTTGAGTGATATCAAGTAACAGTAACCTTTCATAGAAACATTACTAACATGCTACAGATAACCTTTCCACATTATGTAAAAATTGTATCATGAATTGAGGCTGTAAATAAACAACAGAATAGACCACAGTTTTTATGGTCTGCAGGACTCTAAGTTTTCAGCCTTATTCCTGTTTTGTTTTGTTTTATTTTTGTGGACTTACCCTGATTCTTATGTATCAAGGGCAGTTTGTTAGGAGTCCTGAGTGCTCAAGAGGAGGAATGGACTGGAATGTTCCTCAGTGTCCCTTCCACCCTTGTGATTACATTATCAATGTCATTGTTCAAACCTCTGATAAAAAGTATTTAAAGGGAGGGAATTTGTAACTTACCTCAAAAGTTCTTAAAATCACTTGTATGTTAGGTGCTTTTAAAAAGATGTTGAATAGGCATTTTCATATTTTTATTGATCAAGAAATTGAGATAGACTATACTACCCCAAGCAATCTACAGATTCAGTGCAATTCCTATCAAATTACCAATGGCATTTTTCACAGAACTAGAACAAAAAATTTCACAATATGTATGGAAACACAAAAGACCCCGAATAGCCAAAGAAATCTTGAAAAAGAAAAACGGAGCTGGAGGAATCAGGCTCCCAGACTTCAGACTATACTACAAAGCTACAGTAATCAAGATAGTATGGTACTGGCACAAAAACAGAAATATAGATCAATGGACAGGATAGAAAGCCCAGAGATAAACCCACACACATATGGTCACCTTATTTTTGATAAAGGAGGCAAGAATATACAGTGGAGAAAAGACAGCCTCTTCAATAAGTGGTGCTGGGAAAACTGGACAGCTACATGTAAAAGAATGAAATTAGAACACTCCCTAACACCGTACACAAGAATAAACCCAAAATGGATTAAAGACCTAAATGTAAGGCCAGAAACTATAAAACTCTTAGAGGAAAACATAGGCAGAACACTCTATGACATAAATCACAGCAAGATCCTTTTTGACCCACCTCCTGGAGAAATGGAAATAAAAACAAAAATAAACAAATGGGACCTAATGAAACTTCAAAGCTTTTGCACAGCAAAGGAAACCATAAACAAGACGACAAGACAACCCTCAGAATGGTAGAAAATACTTGTAAACGAAGCAACTGACAAAGGATTAATCTCCAAAATTTACAAGCAACTCCTGCAGCTCAATATCAAAAAAACAAGCAACCCAATCCAATAATGGGCAGAAGACCTACATAGACATTTCTACAAAGAAGATATACAGATTGCCAACAAACACATGAAAGAATGCTCAACATCACTAATCATTAGAGGAATGCAAATCAAAACTACAATTAGGTATCACACCAGTCAGAATGGCCATCATCAAGAAATCTACAAATAATAAATGCTGGAGAGGGTGTGGAGAAAAGGGAACCCTCTTGCACTGTTGGTGGGAATGTAAATTGATACAGCCACTATGGAGAACAGTATGAAGGTTCCTTAAGAAACTAAAAACAGAACTCATACGACCCAGCAGTCCCACTACTGGGCATATACCCTGAGAAAACCGTAATTCAAGAAGAGTCATGTACCACAATGTTCATTGCAGCACTATTTACAATAGTCAGGACATGGAAGCAACCTAAGTGTCTATCAACAGATGAATGGATAAAGAAGATGTGGCACATATATGCAATGGAATATTACTCAGCCATAAAAAGAAACGAAATGGAGGTATTTGTAGTGAGGTGGATGGACCTAGAGTCTGTCATACAGAGTGAAGTAAGTCAGAAAGAGAAAAACAAATACCATATGCTAACACATATATATGGAATCTAAAAAAACAAACAAACAAAAAAAATGGTTCTGAAGAACCTAGGGGCAGGTCAGGAATAAAGACGCAGACGTAGAGAATGGACTTGAGGACACGGGGAGGGGGAAGGGTAAGCTGGGACGAAGTGAGAGAGTGCGTGGACTTATATATACTACCAAATGTAAAATAGATAGCTATTGGGACGCAGCCACATAGCATAGGGAGATCAGCTCGGTGCCTTGTGACCAGCTAGAGGGATGGGATAGGGAGGGTGGGAGGGAGATGCAAGAGGGAGGAGATATGGGGATATATGTATATGTATAGCTGATTCACTTTGTTATAAAGCAGAAACTACCACACCATTGTAAGGCAATTATACTCCAATAAAGATGTTACAAAAAAAAAAGGAAGAAATTGAGATAACCAGTATATTGTCCCATGGCGAGTTTTTAAATAAGATAGTTTGGTGTCAGAGGCTTGCTTTGTTAAGGGAATTCATCATTCAGGAAGAGTTAAAGTAATTTCCAGTTCAGTGAGAATGTTGCTATGAAGGCTCTTTATGTCCAAAACTTCTGCTTTTCCCATAGGAAGTAACAGAGGAAATTGGATGGGACCCCAATGCATAGGAACCAGAGCTCCCTTTTTTTAAAAATAGATTTTATTTATTTATTTATTTTTGGCTGTGTTGGGTCTTAGTTGCTGCATGCGGGCTTTCTCTAGTTGCGACTAGCAGGGGCTACTCTTCGTTGTCGTGGGCGGGCTTCTCATTGAGGTGGTTTCTCTTGTTGCAGAGCACGGGCTCTTGGTGCACGGGCTTCAGTAGTTGTGGCTCGTGGGCTCTAGAGCACAGGCTCAGTAGTTGCGGCGCACAGGCTTAGTTGCTCTGCAGCATGTGGGATCTTCCTGGACCAGGGATTGAACCCGTGTCCCCTGCACTGGCAGGTGGATTCTTAACCACTGCGCCACCAGGGAAGCCCCCAGAGCTCCCTTTTTAACTTTAGCTGTTAAGAAGGTGTGAGCATAGTAATATCCTGATGGGCATGCTGAAAATTTTTCCAAGGTGGCAATTACCTTACTGAATTTTTCATTTGATTACCTTAACACCCCAGTCTCCAAAGGGAATAATTACCTAACAATATAACATGTGACTATTCAAGTTATATTATGAAATGTGACAAGAGAGATTAAGTTGGCTTAATGAGGAATGTTAGAATGTTATGGTAAATTTCTTGTATGGATTTCCTGAATAGGTGATTAAAGCTAGGCTTCGTGGGGGCTTTGCAGAGTTTTCCTGTTTATCGAGGTGTCAGAAGTGATAAACATCATTTAGTCATTCGACAAACATCAGTTGCACACTTACTATGTGCTCGATGTAGATATCTTGCTGTACCTGTAGATATAAAGATAAGTAACAAGACAGAACCTTTGCCCAGTCAGGGTGGAGCACTACCACGGCTTGGCCAGCATGCGCTGACTGATGGTCCAAGACAGAAGTTAGTTCAAAATATGAATCCCACCTACTGAATGGAAGAGTGATGGGACATTACATTAATTGATCATCATGCAAATTAGTACAGTATTGCTATAATTAGGAGCTACTCTGTTCCATTAAAAAATACCTATTAAATTTTTAACAAAAATTGTACCAAGGATAGCAGCTTGTAGCCAGCAGAAAGTTTCTGTGATCAAACCAGATTACTTTAATAATGATAAAGTACTCTACTAAAAAAGTTATAAATGTTGTATGTATGTCAGGTACATAGTGATACTCTAATGACAAACTAAACACATGGGAGTACAATTGCTCTGCTGGGTCCTCATGAATAAATTTGTCTCAAAGGAAGTTGCTAGAGGGCTACAGGGGAATCTACAGGCCTAGTCAAGAGAAAGGCTCTTCTGTCTCACTTGTAATTCATTGGGATTGGGAATCACTAGAGAAGTGCATGTAAATCATGACCCTACTTTTGACTTGCATGAGTCACAGAAGGATCTGTCTTACCCCCTATTTGTCTTACTCTTGGCCAAATTCTCCAAGTACAGAAGTCACTTGCATCTTAATTCTTACAAGCTCCTCAGGGTACCAGTTAGCAAATTCACTCTTTCACTAATAGCTCTCAAATGACCTTGCAGTTGAAAACTTTCTAAAGTTGCCCAACTGACTCCCAGGGAATAATTTATGAACAGGAAGTTACTGGTTTTGATCTGTGTGTGGGCCCACTCTATAGATCAGAAGATGAATGGATGAATAAATATCTTCATAGACTGTTCATATTTTGCATCTTGATTTACAGTGTTAGCATTACTTTAATTTGCCTAATTTTATTCCGTTATATCTAACTTTGTCATCCATCATTAATAAAATCAACTACACGTCCACTGTTTGTAGAACCCTCTGTTATCCTTTTAGTTTTCTAACTCCTTTTAAGGGAGATATTTTGTTTTCTTTTGACAAAATTTATATCTGTTCTTCTCCCTTCAAGTGGACTGAGGAAACAAACTGTTCTGTGGGGGAGAAATATTTAATGTGAAAAGATTTCTATTCTACGACCTCATCTGGACTTTCTAATTTGGACAGTATACAATAAAACTTGATTACTTTGGAAAATAAAAAGAATGTCTTTGGATTGATTTCATTTATGATAAATCAGTGCTTTATGAATGGGTAAACCCCTCAACTAGTTAATTAAGGAATAGCAGTGGTTCAAAAACCATGTCATACTTCATATATGCCCTTAGTGACAAAATGAAAACAACATTTTGAGTATTTGTGATTTCTCCAGAGCCACCCTCATCGTTTACTCTCCACGGACCCACTCACAGAAATCACCTTGTCTTTTCTTTTGATTCTGAGGCTTTTTCTGTATCTTTAAGACGATGCAATGTTTCTTGTTTGTCTGTTCTTTCCTATGGTCATTGCCCAATGATACCAGATCCAGCAAACTTCCATCCACAAGGATCTGAGTTTGCCCACAGCTATGTCTCTCAACTGTCCCTGATTTCTGTTCTCAGTTCTGTTCTCTGTCCTCAGCTGCAGCTTGTCCCTGGAACTAGTCCCAGTTTTAGGAACTAGTCAGAAGACGCTGACCAACAAAATGAGAGGAATAGAAGAGAGATTTCCTCAGCTCTCTCCAACTCTGTGGACCCGGGGCTGTGGTGGTAGGCAGTGGAGGGCATCAACTTCCAGCAATGCCCTTCCATTCTTATTATGGGCATTAGTCCCTTGAATCTTCACAACAACCCCATAAAGTAGATAATCCTTTTATAGATAAGGAAACAGATCTCAGGAGGTTAAATCACAGGCCCACACTGGCACAGCTAGTAAGAATCAGAGCCAGCATTTGAACCTGACACTGGGTATCATGCTCTTAATCACTACAGGCCAGATACCCTATCATGTAAACAGCACCTATGACATTTGGGTTTACCAGCTAAAACTAATGAAATTTAATACAAATGACCTAATCAATTATGTTTTATGTTTGGACTTTAGAGCCTCTTGCATTAATATATGAATTTATGGTAGCTAATATTTTTGAGTAGATATGCGCTAGACACTAGAACTTTACATATATTTTCTCATTTGAATCTCACAAACATGATGTAGAAAGGCAGGTACTACTATTATTTTTTTAATAAATATTCTACTGAAATAACACATATGGAAAAATGTACAGAATCATAGATGTACAATTCAATAAATTTTTACAAATTGAAAGCACTATCTAAGTCAAAAAATGAACATGACCATCATCCAAGGAGACCCCTCTTTCTCTCTTCCAGTCACTATCCCCCCACCCAGGTTTCAGGTACTACTGCTTTTTTGCACTTAAAATAATTGAAAACAGAGGCACAGGATGCTTGCTCCAATTCAGAGATCTGGGAAGAACTGAGGGTTGAACTAGGTATTTCTTCTCTACTGTACTTTACCCCTTCTGATAGATTTTTATGGCTTCAATTGTAAGTGCTTCCTATGAGTAGGTATTAGGCAAAGACTTGTTTACTCATAATGCATTGAGTCCTCAAATCAATCCAAAGAGGTAATACTATAATTCACCTTTTACAGATGAAGAAATCAAGGATAAAAGACTTTCAGTGATGCCTTGATAGAAAGTAGTAGAACTAGGATTTGAACCTAAATCTGATTCATTCAGAGTTGATGCTTATGGGAAATAATCTGAAAAATAAATAATGTCCCCCAAATAACTTAAAATTTCTGAAGAGGAGATTTCAAAAGAACTCCTTCATTCTCCTGCAAGTCCTTTCATCTCAGGCTTCACACTTGAGACCTCCACAGCACTTTTTCCCATGAGCAGCACCATTTGTATCATAAAAAAAAAAATACTTATTCGACCGGATTCTGCCTATTGGTCATAGTTAAGCAGTTGTGGCATTAGCATGTTATTTTTACCTTCTATTTAAGGGATTGTATTATCCATTTTAATGCTTTGAGTCTTAATTGCACACAGGTTGATTGTCATAGGCAGACCATTAAAATGCCTGTCACTTGCCACGTATTCCATGTTCCCGGAGTCTGAAAACCTTTCTACTGTGTGTGGAAAGGCTGAGGCTATCGAATAGATTTGCTAATGCAATTTTCCTGGCTTTTCTGGAAGTACTACCAGCTCATTCTGCATTGCTATTAGAGTGGCCGCACATGGCTCTTGACCTGATGTGCCCTTCTGTGGTCTTGCTACAACGCTCTCAGCTACACACTCTGGCTCATATAATATTTGCAAATATGTAAAGTGGCAGATCCTATTCGGGAATGCAAAGTACTGTGATTTTTGTTACGTGCTCTTTTTTTTTCCCTTCAGGCCAGATTTTGGACAGCTTCCCTGTTTCATATTATAATTCCCAATTGTATGGGCATTCATATTTCCAAGTTGAATCTCATTTCATGACTTTCTGCCATATTTCTAACCTCTTTTTTCCATGGTGCATTATATCGTCTATTGTTACAAGTTCAAACAGCTGCCAACTTAACACATTTATCAAACTAGCAGGGGATACACTTTACCCCCACCCTCTACCAAAAACAAATAAAGATATTAAATTAACCTGGTTCTACTCCAGTACTATAAAGGCCTTACTGGACACCTTCCCCTGTCTGGGGATGGCCATTTATCACTGTTTTTGGATGCGATACTATGGCTTGTTTCCAGCCCATGAGACAGGGCTTCCATACGAATAAATCTACTTCAAGGGAGATTTTTGTGCTGCAGTATATTAGCTGTGATATTAAAGATCGGTTCTATTAGGTCTACTGAATTCTTTCCTTTACACTAATTTTGGTAATTCATTCAAAAGAGGGATTAAGTGTGCCTGGCATTATGCACACTGTATTTTGTTTAGAGTTCCATTGTTCCAGATGTTTAGAATAAGCAGATGTGGGCACTTAGGAAGAGAAAAGTAAAATATTTCCAGGCACCCCATTATGTGCATAAATGCTGGAAATGGTTGATGACATATATATGTGAATCTCTCTATATATATTCATAGGTATGCTTGTCTGAGAGAGCATATGGTGGTGTGTGAAGAGGAACCACAAAAGAGAGAAAGCACTGAACAGTTTGTCGCGAGATGTCTCTTCTACGCCAGGCTCTGACACTGTTTGACCCAATTTAAAATAACTGATCGTATAAAGTCTCAGTTTCTTCATAAATGAAGTATCTAGGTGGGTCAAAATTATTCCTAATGTCCAATGTGGCATCTAAATGTGTGTTTTTTTTCTTTTAATCTTCAGTTTTTATATCAGAACAAACAACATTCCTTTGAGATAGCCTGAGCAAACTTGTATATTGTATGACTCTGTGTCTTTTTTCTGCAGCACTAGATTAGGGGATTCAGGCTTTCTTGGTACATAAGCAGAAAATATTTGATTCTGGAACCAAACTATAGGGAATAAGTGGAGGAATTGCCAATACTATTATTTGCAGAACAGAGGAGTTACATCGCATACCCTGGGCTGGAAGATTCAACCTTAAGTTTGCTCCTAAAGGTTCCTGACAATAAAATGGAAACTTCCTTGCTTCTGCAGAGCTTCTGCCTTAGAGATGCACAGAATTTTAGACAGGGAGGATATTTGAAGGTCAACTATCCAGTCCCTCATTTTAGGACAGCTAACTGCCCTTCACTTTCCTCTGCATGCAAGAGAGGGAGAGGCAAAAGTTCATAGCAGAGAGGTGGTCCTGCCTTTAAATTCTACTTGGAGCAGGAGCCGGGGCCTGCGTCCCACAAATGGGTAAGCAAGAGGCACAAAGAAATGCGTCAGACACCCTCCACACTTCTGGGGAGTGGGTAGGGAAGACAAGGCCAACCAACCCACCTCCAAAGCCAGAGGAGAAGACTTTGTCCTTGGATTTTCATCAGGTTTTAATTCACAATTTGAAGGTAAGACAAGTGGCCGTGACCTCCCACCCTGGTTCATCTCTCAGAGCTTATAGTTCAGTGAAAATACAGATGAGGCAAACACTGAAGGGACATGTCCCCCCCAAAGCATAAGAGAGTTGCAGAGTTGTTTATTCACAAAAGTGCTAAAACCAAAGAAAAGTCCGTACTTTATTTAATCAAATGCATGTCATTTAAAGCCACGTTTCCCAGAGTAAATTATGTCAATTTCTATTACCAGTGAAATATCTCTATCCTTTAATTAAGTGATCCACAACACATGAAGTGATGAGATGCTGAATGTTTCAAAAATTATACAAATACTTCGCGATCACTGGATCCTGAAAACAGTTCCATAAACTGTCAAGTGTGCAAACTAGAAAAAGATAAATAATCTCCTATTTTCGTAAAAATATATAATTGCATGGAAAGGTGACTAGGAGAATGCTCACCAAAAAATAAGGTGTTTACCTCAAGGTTGTAAGATTTTGGATGATTTTGTTCTTTCTCTTTAAACTTTTCATGTATGGCTTAAACAGTTTAAGTAAAAAATTCTTTTGTACTCTAAAAAGACAAACCTGTATTTTGAGAAATGTTAATGTAGAGCTAACTTTCGAGTATCTATAGAACACCTGAGCTTGCTGTTTGTGGCCTGTACTTCCATTTCTCATCAATTCAATCTCTTCTTTTCTTTTCTTTATTTTTTTTAACACCTTTATTGGAGTATAATTGCTTTACATTGTTGTGTTAGTTGCTGCTGTGTAACAAAGTGAATCAGCTATACGTATACATATATCTCCATATCTCCTCCCTCTTGCATCTCCCTCCCACCCTCCCTATCCCACCCCTCTAGGTGGTCACAAAGCACCAAGCTGATCTCCCTGTGCTATGTGGCTGCTTCCCACTAGCTATCTATTTTATATTTGGTAGTGTACATATGTCAGTGCCACTCTGTCACTTCGTCCCAGCTTACCCTTCCCCTTTCCCATGTCCTCAAGTCCCTTCTCTATGTCTGCATCTTTATTCCTGTCCTGCCCCTAGGTTCTTCAGAACCTTTTTTTTTTTTAGATTCCATATATATGTGTTAGCATACAGTATTTGTTTTTCTCTTTCTGACTTACTTCACTTTGTATGACAGACTCTAGGTCCGTCCACCTCACTACAAATAACTCAATTTTGTTTCTTTTTATGGCTGAGTAATATTCCATTATATATATGTGCCACATCTTCTTTACCCATTCATCTGTCAGTAGACATTTAGGTTGCTTCCATGTCCTGGCTATTGTAAATAGTGCTGCAATGAACATTGTGGTACATGACTCTTTTTGAATTATGGTTTTCTAAGGGTATATGCCCAGTAGTGGGATTGCTGGGTCATAAGGTAGTTCTATTTTTAGTTTTTAAGGAACCTCCATACTGTTCTCCATAGTGGCTGTATCAATTTAGATTCCCACCAATGGTGCAAGAGGGTTCCCTTTTCTCCACACCCTCTCCAGCATTTATTGTTTGTAGATTTCTTGATGATGGCCATTCTGACTGGTGTGAGGTGATACCTCATTGTAGTTTTGATTTGCATTTCTCTAATGATTAGTGATGTTGAGCATCCTCTCATGCGTTTGTTGGCAATCTGTATATCTTCTTTGTAGAAATGTCTATTTAGGTCTTCTGCCCATTTTTGGATTGGGTTGTTTGTTTTTTTGATATTGAGCTGCATGAGCTGCTTGTATATTTTGGAGATTGATCCTTTGTCAGTTGCTTCGTTTGCAAGTATTTTCTACCATTCTGAGGGTTGTCTTGTCGTCTTGTTTATGGTTTCCTTTGCTGTGCAAAAGCTTTGAAGTTTCATTAGGTCCCATTTGTTTATTTTTGTTTTTATTTCCATTTCTCTAGGAGATGGGTCAAAAAGGATCTTGCTGTGATTTATGTCATCAATCTCTTCTTTTTCTGTTCCTTTTCAACCCCACTCTGATGGAACTCTCTTTTGAATCTCACCAGTGATTTGTCCTTTTTAAAGACCTGATGTTCTTTTATCTTAATTCTCTCAGTTTTCTACATATAGCCAGAAACCAACTGGCTATATATTCCTTGAATATCTCTTCCCATAATTTTCAATGACACTGAAATTTTCTCTTTCTCCTTCATCCTATGTGAACATTCCTTCTCCATGCTACCACTGAAATGAGCTATTTTTTCCTCCTGCTCATCACTCACTTCTTTTGTAAATCCATCCACTTCCATGAGTCTAACTGCTCAAGATTCCACCACATGGAAAGTGAGAGCCACTGGGTGCCAGGCATTGTGCTTGGTGATGAAGATTCAATCCCCAAGAAGACACAGTATCTTCAAGGAACTCACAAAAAATGCAGCAGGAGCTATCAGCAGCATGGTGTTGATGAGCCTGGAAGGCAGGGATGCCCACAGAGGGCAGACAGTGGAGGGCCTTATGTGATGTGCTAGTGCTATGGGCCGAATTGTGTCTCCTCCAAAATTCATATGTTGAAGCCCTTACCCACAATGTGACTGTACTTGGGGATAGGACCTTTATGGAAGTAATTAAGGTTAAATGAAATCATAAGCGTAGGGCCTTCATCCAATAGGATTAGTGACCTTATAAAAGAGACACTAGAGGGCTTGCCCTCTCTTTCTTTCCACCATGTGAGGGCTCAGTGAGAAGGCAACCTTTTGTAAGCCAGGAAGAATGTACTCATAGAACTGCTGACACCCTGATCTTAGACTTCTAGTCTCCAGGACTGTGAGAAAATAAATTTCTGTTGTTTAAGCCACCCAATCTCTGATATTTTGTTATGGCAGCCCAAGCTGACTAAAGCAGTAAGGGAGTCTGGACTTCATCCTGCAGACCCGGGATTCTTTGCAGGGAAGTACTGCTGCCAGGGGCATTTTGGAAATTTGAGATAGGGTTTGTTGTTGTTGTTGTTGTTGTTTTACTGTTACAGTGATTGCCAGGTGCTATTGACATTTACTGGGTAGGGGCCAATGGTGTTAGGTGTTTTCTGTTTCATGGGGCATTCCCATGCAGTGAAGAAATGTCCCACATCTACCAGACATTTATGTAGGTGAAAAACATGTTTATCCTTTCTGGGTCCAGAACCAATCTCCATTTTACCCAAAAATACCTAGTGTTTTTATATAATTTAATATACATTGAACTTTTCAGGAATGTCACTACCTGTAAGTTGAAAAAAAATATTTTTTAAATGTCTAAACATTATTCAGAATTTCAGAAAATCACGTTGCTACAATAAAACAACTCTTGGTGTTCATGATTCCAATATGTATGCCTGTATCAGTCGGCATATATAATTGTCACATGTGATGGCTGAACACATAGATGTAAACATCTGTCTGCTTTATTATGTCTTTTAGTGTTTCGTGTCTGGGCATTGACTACTGAAATGTATATTATTTTGTTATAAGTACTTTATGTTTCTATTTCATAATACCATTAGAAAAAATTCTAGGTTTTTGCATTGTTTTGTTTTAAATAGGTACAGGAAGGTTCTACTTGTCTATAAATTTTATTTCAGGGTAATGAAAAGGACATTGCAAAATATTTGTTATAAAAATGGGAGGATTAAGAACTACTGCTGAGGAAGATTGGGACCTTGTGAAGAATTTTAAGACAATGATGTAGCTTTTTTTTTTTTTTTTTTTGGTGTATCTTAATCTATTCAGAGCCCTTAACTTTCTCCTCTCTCCCCAAGGGGTTCAGAGGTGGACAAGACATAAAAGTCTCTCTTCCTACCTCCCTCCCACCCCAGGGTACTGTTGCCATGGGAAATCTGTCCAAGCTCCCACTTTGGAAGTCACTGGATTAAGGCCTTGGGCTTGACTATAGTGCCATAGACCAAACCTAGGGAGAGAACACCACCCATTTCAGTACTAACCTAGGGAGAGGCCACCACCCATTTCAATACTGTGTCAGCCAGCCTCTTCAAAACCCTGCTCCCCGCTACTGTCAACCTCAGAGGGATTGTGGTAACCTGAAGAACCTTCTGTCCCTTCTGAAGATGTACTTATTTCAGGATGAAGCAAGTTCTGGGCTTGTGGGAGCCAGAAGGATATGTGGCCACGGTGGCTTTGTGCTTGGCAAGGGTAATAAGGATCAGGGTGTCTTTCAGCCACACTAAGTCACACAGCAACAGCTCTGTGAGTTGGATACCAATACTACCTGAGGGTCCTATTGAGGTCAGCTCCCAACCACATTGCATAATTCAGCTTCTTTGCCCAAATATAACTCTGTGACTGCTACTCTAGGAAAGACTTAGAACTGTCCATGCAGGGACATAATAAAGCTCTGAAAACCCCACTTCTATGGGCTGATGAACTTTGCCTTGATGTCAGATATGAGACTGGCAGAAGGATCACATTTTGCTCACTGCCTCTTCCATCCATACCAAGAGGAAGAAGATACTTTGATGCTGGGGATTCTGGCCCACCACCCCCTCCCCTCTCACCAGATTCTGCAGCTGGAGTCACTTGTGCTGCATGCTAGGCCTCAACTCCCTTAAGGGGGAGTTACAGTTCCAGTGGATTTCCAGGAGATGGGGGTTTGCTCCAGGTTATGACAATAGAAACATTGGCATGGGCTGAACTTTGATTGCTAGTCCAGGCTGACTGTCTACATCAAGGCTGTAGCATTTGGGATATACTTCACTAATGGTTGGGTTAGTGACCCAGGAGACCACATCCATTTAGAGAGGTGTGAGGAAAATCCTCAGATGCTAGGACCATTGATCACGTGCTCCCTACACTATACTTCAGTCTTCACCTGCTTGGCTAGAGGTCCGTGATTTGACCTTCTTGTAAATGAGCTACCCCTTCTGCTTCTTTTCAGACTTCTGCTAGCATGGACTAGGTTCTCCCACAAAGCCCCATACAACCCCTGTTCCATAGGTTGTGAACAAACATGCCACTTATGAGGAAGCATATTCCCCAATGCTGGTCTCCTTGACCTTATTTTCATCATGAATGAAACTGTGTGATTGACTTAGGGTCCATCTTCAAGGCAAGAAGATATACAAACTCTTTTAGACTTCACAAGTGCATTGACACAAACTTAACAGAGTTTCATTGAGCTCCCAACCACTTTTGGGAGAAACATAGTATTCTGTTTGAAGAAAAAGTTTGTGCAGCTCTGCTTCTGGAAATAGACCATGGCCTAAACATGGTCATACTCTTTTAACTGGTATCAATTTCCCTGATTCCTAAGCTCTTGGATCAGATCTTGGGATGCCCTCCAGAGATTTTTCAACCTCATCTAATTTTGGAACGGTGATAAATGGAAGGTCTTGCAGACATGCCTTGTCTAGTATGAGTACACTCTAACAGTATGTGTGGAGGCTGTGGTGCCCCACCCAGATTCCCCTTCAGGAATGAAGGATTTATTACCCTAGCTGCTGGGTGTGCTATCAAAAATACTCTTTGGCTGTTAGCCTCCTTCAAGTTTGCCTCAGCTGAAGAAAGCAGCCTCACTCAGTGCCATATGCCCTTCCTAGGGTGGTCAACATTCAATGTGGCAAAGAGATAAGGGCCTCGCCCTTTCTCCCCAACTTGGTATTGCTAAGGGAGGATCCCATCTTCAGAGTTACCTAGAGGATCAGCTGAGGCTTCTCTTGAGACTATATCCCAGTTCAGCTTCTCTGTCTGACCTATCTTGCTCCTTTCCAGAGGTCTTGGTCCCAAGAGCACTACCTAATAATATCCTATTTGCCAATCTTAGTCTCAGGGTCTGCTTCCCAAAGAACACAAACTTCAGTAGTTTGTGCTAGGAGGGCTCTGAGAAAGCAGATGCTGAGATGTGATTTTTGGAGCTGGGTCACCCACCATGGTCCTGAGCCAGGAGCATATGCATTGGGCTGGATTCTGAGGCCATTGATCAAGGGAGGAGGAGCATAGGTTTAGAAAAGAGAGAGGTTATCAATTTGGGATCATGTTCCTAAGATACAGCATTTAACATCCAGGAGATGGTGCACACTAGTTACTAGGACAATCCTTAAGAGTTTGGGGAAAATGATGGCCCACAGTAAGTGAGGCAGAAGTGTCAAAATGCCATGGCTTGTGGGGAGAGAAGAGATTGAAAGGCTCAGAGAAGTGGACATGCTGGAGTGCATATACCATAAGGCAAAAAACCCACCAAGACTGTGTTGCACTGGAACATCCAGAGGATACACCATTTACTCAAGCAGTAAAGCATGACTGGTGAAAGGAGCACCAGCATCACTTGAAAGCTCCATCAATAGTACCCCTTTGTAGCCTGGGGGGATGGTGGGTAATGCATTACAGAATTAGACCCAAAATAGTAATGTGGATGACAGGACTCTGAAACAATATAGGCCAGATAGATCACTTTACCAACAGAATCCTAGTAGTTGAAATGATTGTCATGAGGGGCACGGAGGGTGCTAACCCACAGAGAGTTATGGATATGGTTAAAGGAACATGGTCTCCCTCATGACAGATGAAATCTGGGATGGGTAATCAAGAAACTGGGCAGTTTCCCAGTATTCACATCTGGGGCTGTTCTCAGAACTAGAATCCATTGACTGAAGAAGAGATCCGGTACCCAGGAGGAAGGCTTTGCAAACAAATGTAAACAATAATAATTCCCTAGTCTTTCCCAAAGGAACCTACAGCCATTTACTGAGGTAAATATATTCTGGGGAAAGAGTAATACACATTTATTTTGAGGACTTTTGGATACAGGGTCTGAGCTGACATTGATATCTGAAGTGGCTTTATGGGCCCTGATTAAAGTCAGGGCATGTAAGGGGTGATAAATGGAGACCTGCTCCACATCTGGTTCCCAGTGGGTCTACTTAGGGTCCATGGACTATAAATGGAGACCTGCTCCACATCTGGTTCCCAGTGGGTCTACTTAGGGTCCATGGACTATCCGTGGCCATTTACCTGGTCTCAAGTGCATAACTGAAATAAACAAATTGGTAGTTGACACAACCCATATTGGTTCCTGGGCCTCTGGGGTAAGAGCAGTCATAGTAGGAAAAGCCAAGTGGATCGTCTGAGACTACCTTGGCTTAAGCCAAGAGAGTAAATCAAAAATAATACATCTGGGGGTTGTAACAGAAACCAATGCCACCCTTAAAAACATAAACGCTGCTATATTTAAAATAGATAACCAACAAGGACCCACTGTATAGCACAGGAAACTCTGCTCAATATTCTGTAATAACCAAAATGGGAAAACAATTTGCAAAAGAACAGATACATGTATATGTAATACTGAATCACTTTGCTGTACACCCAAAACTAACACAACATTGCTAATCAACTATATTCCAATATGAAATAAAATTTTTTTAAAAAGTTGCAGGAGTAGTGGTCCCCATCATATTTCTTTAATTCAGGAGCCTGGCTCCTGCAGAAATCAGACAGATCCTAGAAGATAACAGTAGAGTACTATGGAATCTACCAAATAGTTGCCCCTATTGAAGCTACTGTGCTGGATGTATTATTATCTTTGCTAGAGCAGATAAACAAATCCAGGAACATGATAATTTGCCATTGATTTTGTGAATGCATTATTTTTTCATCCCTATCAGAAAAGAAGTTCAGAATCATTTTGCATTTATTTGGAACAAACCACAATATACATCTTCAGTCTTGCTTCAGGGCTATTTCAGTTCTCCTGGCCTTTATCATAATATAATCTAAAGAGACCTGGGCTTACTAGACACTCTGCAGAACATCACATCAGATCTGGAATGTATATGGTTGGATTGGCCTAAGAATTGATATAAAGGTAAAGGTTTTCACTGTGAGTGTAGTGGAAAAAATGGGGCCAAAAACGTTCAGGGTGCTGGCAAGTGAGATTATAGTGTGACTCACTGTGGTGGGAAGGACAGGAAATCACGAGGACGTGACAGTCTAGGAAGAAGAGGGAGGGCCCAGATGTCTAGGACCAAGAGCTCTGGAAGCTAGGGAGTGAAAGAGATGGAGAGATGAGAGGTTATGGGCAGATACTGATATATCAGAGTTCATGCTTTCATAGGTCATTCACTTCCAACTGATGGTAATGCCTACCTGAGGTACAAGTATCCTGTGAAGAAGAGCCTTTTATGGATCACCAGCCCTGGTAGTCAGTGACTGAAGTACAACAAATTCAAAAACTTTTAAAAGTGAGGAAGTCAATAGGGGTTGAATAAGTCTTCAATACAGATGCTGATGACACCCAGTAATTGAGCTCTGAGCATCCCAGCACCTAAGGCACAGTGGAGAGTCCATCAGGTTATTTAGCTCTTATCTTATTTTAAAAAGTATCGTATTGATCTGAAAAGATACTGAATTCTAGAAAGAATGCATTGGGTAGATAACTTTCAGCATGACTCAGATGAAGCTCATGAAATTGTTCCAGGAGCAGCTCCTGAGCTCTGTAACAGACCAGGACAGTACCACTGCTACCCCTACCATGCCCAGCAACTAGGAGTACACTGATCTTTTTTTCCCTAAATATTCAAAGTGTAAAATTATCATTTTTCTGTGAATCCTCCAAAGACAACAGTAGAGGTGTGCAGATGAGGTGTCAGTCATGTGACTCAGATGTCATCAAGAGCCTCCCTGCTGCTTGAACCTTCCAAATTCCATGATCTGTGGGAATTCAAAGCATTCCCAAGAGTGTCTGCTAATCCACAGGTGGTTTGTTTCCTAAGCCTCCCTTAACTCTTAGATTTTTCATTCATCACCTTTATCCTACACCATAATGACCCCCAAATGAAATTCAGTCCTTTCTGCAGTTTTCACTATTAAGAGACCACAAAGAAATTATTCAAATTAATCACTCTTTCTTAGGAGTCAAAACTTATAACTTAAGTCAAATAATGGATAGAAAACCAAGAGATAGCACATAGAATGCCTTTCCAAGACAACCAAGCCGTGGCCTAAACAAAACTTTATTTTGTCAACTCTAAAATATCATGTTTCTAAACTCTAAAACTTCATCATAGCTGTGATGATATCCAACTTTGTCAATAGTTTCTTTTTTTATTTTTTAATCTTTTTTTATTGAAGTATAGTTGATGTACAATATTATATAAGTTACAAGTGTACAGTATCGTGATTCACAATTTTTAAAGGTTATACTTTATTTATAGTTACTATAAAATATTGGCTATATTCCCCGTGTTGTACAATATATCCTTGTAGCTTATTTTATACATAGTAGTTTGTACCTCTTAATCCCCTATCCCCATATTGCCCCTCCTCCTTCCCTCTCCCCACTGGTAACCACTAGTTCTCTATTCTTTTTTTGTTATATTCACTAGTTTGTTGTATTTTTTAGATTCTACATATAAGTGATATCATACAGTATTTGTCTTACTCTGTTTGACTTATTTCACTTAACATAATACCCTCCAAGTCTGTCCATGTTGTTGCATATGGCAAAATTTCAATCCTTATCATGGATGAGTAGTATTCCATTGTATATATATACCACATCATCTTTATCCATTCATCTGTTGATGGACACAGGTTGCTTTCATATTTTGGCAATTATAAATAATGCTGCCATGAACATTAGGGTGCATGTGTTTTTTCAAATTAGTGTTTGTTTGTTTGTTTGTTTTAAGATATATACCCAGGAGTGGAATTGCTGGGTCATACAGTAGTTCTATTTTTAGTTTTCTGAGAAACCTCTATTCTGTTTTCCACAGTGACTCCACCAATTTACATTCCCACCAATAGTATAGGAGGGTTCCCTTTTCTCCACATCTTTGCTACATTGGTTTTTTGTGTTCTTTTTGATGATAACCATTCTGACTGGTGTGAGGTGATATCTGATTGTGGTTTTGATTTGCATTTCCCTGGTGATTAGTGACGTTGAGCATCTTTTCATGTGCTTGTTGGCCATCTGCATGTTCTCTTTGGAAAAATGTCTATTCAGGTCTTCT